>NC_134748.1:2502500-3127500 GCF_050436995.1 Anticarsia gemmatalis | reverse complement strand
TAATACTGATAAATCTACAATTTTCGAAAACTCGGTTTTGTATCCGAATTCAGATTAAAGGTACCACAGTTGAATGGAATTCTAAACTATTGGATGATCAACTGTACAAAATATTTTACTGAATCTATAAGAAGTGTATCTGACATTGCTGTCTTCACTATTTGGCAAGAACTTCTTAAAAGAAGTATATTCTAATAAAAGTGCGCAAAGTTTTAAGAAACCCGAGCACAGATAAAACCTACAGATAAGGGAACCTGACCTGACATTTACACTATCAACTATCGTCCATTCTTAAGCTTTTTGTATTATTTAGTTGCCTAAACGCCTCGCCGGTGTGTACCACTAACAATAGGAAGATACGGTCACGACGTGCTTCGTGCAGACGGCAACACATTATCTTATCTTACTACAAAACTGCACGCGATAATCGCGCTTTTTGTTCATACAATAAGGGATTGTTTCGCTTGAAGGTCTTCTGCTACAATTGCATCGTGAGGTTGATGGTACGCGACTGATTAAGTAAAGAGTATAGAGGTGTGAAATGTCGCGGTTTAGATGCTAAATGGACTGGAAAATATTGGATAAATGCAACATACAGTACTGTAGGTACTTAACAGATATTAAAGTTAAGTAGAGAAAATGTATTTTAATACTACTGTAATAACAAAATACAACTCAAGTTTTTATCATTCAACAATGCCTAGCCTACATGTTTCCAGCATAAAATAATTACTACCTCTAATACTAATATCATAACTTAATCTGGGGGCACGGAAGTGCCCCCGCAAGTCGAGCAAAAAAAAAGCGGCACGGCCGTAACATCCTTTTCTCGAAGCAATTCGGGCTATTTTTGACACCCCTATAATTTCGTAGTGGATAAAACAAGAAGCCTGGATTTTCAGCAACTAATCAGTCATTGTATAAACACGGTATATTTAAAATTTCAGTCAATTTGAACCAGTAGTTTAAGAATGACAACTTGTTAAAATTTTGAATTTTGTCACTCACTGATTCACTGACTCACTGACTCACCGATCATCAAAAGTCTAAGGTACTTCTAGCAGACTTAGAAGCTTAAAATTTTGAATACAAATAGGGTTTAGTGTCTTAATTATGGGAAAAATTCAATATTTTCTAATTTCGGTCAAGTTTTCTAAATACACTAACTGTAACAATAACTTTGTAATCCCATATAAATGTATAAGATTACAAGGTTACATTTGCAGTTAATGAATTAAATTATTATTTCTGTAGAAAATAAAATGCCATCAAAAACATTCTGTAAAAACCTCAAGTCTCGCCGTAAAAAGTTGTGAGATCTATATAATACCAAGTCGATTAATCTATTTAGTCTCTACTTAAAGGACCTTCTGTCTTAAGTTATTACGTATGTTATTATCATGCCAATTTAAAAAAAATACCTCTAAAACAAATAGACCGACCTGGCCATCGCATGATTTGATTATTAGTATGTATCACACTACACAGCACGACAAGAAGTTAATGCTCCTGAAATGTTAATGGAGAATTTGTGTTTTCTTGCGATGACCAAGTCGATCTATTTGTTTTAAAGATATTTTTTTTTTAATTGGCATGATAATAACATACGTAATAACTTAAGACAGAAGGTCCTTTAAGTAGAGACTAAATAGATTAATCGACTTGGTATTATATAGATCTCACAACTTTTTACGGCGAGACTTGAGGTTTTTACAGAATGTTTTTGATGGCATCTCACTTCTTTTTGTAGAGCGAATAGAGCAAACATAAGTCCAATTTGTATGGAAAGCCGTATTTTTTTCATAATTCAACATATTTTCCTATGAGAATGTTGTTCAGTTTCATGGGCTAAACACCCTTACCCACCCTATACCCCCTCCCGTTATGTCTCATATAGTAGATACATATTTACACCTATTTATTTTATTTTCTACAGAAATAATAATTTAATTCATTAACTGCAAATGTAACCTTGTAATCTTATACATTTATATGGGATTACAAAGTTATTGTTGCAGTTGGTGTATTTAGAAAACTTGACCGAAATTAGAAAATATTGAATTTTTCCCATGATTAAGACACTTAACCCTATTTGTATTCTAAATTTTAAGCTTCTAAGTCTGCTAGAAGTACCTTAGACTTTTGATGATCGGTGAGTCAGTGAGTCAGTGAATCAGTGAGTGACAAAATTCAAAATTTTAACAAGTTGTCATTCTTAAACTACTGGTTCAAATTGACTGAAATTTTAAATATACCGTGTTTATACAATGACTGATTAGTTGCAGAAAAACCAGGCTTCTTGTTTTATCCACTACGAAATTATAGGGGTGTCAAAAATAGCCCGAATTGCTTCGAGAAAAGGATGTTACGGCCGTGCCGCTTTTTTTTTGCTCGACTTGCGGGGGCACTTCCGTGCCCCCAGATAAATAGGTGTAAATATGTATCTACTATATGAGACATAACGGGAGGGGGTATAGGGTGGGTAATAGTGTTTAGCCCATGAAACTGAACAACATTCCCATAGGAAAATATGTCGAATTATGAAAAAAATACGGCTTTCCATACAAATTGGACTTATGTTTGCTCTATTCACTCTACAAAAAGAAGTGAGATGCCATCAAAAACATTCTGTAAAAACCTCAAGTCTCGCCGTAAAAAGTTGTGAGATCTATATAATACCAAGTCGATTAATCTATTTAGTCTCTACTTAAAGGACCTTCTGTCTTAAGTTATTAAGTATGTTATTATCATGCCAATTAAAAAAAAAATACCTTTAAAACAAATAGATCGACTTGGTCATCGCAAGAAAACACAAATACGCCATTAACATTTCAGGAGCATTAACTTCTCGTCGTGCTGTGTAGTGTGATACATACTAATAATCAAATCATGCGATGGCCAGGTCGGTCTATTTGTTTTAGAGATATTTTTTTTTAATTGGCATGATAATAACATACTTAATAACTTAAGACAGAAGGTCCTTTAAGTAGAGACTAAATAGATTAATCGACTTGGTATTATATAGATCTCACAACTTTTTACGGCGAGACTTGAGGTTTTTACAGAATGTTTTTGATGGCATAGATTTGTCTAACAAACAGTATGCAAATAACACAAATAACTACTAATCAAATGTCACACCTAATATCTTAATATGTCATAAGTAACAAATTGTTCCTTAACATTGCATGCAGGTATGCGCGTGCACGGCGGCTTACAAACACCCGTCATACTGTAGTTTGACAACTTGCTAGAGAGCCTTGTATGCAAGGACGGAGCTACACAAAATCGAAAATTGAGACTGCCTTTGTGGTGCAGTCGGTAGACTCGGTAGGGCATCCGACTGCTAAACACGAGGAGCCGGGTTCGATTCCCAGATCGAGCAAAGTGCTATTGGTCTTTTTTGAATTAAATATCCACAATGTTGGACAGGAGTTTGGTAACGTGCCCGGTATATAGCAATAGGCTGGAACACTATTTGATGGGACTTGAAAGCATAACGCGGGTGTATTTCATACACCTTCGGATATAACAAGCGTGATATTTAGAATATTGGTGACCCGCAGATTTATTTTTGGAAATACAAAAGCATTGATGTAAATGCAAATGTATGAAATACAAGTGCATGGCAAAGTCTTCTACTAAGTTGTGTGACTATACCGCCATTGATACCAATGATTGACAACTAAGGTCCTGATTCAAATCAATGCAAATTATATTAATAGGATTAAAATATAATACACGTATCCACTAGATAATTGTTGACACTAATGTTATTTATTAAAATGCGTTCTAGATATTGTGATTGTATTTTTAATTGGTTAAATGCGATTTGAATACAAATTGCAGGTTTATATTATAATGTAATTAATGCTTTTCCTTAGTGTCTGCATATATAGTCTTCAGGTCCAGGAAGGAATTTATTTAACGCATTACTGTCCCACGGCTGGCTAAGAAATTCCTTCCGGAATGAAAAGGAGACGTCGGGCTTTGAGTCTACTATTAAATATTCTGTCTAAAAATGTGATCAGTGCCTCTAGCGGGCTTCGGAGGGACTGTTTTGGCAATACATTTTAAATGTCAAACTCTCGATATTCGACAGTACAGACTGTAGAGAATTTTAATTGCGTTACTGGAGTAGTCTTTCATCAAATAAAAATTCATTTAGTTTACCGTAATACGTGTCACTCAGTGCCTCGATTCTCTATTACTATCGACTACCGACAACCGGCTAGCTATCGAAATTTTGACATTTAGATGTACTACCAAAATGTTTCCTACGACACCCGTCAGAGGCGCTGATTAGTTTTTCATACAAAATTTCTCGATGACAGTTCGGTTCCCGGTAGTCGATAGTAGTAGAGAATCGAGGCATAGCAGTACATATTTCAATTTTGTTTTCACTTCAAAACTATTGGACAGTCTATTGATAACCTAATAGCAGCTAAATTATATAAAAAGTGAAACTGCCGAACAGCATTAAACTCCACGGTCAACAAAAGAACAATGACATTACATAACTTGACAGTATCCCTTACAAAATATGAAACATTTCATATCCTCTAAATTACTATGTATTTGATGCATTATTACTACTTCTGGACAACCTATGATATGCTTCATTTTTGTGGTTGTAGAGTAGATTTTTGATTGATGTAAGTAATTGGTAGTGTGGTGAGAATACAACAATAGAAAAGTTTAAGTGGTCAATGGACAAAGGGTATGTCGCAATTGTGGCCAGAGTGGAGTTAAAAAAGTGCTTTCGATTGTCGTTGAAGTAATTTTTTTAGGGACGAAAAAAGGAGTGACATGCAAGTGAGTATTGCCGAGTTGTACATTTCTGTTAGAATAAGTATGCATAAATGACAACTAGAAAAAAAAATGAGAGCATGACATCAATATTGTATTTGAAAAAAGTCCACATCCTTTTAGTTATTTACGAAGATGCTATTGCACGAATAACATTGTTTTATACGAGAGTCTAAAACAATACTGCTTTACTTGGGTAAATTTGTTTATTAAAAGATATTATAGGTTTAATTAGTTTAGTAAAATAAACAATATAAACCGCGTTAGATCGAGGTCGGAGCCGACAAGGACAGCAAGTTTGACGGGTTAGACATATCCATTAAATAGAAAGTAGTACGTGCAAACCGGAGAACATCGCCTCCCTTGACAGGCCTTTAAATTATACAATCATTAGTTTTCCTTTAAGCTTACACTCTGAGAACACCTATACTATGCTCTTACCTACTACCTTAAAAAGAAAAAACATTATAATGAACACTTTTAGGTGTCCTTTTTAAAGTCGCACTAGTATATTATAGTACAGTGTTTCAAAGAAATAAAAAAGAAAGTAAAAATAAAAATCCATTTAAAAACGAAACAGTGAATGAACCAGATGTTAATGATCGTGCCGTTATCGCAGACGCCGAGCTATTTTCAAAGAAATTTACAGCCGTTTAGAAAATCAAAAACATTGCGTTCGAATAATTTCACGAAAGTACAAATAAAAATATCATCAAAGTTCAAGGGCCCGGCCACGTGGTGTGTGCGTAAACAAACGGTTAATATATACATATATAAATTAATAAACATTTCGAGCAGGAAACCCTTGAGAGGATAAATATAGGGTGTTGCGCAGACGAAGCGGCGCGGCACGGCGCGAGCACGCATGCGCGAATGTTTATACCACTGGACACGAAATTCACTTAAATAATGTTCTCGGAATTGCAATGTTTAATGTTTCACACAACAATTCGAGACTTTTCCGATTCATTAAATAGTCCGCCCGTTGCCAAGGTTAGTGTAAACATTTAAACATAGGAAAAACCGTTGTAATTTTTCTTGTCACTAGCTGGGCGTGATTTTCGTATAAATCAAATGAAATTGCAAGATCAGTCGAGATGTTTCGAAATAACTGGAGTTGTATTATTAAGAAATTCTCCTGTTGCTATAGTGAAGTTATAAACTCAGAAATATTATAATAGCTTTTGCTGTTTCTGGGACCACCCCAGCAGAATATAAACGGTACAAGACTGCAGATTTAATTACTGGTCAAGTAGTAATTGATGTTCAAAGGCAAGATCATTTCTCAGTGAAATCCGATCCGCTTCACCCACAAATTAACCCTTTCATGATATAATGCCAGTGTCTGAGGTATAATGTACGCACCATTAGAAGACGAACGTAACAGCGATGGTATTAAGAAGTGCAAACATACCTGGAAAGAAAATAAAGGTAAATTAATATTTGTGACCATTATTATTCACTAAAGGTGATAAACCTTGACTGAGCTTACAGAAAACAAAGAAAACTTAAGGAAAAAGGTTTTAAACTTGGTTTCTGAAGTCCGTTTGTCTGTCTACACCATCGAGTAAATTCGAGTATCGAGTGTTTGACGTCTAAAATTTTCAATTATAGTATTGATACATCATCATACTCATTTGTGGATAGTCTACTGTGGTATGAAGTCGACCCACTGTAGCGTAATTCCAAACTCGGTTCTATCGAGTATCGAGAAATTGACATTTAAAATGTAATACAAAAATAGTTACTACGGCTACTGCTGGAGGCAGTGGTCAAATTGTCATACAAAATTTGTTGATAGCTAGCTGCTTGTCGATAGTCGATAGTGGGAGAATATCGCTTTTCGTCTCATAAGAATAAAAACATTATATCAAGCAATACACGTATCAGTGACTTATTACAGAACAACATGGAAGCAATATATGAAATGTAAAAGCGAAACAAATCAGATTTAATATCATAAGTGGAAATAGTGTGACGTTCCTGTCTGCGTCTGGGCATGCGTGCGTGACACGTGAAGCCGACGGAAGACATATAAGGGCACGGGCATGTTTTAATAAGATTATTGGACATAATGTGGGCGGTGACAAGTATCATGATGAAAATTGTAATTGAGTTGATGTGAGCACAGTTTTTGAATATATTGTTTGCCAGCAGGAGGTCTTTGATGATGAATATATGGAGTTCATTAAAATTGTTATTGGGGAAACTAATTAACAAAATAAATAGAAATTGCCTTTTTTTGTTATTGTCTCCAGCTGTGCCTTCTAATTTTATATGAGAAGATTACTTTTCTGTGAATTTTGCACGCGTTCCTACCAAGCAATCAGTAAAGAATTTGCAGAATATTTTCTAGCAACCAAAACCAATTTCATTTCATACAAATCCCGGCAATTCCAGGGCTGGCTGGAAACCACGATGATGCCCGTTAGCCAGTAGAATGAGCAGTAATTGCCGACATAAATAACCGGCGAGCTTCCTGACAGGCTCGTGGGAACGGGTCAGTGTCAGTGCCGGAGGGCCGGCGCCGGCGCACCGGAAGCCAACAGGACGTGCTGCATATTACTCCCGACGCACTATATATTTTGTATCCTTGGCAATTTGTTCGTGATGTTGCGTGCATTTCAAGATGAGGAATGGAATTTGAAGTGTAGAATTTATAGAGATAATCTTTTTGATCTACCACTTCTGCATTGTTCTTATCTAACTAATTGAGCCTTAACATATTATTGACGACCCAACTATTATTGGTTCTTCAAAAATATGTCTGTGAATGAATTGTCTGGGAGGTCTAAGCTCCATAACTTATATTTTAACTGTGACGTCTGTCCTTAAGCTTGAAATAGCTCAGCAGTACCAAATTGTGTATTAATATCCCAAGATTTGTAGTAGCGGTTCTTCATCATAAACACAAGATACGAGGGTATAAACATTTCTATTTTCCGTTTGTATCAACAATTTTCCACTGATACAATATTTATGACTATGAAAGGAGTTTATTATCACTCGTCTGCGTAGTAATAACGCGTCTCTAACCAACACTACTGTTTTAGACTTTACTTGTTCACGTGTAGTTTCATCAGACCGTATTGCAAGGGATTAAGGAGCATTATCCTTTAACATATCTGCAGTTACCATACGTAGAGTAACTTGTTTGTCGTCTACAGATATGTTGAACTTTACTGCAGATACAAATAAGGGTGCTTTTTCACTATCGTATGCAATTGGTGCGTTTGCAGCTCGAAGCTCGGACGTGAATATCTTTTGATCTGCGACTAGTGAATTCATTAGTTGGTACACACAATGTGTGTAAATAGAACGGAAGCCGTGTACATAAGTGTTACCTTCGCAATGTTAATAGCGAACCACTTATATTCTTTAGTCGTGCTGTAACTGACACAATTCACTTCGGTTTGAATAATGCATACGTTTAAAAGCTTTAACTTAATCTTTTTATGTGCAGGTGGGTAGAATTCTAATGTTTCTATCTATTCTGCTTTTCCTGCATTACTTTTGAATACATTATTGATGTGTCAGAGTAAATAAAGATTACATCCTTTGTTGAAGACTTTACTTTTCTTCAGGTGGAATTCAATACTACCAAAATAGCTACGCTACATTTGATCAAATGTTATTACACCTGTCTATTATCCAATTTTAAAATTTGCACTCTTTTTAATTACTACTTTATTTTTAGCTCTCCAAACAATGTCTTCGAACCGTATATGTACAGAGCTATACTCGTATTGTTTCAGCGATAAAGTTTCACTGACGTAATCCCCATCTCAAACAACACTAGAAAAAGTGCATTGCAGCGAAAAATGCATCTTTCTTTTTTAAAATAGAGCTCGCAAACGAGAGCTCTTGGCGATGCTTTGTGCATTTTTATCTCGTCTGAGAGACGAAAGCACTTCAATACAGCCTCGTCAGCGAGGGAGGAGATTGTCAAGTGGGTGCATGCCGGGGGTGAATGACCTGGCTGTTGTCGCAGGTCGGGGTGTTGCTAACCAAAGTGATAATGGTGATAATTGTTGTGTGAATGTTTGATTCTGACGTGAAGGTAGTGTATTTAACTAAAGATAAGGTTTAAATGAAAGTCAATGTAAAGATGGGTGAGATAATGTTGCGGTATATTGTGACTGCTTTTGATATTCTTAAAGAACATTTGATAAAAAAGATGTGATGTGATGTGATGATGGCAACCATAATGAAGTTTGATTTGACAGCCTAAACTGACTACAAACCAAAGATATATTAAGGTTTCTTAATCTAATTCTAGTAACGTACAATTGTACAGTAAAGTAAGCCTCAAATCAGCTTAAAGATATTTCCTTCACTTACTATTCATGAACTCAAAGTCTATTCTTACAAGCAAACAAAAACATTCTTTATTGGATTACAACGGACGTAGTATACGCATATTGTTCTAGCCAAAGCCTTTCGGTGATCCCTCTAAATGAGATTAAAGGCTGAGCTGCTGACGTCACTGGGGAGGGGGAGGTCATTGACTCGAACATATGAATGGAATGTTTTACGCTAATTTAATTTGAGTTAAGTATTTTACACGAGTGGTAAAGATGGACTGGGGAAAATGAGAGGTTTATTTCGTGAAATGGGTAGAGAAAAACTGGAAATTTAGGTACTGATCAAAGTATTCTTATTTCCTAACTTCGTATCATGGATAGATAAATTTAAACAAGTATTTTTATATGGACTATTTTTCTGGTTAAGCTAAAACACATTTTCAGCAGCCAGTCGACGTTTACTAGCTATATCTATTCGGCATTATCTAATTACGTAGCTCCTAAGATCCTACATTGTAACTAATATCTAAACAAGTAATATTTCCATAAATACAAGCAACTGTCACCGTGACCGAGACATAAGTTCTGTTTGATATCAATTAAGAAAAGTCTTAATAAATTTTAGAAGTGAATGCTCTGAAGTCTAAACAAAATAACTAGTATATAGGTAGCAATATTCGTAGCCAGACCATTATGTATAGTACCTAACTTCGCAAACTCCGCACACGATATTACCGAGCATTCTAACTGGCGTCCCACTGGGAGTTCTTTATTTCTTTTTAATCTTTTGTCCTCGGTCACCTGCTGTGCCCCGTATGAATAACGAGCGCGATATTAAGCTGTTATTATTTTAGACTCAACTGCTGATGTATTGCGCCTCTCCCTCTCTATGTTTAGAATTTTAGGATTTCGTTGCTTTCTTTATGCGAACTAAAGGACTACTTTGGTGTTTGAATGAATCTAGAATACTTTAGACTTGCTTTTTACCGCGATTTTGTCCGCGTGAGAAGTTGTCCTGGAGTTGAAAGCATTCTATATGTAATCCATGTTTTAACTATTTACATACTAAATGGCATCAAAGTAGCACGATTCCCTAGTGTCATTACTATATCTAGTATCGAGTATTTCACATTTAGAATGTACTGCAAAAATAGTTTCCACGGTATCCGCTAGAGATTTTGATGAGATTTTCATATAAAATTAGTCGATATTTATAGAGTGTGCATTATTAAGCTACGAATGCAAACATTTGCATTTACAAGATAATAAAATCAATAGGAAAACTACCGAAATCTTTAAAAATATAAAAACCATTTCTGTCAACGGCAAAACAAAACTGAGCATATGATTGAACTCACAAAGGGCTATGTAAAGGGCTCTTAGCGAACGAGTGCATTCGCGACAATAGTCTTGTATAGCACTCGAACTGCAGGGGGTGCGATACGGCTCATAAGTGCACTCACTATAACGACCCTGATGAAAAAAACTCAATTGGGCTATGGTCATTCTGTGATGTAACAAGATTTCTGAAGTATGTTCATAATTTTGAACTTGAAAACTGCTGATAGTGGTTATAGGTTGAATTAATAAGGGTCTAGGTAGAAAGGAGGCTCGGCTTTGATGTCTGCGTGAGAAAAAACACCAGGTTTTATGGTAATTATGTGGCACGGAAGAAGGACGTAGGTATAGATTGATCTCATTATCTTTCAACTATTCGACCTTACAACTCAGTTCAACTAGTTCAGCACAAGAGTCTTAGTATTTATCTATTAGGAAAATGTAGCCACAGTATGTGTTACAAAATAAAGCTCGGAACGACCAGATTTCGTAACCGTTCTCCATTTTTAGAAGAAGTGCAGTAATAGTGTAAATAATTACAAGACGGTGCAACACACAAACAAACTGACTGACAGACGAATACCAGAACACAGGTACAATGTTCTATGTAGGGACGTAAAACGGTATTACCGTTTAAAATAGATAATTTCTATCTAATTATAAGATTCCTTGTTTAAGAAGTAAGTTTTGTAGTAGTCTTAACACAGCCAATAGTTTATTACAGTCGACAATTTGTGTGGTTTTTTAGCAATTTGCTCCTGCTTGTAAAGTGTAATTGTTAAGAAAATAAAAAAATACAAAACAGGTTAAATAGGGCATGAAATTTAAAATTTAGGTCCTTGCGAAAAAAAAAAATAACATTATGTATCAGTTCTCAGAAAACCATCCCCTAGCGGGCTAAAATAGGGGACGAAAGTCAACATATATATTTTCTTCTTCTAACTAACGTGAGCGAAGACGAGCAATCTTTTTTTTTCCAGTACTCGAACCCATTGTGTATCAAAAATTCTTAGTAAAATATCAAACACACGGAATAAGAAGAACAGGCACACAATACTTTACAAAGAACACATCCATAAAGACATTGGATACTGGACACAAAGAAAATTTCACACAATCCTACTTGTTTGCACATAGCTGGCTTACATTCGAACTATTTTTAGTAACACATTAATTCGCTTTTGTGACTCACAGTCGTAGCAAAGGGTCCAAATGAGATTTCAATTGTAACGCTATCAATCTGAAATGAACCTTAGGATAAGGGTTGTAAGGTTTGTTTTCAATTGTATTGTAGTGTATGATTTTATAAGGTAATAAATAATAATGGATCGTCTTTGGCCTTGGTGAAATTAGTCACCAACGCGTCTTGGGACAGTAAATTGTGAATTAATGCTCTCATGTGACAGTAGACGCGTATAACCGTGTATTACATGTGAAACAGCTTTATTACAGAAAAAGTACACGACCTTTGAAATATGGAATATCTCGCCACTGCCCGTGCAAAAGATTTGTCCAACTAAAATGTGTTTGTATTCATCTAGTTGTCACTACCGAGATTAAAATTTACACCTTATTGCCAGTAAAGTTAGTTGCATTATCTGTGTACGAAATTTTATCTGAATCCGTAATTAGATAACAAACATTCAAATATCCCATCTTTCACATTTATAATACTAATGCACGACGAATATATGTGCATTACTGGTAGGTTAAGGTCAGTAAAGAGATGCTATCTGCCACTCGTATGCAAATTTTGGCCGTAACATTTGAAACGAATAGCTGCAAATGTCAGTTTGGTAAAAACAAGGAACGATTTATAGTGATCTATTGAAACGATAGGGCCGTTTAACGCGCCATCGTGGCATGATCTAAGTCACGATTTGGATGATTAATTCAACTGCTTCTTGATATTTTATGATTTCAAATACTAAGTAGTCAATTCTGTTACATCTATACTAGTCTACTAACATAACAAGAAGAAAACTTTACCGAGTTGACAGTAATCACTGATGTAACCAAACCATCTGTGTACAATCTTTTACCAAAAATAACTTTACTATTCACGACGATAGCCTAGTTTGCATCCTTATTAACAGTCAAACGATATCAGACACATAATCACTTCACTTCATTAACCGGATTTTTTTCAAGCGTATTCAATCACACTAAAACCTGGTACTAAAGACTACCTACACCAAAGTATTAACACAAAACAATGATATTGTAATATCTTCAAGTACACGACCTTGCCAATTAGATCACCAGTGACTGGTCAGTATCAATGTGAACTGGGACGGGCGGTGTTATCAATGGGATGCTTCGCCATTGAATCCGTTAATTAGGGTCTCGTCAAACCGTGTACTGCGCAATATACCGTAATTAGGATTATTTGTAAGACTTATTATAGCGTATTTTGTTCGTAGATACGATTTTAGTTAGCATTAATGAAATATTTGACAGTTCGTGCACAAGGTAAAGAAATAAAGCAAGAAAGTATTGCGGATCTCCGATACATCACGATTTCAATCTTCAAGTGACTACGAAAATTAACATGGACTAGTAAGATCGAAAAAAACGTTAACGACACTTTGTCAGAATAAAAAACTTAGAGTTTTGCTGATAGTTTCTCTGAATTTTTGCAAGCTTGCTGTCCAAAATATATGAATTGCGAAAGTAGACCTTAATTCAATATCTTTCAGTTTTGTTTCGAACACATTTCTGCATGCAGGTCTGCATGATTTACGCTTATAACATTACCTTACTGCACTACCATTAATACCTAGTTTAAAATTACGCCCTGCTTTAAAGAGTTCAATTGAATATGCTACATTAACCCTACTTAGTAGCCAATGAAATTGAAGAAATTACGGGCACATAACCAGTACTCAGTGGTCGTTGGTACCCATTTCTCAGATAATAACACAGCCTCCAGTCGCTTGCACTTTTAGCTCTATCATTACGTTACGTTTAACGTACGTAAAGAACCTCAATTATATGCACTCGTAAATAAAACTGGTAATAAATACGTTTGTTTCTTTATTCCCTTTACTCTTGATTAATTTATTACAAGAATCTAGTTTTAGCTTTACGGCGTCAGATTGAGTTTCGCATTTTGATCTTTATTATACAAAAATAATGTGTTGAGACGGCTTGTCGGCGGGATCTCGCTTCCGTGTTATTCGTCTCATCAACGTTAAGATAGGAAATGGACCTACACACGTTAAAAAAACATATCAAAAGATTGGTACTTCGTATTTGGAAAACTGCCATCGGTTTAATAACGAATATAAAAAAATAGCAGTGCTATTTTTTGTATGGTAATTTGATACCGTCTCTTTACTATATAAAAGGTATAATAAAAATGTAAATGTTTTGTATCCTTTGGCACGGCTGCCAGGGATCGATTTTGGCGGCGCTGCCAAGTTAAGTGGCAATTGTAATCCTCAGAGCCAGACATGGTCATATCAATCAGTTGCAATGTCACATATAAAATATAAATATAAGATTATGATCGAATCCGGAGTATGAGATGGTCGTACGATCTTGTATCTAAAATTGGAACAAAACATATTAGGAATAAAGTTAATAAATACTCTGTAAGCTTTGATTTTGGGGCATTTTTATTATAATTTTCACGTCCTTCAGAAGCGTTCTTATAAGTCATATACAGTCCAGTAATAAAGTTTAAACATTATCAATGTCCCTCACCGTCATCAAGATTTCTAAACTGAATCAAGTCTTAAAGAAACTATAAAACAGCGCGCTATTTATAATTTAATTACTAAGCAGTAAGCTACTGTTATAATTATTATGCGCGTTATCTTAAACGAATCGGTGTAGAGCATTGCGCCAAATAACTGGTATTAAGTCGGATTGAGACATCGAGTTATAATTAAGTGAATCGCTGCAGTTATCGCCGCCTGTAATCATTGTTTCACTGTCATGTCAACGTGTGCAGCTTTCGGTGTAATAACATACTGCTATTTTTGGATTAATAACTGCTATATGCTATTTTGGGTTTTAGTGCGTTGAAATTGTAGATGTATTTTAATGTGACTATGTTTAAGGTCTGATTTATTCAAATATTTATTTATTTTTGGCCATATACCTATCTCTATTGTGTTAGAACTTAAGTGACTTTGTTGTGGAGGTCCGATAGGTAGTCGCTCCATGTAAAATACTGGTATTCAGCTGTATCTGGTAGGACTGGAAGCCGTCTCCAACATAGTTGGAAGAAAGGTAATGATGATCGCCATCTACCTAGAGTTAAAGGAACCAGAGACAGGGCAAAGTGGGGTTAGGTTTAGGATGGCTAATCCGTAGTTATCCGGAGTATGATTAAGGAAAATAACAGTACTATCATGCAACGCCCAATCATTTAGGCAATTATAACGGCTCATCATTCAGCACATAACGGATTACATAACGCGAACACATTTCAATTACGCACTGAAATCTATTATTTACGCCACGTTTCATTCAAAATGGGTACTTTCATAACAAGTGCAATTTCACAGCAGTTGCTTTTGCATAATTAATATTATAATTATAGAGAAAGTTAATACAAAGCGGTCAGTTGTGCGATTTGAACCAGAACATGGCGAATGACAAACGGACAGGAAACACAGTTATTATAGGACAAAGTCACCTCTCATGTTTTATACGTTTCAAAATAGTGAAATTGAAAATGCGTAGTTCCTGTGGCTCTTAAAATAACAAATTCGGGGATTATATTTTAATACGAGACTAATTCTTTGTACTTTTCTAAAGAGAGGAATGAAATACAGGGAAAAGTGGAGAAAATGGCAGAATTAATGTATGTTTTAGTAGTAAATACAAAAATTTAAAATAGGTAGGAAATTAATTGATTTCTTAGCATCGACTACGCCACTAATAAAATAAATAGTCAGTCAGTTTTTTTACTTATTGAGCTAAGTTGAACGTTTTAATAAAGTCATCTTTGCACGGACATCAAAGACTGTCAATCTAAATGAGATTGTCCGGAAACCGAGTAATTTAGTCCGTTAGAAGCGGATATTTAGTTTTTAATAACTGGCAGTTTACACGGGTATAAAGTTTGGTAATGCCAGCCAGTTATATTTGTTCATTAGTTCTAAATAAAGTTTTTTACTCTGTAATACATGCTAATATTATAAAAGCAAAAATCTGATTGTCTGTTACGCTTCAACAGTCAAACCACTGTACCAATTTTGATAAAATTAAGCTTGGAGGCAGCTGAAAAACCAAATTTAGAAATTAGCGTGTGGAAAATACAACTTTTAATATGTTATGTTACTATTACATAAATATAATCTAGGGACAGATAATACCAGTCTTTACTAAGTAAGGGAGGCAGGAAATTGCAGGACGTCTACGTAGTTATATCAGATGATATCTGTACCGTCATGTAGTGAACTGCAATCAAATTAATGTTACTCGTATTTGCACTTAGATACGCGTGTTACGGGATGTAGCGGTGTTTATAATTATCTTGATGGCTTTAGGTATCTACTAGCACGCCCCGGCTTTGCTCGGTAAAAGAGTAAAGTTTCACAAAGTATACATAATTATTAAACACCCCAACTTTTCTCGGAAACTTATTACCTACTAGCTGAACCGCGCAGCTCCGCTCACACTTTTTTTATCCCGGGATAAAAAGTAGTCTATGTCCTTTCTCGGGTATCAAAATATTTCTATAACCAAATTTCATGCAAATTGGTTCAGTACTTTAGGCGTGATTGAGTAACAGACAGACAGACAGACAGAGTTACTTTCGCATTTATAATATTAAGTATGGTTATGGATTGGTGAAAATCGCCAGACAACTTACAGCATGTCACAGTAGATCTTGAAATGTAATGACCGACAGACAGACCCGACTAGGGGAAATTATTTTTTAATATGCAGTCATAGTGATAATATCACTCTTCTCCTGTGGATTTACATCAAGCCGTGGCTTTTTTCAATGAATTAGCCGTAGGTGAATATCATGAAAAAGGTTACTACACTGAACACGTGCTCGTAAAATAGCGCATATTATTATACTCTGTCACCGTTCTATGATACGTCACCGTATGCTATCACGCATGACGTCATGACATAGTAACTCGTGTTCATCGTGAACAACAGAGCCACGTGATGGCACGCGAGGCATCTTAAGGTCGGGCCACAATCACACCGGTCACGCTTCGGATGGATATCGGTCTAATATTTTGTGACCAAATACCTTTATAATAATACTATAGAGTATAGATGAATCGTGACGGGTGAAGTCTTCTTTTTAAATATTTGTTAATTGTACTGTGTGAAACTATGATACTTTTACTGCTTGGTGATAAAAATTAAAGCGAAATGTTTCTTATGCATTACTTCTAACCTGATTTCTTTAATACCTACCTATGTATACGGTAATTTTAAAGAAAAATTAAGTTTTTTTCTTAGGCTCTTAACGAATTCAAAGTTACATCATGACTAATCAGTTACAAGATCACTAGGAATCTATTCGTATCTTATCATCTTTCCCGGAGTGACGTCACGGGAAGTTGGTAGATATGTACGCAAAAGACCTGTTAAGATTTGATAGCCATACAACAGAACATTTCTCAGAATGCATTAGATTATATCAGCTGAGTTCGCGTGTACGATTCGAATAAATATCATCGATCGTACATAACATTGATTTTATTCACCCCGCAACGTTTTGTAAGTGAATGAACATGAATAATATACTTTATAGGCACAAATTACGTTATACTGACATTTGAATATGCGAAATAATCGAAATATTATTACTAAGTCGAATATATTATGTCAGTAGTAATAAAATATACGTAAAATACGTACTAATGTCCGATTTTCAAGATACGATTCGCGATTGCGAAGTTTCGATACAACGATTTCTAGTTCCTTTTGCCCAATGCCCCTTGAAGGGACAAGTTGAACGAAATATCGACAAACTTCGATATTTAGCTTTTCTTTGAAATTCATTAACTGTTCTGAAGTTCGCTGATTACCCGATGAAAAAGGCATAAAATAATATAGCATTTCATTTTTATTTATGAAATTAAAGAAATAAATTTGTGGTTTGCAATACACGTATTGGCCGCTCTGCGTTTTTTGAGCAATTAGTTTTTTTCTCTATAAGTGAGATCGTTAAAATTACGGGTTGTTTCATATGAAGTGTAATAAATAAGGCGTTATCATACAATGTTGCGCACATCCATCAATAACACAGACATTTCACAGATCGAATATGGTTATATCAAGTACCGAAGAACAAAAACGTACCAAAAATAAAAGCGGCACGCAATTTTTTTCATCCATTGTCGTCGGCCGCGGGACAAAACTGAATACAAATTCCGTCTCTATTTTTAAACAGCATTCAGAGACTTTCATGCCTATTATAGTTCGCATTGCGTATGTAAAAATAGCCCTACAGTACCATACACTGTCCATTCTCTTACTGTTTTTAAAAAACTAAAGTTTCTACTCCACTATTCAAATGTCTGTTGTGTTACAAACGTTTAATTGAACCCCTACGACGTTCTCATGCTAACAAATACGTGTAATGCTATTTTTAGTGTTGACAATGAAAATGAGATCTTAACGTGTAATTAATATGATCGGAATTGAACTAGCTGTATTAATTAAAACTAATGTGCAGTTGTAAGCGAATCTAGAATAAGATACAAAGATATTTATGACACTATTCTAAGGTATAATAGCCCTTATTGTCAGCGTGTTACAGTTCATGTCAGAGGAATGAAATAAGATGGTGTGTTTGTAAGATGAGGCCTCGTCCAGCCACTTGACGATTCATCTGTGCGGCGTCGCGTCGCGCCGTCGCTTTAATTATTTACAATGACAATAACATGGAGCCATAAGATATGTAGCACCACTTTATGTACTATTGTTGTGAATAATCAAGAAACATGATATGATGCAGCTTTGAGACGCCTTTTAAGGCAATTTCTAAGTCTTAAAAGCGCCTATAAGTTGATATACTACAGAACAAGGATAATTGTTATGACAAGCAAATTAAGAAAGGCATATTATGTTTATGTTTGATATTCTAGGTAGCTTAAGCTACTACATTATCCTATACTTACTGATATAAATGCGAAAGGTTGGATGAATATTTGTTGCTCAATTGAGCCAAATGTATAAAACAGATTCTGATGAAAATCGATACATTGATTGCTTAAAACCTCGTTGATTCTTTTTTGCGCCGTCACGAGCAGATTCTATAAATTTAATGAAATATAGTTATATTTCATATAGGTACCGACAAACGAAGTTTCTAATATTCAAACATTTTCGCATGTATAAAGTCATAAAACTAAATTAACCCATAATTAGTGTCTAGGTTAATCAAAAGCTTCAAATAACTCATCAATCCGCGGTATAATGTGAAACAAACGGGCGCAATAAAACAGCTGGCGATAGAAACAACAAGCTTTATTTAGTGGCAACTGATTAACTAACGAAACGACTTTGTCAATTAGTGCTTAACATTTTATACTGAATTGGCAGCAGGGCTGTCTATAGAAACAATTCATAGCAATAGCATGAAAAAAGATTAAAATTTGAAAAAAGTTGTTCTTCCTGTTGGTTGGCTCTCCCATTAACAGAAGAAGCAAGAGTAAATTGAAATAGATATGGATAATAGTATATACTTTTTGTTACACTTTTATATTTTTACACGTTTGACAGTGCAGTCGACATTGACTGGCGTGATTCGTTTGAAGAGAACAAAAATCAGGCCATTTTGTTTGAGCAAATATTTAAATTAAAAAACAAAATATCAAAAATATTATAAATATTCCATATAACGATACATGATTTTACATTTAAAAAGCATTACGATAATCATTTACACTATAGGCAAATCCATAAATAAACAAATCTGACAGCCCTATTCTATACACATTTTTACGCCATAAATAAAATGACGTCATAAATCGGATCAATGTGGGTGATTCTCCAATATTATGGATTTAAAGCTTTAAGTATATGCTACCATAAATCTTAGTTTAGTAGTTACGTTTGTAACTGTAAGACTTGATTACAAATGGCTTGTTTAGTTTGCGGATATGTATTGTAAAAAATAATGAGCAGACACGGTGGACATGCGTCCGGTTTGATCATTTCTGGTCGATAAGAATGATCACGTTTTTGACGTTATTATAAATTGGATGAAATGCTCGCAGGTGTATAAGTATTTATCAGAAAAAGCACGTATTTTTTTTTTTACATGTTTGTCTTCTCGAGCTACGAGCATTGCAATTTTTTGAAATGATTGAATAATGTAAGTTTATGTATGTATTATAGATTTCCAAAACTTTTATAAAAAATTGGCTTGGTACTATCTGAGTTTCGATGGTTGAGTTCTTCAAGTCCTTAGAATCTTGATTTTATTTCCAAATAATTAAACATGAGTAAGTTTGATAAATGTACTGACCCTACAAACTTTTACTAAATGGGATGAAATTTAAGGTCGAAAGTTTCAAACATCTCGAACTTGATTCCGACCCAACTCGAGTTTTGTTTAGACTTTCCTAATTGGTATAATTAGAAAATCAGCTTCAACGATTTTCAAGAACTTCACATTTTAGTTGAAGCAGAACATATGAAACTTTTCCCACTAATATTAGACCATTTAGCTTACAACATATTATTTTCAACCTATGGAGCATTAAAAGTACCAAGTAGCGTTCTTTAATTCCTGCCTACCTATCCCTATGGGAAAAAGACATGAAATTAAGTATTTATGTACGTGTACGCACAATAACAGTCTCTTAGCCGTTTTTCTTAGGATTGTGTAACTGCAGGCATCTAAACCTCAGATTCCTTTAATATAACAAACATTCAATTAAATTCTGACATAGCCAATAGAAAGACTGTACATTAGCTCCATTCTCTACTACTATCGACTACCGACAACCGACCAGCTATCGAGAAATTTAATACGAAAATGTGTTTAGCGCCTCTACCGGGCTCCGTAAAAACCATTCTGGCAATACAATTTAAATGTCAATCTTTCGATACTCGACGGTATAAACGTCCAAATTGTCAAAAAAATTTAAACTTGACCATCAACCGCTTATCTAAAACGACCGCAAAATACCTCGGTTCATAACAAGTTTTGTTAGCACAAACACTTATCACGATCCATGTTCCCGAGCATGAGTTGCGGAAAATAATAGGATGTGGGAGGAATTCCACTCATCCTGTCGGCCTTGGAGTGATATGAAGATTGCGTTATATCATACAATTACTTGTTGCTTTATTATCACCGAAATAACTTGTTCAAATGTATTACTCGCAATTCTGGCACGTATTAAGAAGTAAGAAAACACGTAATTTTTTGAGAATATTGCTAATTTAACGAATATAACAGGCTTCAAGTTGCTATGTATTGTCTACCAGATTGTAGCCATGATTATAAAGTGTAGGTAGTCTCAAATTATGTCTACATCTTCGAACGGTGAAAAAAGCAACGCTGTGGGAATATAAAAAAAAACATGCCATTATTTTGAAAAACGTGGTATAATGCTACGCTAACAGAGTTACTCTAGTAGGTCTTCAAACCAATTACATTTCTTATACCAAATACGATTACGAAACTGTCAGTGATTGATAGATTTCATTGATTCACATCACAAGAGCAATGACCACGAAACTGAATGAATCACTATATTTCGTAAACACCTGCTAATCAATGACATTGGAAACATGCACGCAAGCAATTCACACCTTATTACCGATAGTACTAGGTATTAAAATCGCGTTTTACTTATTGTGCAAAGAGGAAAATAAATAAACACATGAGGAATGATGCTAAGTGTTCAAAATATGGGGGCAGCTGCCTTTTATGTCCGTATTATTAATAACTAGCTGACCCGCGCAACTTCGCTTGCGTCACAAAATTTTCCCCGTTTTTGTAACATTTTGCACTGGTACTCTGCTCCTATTGGTCGTAGCTTGATGATATATAGCCTAAAGCCTTCCTCGAAAAATGTACTATCCAACACCGAAAGAATTTTTCAAATCGGGCCAGTAGTTCTTGAGATTAGCGCGTTCAAACAAACAAACAAACAAACAAACAAACAAACTCTTCAGCTTTATAATATTAGTATAGATAAAGCAGTAAACGCCCCAGTTTGCATTATCGAGTTCATTCAATGGTATTTTCTTCACCTACTTAAATGGAGGCATTTAAAGAGCCATTAATAATACGGCGTTACACGGCAATGCTTTTAATCAAGGCTTCACCCTTTTTAAGTACAGCACGTTCATCAATTGCAAATGTGCGATAACTATGTTCTATTTATTGTATATAAGGTTTTATTATTGATATTTTAAAGTAAGTTGTATATAAGTAGGTTTAATATCTGGATACTAAGCATTATATTAATAACATTTAATTATATTTTAGCATCAGCCAAAATTTTACTTGCACTAAGTTAACTAAGTACAAAAATATCTCCAAGATGTTATTAAAATAACATTTTATATTCTGTACGTAATCAACACGAAAAATTACGTATCTTATTAATACTTTCTACAGTAAATACCACGACACGCCTTATAACCATCTAGTGAAACTGCAAACAATTTCATTCTTCGTCGGAGTCATAGTTTTTAGCCGTTTGTTTCCGCATACCCTGCGACTAAATATATCTCCATACATGTGATTCCATTCTGCTATTGGCGTGAATCAGTAGTGACGTCACAGCGCGACACGTGTTCACAATCCGTGATGTTCTACAAGCGAGTAACGTGTAAAATACTAATATTGTTAGAGTAAATATATGATAATGTTATGTACACAATGTGCTTATGTTTGTTTTGTATTGGCGTGTTCTTTTAAGATTTGTGATGGAGATGCAGGTGACATCCTTTGATGGGTTTTTTTGGTTGAAAAAATTGGGTTGTTGTCTTAATTTAAGTTTATTCTAAATAAAATTTCTAGTAGATTCAGTTCCTTTTACACTGAAATCGGTCACCAATCTAGGTATAGGGTTTTAAAGAAATCCCAAAAAGTACTTATGTACTAACAAAATTTATCTAAGGTAAGTTCATTGACATTTTGACTGCCTCTGTGGCGCAGTGGTTTAGGTCGCCACGCCGATACCACTGCAACGGGAGGTCGTGGGTTCGATTCCCACACGGGACAATTATTTGTGCGATCCACAAATAATTGTTTCGGGTCTGGTTGTGCTTTGTGTCCGTTGTTTGTATGTTTGTAAAAGACCCCGCGACACAAGAGCAATTCTTAGTGCGGGAGTTGTATAAAAAAAAAAAAAAAAACATTAGCATCTATTCCAAATCTTTTACTTTTTATCAGCCTTAAATTAAACTAGCGTCAAATCAAATATGTTAAGCGTCGTAATTTTAATTAGCTAATGACTCTACCAATGCCAAATCAATAACATCACTAAAATAAGTTTATCAGTGCAAAACCAAGGTTTACGGACACATGGTTAGTGATGCTAATTTTGTTGGGTGAAGTACCCAACATAGACTGTCTTGTAGAAATGTTACGTTATAATTCCTGCATTCTAGGAAGGAACGAGGTGTAATGTCGGAGGATATTTTTTCAGTAACAGTGTAACATGAAATAAATATAAAAAATAGTTGATAAAAAATAAGATAAATGAAATTGTATTTGAGTATGTTATTAAATGATTTTTCTGCCGAAACAGTCAAGTACGACTCGAAACACATACTCTGTGCAGTAATTGAAATTATTTACATTATTACATTGAAAACCTTTCATAGAATAAAACATACGCAATTAATACGTCAGGAAACGGTCAACAGACGATAGGTATAAAAATAATAAATATTTCTAAATATTCTTATAAGATGATGTTTCCGTTTTATACCTCACCTCGATATCTAAAATATTGGTTTCTAGTATAATGGCTTAGTTTTATAGTTCACTGGTGTACTGGACTAAGTGCTTTAGAGCAATGAACTGAATACGTGAGTACATAAAATATTTAGTGGGGCCTGGAAAATCTAAGATGTATTTTTATGACATGCTAGGATTTTTCCAAAAAGACGTACATAATGGAATAACACGTAGTTTAATTGAGGAAATAACCTGATAGTAGGGTCAAATTTAATTCAGAACTTTAGAAAATTACCCAATTGTAAATACGTAGACCTCTGACTGACTGAATTTTAACGTAAAACTCTTTTGAATCAGTTAATAAAGACGGTCTCTTATGATAGTTGGACTGTTTGGATTGCAGAGGCTGTTCGTCGTTTCGAACAAAAAATATGATCTTTTTGATGAACTTTTAATATTAAGCAAAAAACATATGATATAATAACTGCAGTGTGAAATAAAACGAGTTAATCCACCATTGTTTCACAAGCATTTCACTCTCATTAATATAACATTGACACGGCCGAGCACCGAATCCGCTACCTCATTGTATGCATAACTGAAACACAAAATGCTCTATTGTTACGTGAACGCCAATTACGAAGGCATTACGGAAAATTTCCTAAGTGTAGCGCAGTTTTTGTTTGCGCAACGTACAATGCGTACGCGCAGATCGATACTGTTTATATAAGATTTAGATAAGATAAGATAAAAGTAATTGGATTAGCCAAAGAATAAAGCTCTTTTTAATAGACTTTATTAAGTAGTCGGCAGTCGACTAAAAACAAAGTTATGCAAACCCTGTAAGGAATAGTATATAGGCAAAACTTGAAAAGTGACAATATTTTTGATTGAAATGCGTAATTTCGTCTCGGATCAACCCGACAGTGTTGATACTTACATTACAGTTCGTCAAATAACTGTAATGCTATTTCCTACAATCTCCATCAACAGACCACTTCTGAATTCGTGGTAAACAATTTTATTTTAATCGATGTAAAACTGGATTTGGAATAACGAACCCAATTTTCCTTGAAAACCAATGAAGAATCCGATAATTTTTACGCGTAAGAAGTACAATGGAAACTTTTAGTTGCGTAATCCACTTGATCATTCGCATTGATATAAGTTTAAGGCAATTTAGATCGACAAAAAATTAAGTAATCCATTTTTAATGAAGTGTTATGACTTGAAGGCTGTATTATCGACGATCTGATATCGTACTACAAAAAATGTAATGCGTAATATGCGTGGTGAATAATCAGTTGGTTATTAAGCTGTCAATTCTATTTTAATTGGAGAATAAAGTACCAATTGAAGCGATGAAACTACTGGTTTTTGTACGCGGCTTCACTCACATGAATAGTGATTTTTTTGTAGTTAATATAATTTATTACTTTGCCAAATTGTATGCACATATTATATAGCCGTGAAGAGTACCAGAAAGACCACAGGTTCCTAACGATCAACGTTTTATGAACCACTTCCCCCTTTACTAAGGCATAATATCCCCACTCTCGGCCCTTAAGAAAAACTCCGGCGGCAACTTAGGGGCGGTATCCCCCTGTTCTGGAAACTATGAGATCCATCTATCATAAGGTCGTCTTATTTATTTAAGTTCTTTTTCGCTTTCGATTCATAAAACTTATATCATTGTCAATGTTTGTAAGTACGGATATGGTTTAGAATGTAAGAGGATTAATCAAATGCTTATTTATAAATATTATTTTTCAAGTTATTCTAAGAATATAAGTGACTGGTGTCTAACAAAGTAATAGACGTGAAGATTACTTAAAATTTACGTAACTTTGATTAGCAAAAGTTTCGAGTTAATGTTTTGAGAGGTACTTGAGTTTGTTTTGATCGATCGCTTCAAATTGTTATTGACTTACTATAAATTCGTACAATATTGTCAGATTGAAATGATATTTAACTCATTACGGTACAGTTTTTATTTTTTCTGTTTATTATATAATAATAAGGCGTTAGCAGTCGACGAATAAATAAATATGACAATCACTAATGCCCGGGTTCTGAGGCACTCATCTGAGGTGGTAGTTTTAGATATATGAGTTTAAACGCTATTGAATAGATAAACTACTGCTTAATGTATCTCAGAAACCGGGGGTAAGTGTGACGATACCAATATTTGACATACTTTAAACAAAATAAAAATTGTGAACATTTACGATGATTTATTTATTTACTTATGTTTTGGCCTCAACTGCTCACGTTTATGAAGGCGGGAAATAAATACTTAAAATCTTTACACCAACGACTGTACATCCGCTAATCCAACCATTTACGTCGACAAAGCCGCCACAGAATAAAATAAAACATAACAAATATAATAGTTACAATAACATAAAAGCTTACACAAATACGGTAAATATCTATATCCGATATCTTAAGATTCATTACAAAAGTAAACAGGAAAAGATAATTAGTTGTTAATACCTCAATTTACATAAAAAATAAACTCGGACCGTTGTGTCCGCTCTATTCTTTCATTTCTAATTTATATGTTAATTCTGCGCAGTCTGTCTGTTTGTGTTCGATAAAATATCGTTTTGTGAGAACAGTAGTTGAGTTATGTGAGAAGAAAGCCAGTAGTATGTTATTTATGGTTTTAGTGGCGATTTTTATTAATTTTATGGTGATTTTCGTTGTACTACTAAATTGATTTCTAATTTAAATAACATCATTTTTGACTGTTCATTAGGAATATACAACCATGATTTATAAGAATGTATCTATAAATATAGAAAACAATTTTAATACTTGTAGAGGTATCAGTACCTAAAGTATAAAATTAAGTGAGGTAAGCTCAAAACATATATATTATGTATGCGTTGACATAGTAAGTACGTAATACGAACTCGGTGACTATTCCATACCTCTACTCACTGCTAGAGACGAGTTAGCCTTAACCTTAGTAAATTTTACGAATAAGTACGTACGTTATAAGGTAGGTAGGTATATGTAGTAATTCCCGAAACAATTCTACAGCTTAATTCAAAATTCAATGACGTCACAGTCCACAAAACCGTACCACAGCGTACTTATCCCACAGTGAGTACGGCAAAGGAAACGCATGGTCACGGCGCTAATACTCCCAGTCAGGTGCAATGACTCGCCGTAACACTGGTTGCACAACACTGTTTAGACAAGCTAATTGCTTGTTAATTTTTTATTTATACATACACGCATAGTACGACAGTGTAACGGTTACAGTACTTTCTTATGTAGCTGCTGGAATGTTTGACAGGTAAGTTCGTGTATTAATTTGTGAGAAGGTTTGTTAGTAAACAAATAAATATTTTTCTTTGATGAATTGATCGTATTTTAACTTCATTACACTTTTTTGACTGATGAAGTGAGGTTAGTAGACATAAATCTGATTAAGAATGGAGTGTTGCATGATGATCTTATTTCGCTACATTATTACAGGATATTTTAAACAAGCATACAAGAATGTTATATCAATTGTATGATCAGCTCGATTTATGGATTGTGTGATGTGAAAAAGTCACAATTTTGAATGTCAAGTATTTAGAAATTAACAAAAGATTGTTTATGAACAAAGTGCATCCAAATTAATTCAAATACTCTATTTTCCTCTCCAACAATTGAAACTTAAATCAAAATAGTATAAAAGACTATTAGCACGTAAACCTATTTCAGGATAGCCTTCAGTACTCAGACGTAAGTGGTACTTTACGAGTACGCCAGTGCGGTGTTTCATCAGAACGATACATATTCTTGTTTACAGTGCACAATGGACCAGACGGGCTACAAATTAAATAGGTTTATTAGATAACCGAGTATTGATACGATGTTGCCAAATATATTGAGATAATGTAAGGCTTGGGAGCTTTGTTTGTAGTCTTTTTAACGACTGTTACGAGAAATTACTGTTAAAGTTTACTGTCTCGTAATATCGTTATTTTTATAGGTAGTTCATACATTTAGATAAATGGATTGTAGTATTTAGCAAAGACTGATCAGTTTCTTACAGACTCTTTTTATTAGATAAGATTTCATTTTACACGATGAGCTAAAATTTTGCTCATGCAATAGTTGTATAGGGCACTGGACAGAGTTTTGTGTGTGGTATAAACTAATCCCGAGTGACTAGAGTTCTAATTAAGCAAGTGAAGTAAACTGAAGTAGTATACTTTCGGACCCCGAAAATGACAAATAATGGTTGTCTTTTATTACCGAAGATATCCAGCAAATTTTTGAACATATTTTTAACGATTAGTTCAGTTGCAATTAATTGGATAGCGGTTTAAGTATATTAGGGTTAATTATTTCAAAGCTGTTGTGTGTATGCACCACATCGCGTAACATCATTATTTCATTTACGACGGAAACCAGCACAATGTCTTCAGTGCTAAAAAGAGACAGAACATTTGGCTCACGTCCAAAAGAATCTACTGCTTTATGAATTATGTATCCAGCATTGTTAACGGTCAGCAAGAAAAAAACGACCGGTTTTATGACAAAACATATTCAGTAGGAATATAGATTTACTATTCAATATTTTGTGCTCAATGCCCCTCGAAGCGCGATTGCAAAGCTATAATTTTTTCGTCATTTCAATTCGTGTTCATACCTTAAAAGATTTAAATGAATTTATAAGGAATAAATTATACACTAACACCTTCCTCGTGAATCACTCTGTCTATTAGTAAAAAGTACATGAAAATCGATCAAGCAATTTTTAAGTAAACCACTAATTTACTGACAGATAAATGCGAGGAATTATATTTAGTATGTAGTGCTATAGATTCATTCATTATACTGGTTTTGTTTCACCATCCTTACGTATGTGTTCTGTATTCCTATTGTTTCTTACATAGTCGATTACAATATCCGTAGGTGTTTTACGATAGTTTTATCTTTCACCGAGAATGTGAAATGCTTGGTTAATACTTTTGTATCGAGTTTATTTTTAGAGTGTAATGACTTCGCATTTTTACTTTGAGATTCAAACTTGTGGGTTGATTTAAAATGTAGTGCATTTTAATAGTCTTTGTTTTACCGACAGATATTAAAAGATAATTCTATGTTATTTATGGTATACTTTCTGAAATAAAAGTTTAAGGTAAATACATTAAATAACTTAGAAAATTTCTGTAGATATTTAACGAGATAGCAACCACAGTCAGTGCATCTAACGCCGCAACGCAAGTAAAATAAAGTAAAATGCAAGATAGCCTTTTATTATTCTATAAAAAGAGTTTTATACAATAATTACATTAAATGCCCTATAATTTTATTCCTTCCAGACATTTAACATTTCCCAGTACTTAGATAGCGTCACGCTTGAAGTGTTCTTAGGTCACTGGCCCTGATACAAGTGGGTGGCATTCCTACTAAAACAATAATCAAATGTATTTAATACAATTTGTATCAAGTTATCAATGCAATTATAATATGCAAATTAAATGCAAAACTAAAACCAAAAAAAGGCATTGAATTGAATCACAAAACAATTCGATTTATAACGTCACTTTTCTTAAAGCTCTCTATCTCTGATTTTGATAATAGAACCATTTTGAACTGATACCAACGTATATCTGAATCATCAAAAACAAATGAAAATGGAATTTACGCTAATCCGATGACCTTAACTTGCGGGTCATCTGTCACATCCGATAAGAATACGTGTTACTATATAAATGACGTCACCGTTTCACAATGCTTGCAGTCACTACCGAACTAACGACTGTCATCGTGAATCTTTCTCATACAGTTAGTCACACTCTTGCGCATTGTATATGAAAACGTGCCCTTTTAACATGATGAAATGACAATCGTCATCATCAGCACAGAAATTGATAAATTTTACATCCAAAGAATCTATTTTATCTTTAGGATAAGTTGTTAATAAAGTCAGTCTAGTTTTTGAGTGATATAAAGTCACAGCTAACAACATCTGCAGTGAGCAAATAAACGTGATTTTGCAAAATTCCCACGTCCTCTAGAAAGTTAGTCTTATATCTAGTCTAAAATAAAACGCGGAGAGCGTAGCATTCACAAATTTACAACTCAATAAATCAGAGTCGATTATTTACAATCAAGCAAATCATTAATTTAGTTTAAAACTAGTTTTTAAAGACAGTAGCCCGGATTAGCATAATAAATATGTAGGGCAACATTTTACTGCAGTCGTAAACACATTCGTTATTAATCTATCTTCATCGTGAGGTTGATAAATGAAAAGCTCCCACACCTCAGATCTTACGCTTTCTATCACAACAAAATTAATACTAATGGTGTAATTTCCGGGAATTAAAAACCCAAGCGGGGTCAACGACCACCATTTGTAATATCGCATAAACCCCACACAATCAGGTTCTACGACCTCCAGTAAAAGGTACTAAAAGGTAAAAAAGTTGAACACCTGAATAGGCCCTCATCAATCAAGAAGTTACGTTGAAAGGAGTTTTTATTCGGTTTGTTGCATCAGAACACTTTCACTGTCGCCGTGTGGCTCATAAAACTCATAAATCATAAGTTTTAAGTCCCGGGCCGTGACTAAAACTGTTTCTCGGTGAAATCCAAGGACATTATTACACTCAGAATGGATATCAACGGTCAACAAGTTTCATTTCGAAACAAAAACGCGTACAAAATCGATGACGTGTCGAATCTTTAATTGTTTATCAGTGCGCTTTGTTTATTTTTTATTTTATTTGTTAATTATGAACAAAGAATAATAAATTGCTTGCATTTTGATCTTCACGCATCTTTAGTAAGGTCAGTTTCCTGTCTATAACAAGATAATAATGCATGCAAAAGATAACCCGTTTGCTGTTCCTTCTTTACGACTGAGAACTGTTTTTTTAGCAACAGATTTGAATCTCATCTTTTAGTGAATCCAGAAAAATGTGTAAATGAATACCGAAAAGGAGTGTCTAAGGTTGATATTGCACAAGGATAATCAGACGATGATATAAATAATTGATAAAGGATAATTCTGAATGATATGTCTACCAATTTTACTAATATACCACCAAAGTGAAATCGAAATATTGAAATATTGTCAAAATATGAAACACTTCTAAGAAAATTGAGAAAGCCTTGTCAAATAGTTTGCTCCATCGGCTACCAATTCCGTATCCGCGAATCAACCTACTTTCAAAACGTTAAAATATGACTAAGGAATCTCAATAAAGTGTAATAATCGTTTAGAACATTGTAAGTTTGATGCACAAAAGAGACAATGTTTTGAGCAATCGATCTTACTCAATATTACAGCAAATTGCTTAATGTAAAGAAATGGGAATAATCGGCATTTCTTGGGAGTCGTTTATTCGATTTCCTACAAACGATGAGGTAATTGATATTTTGTTTAACGGCGCTCTAAATCTAACGACACACCTGCGTAACGTTCGGCGCCCAACCCTTCGTTCAAGACGCTGGACGTTATTTAAGTTACCTATAACACATCTGCTGAAATTGCACCGCGTTCTCTGTAGCGCCGAACTTTCGTTAGTCGCAGGTGTGTCGCTACATTAGTTAGATTTCTAAAATACTGACTACATACAAAATACATATTTTAATTTAACATTGTCAATAGAATAGCGGCATAAACAAAGAAACAAAGTAGTTACATAAATTCGTATGTATCCATCCGTCACTTATGACATAGGTGTGAATTGGCTTGATCGTTTTTGACACTATAATAACAGACTAATTTGCAGTTTTATGGTTATGCAACTTGTTAACAACTGCAAATAAAATACATTCTATTTTATTTTATACTATGTTTAAATAAGAGAAACAGTATAAGTAAAACTGATTTTGACAGGCACAATTGAAATGTTTGTGTTTTTGGGAGTGAAGCTTCCGTAAAATATATTTTTTCATCAATCCAGATTAAATTAGGATATATGTACCTATACGGACCTATACGGACGATGCTAATGCTGTGTCATTAATTTCAGATTTCTGTCATACACGACCGTCGGTCACCTAATTGTTTTGAAATTAGCCTCTCGAGCGCCCCACGTCAAAATTCAAATATACCGTTAAGCGTCCAGGCCAAAAATGGCGCGCGAAATTGAATTGGCGGTTGGCGTTTAAGCGCCGATTCCATCATATTTTGATACTAACACCCTAGTCATACCTTATATATTTGAAATCTACATAAAATTTGCTATATATTAAAAAAATAAACCACAAATAATATTTGATAGTGGTGGTACAATAGTCGGTTTAATCTGAATATTTTGTGTTTTAGGCATGTGTTTGAAGAAAGTCTAAAAAATATTTTTAGGCATAAAAAATAATATGACGGAAGGTCTTATCGTGTAGTTAATGAATAATGACATTAAAATCCAACTGTAAAATATACTCAAATCTTTAAAATTAGTTAAAAAAAGTATTTACAATATTGGTCATAAAGGAACATGTCGTTGGGTCAGATGTTGTTTAAGGTGCTCTCTGGCCTATATCAACCACTTATTCAAGTGTGTGCATTAGATCGTCGTCTCGTTTCATCAGCTTCAATGTCAAATATGTTTGAAAGGGATAAACATAGTTTTAGCATTTAATTTCTACGTTTTTTTAATGTAAGATCGTTTTGCCGTACCACGGTGGCGGGACGCTTGACGGGGGTAGCACATTCAACCGTGACACGGTGGCCGGGCGCTTGAGAGGTTAAAAAGGTCTGCAATATGTGAGACAATAATTACTAACAAAAGCAGATTTTTCAAGTTCACAAGGCAGACTAACAACCAGACTCATTTCAATAAAAATAGAGAATTGCAATTCCGGTGTGTTGAATCACCGAAGCCTACTGTTTCGGCGTCGAATACAAATGGGTAAAAATAAAAGTGACACCGTGACTCATTGTTGGAATACTGTTACGACACAGACGCATCGGGCCACTGACTTGCGATGGAAACAGTATTGAAGCCAGTGTTGATTGAGTTATCGGTGTTTGAGAAGAATTAAGGCATTTACTTGGATGAATTGGGGTAGTTTTGTGACTTATATGGCTTATGAGACTTGTATTCTTTGGTTAAGACGTGATTTCGACCATACTTTTAATTTCATTGATCCGCAGCGGATTGACGGTGTATTAATTAGTAAGATATGGGGTCAAAAAGTCGCTGTAGTATCTTGTAACTGTAGGAACTCGAGTGGAAATTAGATGACTATTTAACATAATCATTTGGGAGAGTTGAAATGACTCTCTAACTCATAACATAGGAGTAGAGCAGTAGGAGTCCTAACATTTTTATATACGGTAATTTGACTGAATTTTACGATGATTTTAGCAGTCTTTTTTATTTACTTATTTTTCTACCATACTAAAAATCGCTTTTTTTGCACTACGCCTACAACACAAGACTTTCGCTTTCAGAACATAAAAAGCCTCTATTATTTCACAGCAGTCACTTGACTCCATCACATTTATTTGAAGCCTATAACATTGACAAAAGGCTGTAATTTGTGTTTTTAGAAGTCTTAACTGTTACCGTGTTAGTAGGTCGATTAACGGTTATACGAAATCCTGTCTTTTGTGATGCCTGAACATTGAACAGTATGAAATACTCACTTTATCTTGACACTATAGTGATGATTGTCATTGTTTGCGTACCTGAAAGAAGAAATAATTACCGTAAGTAAAGTGTAGATAGATTATAATTAATGTCATATGCAGAACGGTCGGTTAATTAATCGTATGCCAATTTCAATGATATTTTTTTCAATTCCATTGTTTAGCAAAGGTCTCGCCCATAAATTCCTGCGATCCCTATCATAACCTTTTTCCTACCAAGATATAAAAACTAAATTCTAACTAACTCATTACATTGTTTCACGGATTTCCTTCCATAAAAAACTGAAATGAAAAGTTATTTTTCTCTTTAAAAAAATCTCTACCAAAAATCTAAACTTTAGCACGTAAAGAATTTTGGAGGTATATTAAGCGTATTTACTTCTATGTGATCAGGACCTGCCCGGCCCTAAGAAAATACCTTTCCAAATGGAACATTAATACAGATGGGTTGGTAAAATTTACTCAGTACGTTACCAAGGGCGAAGGGCTACTCGTTGGGTTAGTTAGGTTAGTTTAACCTAAAATATGTACGCGAGTACGGTCATACTAATGAGTTATTCATAGTAGCATAGTTCAGTGAATATTTAAATACCTTTACACAAAGACTAGCAGTAGCTAGAGATATGGTTCTTGCAGATATCATTTTTTTAAATCAGCACTCAAATTCATCGCTACAAGCTTTACGCATCGTATCGGTACTATCGGAACCGTGTTATTTTAGACATATTTTATCAAAATCGATTAAGTTTTACTTTATGCGAAAACACCAATGGGTACTGTGTTACTTTAAACATATTTTATCAAAATCGGTTGCACAGTTTAATAATTATAATACATAGGATTCTCAGTATGTTTAGGTTTATGTATAGGTATTCGATTACAATGATTGACGTATCTATGCAATCACGAAAATGATAATCCTTGCCCTTTAGATGGACGTTAATAACCTCAAAAATATCTGCCTTTAGAAAGGAAACGAAGGTTATTCAGATTGCAAGCTCATTTCAAAAGTTATCAGTATGCAATTTCAATAATGCACCGAAACTATCAGCGGATCTAATATGCAATTATTGGTAATAACTCACAATCTAAGTTGGTAAAATATTGCAAATGTACCGAGGAATGCGTGGCCATTGTTTTGTTCTTAGCAGTCGGAACTACGATAAACCTTTGTTCTATTTAACGAAAGTTATAAATAATTTAAACAAATTAAAGGCTTTGATGAGTTTACGATGATACGATAAGATAAGATGCTTAATATTAGTAAATTGCAAGGATATTAGGATGAATATTAGGTATTTTATAGTAAGCAGCACTTAACAGTTATCAATATTTTTGATTGAACACTTAAAAACTAAGCTCTAATTCACGAGTTTAACTGCCCTACAAATGGGCATTAGGTCAATAGCCCTCCTCCAAAAATCAGAAAGGTTTTACGTCCTGTGAAAGTCAAAAAAATATCTTAACAGAAAAATTAAACAATTAAATGTAATAATTGCATTTATTACTTGTAAACATTAAAAATAAACGATTACAACAAACGTGTTTCACGTCCCACTAGAACCACGTTACATGAGTCAAGACGAGCACGTGATATCCACTGGTGTTCAATCATTGTGATGTTTCACACATACTTAATACTGTTGATAAACGCTTCTGCGATCATGAGCCTGGCATATTAAAACGTTTAGATTTGCAACTGCGTCTGCTGTTAACTAGTAGTGGATTAAAATAAAATAAAATAATCTTTAGAGTGGCTTTTATCTAATTTGAAGGTTTTGAATTGGATTTCATTATGGGCGTCATTATTTATTAAATTATCAATGGCGTTTTAAAAAGCATAAAGACACTAAGTTAAAAAACAAACATGAATAATCACTGTCACACAAAAAATATGTATAGCTTGTTTGGTTTTCCTTAATTTCCTTAACTTTTTCCGCTGTGATGTTTGTCAGTGATTTTTTAATGAATCAATTTTTATTTACTTTCTTTCGCTTACATTTTCTGCTAGCATTTTAATATAAAATACAGTCACATTTCCCTACGCTAAAAATAATTTAAAAGATAACAAGAAACATCTTTTGTGTGCATCTGCGACCCCTGAAGGTTTGCAGAGATAAGAAAATCCCTTTTGAATATTCACCCTCTCATTGCAGTTGCTTATCTTGACTCCCTTCAGAACCACCCCTAAATATAAGTACGATTCTATACACCACTCTTAGGAATGACTTTTTTCTTTATTTCTTTGTCAAGGAAAAGATTTTCATTATAAACTGCGAGACATAATTTCCGTAGCGCAGTGGGCTTTGCTATTTTCTTTGTCATTAGGAGAATGTCTGTATATGCTGTCTTATAAGTTCCAATAGTATTTTTTTTGTAAATGAACCTGAAACGCGTTTTTAAATAATACTATACATTGCTTGGATAGGATTGCTTGAGGTTTCGATTAAGTGCCTTGGTTGCAGGCTGATTACGAACGCATACCTACTCTTTGCATGATTAATTAATTATGTATCCAAAAGTACAACACACTGTTGCATTCATCGTGATTCAACTCGTTTATCGGAACTTCTATTTCACTAATAGACGTGGTCACGATAATTACCAATTTATGCCACAACGAACATCGCACAAAAATAATGCACTAAAATTCACAATAAACTGCCAGTCACAACTATTTCGTCCTCACTACCCATCTCTTTCTCTCTTATTACAATTAACATAAGGCAGAACGTATAAGCAATACTGACAGTAGTATTTCATATCACGTGCTATCAATCACTCTTCATTAGTGTATCAAGTCCGTCAGTCAGTCGGTGTATGCAGCGTTTGTGCTTCTATTAAGATACCGGGGTGCGTGCCAACTGCTTTCAACGGAGGGTAGATAATAAATAACTGTGTGCTGGGGCTTTTTATTTGCTTTAGAATTATACAAGCTTAAAATGTACGCAAATATTTGTTGTTGTGTCTGAAAATCAAATCAAAGAGTATCAAGCAGAAAGTTTTTAAGGTTTTTTTTTTTGTTCCGGTTCTGGCAATCAAAATGTTATTATTTATGTTACTAAAGATATATAAGTACTAATTTAATAAGTTCTATTAGAAATTTCAAGGGTTTTAGCACAAGAAGAGTTCTCAAAGCCATAACAACGATGAAAATACACTTTTAAGTAAAGAAAACAATGAAGTTGAATTTAAAATACGCAATCAAGATTTTGCTCAAAAGTTCCTCGAATCTCCCACAATAAAATAAAATAAAAAGCATCAAAATCATGAAGTTTTACTTTCATCATTTCCAATCTCAAACCGCAAGTAAATCGGACACCATGTACGAGGGTGTTGTACCCAACTCGTTGCAGTCACGCTAGCTCTGAGATAAAACTGCAAGCTAACGTGGGCGAATTTATCGCGACTGTCTCAGATAAAAAGTATCAATTTCTAGATGTTTGTCGTACTAATGGCTGATACGGCTTTGGTATTTGTACTTAGTTTATTGCTAGAGAACTCACTAAAGACGAAGAGAGTAGGTAGACTTAAAAAATTAAAAGGATAATGCTTGGTTAGTGTGGTAGGATTGAAAAGTCCAAATTTATTTAATTATAGTAGGATTCATTTTGATTGATATTTACAATGTAACGTTAGAATATGTTTGGTTAGAGCTTAAGGCAAATCTACTTATGAAGTAAATATATACCTGATTTCTTTGCGATGATCCAAATTTATATGTCGAGTCACGTATCATCAAATATTCCTACAAATAAATGTGAATGATTAAACAATATCATGTGAACAATATTTCCTGGTATCGATTAAACAAAGGGTATTGTGCCGTACCTCTGATCACGATACATAACTGATTCGATTGATATAATCGTTGAATCATAACGTTTCATCACGCTAACTATGTAATCACTATTAATACAGAATACATAATTGTTTATTTGCTTATTTATTAGATATTTATCAGAGATCATCTTTAGATATGAGTGGATATGCAAATCGATAAACATTCTAGATGTTTCAAAAACGTTTTTATTTCTGTGACCTTTTATTCGTTCTAATAATTATTTAAAGAACGGAACGGTCAGCAACGGAAAAATAATCCTGACAAAGAAGAGGGTTCAAAATGATAGATCAAAACATGAGCAGGCCTAGAGATAAATAGTTAGCTTATACTTGTCAAAATATCAATACTTTTGTAAAAGATATTGCAGACTTATACTTTTTAAATCTCCTAAGTAAACAAAAGTCTATTACGTAACACAAATTAGTACTTATTACGTAAAAGCATTTCCTGTAGCAGATAATAAGACATTAAAGTCAGTGGCAATAATTTAAACGACTAAGTTCAAACCATAAATAAATATGGTTCGATTGAGATAATATCGTCTTGCGTGAAGTACGAAGATAATATCAGAATGCATTGTAAATACCTTAGAATCAACCAAATGGAAATTGTAGATAACGGAATTCTTACAAAACTATGCTGGTATGTATGATGTTATCTAAGACAGGAATACGATTTCTACAAAATTAGAATGGTTATAAAACTATTGTTAAGGTTTAATTAGACAATAGAGTAATAAATCAATCAATCAAAGGAGACATTGAAGAAGTTCTTTAAATACTTTGAAGTAGTTTGAATAAGCTTCTGCCTTATGTAAAGTTCGTCCGTCTATATTAGACTAGGAAAGTACATTATTACTAAATATTTCTTAAACCCTGATTGCTCTGGATACTCTGGATTATTGCTGGAGCAAAACCAAGAACTATTATTCTGTACACGGTTTTCTCCCTTACATTATGTTGATTAACACGTTACGTCGAAGCGGCATTGTACTGAAAAGTGATTATCAATTTCACGTACACTACCTGTCAACTGGGATACACAATACATCTCGATCTCATCGATTCTCTACTACTATCGAATACTGACAACCGGCGATATCGATACATTTTGTATGAAAAACTGATGAGCGCCTCTAAAGGGTGTCGTAGGAACTATTTTGGCGATACATTTTAATGTTAAAATGTCGTTACTTGACAGTACCGACTGTAAAAAAACGCTATTGGTACAGAGTTTTAAAGTCTTTAGATAACAAATACCATTGCCAATGACACAAATAACACAGCGGTCGTAATTCGGGGCAGTTGTAACAAAAATAAAATGCAGCAAGCAACTCTATTTTGATTTCATTGATATCGAAATAGTTTCGCTTTTTTATTTCTAAATCGTTAAATTCGGCTTCAACGAATGAAAATTTGCGATCACGAAATACCCGAATGCTCCTCTCTTCTCTGTTATATAAAGATCTGATAATATTTATACTGTCAACCTCTATTTAGGGATGTGCGTAGTACTCAAAACAACGTAATTATGTATGACAAGATGTATGGATGCGAATAAAGCAAGGGAAGTTTAGCAAGTGGCGTTCTTTAACCTTTGACTACCGCTATAGGAAAAAAGCTTGGTTTCATGTAAATGTTATGTATGTATTTGGCGCGGCACCTAGGCCAGAAACTGGAAGCCATGGCAGATCGAAATAACGTTTAACTTGAAAAAAGATTACAAATTCCATTCTCAATCTCGAAATAATTATAAACTAACAGTGAAACCGAAATAAAGAAGGAAAAAGATAATGATAATTGAATTAAGCAACTGAGATGGAAAGCAGAATAAACGATAGCAGAACAAAAGTGTACGCAGAGCGCAAGTCATTGTAAACAAAAGAATTGTTTAATGGGTACGATCTCCGAGATAGTGCAGATTTTAATATAAAGCTCTTTTTAAGTTGTGAAAGAAAAGCGAGCATTGTTTTGCCTCTCTTATATAAGTATAGAGATAATTATAAGCCAAAATGAGGCTGTGTTTTTGGATTGTGTAAGCTGTTGTTTACCGTGTTTTAATTAAGGAAGTTAAGTCTCGATTTTTTCAGCAAAAGCATGCAACGAAAAAGTAAAATTAGATGATAATTTTCAACTACTTATAAGACTAAACATTGCAGTAGCATTGATTAACAATGACTATTCTAAACTGTTAAGAATATGAGTACTATACGACAAAAGACGTAAGTTGTACGATAAAAATGAGCAAGAATCTAAAGTATTTTCTTGTTCTTTTATTGTAAGCTGAAACGTCAAACAAACCGTTTAGAGCGCACAATCGCGTAAATTTCCATGTAATATTGAAAATTACTCACAAAATGAACTGCTCTGATTTACGTAGTATACTTAAAATGTAATTTACACACCACGCTATCTCTCACAACTCGAGCCGCTTTAGTTAACCCCGATAGAGCACAATCGGTTACGAAACTCCACAGATAACATCACTAGTTCAAGATGTTTTGATGACGTAGCACACAGTTGGCTCACAAAAACTCGGGTTACGTAAACAAAGGTTTATCGATGAGCTTTCTTTCAAACTGGTTCCTTTGATATAATAACTCGTGGTTTAGATTAAAACGGTGACTGATATGTTTTGAGGTCGATGTTAGTTTGATTTTAATGTGTGAGATTGGTTAAGATTTATTTTGTGTAATAGCTACTTCTGTTTGTTTTAGAAGGGTAATGGAACTGTAAGCTGATTTATGACGATCAAAATGTTCGTGACATTTTAAACTAGACCATAGGCTATCTTAATATCCTATAAGCTCAACCAGGCAATCGAATCCGAGACTGCTGGTCCATCAAGGTTGACCAGAAAAGACACACCGTCCTGTAATCCAGTATACGACCAAAAATAATTAAGAAGAATTTCGTACAACTTAACACCAGACTATATTCAGCTACCTGCTCTACCCAGAAAACATCCTGCTTGATATCGTCCAAGGAAATAGCACCTAGGAAATACCCAATCAAGAAAGCTTTTAAACCACTATTACAACTACTTACGATCAATAATATGGACAAAAAATACTAAGAAACAATTTGAACTTCGCAGTTCTTAACTGGTTTGATACTGGTAATAGTTTTATAAAAAATATATAGGCGTGTACGGAGTAGAGTCAGTCACCTTTAGCTTTTAAGATTTAGTGTAGCAAAAAATGTAGAAACTATTATAAGAATAATGGGGAACAATTGTTATTTAATATTCTATACACGTGTTATAAATCTCGTACGAGATGACGTCCTCGCTAAGTGCTTAGGTAGACTTGTAATGAACAGCCAAGTCTGAACTATGACTGATTCTCTTATAAGAGGTATTAATATTGGTCATATACACCATAGAATTCCCTGGACTACGTACGTACGTACGTAGTCCACGCTGAAATTTAACCAAATTTTAACTAACAGTCGTACAGGTGCAGTGCCTTTAAGACACGGTTTTTTTTATATTTCTAGTAATAATAAATAAAGCATTTTTTTCCTGTCCAATCTCCAAAAGATTTCCTATGGTCGAACACCTTTGGAAATCTTTTTGAGATAGGACTATTCTAGGAGAATTCTATCCATATACGTTATTACTGTCCAAACAACAGGGAAACCAGTAATCCACTTAACATCCTTCAAAAACGTTAACGGAACATATTCTTTGACAGATAAAGTTCTAAAAACGCGTGCGTAAAAAGCGTCAGTTCCGCCGCGCTCCGCGGGGTGTGACTAAATGTTACGTCATAAGCCAGTAAAAACTGGAGCCGGATACTGGCCTGATATTTTTATGGCTTCTCGAGGAAATGGAATAAAAGGTAGGTTAAAGGTGAGATATTGGAAAACGGGGAGAAGATATAATAAATGCAAGTACTGGCAGATTAGATTCTTGGGGCCAAATAAATAAGGAACAGCATTTTTAGATAGAATGTTCTTAGTAGCAGATTGAAGTTATAAAACGTGCAAATAGCGCGAAATAAACACAAGGTATTTGTGTGTATTAATTTAACGTTTCGGGAAATCCGGTGTAACTTTATACCGGTATTGATTTTGAGTTTACAATGAAAAGTAAAACATACTTGTTTGTTTTTCAACATCGCCAAAGTTCTAACTACGTATAAGTTACCTAGCAAAATGTATAACAGTTAAAAAAAAAAGTTTGTTTCTTTCTGTTTACCGTCAAGAACACGCTTATTTTAAAAGTTAAACTATTATAACATCAAGCCTATCACACGGTAAATGCGTAGGAGCATAAAATACATCACACATTTTGCCTTTTATATCGGTCCTATGATTAAAAAAATAGTACAAAAAAGCAGCTATCTACGTTCGTCGTTCCGCTCGGACGTTTTCGGTCACTGCGCTTAGTCAATATTAGACGTAGAGTTAAAAATGTCACGTTTAAAATAAACATATGCCTCGGCCCACGTGGTTGTGGACGCGTGTCTGTCATGAACAAACATAGTAATGCCTTATTCGCACCTCTATGGCCATTTTGAGGTCAAGTATACGCGAAGCTTATGAGAATACTACGAACTTCTTTCAAGCAAAATGTTTGTTGCTATTTTTGTACGATAAACAGCTGTTGCTGAGAGCTTGAAATATTAAAAAGCTGTAGTTGCGTGTGTGTTCTGTAGAGGGCTGTGTAATATATGGTTTTGTGATACGGAAATTCAAACTAAACATTTTATTCTCGTGTTGCGAAAATTGATAAAACATCAATGAAAATCGTTCTCGGAAAAACACCAGCCCAGTAACAATTTTAAAACAAATAAATTGTATAAAGCAACATCGCTACAGCCGTTTTCGAGAAATACGATAACAAACACACCCACACAGCCTCTTCAAACGCAAATACCATCTCGGTCCGAGTAAAAAGAGCTAGAGATTAGTTCGCCCACTCGTTTACAAAACATCGTTGTATTGACAAAATACGCCACAAATATTGACATACCGTTGAAGATTAATTCCTGTATGGAAACTGGAATTGTACGCTTTTGTACGGTGCACGCGTATGCCACAGAGCATGTAAATAAATACAGTGGGTCAGCTGTACGCTCAAGTGGTGTGACCGAAAAACACCGTAAACTGGATGGAAAATACAGACTGCTTTCGATATTTATCTAATGTTTAACAATTACTCACGCAAAATCTACTATATATTAATGTGTTAACGCAAACGTAGCATTGCCTTTACCATTGTAATCCACGAAATAAACGTATCACGCGGACGAAATTGCAGGCAAAAACTAGTGATCGAATATTCTGTTAACGCAGGAAAAAAACAGATTGAAGAAAAAATATCATTAATTTTGAGAAGATACCTTTTAAATCTTACCAATAATGCAAAAGCCTTTAAAGACTTGTACTCAGTCTGTCTACACACTGTCCAATTTACTGTTGGTACGCGCGGTGGTTGCGCGCGCGCACGGTAGCCGGTCGTGAGTCATGCCTCTCCACGCCGATGTGGACATGTTAATTGCTGAACATCCACCTACTATTTATCCTTTGTTGATGGGTTTTTGTGGTATTGAAATCAAAGGGAATATAAAAAAAATGAAAAAGATTTTGAATGGACATATTTTGTGTTTGGTGTATTTAGCTCGCTAATATGCGACGTTTACGAATTTTAAGACTAGTTTAGACTACCTATTAAACAATTTAAACAAGCCTTAAACTCGGTTGAATCATTAAATAAGATACCCAAAAGAACCAGAAAAATATCGTTGCATAAGGCTGATGTATACAAGCGACACATACTATCATGTTGTCACTACTAACTGCGACGAGTACGAATTTATTTCAAGTACCACTTTAAATTAAGCAATCGGTCGTAATTTCAATAACAAAATCAGTCTTAAAGATTCATAAACCTATTGATAAATAAACAAAAGCATCAAATTATAATTTACCGTAATGTCACAGACAAGAAAAATGCCCGAAGCACAATGACTAGTCAAAACAACGGAGACACGGCGACAATAAACAATGATCGATCATAGTTATCACATAATCAATATTGCTAAATAAATGTACTTAGATAAGAAACCGTTAGATACAAAGTACTTACAAACAAACAAGGTACAAGCACATGTGTGGATTAGACACAATAAATGCATAGTCATGTACGAGACAAATAATTTTTCTTTCTGTGTATTGATTTCTGACTGACCAAACATAAGATATATTTTTATCAAAAAAAGGACTAGTTTTTTTATTTCGCCACCGTCTGATTGAAAGTCGCAGTGTTATTGATTATATTTAACCTCTTTGTCTAATTTGACCAAATCAGAATATTTTTTGATCGTAAGAAATCTTGATCAACGGTGGCGTTCTATGAAACTAAAAACATCTGTAGAATATAGTTGGCTGCTCTAATCATAATTCAGTAAGTACCGCTGGTATGGTAAATTACAAGTATTTTAACACTACTTGTTGACTCAATGACACACGATATATCCAAACTCTAAAACACAACAGTCACAAATATACATCACAATGTCTTAAGAAATGACATAACAAGAGATAATACAGAATTTCATTAATCTCTGGCGCTACACTGAAAAACACATACATGTATATCAAGTGAATTAATGCGTTTAGATAAAACAGAAGCTAAAGGTTACGTAGATAGTGCGGACGTGATGATGTCCATTCATTAATACGTCGGCCTAAATTGTACGCGCACGCTTGGTGCAGAGGAAGGATGGATTGCGGAGATAGATAGTTTATTAGTGGAGTTAGATAGTTTATTAGAACTAGAGGAGGTGCTTTACAATGTGTTAACTACTGCAAGGTCATGAACAGAAACGATTGTTCATCGTGAAGTTACATGTATATTCGAAGAATATTATTTGTTTTTGACATCAACAACATTGAAATATCGACAGGTACAATTCAAGTCTCGTTGAGGACAAGCTTTGAAACGACTGAAACAGTAAAATTAAGTCGAGCTATGAAGCCAGAAAGTAATAGTATTAAATGTTTTTAATCTATTAGCTTCAATAGGGTCTCGAGAAAAACCTGCCCTAACTATTAACCTACTTTAAATATATTTTCTATAATTCCTAAATCACGTCTCTTCTTAACGACGCCATTGTCATTGCCAAAGGTAATAAACATCTTAGCACTTCACGACAGAAAGTTGACAACGTTTAGTCGCAAACGTGGATCATTCACTATAATAGAAATGTACGAGGTATTGTAATGTCAAGCATTGAGGCGCAATGCGATCCAAGTGCCATTCCTGATGGTGTATCTAAAGGTGGGTCTTTGCTATAGTCCGACCACTTAGTAAAGTCTAAGCTCTCACTATCTGTCTAGAGAGTAATTACTAATGCTGTGTATTTCCAAAATTAAGTAACTGTATCTGCTCTGATAAGCCTGCAGTACCTCGATTCTCTACCACTTTCGATTACCGACAACCGGCTAGCTATCGAAATTTTGACAATTAGAATGTACTGTCAAAATATTTCCTACGACACCCGTCAGAGGCGCTGATCAGATTTTCATAGAAATTTTTTCGATGACAGGTCAGTTGTCGGTATTCGATAGTAGTAGAGAATCGAGCTACAGATCACAGTTTCAAATTCTGGGTTTCCGATACCTGTCCAGCTGCGAACTTTGCGTACAAGGTTCTACTACATTGTTGGACTTCTAAAATAAATTTGTGCTCGTTTCATGCTCAGCTCCACCAGCGTACACCCACCTTAACACACCGTTACTTTACAATTGAAGTGTAAAAAGCGATAGCTAAGTTGATCTAAATGTATTTGAATAGACTTGGACATTTTCTAGGCGACATAATTTGTTACGCTTTTAGTAACCTAGAAATAAGAATAATGAGAAGTAGTTGTACTTTGATTTGCAGGTTTGTTAAATCTCCCGTTAAATTTCAGACAGGCGATTAAACGATACTGATGGCTCTACAATTCTAGCTTATTGCTTTTTATCGATTTTTTTTGAGCTACATATTCTAAACTATCAAACACTCGAAAGTTCTCGATTCGATCGTAATTCAGGGAGTCATTTTCAAATAAACAACCATGAACTACTTGGAAAACGCTTTCATCCGTGACCTCCCCATAAAATAAAACTAAAAGTGCTTATCGAGTTATGAGTTTTGTCGATAATCCATCTTTAAACGTCACAGTGAAGAGCGGTCGGAGGACCTTTGACACGAGTGCACGCGTGTTCACCGCGGGCGGCGCGCGCACTTTTAGGTCAAGGCAGCCATCACAAGGGATCAACATATACATATATAAATTGCACTACAGTGCAGTCTCTACGGCCATGTTTAGTACATAAATACATTATATCAAGCTTCTTATACCCAAAAGTAGGCAGAAGTGTGTAAAATACACCGGATTCGCTAAAAATGTCAGTCCCATGTAATAGAGCGTGAGCCATATTGCCATTTACCGGGCACGTTACAAAACTCCGGACTACTAATGATAATTATTTAACATACCTAAATAAAAAAAGTCCAGTAAAGTGTCTAGGCCTAGGACCTTGTGATCAGCAAATTGTCTCTGTGGCGCGGTCTATTGTATCGGGTAACATATATTTATATATGTATAAATTGCACTTCACTGCAGTTTCTACGGCCAATTTTAGTAAATGTTTAGTATCATTTAAAACTGTTATATAAACTTGTCTTATTTGAAGGATAGCGCGATGAGAAACAGAAATCGTGTTAGGATAATTTTGGCTGCGTTCGCCTTGGACGCAGGCCGCAGCTAAACAATAGACGATCGGTAATATATTTTGGACTAGGATGTATTTGTTGGAGGATGTTTAGTATAGCATTGTTTACCGTGAAACTGTATACTAAACGTGACCTTATGTCCCGATTCGAGAATATATTTTTCGCCCTTTTATACTAAGTACCTAGTGGTACCTACTTATACTAAGTCTTAGTGTCCCACTGTTCCCAGCAAAATAAAGATACCACCTGAGGTAACAGTATCCCGTTTTCTGCATATAAAGTGTGAATTCATTCATTTTATTTCATAGGTCTACCATATTTTGAAAAATAATCTAGATTCACATTTTATTTTCTTGAATATCACGATCTGGCCGAAATAGCATTGGTCACAGAACGTGTATCACAAAATAGCACAACAATACGGTATTCTTTTACAGTATAAGTGTGTAATATTCCATACTAGCAGTACCGAAATTAGTCTTTACTCTGTCCCCATTTTCACGGTTAAAAGATCAACCAAATTGCGGCAAACGTACGTCTAACTAGATCAATGATTCGCGAAACTGCTTCGGATCCTGACGGCTATTTATATACCTTTTTATCCCAATTAGTAGACTGTAAATAATTTGTGTACACGAGTAGAAATATACGTCTAAATAAAGACTGCCTCTGTGGCGCGGTCGGTTGTGTATTCGTCTGCTCATCCGCTCAGGTGTCCGGTTCAATTCCCGTATCGGACAAGGTGCTATTGATCTATTATAATTTTTTATAGAATATTTCATAATAATAACCCAGAGTTTGGTAACGTGCTTGGTTTATGGCAATAGGCTCAACGCTACTACATGGGATTAACATAGTAGGCGAAACGCGGGTATGTTTCATACACCTCTGCCTATACCTTCGAGTATAAGGGACGTGTGTAAATAGATTAAGCGTCAGGTACTACATATTAATCAATCATCAAAAACAGTAAACTACGTTTAGTAAAAATAAATTTTGGCTTAAGATTTATTTCATATTGAATTGGAAACCATGATATTTTATTTGCTGGCAGCTTTTCAATAGCGAGATTAAGCTATAATGTCAATCAAGTGAGCCTTAAAAGAGCATAATTGCTGAGATAAATCAAGATAACCGAACGTTGAATCATTGGTAACGTGACTGTTTTTACTATGAACTAGTCGACGTAATATTTCAATAAGATTTTTATTTTACTACTAGTTACTACTATAATAAGAGAAATATTTCAAAATATTCCTAAACGCTAAAAATCCTTAAAATTAAGGTTACATACGGTTTGTTGATTGGATCCGATTTCTTAGTGTTTGTCTTTAGATGGATTATAAGTACCTGAAAAAAGTAAAGAAAATTTATTAGATTTTGCTCCAGTTACAAATAAATAATGTATATTCATGATGTAGATATGATTTAAAACATCAAGTGTTTAGTATCTTGTTTTATGTAACTCGATAGAAAGATACGATAATTTTGATTACTTATTTTGAAGATTATTTAAAGATGTAATGCGATTATGAGTTGAGTCAATCATCCTACGACCAGTCTTTATAATCTTATGACATTTTCAAAACATCATTCTAATTTACTCAAACATCAATCGAAGAACTACCAATTGATAAACATACGATCTTATAATAAAACAATTGAATCAATCGTGGGAATGTAAATAATTGAAATGATGAGAAAGTTCAGTGGTCGTGAGTACCGCGGGCAGGTTTGCAGTGACGATGTTAATGGTTTGTCTCTGATGTCTATGATGTCTTATGATGTCTATGATGTCCCTGATGTCTTTGATGTCGCCTCTCTGATGCAATCATTACGGGATCTCGGTTGTGTAAGTTAAATGCTAGCTGGATTGTGTGAACGTTTTTTGTTTTGGTTTGCCAGTAGTTGTTTTATGAGGTCGTGCTATGATATGTTTACATTATGGAAAGGGCGTAATTAACGTATCTTTGAATACGCAATTACGCATAATAAACTTTAGTTCTGATATTAAGCGTAATTTACGTTCTTCGGAATGAAGTATGTGTACATTCGGAATCTAGGTACCTACACAGGGGCTAAATGCAACGTTGAAACTAAACCAAACAAAAATATTTACAAATCGATCGTATATCAAATTATAAAGTTTCTGAACTATAAAGGATCATCTATCGTTCACTTAATCGATTACCTGTCCATTTAAACGCTACTAAAGTTCACAAAAAAGCTCCGGAAGTTGCTTCACCCGAACTTAAAAGATCGATATCAATCAGCCGTGACTAACTTTCACCTGTTCTTTTTACACTTTTAAAACCCAACTAAAGACACTATTCCATCTATACTAATATTATAAAGCTGAAGAGTTTGTTTGTTTGTTTGAACGCGCTAATCTCGGGAACTACTGTTCCGATTTGAAAAATTCTTTCAGTGTTAGATAGCCTATTTATCGAGGAAGGCTATAGGCTATATAGCATCACGCTACGACCAATAGGAGCAGAGCAGCAGCAAAAAATGTTACAAAAACGGGGAAAATTTTTAATCATTCTCTCTTATGTGACGCAAGCGAAGTTGCGCGGGTCAGCTAGTGGTATAATAAGTATCCTGTATAAAGTTATGAACTAATTTCATCAAAATCCCATCAGAATGTTCGGTGTGATTAAGTATATATTAGCCTAGCCTTTAAGATCATAAAAATGAGTAAAAGTCTCTCTCTCTAGACCATATTGTCTGGAAAAATACAAATATCGGTTGCTTTTAATAGTAATATTGATTCACGATCATGATAAATAATAACAAGAATCTTCACTATTTCGAGTTCTGCGATTTCGTTTTCACAAATCAAAAATGTCTCTCATAACATACAGGACCTATAAACTTTTCAATGGCAAAATATATCAATGGAAAATATGACTTCGGTAAAACACAGTCGAGGGTGTATTTGAGTCGTGGGAACAAAGACGGCAGGTGATGTACCGACTGTTGAACATGTGTAGTCACGGTTTGTGAGTAAGGTGGTGGGATGACTGTTACTTGTAGTCTGTGGGGGGACATTCCTGTGGAGGGTGTGCGGTGGAGTGTGTCCTGTGAATGTTGGAGGTGTGTTTGGGGTAAAGTAAGTCTTGAACTTGAATAATGTATTGGTATGGATAGTTTTTAGTATATTGTAAATGTGTTACATTAAAATGTGTGTGTATAATTTAGTATTGTAGTATATTGTAATGTGATTTACAAACATTTTTGACGTATTTCTTCCGGTCATTTATTAAAAGTTTTTATTATAGGACAAGAGAGACTGTTTTTTCAAAAAAATATTTACGTAGTAATATACGACTTGTTTTTATGAACACTGTTTAATATGCAACCGATATTTTGTTTATTTATTACAATGGATCATTAATATGTAAAAAAAAGCAGATCACTAACAAAAATATACAATTTATAACTCAACACACGCCATAAAACATAATCCCCAAATTAAAAGGAAAAGGTCAGGAGGTCTCGCAAACTAAACAGTCCCAAGGGGGTCCCTAAAACTATCATAAAAAACGAAATCCCATCCATGTGTCATACTCATGGTTTAGCGATTATCTACCGACGGTAGCGAAACCGTTTTTTTGTATTTGACAAATGAGATTGATGAACCCTATAACTGTAAAGCAAAAAGCGGCTTACTTTTTAGAATAAAAAATGACGATTTAAAATGAGTGTGTCGATTTTTTTTTATTTATGTAGGATTATTAAAGACATTGTAGTTTTAGGGGTTTATTATATCCCAGGTTTGAGTACAGGGTAAGGCAGTTTTACTGATTTTTCCTTATAAAAAACGGTTTTTAATTCAAAGTCGGTCTATTACGCCTAAACCTAATGAGCGTTTTTCAAACTGGCTTTATGCTTGCCTTTTCTATGTTTAGTTTACTTCTTATTAGTAAATATAAGAAACAATGAGTTCTTGAATTTATGCTATTTTCTTCAATGTGAAGTTTATTGTTTATTAGTATTAGGAGGAACAGTAAGTTATCTATGCAATAATATGCCTAACATTTAACAAATAACGCACAGTTATTTATTCCATTAATACCGAAAGATACAAACTAATAACCAAAACTAATGTCCAGAAAACTAAATTGTCCGAAATCCCGTGAGAATCCCATATGAACCCCTAAGAGTATAAGCAAAGGGAGTGGGTTCCGTTCAACAATGACAATAATAAAACGCGTGCACATTGTACGAAGCAGACATTTTTTTTTATTATTTCTGAACGAACAAAAGAGCGGCAACAATGCAATGATGAAATGCATCACACTGATGATGTATTTGCATCATTCGTTCAATTTATTCACAGTTTAAATGTTAAGTTTTAATCTTTCGTAAGTTTAAGGCAATGTGTAATTATGTGCTAAGCTTTTTATTGAATAATAGTATTTAAAGTAATGAGTTTTTTGTGTTCTTTGAATGCGCTTTTGGTTTGAACAAGTGTAATTTATGCAATTCATAAAACGTTCTAACTTAGTTAATCAACTGCATATTCATAATGTCTTCAAACCATCACAGTTTCTAACGAATATTTGTCTAAATTAGTTTTATAATACGATAGTACAACTAACTATAGTACCTACAATGACCGTAAGACGAATTCGTAAAAAATACGTGCGATTATCTTTTTACTTTTCTCACTACAAAGAATTATATTTAAGCTTTTAACTAGTCATACAAACAAACTGTACACGTACATACAAGTAAAATAATGAAGCCTAAAATTGCATTTACAGCGAGTCTTTAATAAACACATCATGCTGCGGCTTCTTTGTGCATCGGACGCACGCTTCACATATTTGCACGTGACTGACACGCGTCCACAACCCTCCTGCCCTCTGTACAGAGGGACTGCAAAGAGGGACAAAGACCCTCTCTCCCTTGTTATGTCTCGTCTATAACGAATGCAGAATGCATGTTGCACACCCCAATTATTCTTCGGGACGTGTAAGTACCTAATACTGTATTCTTTCGAAGTTGAGAGGAAATATTTATGAAGAAAACTAACAGGAGATATTGTTTGCTTTTGAAAAAGTATAAGTATCCTACGTGATAATTCAGGTTCTAAAATATCTGTGTACCAAATTTCATTAAAGTCCGATCAGTAGGTTTTGTGTAAAGATTATCAAACATACATTTCACAAACCTCGTCATTTATAATATTGGTAAGGTAAGTTTTCAAAGAAATTTACTTGTTTCATACTGCATACGTAATTTCCAAAAATATTTATTTGTATACCAGACGAATCAGCGATAAGTAAAGGAAAAATAGCAACACTATCAATGACTGATTACACTTATCATAATCTAAGTAAATACATTTCCGTACAGTCTTTCTTTTCTTCAAAAAAATATGGTGCAATAAGTCACTAGTATTATGCGATTATTTATTACAATACCGACAAAATATCAGCCTATTCTTATGACACTGTCTATAACTCTTTATAATTATATTTTATAACTAAACAAATAGCTAGGCTTAAACCACAATAAAACTAGCAAAATAATTGCATAATAAAGACTAGACAAGTAAAAATATATCTATTTCATTTTATGCAAACAGTACGGTTTGAATGCCACAAATCCGGGAGGATTTAGAAAATATTCCTAGCTCAATAGACGAATAGAAATATGTAAGTTATCACGTAATAAATTCTCTGTACTATTGTAATAAAATAGCCAATAAATTGTCGGGCTATAGCCTCGTAATATATGGAGAAATAGGGGACTTTCTAACCCTTCATAACTCGTTATTCTCTGATTTTAGTTTTGATGTTGCGATTCGGACGTTAGGTTATTCGGGTACATTTATAATATGTTTTATTTAATCTAAGTTCTAGATTAATCTATGATTTGTTTGCAATAAAGAAGTATATACGGTTTATAAAATAAACTAGTGGTTATGTAAAGCATTGGATTAAGCAGAATATTAATTACTGCGAGATAACAATTGCAGCGATATCAGTTCACATTTTTTAATTTTATACGTAAACATAGGTGCAGTCTATAATAATATTTTACACAGCTTACTAAATACATGTTATTTTAGCGGCTAATCCTGACTTTATCCAGGCTACAGCTAATTTGCGCCTACGTAAGTCTATCCGTTATAACGTATATTTGAATGCCGCAATTTTTTTTCATACAAATGTTCTTTAGTTTAAAGAGAGCATCAGAATATTCATCCCTTTGGGTGACGAGTACACAAAGGGATGAATATTCTGATGCTCTATATTTATTGTAGTAAAGATCTATATAAGCGCAAAATACATGTAATTTCCATCAATATGGTTTGTCTGATGTGGGTGCGACAGGCTGCGACATGAGGTGGGTTGATGCAACGCATGCAATATTTAATTATAAAGGGTTAGGGGTGGGCTCCGATGATTGCTATTTGCATAATAATGCCCGAAATAACGGACTTTAAAGGGGAGTTCACACTATTGTGTACGCAAATAGGAAAATCGATTTGGGATTAATTTGTACCGTACTATTTTGAACTACGACTTTCGACTTTCATTTGACAAAAACATATTTTATTTCGACAAGTTATTATGATTTTCAAATATGTTTTACTAGATAAACTATGTAAATGTTAGTATTTATACATTTTTGGCGATATTGCAGCGGTAAGGTTACACTTCCAGCTAAAATAATGTTATGTCCTGTGCAGTTTAAACAAAGACATGCAAATGCACTTTTTAAAATAAACATAAACACAACTACACACATAACGCAGGTACAAATACAATAGTATCTTGTGTGTGTGCGTGTTTGCAGCGGAAGCGTCGCGTGCGCATTGCCCGCAATTAACGTGCACCGCACTGTATCCTGCCGTACTCGCTCGCCGAATAACTGTACACTGTAGTGTACTACAACATACTGAACTCAATGGATTAACCATAAAAACGCAGTTCCGATCGACATCATGAATGGAAATAATGCGCAATTCAATTTGCGTGTTACATGGTATTAAGTAAACAGAATTGAATGGAATAATTGATTGGTTGCATAAAGACTGGAATCTTCGAGCAGGTGTTTGTTACAAATAAGTACATGTTTACTTCTAACAGCAGATCCAATAATGTTCAGAGTTGATTCTAAGAGGACATTTTTCTCAAATTCCCTATACATTGTTTGATTGGCGCTGAAACTTTTTCCTCGAAAAAATCTGGCGATGGAAAAGGGGCTGAAACTGTCTCTTTTTAATTCTTTCTTCTTTCTGTATTTTTAGTCACTATTTTTTTTCACAAAATAATATTCCACTTAGAAGGACCAAAAGTCTGGCAAAAACACAATCTAAATACGCAAAAAGTATCTCAACAGTACACGAAACATATCAACATTCAAACAAACATAAAACATTAATATACCCATTGATAAGATAAAACAAACTGCATTAATCTTTATCACACACATTCGTACATAAGATTACAATGATGGATGTTTTCAAAACATCAAGAGATTATGCTAACATTGTGAATTTATACAATTATACATAGACAGATAACTATTGTATTAAAGAATGGGACTTTATGTTTAAGTTCTTGCTTTATTTGAATAAGCGGATAGACAAAACATCTTTCTCTCATAAGGATCTTCTCAACACTAAGGTCTCAATACATTGCCAGCGTGGAATAGACTAAACAAAGATTACCTGAATATTTTGAATGTGCAATATGGTGCATACAATAATACTTAATCCAATATTAAATAAAAAAAACATAAGTGTATAAAATCACACCGTTTTCTCAAGGAAGTAGACGGAGAATAAAGAATATCCTACCAAATATTTTTAACATTAAAAAATAACAAGTAATAGCCGAAGTTCATATAATAGCCGAATTAGACTTATCTCTTATTAAAGCTAGGTTATTGAAAATGCTGGCTACTTTTATTTGACGCCAATTTTCATTAGCAATCCGTTCCAAAAGTGACACCTTTGACGACAGGTTTCTATAAATACAAGACATAATCCCACACATACTTTTGAGGTCATTGAAGGGTCGCAAAACGCGTACATTTTTCTATTCTCGTACAAAGGTAGAACAACGGCCTTCGGTATATAACAAGAGACCCATAAACCCTGTTTACAAAGGGCTGGCTGAAAGGTCGGAGTGACCCACTTGGGACATATAACCTACAGTATAAAATATAAACATCCTGTGGTTTTATACCTAAATCCAGGTACATTTCACACCGTATGAGCAAAGAGAACACCCCAAAGGGAGTAATGAAGCGGAAATTTTCGAACTGTGGACCTTAAGTTAGGGGGATAAAGGTCATTTTCGCGTGGTTGTTTATGAAACTCTAATGAAGTGTGATTAGAAAAGTTTTGGCCTGTACGTGAGTTATTATTTTAGTAGTGTGTTATATACATTTTGTAAGATACAAGTTTTGATGAGGAACTTTCTGAGGTCAGTTTGACTGATATGCGAAGGCGTAAAGGTACTAGAAATGTTTTTGAGATTCAAATGCGCGCGGCTGTTTTTATTTATTTATTCTTAATATACAAATTTGTATAAAGGCGGACTTAATGCCAGGGGCATTTTCTGCCAGTCTACCTTAGGGTGTCACAGTGCTTTCTTTATCACCTCCTTCTATTTAGCTTATGTTCCAATCAACTTCACCTAGAATAAAGCAACGATGACAGTAAAATATTATGTTTTAGGTAAGTAAAGTATCTATAATCATATTAAAGTTTACTAATTTTCTATTTACTAATACTAGTTTTAGACTTACTAGGACTCTTCCTAGCACCCTATAGGAATTTTCCTTAATAAAACCATTAAGAATTTCCCAACAGAAAAACACCTCTACGTCCTTGTCCGAACAATTCAATCAAAATATGACATACTACAATAACATCGTTCAATAAATCGCCCATTCATTTGAATAGTCGTTAACTAATTTGTAGATATTCGTCCGGGGCCCGCCCCGTATAATTTGTAGCCCGCATGTCAACGGCTTCCAAGTTCTGATTCAATGGAAATTGAATAAGTGGACAGCGATTGTACGCTAGAGTATGCGATAACGAGATAATATCACATTCCTTTTACTATCAAGTGTAGAGAAAAATAGCATACAACGCCATTTTTGTAGTGAGTAGATTAGTTTTATTGGTCTCGTAATTGTTTATCTGCATTCAAGGCTAGAAACTAGTAGCGTCATTTTTTATAGTCAGTCCTATCGAGTATCGAGAGTTTGACATTAAAAATGTGCTTCAGAATTAGTTCCTACGGCAACCGCTAGAAGCTGATCACTTTTTCCATCAAAATGTTTCTACAACTAGCCGCTTGTTGAATGTAGAAAATAGTCTCCCTGTATTTAGTATAGAAATTCTTAGTATGTACATAACATGGAGAAATTTAACTTTATTACATACCTATAGTAAATAATCATAAATTCTCAATGTGACAGCACAACGCTTATGAGCTAGATGTACTGAAGAAAGTCCTCTTAAATATTGAAAATCTGAAAGTTAATGCTGACATTCTAAAATAGGTTTTCAGTTTGCAATATTCCCAAGAAAATTTAATCGTAAACTGTATGCATTGAAATACTGATTCATGATCTCAGTCGATACTTAAATCTAGAAGCCTTAAACCCTTAGGAATATTAAAATAAATAATGCAAATTAAAACGTATCAGCCTAGAAAATATTGCTAACGTTTCGCTAAACCCGGTCTCCTTGACATTCGATCGTACAACTTATCTTATGTACTCCGTCCTTTTCATTCCCACAAGGATGGAGAGAGATGGAAATAATGCGGTGAATCTGCAGGGTTCATTAGGTCAATGGCAGGTCAAAATTTGGTTATCTTGAAAGGTAAAGTTCAAAATCCTTTGAGTGACCCGCAAATAGTGAACTCTCGTGAACTTGAATCTTGTATTTGTTCCAAATATTGGCCTTCGACCTCGTGCGTGTTGGAAACTATGTGATAAAATCTGATTTTCCACATAGAAACTTATATTTTTATATATTCGAAAAAAACTTAGCTTGTAAAATATACATCTGATTCTTTGAAAGTACATAGAGAAATTCTTCTTTGTCGTTCTGGCATCTTTCACCAATGTTTTGCTTAATTTCTTCTATACCAAGTAAGTATGTAATATTATTGAAGAATTAGTAATTATTGGAAGAAAAACTACTAAAAATCGAGCTGAAAAACGCTATAAATAAAACAACATGTACACAATCCATTATACAACCTGTTCCAGTTATGCAGACCACTTATACATAAAAGGTATTATTTACATTGAATACTTAGATTACGCAATGCCCTACTTTTACATGATCGATTAATAGACGGCTCTAATTTAATTAAACGCTACCTCGAAATCGGTTACAGTACAAAATGATTAAACATCATTAACCGAAGCTTTTTTGTGTAAATAAATGCTCTGAATAATTGCAGACTTTCGCTTGATGTAAATAAATAATTCAATCGATTTGTTTAATTATGCCAGTGCGCATGGTTCGTACGGTTTGAATAACTTTCGGTTTAACGAGAAAAATACTTTTTATGCAAGTTTTATCAAATCAAGACTATTAGCATATCCGTTCTTATAAGGGTAAAAATTTACTTCTTTTTTTTCCTCTTCTTCATGACTAAACCATTGAAGTGATCTGAATGAAATATTACAGAGACTATCCTGTACCTCCTTTGGATTTTAAACTATAAAATATTTTGTTTTGGTATCCTGGGTATAAAAAATTATATTGGAGATAAAAGTATCCAAAAAGTCCAGTGACTGTAAGATATATGCTAAAAAATGTTTAAAAGAGTGCGAAGAATGTTCACCGTGAATGTTGCTATTAATAAAACAAGAATAGCCATTAAACAAAGTCAAAGGCTAAAATAATCGACATTGTACATTCGCGATACAACTTCATCACTCAAAGCCCCACTAATACTCAGTACCAAAAAGACTTAACAACACACTAATATAAGCGCACTTACACATTTTCAAATCTAAGCGCCTATAATTCGTGATAATGGAAAAAGGACATAAGTTCACAATAACAAAAGGTCACTTAAGTCGTTCTTGAAATGAAGCACCGATATAGTACACGAGAGAAAGTTTGCAATAAAAAACAAAAGAGTGTGTGCTGCATATCAATCGATGTGTGAAGATAGCATGATTGATAAGACCCCGAACATTGAGCCTGACGCTCAATGACACGTAGAGGTCAGGCAGGGTCAGCGTGCAAAAAAAACTTAAAAACAAATGTGTTTAAATATTTTAAACAGAGTAACTGGTCGAGTCGCTATTTGTTTTTAGGTGTAGATTATTTAAAAAGCTGTTTTGGCTGTTACAGCCCATCGCATAATTACCTGCGTTTTTTTTAAATTCAGGTGTTAAAATGCACATTCGAGTAATAAGCATGCTGTTTCGTAATGTTCATTCTTATATGTTGTATGTATTTTATTATAACAATAATACTTTAATGTTAGAAATCACAGAGTGAGGTGGTGGATCATGGAATTTCCATAAGCATCAGCATCAGCAGCAGCAGTATTTGACAATTTTTTTTAAATATAAATTTGTATTCCATAATTGCATTCTGGGAAGACCCTTGTCTATCATTGAGTAGCAGTAATGGGTTATATTTATTTTTTTATTTTTAAAGATCTCTAAGTACACAATTGAAAAATAAATATTCCACATACCCGACAGTGATCGTTGAAAAATATTCCATTCATGTCTTTAAAAATCAGGTCGCGTGCTCACCCCAGTCAAAGATATCATCTGACATTGCGTGATGTTTGACCGAGAACTTGAGTGAGTAAGGTTCGTGTGCGAATTCTTGATTTCTACCTAAATGACCCAGATAACTAGCGTAGTTGCTATCTAGACACAAATCTAGATCTATTCCGAATGTTCTAGTTGTAAATTAGTTGATAGTTTAGATGATTTTCCTGTTGAAGATGGCAGCTTCTCATTCATGTCTTTTTAAATTGATATCTTTTGAATCAAAGGCTAATAAGTGAGTGTGTATATTATATTAGGTCGGGGAAAAAGTATTTTCGCATTAAAGTATGTATGAACTTGTAATAAAATCTCTTTGGCTTCAAGAATCACAAATGAGTACACGGTACATTAGGTTTCTTTCAGTGAACTCGTAAAAATACTTTTTCCCCGACCTAATCTATACTAATATTATAAAGCTGAAGAGTTTGTTTGTTTGTTTGTTTGTTTGTTTGAACGCGCTAATCTCGGGAACTACTGGTCCGATTTCAAAAATTCTTTCAGTGTTAGATAGCCCATTTATCGAGGAAGGCTATAGGCTATATATCATCACGCTACGACCAATAGGAGCAGAGTACGAGTGAAAAATGTTACAAAAACGGGGAAAAATTTCACCAATTCTCTCTTATGTAACGCAAGCGAAGTTGCGCGGGTCAGCTAGTATGTAAATATTAACAAGAAATATTTTTCGAATTTATTGCGATATATTTCTATAGCTGCCCGAAGTTTGGTAACATGTTTACAAAATGGCAATAGGCTCGCCCCCTATTACGTTACTAACATTGTTGATGCGGAATGTGGGTGTATATCATACGCCCCTGTCAACGTCTTTCAGTATAACAGGCGCGATATTATGCATGTATGGTTAGGAAAAATATGAAATCTAAAAAATACTAACACTACACTTTTTATACACCATGTACATTTGACAGAAAGATTTGCAACTGTCAAAAACGTAAACGCCATTCTTTTTTCAAACGTTTGACTACATACAGCATGTAGAAATAAAAACTGATTCAGAAATCAAATATTTTGGCAAGCGATCGTTCGAAAAAGATAAGCAATCCGCGAAACTAATTTACGTGGTAATGTATCGTTGGTTATTTTCGTAGTTACTCATAATTTCGTTCGTTGGCTACTCTTCAAGTACTTATATACTATGAAAATGCGTTATATTTCGTGAATGTCAAAACTACGCTAGTGTATAAGATTTAGTGGAGTACATAAATGTCTAGGTTGAGGCAAAAGATCATATCTTTAGTGTCTAAAGTCTAGGAGATATAGGAAACGGTTATGGCTTGGTAGATCGTTTTTATGAATCGTAAGTTGTTGCTACTTCAGAATATTAGTTTCGAGCTAAGAAAATGTAATATTCTTTTTCACTTTCCTGTAGATTCAAGCCATTAGACATGACAATTATAATATGGATATTTTTGAAGCAAAATACAACATTATGATACCGTAAGGGCTCATTCCGGAGTAAAAGGCTCGAATTAATTAGAAAACTTTCTGACTAAAAATTAAATCACCAAATCAAAGAACTATTAGTCTAATCGCTGTCCTGGAGCTTTAATCCAGAATATTCTCATTTGATTCATAACATAGGAAACATGTTAAAACAATAATCGTATCAACCCTATAAACTGTGTAGTTACACTTCAATACAAATAACAGGCGTTAAGATATCAGTGCGTAAGTAACGGTGTTGCGACCGTGACACGATTAGTCGCGACGATTCGGTCGTGTCGCCGACGCGTGACCGCCCTGTACAGTCCACCGATAGAGCTTGGTTCATTGAAGTGATAGCTTGTTTTCAATGATGCCTGAATGTTTAACCAAAGGTATATTTTCTTCTGGCCTTCAAGCTTTCTTCATAAAACTTAGTATTAGAAGAAGACGAAATTGGGAAAGATAGTTTTGGAATTAGTGCAATATTGGTTAAAGGGTCGTTATAGGCATGAAATTACAAATCCTCGTTTAACAAGTTTATTCAAAGCTAGTAGCTAGCAGAAATTCTCATACTATACAGAATTATGTGGTTTTTAATTCTATGAAACTATATGTAAAAGATTTTCTACAAAATGCTGCTTCTGTGAAGCACCTTTGGTTTCTTACTAAGTGCGTTGGTAGGATTTCCAACGTCAAAAGTAAAGAAAAATATACGTAATCCTATCAAAAGGAACATTTTGAAGTAAACGTTTTGAAGTATCAAAGCTTTCTTCTAAGAAAAGGTATAAATAGAAAAGCTTATCCTCTTACCTAACTGGAAACACGAGGCAAAATATTTCACAATAAAACTGCTAGGAATAACTGACATTCTTATTAAACTTCCAACATTTGTATCAAAAGTATTTCATTGTTATTCATATTTATAATAGCGAAAGGAACTCTGTCTGTCTGTCTCTTCTTCATGCCTAAACCATTGGGTGAACTTTCGTACACCGAGAGTTGGAGACCCGAGAAAAGACATACGATAATCATAGAAATCCCACAGAAACGCAAACGATACGCGTATTCAGCAAGATATTGTCCACTCGAACAGAGGCGCGGTCAAAGATCTAGTTTTCTATAAAACGGACATCTTCAATCGAAACTTTTCTAACAATAAAACTTGCCCTATAAAATAAATCAGAAACAAAGTAATTTGTACCCTGTCTTCTACAACACAAAGTTTAATTCACAATGGTAAAGTGCCGCAATACCATAAATAACTCATCAAGAACGGAAGCATTATGATTTGCATTCGCTGGTCTGTATTATACTAGTGTAATTCAAATTTATGCGGAAGAGCCATCGTGAAGCTAATATGGGCTTTATACTTTCGATTTCTAGATATACTTTTTATTCTAGGCTTACAACTAATAAAAAACGACTCGTTTAATAGTCTTGAGAAGAAAAGTAAAATATCCAACTCACACTTGATGGCTAGACCACCGATAAAAAGCATCTCTTTTGGTCTTAAGAATAAAAGTAAAATTTCCAACTCACACTTGACCATTCTCGGATTTGAAGTCAGAAGCCTCTTCCCTCTTTGGGAGAAGACCCTAACTTTGCTTGAGTCTTTCACTGACTTATTATTAAATTAACAATGGGACTAGAAATTAGACACAGTATTATATTCTAAATTATGCATATATTTGCATGCGACTGTTTTCGAAATGTGGTGCTACATGCACTATAAATACAAAATATGTAAAAATCACTAATTTAGTCTACCCGGTATGGAAAAGGAAGAAAAATATGGCAGAAAATTATTTATTTTTGCGCAAGAATTGGAGAATAATAATAAATAAATTTCAATAATAAATCACAAGTATCATTAGCACTATCGTATATAAGATACATAAACAACTAAGATGTACTCCATAACTCTACGGATGGCCCGTTATGGTGGCCCCGATAGTGGCTTAATTAATGAATAATGGATAGCTAGTAATAATTCAGTGGTTTCACTGAGCTCCCGGCTTGCGGTAATACGGGAAGTGTTAGTAATGTAAGGCTTGTTTGTTTTCTCTTTGTATTTACTACTCTGTACTGCTGTGGGCATAGATATGAGTGCATCTTTTGTACAGTCGAGATAAATATTTGAATACAGGGAGCGTACCTTTTTCTATTTACCTGGCAAACTCATATCGAGGAATATTCTATGTATTAGAAAAGACCAATAGAATTTTGGCCGACCCATGAATCGAACCCGAAATCTTTTTCACCTATAAAGATTTTGAAGAAATCAGTGTAGCTTGAAATCAAATCTAACAACAGCTTTTATCACATGTTTATTGAGAAACATAAGAGCGTATGATAATAACTTGGTCTTCTTCTAATCGTTATTTTTTCTTAAAAAGATCATCTTATTTCAATTATCAGCAAGCTACTAAACATATCTTTCCCTCACATCTAACATAATCAAAACGACATCATACACACGTAATCCCGATATCAGAAAATTAAAATCTCCATCGAGACATAAATCTCAATACACGAACATAATTCGACGATTAAAGTCAACTTTTACAGTCACAGCCAACGAAACTAGAATCTAAAATAGTTTCAATAACTATATACGGAATCTCTCTCTTTTCCTTTCATATATATTATAGGAAAAACGTTGATTGAATTTAATTATTTACTCAGAAATCCACAAGCAAAAATATACCTTAGCTTTCGTAAGTAAGGATCAAATTACTTTGTTGTGTTAACTGCAGTAATTCATTTACCGTGTTGCCAATCTAATATGAGAAATAAGCAATATGTTGATGCCAAAAACCTGTATTCCAGCAAGTGCTGTTATTAATCTAAAATTAAATTTAATATTCCCGCTAATTGGGTTACAGAGGTCAGATGGTACTTACTTTAAATACGTACTGGTACTAACTGCCACAGATTATACTAAGTATCTAATTAAACTTGGCAATTTGCGTACTTTCCTTTATCAATTTTAAGTCTTCTATGACTATAAAATACGAGATTTAAGAAAGATGAACTGCGTGTGTTCTAAAAGGCAATAATGGTCTGGCGAATTTATTGAAGACGCATTTTTGGAAAAGACATATTATTTCAAATTACAAAAATGCAAAACGTGTTTCGTTTTCGTATTTTTCTGCACCAGTAGTAGTGTTTATTAAAATACAGTTCTATTACAAAAATATGACAAATATTTTCAATTATGGAACAATTATATTATTATGTTTATGTCAATTGACTTGAAAAAATAGTTTTACTTAAATAGTCTTCGTATAACATCACAATTTCGCTAACAAATATAAAACGAAATTACACTTTACTGAGTCATGAACTTTACAACACGCAAAATAACAGCAATCAGCAATAATAAATGTAACGTAAGCTAATCTTTTATATTCGTGATTTTAATAGGAAAATACGTGCTCTTCACAATTTGATTGAAAGATTATAACGTTGCATGCATACTTACATCATTTGATTAACTACTAATTAGATTTTTTTTACAGATACATAACTACGCTTCAACTGAATTTGCTGTTTAGTAATTAAGCAGTTATTTCACGCAAAATTTGAATACGTAAGGAACAAAGGCGCGAAACGGTGCTGTATAAACAAATACGAACCACAAGACAAGATATAAAAAATACTTAACTTTACCTAAAGAAAGAATGATGACCACTTTACAAAGTAACACAAACTCGATCAAGTATAAACCATACTTAAACATAAAGCCTTAGGTCATTAATCTCACGACACCTTTCGCTTCCATCCCATAAGGTAAGACTATAAGATCCAGATACTTTTTTCAACTCCATAAAAGATCGGTCAAGTATTCTCATCCAGTTTTTGTTCATCGTTTCGCGTAACTATCTCAAAAACTATAAAAAGAGCCACTTAGAACTATAAAATAACTTACACTTTCACACGATGCCAATGAACTTTTTTCCATTTTTGACTTTTGATTTTTAAGTACCGGTTCTGTTTTATTTGTGTTTTCTATTCTGTATGCGTAAACGAGAGTATAATAAGCGCATGTTTTGTGGAAAGTAGATCAAAGTAGTAACCTTTTTTTTGTCTAGGCGATTCTCATTTCTGCAACTTAACTTAACCTAAAAAGAACTACGCGAGCAATAGATAGAGAATTTGTCAGCAAATGTGATAGGGCCAGTTTCTTTATCACTCGGCTGGTTAATAATATTGCATTCTATTAAAAGTTTACCCCTTTCTGCTACCACACATGCGTTGGTATACCCGTGTATCGTAGGAATATAGTAACATAATTTTTTTTATGCAATGTAATTGCAAAGACGGGTTCAATTCAATATTCTCCGAACCGAAATACTGTCTAAACCAAGTCCAAATACAATACAAGCAGTACCTTAACAGTTTGAATAGTACATGTGAATAAAACGTAACCTCAGAACAAGTTACAAATAGAAGAACAAATTGTAACTGCTATGTATTTTCTGACACATCCCGTCGTAAACACATCGCGTTATCTGCTGTAATGTAAATGTGCTTGTAACTAGGTAAGTATATCTCAGAGGCGCCAAGTACACTGTTTATGGGACAATCTAACACCTTATATGGTAAACGGTTTAGCTTTGAACACTTTAATAGTACAATGACAGATTGTAATGGCGGGTTTACTAGCAAATTACTTTTACACAGACGACTAGCCTTTTTTTCTTCGAGCTCTTTTTGCATTTTTGTAGCATTTTTTTAAATACCTGTGTTCTTAAAGACTTGCTTAACACGTTCGCTGCCCCTGACGCGTATGTGCGTTTTGTAGAACGCACATACGCGTCGCGGGCAGGGAACGTGTTAACATTTAAAACTTTTATTGTTCAGTAGCGCGATTCTGTATCGACTACCGACAACTGGCTAGCTTTCGAATTATTATGTATGAAAATCCGATTAGAACTTCTAGCGGGTGGAACAATTTTGAAGTACATTTTAAATGTGAAACTCTCGGGACTCGATAGTAGAGACTGACTGTACAGAATCGCGTAGTCATCCATGGTGTACCGTTTCAAAAAAAAAAATAATAGCTTGATTAGTCAATAGATAGTCATTATCAAATTCCGAGTTGTTGACACACTATTTTCACTTTATCCTAGCTAGAAGCTTGATGGCTGTCCCCCGCTTTCGGCCTCGTTTGAACCTAGTTGCAACAAACAGCTACACAAAAACATAACCCAGCAATGTGTAAAACATAATTGAATGGCAAGTGTGCGAGCGTGACGGAGATAACAATCGGTGACAACAAATGTACAGCGGCGATGCGCCCGCGCATGACGGGAGACTAATTACTAATCAGTCGCACGCGCGGTTCGATGGTCCATCTCTAGTTTGTTGCACTTGTACGTTTTCTAGTCAGATTAACATTGTAATTACACCTCATTGTACGAGATATGAATGGGAGTTTTTTTGTTATGTAAGTCGATAGCTTGAACGCGAATGCGTGTTTTGTTAGTTCCATTGTAATTATGGATCTATAACGTTAGTCAATTTGGCGCATTGGTGCCTTGCTGCTCGAAATGGACCTTTTCCAGCGACGGGAAAGACCCGGGATCATTGAAATTGAAATACTTCGATCTTCGACTTCGATGTAAGAATGTTTAGAAGATTCCTATACGTCATGTTCAGTTTAGTACGAAAAATTGTACAGTCATCTTCACATGTTATTGTTTGTTCAACAACCTTAACATCAAGAAAATTTGAAGTTGAAAGTTTCCTTCCGATATTTAAAGACAACAATGATAACTTAACATAATGTTTGATATCGTTTATCCCATAATTAACGTCTTGCGATAAACCAATCGTATGATTGATAACAACAAAAGTATTTAAGTACCTACCTAATCATAATCAGTCATTACTGCCGAAATAACAAGTTTATTATTTACGACGCTGTTTTGTTTCCAATTTTACTAAAAATAAAATTGGTAGACAGAATATAGGCGCCATATACAAGACAGGTAAAAACGACTTGTGATATTTTAAATTGTATTTTTCTCGTTTTCGATACTAATAAATTAGTGCGAACGCCTGTATGTCTGTTTATAATATATGTAACGCTTTTAAAAAAACGGTTTTTAGGATTTTTTGCATGAAGGTAGCGAAATATCTGGGATCAAATATAGGCGACTATGTGTAGAATAAAATTTAGGTGAAGCCGTTATCATAAGCTTGTACACAAATTAATTTAATTTTTCCAATCTTAAACGTAGTTATGCAAATGGCGTGCTCTTTTTTTGTGTGAAATGGTTTTAAGTGGAACAATAAAATCGAGTTACATAGAACACATTGTCTTCTGCGAATTCTCAATCATATCTCAAAATACGACTATCGAAAGGAAACCGCTTGAACCGCTTTGTTTAGTCTAATATAAACTATTGTTACTGTACTAAAAGATTTCTAGAGAAACGGCTCAAAATTCATCAAATTGTTTAAAATATTCAGATTCAGAGAAAGCGTAGCCGTAGTGTATTGCTGTTCAAAATAGTATCTACATGATCTAAATGTGCCATTTGATTTTTTTAAATTATGGGAAATTATGGGGTTTTCTGCCATTGGTTTAAGGTTGTACAACTTGTTACTCATTCATTATGCTAATTCATTGTATTTGTTTCCAATATCACTCGCCAATGATAATGATATTTGAATGTATCGAAAAAACGTTTTCACTAGATGCTAGAATACTTAATTAAGGGTTACAGTATCGGACTAATTGGACCAAGCTAGTTTGTTGGACATATTAAAGTACTTCTCAAGAAGCAAAGGTAACATACCTTAGGCATAATGTTCTTCGAAGTAAAGATACTATTTAACACACATTCTTCGAATAAAGGCACAAGTAATGTTCGAAGTGTGGCTTGTTATCTTTTACACACAGTCCTGTTAAGAAGTCTACACAACGAAAACGCCGACACACGTCGGCCACTTAATGTCAGCGAGTATTTATTTCAAAAGAAGCATGTCACTCATGTAAACTACTTGTAGACTGCCCTTTCAAAAAAAATCGCCTACTTCAAGTCGCCGACAAGTGTCGGCGGGTCGGCGACTTCGGTGAGTAGGGTCCGCTACTATGACTCATAAGACATAGTTCTCTATCAATTAGAACAGCTATGGAATTATTGCAGGCGTTAGCAACAAATTGTTTCAATTCAATAACCATTTTCTTGTGGGAAATATTAAATGTAGTAGTTCCAAGTTTGTTAGTTCTGTTTTGACCCAGTTTCTGACACGTAGACGTTTGCTCGTAACATCGTTCTGATAGATGACTTAGAATATTACATTAACTGCTAATACGATTATCAGATGTACAAGTAAAACTAATTATTGATGAAATCATTTCATGTATAAACTTAGCTGTCAAACTTTATGACAACGCTTTTTTGCCTCAGAAGTTAGTGTTCAGAATTTTTTTCTGGAAAAGGGGGGGGGGGTTCTAAAATCAAATTATTTTTGTATTAAGTGTCTAAGAATATCCAATGTAAACACTTAACGTTAGCAGCATAAAATGTCATGTCACAGATCCAATCTTGAAACCCGACAATCCGATACTTTATCAACCTTTACATTCCACTTACATCTAAGGGCTCTCCTATAATATTTTTAATTTTCTACCGTTCCTCGAGTAAAACATTAACACACATACGATACAGGCACCTCAGAACATTTTCTTGGGCAAGGATAGTTACGATTCCGTTACTCCACTCAACTTCAACTACCTCAAAGAACAGGCTGCACTAATTACATTGATTCAGATAATTTTACGCACCATTTATGTACAGCTTACACAAAACAGGCTTGCAACTAGATTATTTTATAATCCTATTAATATCGGGCGACAATTTGATTTAAAGCTGCTGTAATAAAATTGCGAACTATAAATATTAGGTGTTTCAAAATTGGTTTCCTTATGCGTCAGTTGTTGCGCTTGCGGGAGCTTTGCGAATGTTGACAGAGAAGGTTAGCCAAAACCAAATACTAGCGAGATATGAATAAAATACATAATATTATTTACAACTCGTCGTGAATTTAAGAGATGATGCTAATAGCGTGAAGCAATTTCTAATTGGACTCCAACAAAGTTGCAATGCATTTTTCCCACCAAATCAGAAACTGACAGCATTTTCCTTGATTCCACAATGGGCTAATTGAAATTCTATTTTAATACAGGCATCCGATGCCTTGTACGGGTGCCCATCTTTCCTTTTGGGAAACATCTTCGTCAGACCACATTCCGTATGAGACCTGCCAATTACGCGGGAACCGCTGAAACGTTTTTTTACAACCTACCTGACCGTTATTCGATGACTTCGACAATCGTTAAGAACCTGTCCCTTTGCCCATATTTGAAGAATCATGTTCCGATTTTCTAGCCCCATCGCCTTACCACTTTTTTCCTACGTATACTTTACTCACGTATGACATATTGGTGTCAATGCAACAATAAAATTGAACATGCATTTATTCATTAGCCCCGCAGCGGACGAAGCACGTTTACGCGTTTGTTTTCGATTTATTGAGCGGTTGTTCCGGAGAATTCGACTTTTGTCGGCCCTTTTGTGCGACATCGATGACGAACATTATACAAATACGCTTTGTCGCACAATTCGGCCCTGACCGGTTTGAAGGCTCTCCGCAAATTGTCCTTCGAAGTTCAAACGAAACGGTATATTTATCGAGACATATTTGTCAGCAAATATTTTTAGAAAATGTAGCGTATTGCACGTTGCGAAATTCTCATGACAGATTTGAAAACTGCAATTAATTAGATGCACACACTCTACATAATTCTTGTTGGCAAAACAAAATCAGAGCCAAGGCTGTTCACGGATTAATTTCATTCTAATCTGGTGCAGGATCGGAAAGTGAAACTAAATCGTTAACTGATTAGTCCGATTAGTCAAACACGAATAGGTCACCGAGACCGGTCGGCTCGGATTTCTCGCTTCACTTTTTTGGCGACATGACATGAATAATTAAACATTATTTCGGCGTGCACATTGTTCGCCACTCGTTGGCCTAATGACACCGATAAATATCCTTGTTAGTACCGTCCTCTCGCATTGTTGCCGCTTCTCTATTCACTCAATATTGATTTACTAGAACAAAGACCGAAAAAGATTAACGATCTTCGTCAAAAATGAATTATCTCGTTGAGTAATTGCGGTTACAAAACATAAGCCAAGGATACGTAAACTAAGGACTTACATACACAAATATACGTAAACGTTCATGGGAACTAATAATAAACACGTAACAATGAGTTGCTCCGTTTTTGATGTGAGCAAACACGTCAGCCCGCGGTCGGTACTGGGCGGTAGGTATCGTAAAACTAATTCAGTGCGCGTTACTACCGACACAGAACACGCTGCATAACGACAGCTGGAAATAAGAGAATTGTGCAACGTTCGATACTCCCGCAGATTGATGTACCGCTCTGAAAATATTTGCTGAACTAAATAATGTCGCCAAGTCGTGCTTTCACCGTCATAAAAATTGCTGGCGCCCGCTAAACATAGCGGCGGGTCGCGACCGAAGACGTGATACCATTTCGCAAATACAACTTGCACGTAAAAGTGGAGCGAACCTTGGCGTCCATGTCCTGGCGGAAGGCCAACTGAGCAATTGAATGAGTGACGATTAGCAAACAAAAAATAACAGGGGTAGACGAACACGGACGGATCTATTTCGGGGAGGTCGAATCTTCTGAAGTACCTGAGTCAGAAGCGCCTCTGGCACTCGAGGACCGCGCTCATTGAGCTAGAGGAAATGCGTGTCTGTTTACGATAGTGGCGGTGGCCACTCAGGCGAAATATTTTGGGCTAGTGTGAGCGCGTTAGTGCGTAGTATGGAGAGACTGTTAGACGGAGGAGTGAAGGAGGTCCTTTGAGTGTGTCACACGTGACCGGGGTCCACAAGGCCCGTTGTGGCGGCACGTCCGCGGCGCGCTGTCTGTCCGTCCGCTTTATCGCCACGCGAGTTATCGATTGCTCACCCATGATTGTGATCGTTAGATTAACACATAATGCTGGTCCAGTTTCACTTGGAACAGAAATTGCTTTATTTGCCCATATCATCGAGATAATGAGACACAATGGCTGCACAATAGAATTTTTATTGTTACAAGGACACCTCTGCACAAATTCATTATTGTAAGACCGACGCTGATTGAGTAACTTTTTAAGTGTTTGTCTTAAGGCGTTTCTTTCATAATAGTCATTAGCCCCTTTGAAGTTTGTGTTCATGAACCTTCTATTATTCTTATGTCTATTTCTTTCAAGCACGTTAATTACAAAGCGTAATTCGAAACTAACTTTAAACACTAATTCAATAAAAATAATATTGCTATCATTAGTTACGTTGCAGCTAACATCACGTCACTAGATAAGCCTACACTCCATAATTATGTCCTTGACAAAGCAACGATAACAACTAATGATAATGAAATATAAAACTTGACAGATAAAAAGTATATTTTCGTCGTGGAAAATTTAGACAACGAATTTGCTAGAATATGTGATGAAAATGAAATCAATTGAATGCATGAGAACTAATGAATGGTACAAGTGATCTCGATGACGAAACAATATGAAGCGGTCTCGAGACATTGTCTGTAGTGTGAATGGTGATATGCCGATAGTGGCAATATTGTCAGCTGTTTGTGTCGTTTGACAAAGTGCCATTGAATGAGAGCGTGTTGATGATAAACAAAACAATCGTTCGCCACATCTGGTAAGTGCTAAAAACTTTAACAGTCTGAGTATGACGACGTTTTAACATGTGGCGCTTGCCCGCCGACCGATAAGTTGTTCATTTATGGACATTAATACGTGCAAACATTGAAGTAACTATGTATTTTTATCAACATTGTTTCAATTCTAAACTAAAAGTGTTTATAGTGTTATTATATTGGACGGCATTATTCAGTCGCGACAGGCGTAACCACTGATAAGGCAGTATTGCCGCCGATAAAATTAATTACATTTCTATATTTGAAGAAATACCTAAACAAGTAAATCTAGTATTCCCTACCTTAGCACCGGAGATGCTGGCGTTCATCCAACTTGCGGTGCTGACGCCTTGGCTGTCGCCGAAATTCGTATAAGAAACACTTCAAAACATGCTATGAGTTTGTAAAACTCTAAGAAACGTCGATAACACAACGCACAGTACAGAACTTGGCACTAACTAAGCACGTCTGAACGAAACACAATTTTGGAAGTCGAGTTTTGAAACACCAATAGATCGAACCAAAAGTGGTCTTTCACATCACGACAAATATTAGCGTGGTCACAGGTGCACACTGTGTAAATAAAGTAGCGCTAGATGCCGGCGACACGTGCGCTTCCGATGGCGAACCGCGAATAACAAGAGACCGCGAGCGGCGCGAGGACGCCCCTCTACCACGACCGCTGCACGCACTGAGCACAGCGAGACTGACGCAGGCGGACAGCTCTCGAGCCGCCGCCGCATCTCACCCCCTCGGGTGACGGCGGCTGACGGCCGGCGGGCGGCGGCCTACACCCCGCATGCCCAAACCAATATTTTTTACCCCGCGCAAAAACGCACATTGCAATGCGCATCAGACCACTGCACAGCCGATGGAATCTGACCGCTTTTTCTTTATCTCGTTGTAATTATTCAAGCCTTTTACGGAACCCTGAATTAACGTAGTCGTACACGAGTAAATAGTAGGTTGAAGATTCTCACGAGAATGCTGAACATAGATTATCTCGAAGACATTTTTTATGTAGAAAAGGACGATCCATAAAACGGATTGCAACATTTTGCAGCAGACACACTTAGCTCTACTTGCAAAAACTCTAGATATTTTCACACAGCAAGGCGATACAATAAACACCAAAATAAAGTTGTGTATTGAAAGTAAAGTGTGCCACATCCTGAAGTGTAGTTAATGTGCAGATAATGACGGGCGGCGATGTGCCGCTAGGTGCGACGCGCTAGGATCACGTAGAGCCAACGGTACCGCGTCTGTGAGCCTCTATGCACTCGGGCCTTATTTAAATAATCGTCGCGTTGACGACTCCGTGCTCCGGGGATGATTTGCGGTGAGATAACTACGTCTGGACCGTCATTACGAGGCTTACTTAGAAAATAATAGGACTCGAGAAATGTTTGCTGACACAGATCTTGCGGTGTCCTAATTATTTGATAGAGACCACAGTCGACTCGTTGAGCTAAAGTAGAACACGCGGTTCATGCAAAAAGTCATTCGGAACATTATCAAGTAATTTATCGATATTATTTCCTCCTACACATTTATGACTGCGATAATTAATACTATAACAAGATAAGAGATGTTTGATTGTCTGAAAACGATCTAAATTGGCGATAGCAATCCGTTCAGATGGAAGAAAGCTGATACAATTATATAGGAATCTAGAAGACCCGGTCACTAGATTGTCGTTATTAATCAACTATTACACTGAAAAGTAATGGTGTAGCGTGCCCAATCGAAGCAGTTCTGGTAGAAGTGCTACTCGACACGGCTGGTTATCACGACATGACCAATGGAGGGAATCCAACCGACGTGAAGCATTCCGACTCGTTACAGTTTCCTGACTTTCTGTGTGATCTTGTTAAATTACAATCAGTCCGATACGAATTATCATCCACATAAGGGCTGACGGTAAAAATGTTTGCGATACCTACAAGTTAAAAGAATGTATTGGTTCTTCCGTCGACGTGTAAAAACTCTTCGCCTCGAAAGGAAAGAGAGTGTGAAACGGTTTACTAGAAAAGCATTAACACGTTACTTCGTGGTCTGTTAAAGCGGCGAGTTGTTTATGCTTTTCCTTGATTGCTCAACGATTTATATCCGTCGGGGTTGATTACAAAGCCCATACATTTTCATTTAGAAAACAATACAACAGTGGTAATGAGGGAGACAGTAAAGTCGCAAGATTTACGCGTATTTTTGTCGTAACTCGTCTGTCTGATCTCGCGATACTTCCCTGTGACTTTCTCTTTCCCCATTGTAGTATCGGAGGTGTCGGCCGCGATTTATCGCCGGCCATCGTCCGACAACGACACGACAGGGAATCGAACCCCACTAACAAAGGCATAAACAAGTTTCACTCCTGAGAATGTACAAAAGTGTTTCTGTAATTTAATGTGTATACGATTGGATAAAAAATGGGCTTTACCGTTTCGTAGTGCGATGTCCATATGTGGGTGTATTCGCGATGTATACCGATACTTGGCGGCTCGGTTCAAGGAAATTGTCATTTCTCACGAAGTTTTCACGACGGAAAACCCAATACATTTACACGAGCTTATTAACATTGCGATTGCTAAGAGTCTACCGATGCATCGATAGATGCGATTGGAACAGAGAGATACTAGGAAATAAAAATTAAACAAATAAACTAGACGTAAAAAACAAGAACTGAGCAATATCGCTATTTCTGATACTATTCTAGAGTCCAGAAGTTATTTCAAAAACAAAAAAAATATTTTGGACGCGAGAAATATCCAGATCCAAAAACCGTCATTCAATTTAAATATCATCAATAATCATCTTACAATATATTTGTTATTGTTTCACTATACAAACACATCAAAATATTACTTCACCAAAGCCAACATCACAACATAACCGTCCGGAAACCTCACGTGCATCGATATAATCAATTAAGTATCGCTACTGCTTCACGCCGTAACATTTCCAGTTAATTGATATCAACATACAAGAGCCGCCCGCTACCCGCTGGGAACTGGGAAATTACATCACCTGACCTTATACATGAGCCGATCGGGATAACTAAACTGTGTTATGATTTAAGATAGCTATAGTTCAGGGTGTGATGTAATGGTTCGTAGAAGTAGGAAATGTACTAAACTTTGTAAATGTGTAAGAGAATTGAAGCTTAGGGTGGTATGGTAGAAATGAAAGTCGATGTTTAGCATGCTTATAGATTTGTGAAATATAAGCTTGTTGATTGACAAGAGAGAGGACCGGAATAGGTACATACATTTTGGCTTTTATAGTCACATTAAAGTGCATGACTACATTTAGAAATATTAAAAATCATCTCTGGTTACATGAAATGGGGTTGGCAATCTTATTTTGACCAATACTTAAAATACGCAGTAGAATAAAGTTTTCAACTAATAGGGAATCTACACAAAGCTCGTAAAAAGGTTCGTGGTCAAAAACTATATAGTGCTGCACTCAGGCGCCGAAACTTATTACGTCGTATTCTGTCAACACATAAGTATATTACGTAGTTTCTCTATGAATAGACGCACTCCAGGGGATTATGTAGGGGACACCCGCCCACCTGTTTATTCTCTCAGCCTGAGATGACTGCTGCCAAGATCACTTGCGTAATATCCTCTGAATTGATAATGATATGACATGTATACGTTTGGTGTCGTTACTGTTGTGATAGCAGAAGGTCGTAAGTGAGGGGTATTTGCCGAAAAGGTAAGCTTGACTTGTCCATTTTGTTTGTTTAATAATGTGTTTGGAATATTGCAAAGCTGCAAATAACTCTTAAAGATTCTAAATTCACTTTTATAACACTTAAACAAATAGATGGATATTTCTTTTAATGCAGTTGTATTTTTGGGTAGCTATCAGAATATTCCTAGCACAAAATACAAATAAAAATGTCATTTACAGGTGTAAATTACATTTTTATTTTACGCGAGCAAAAACTAAACATGAAGTAAAATTTCAAGTATCTTATCTTGTCTTCTGTCAAGCACAGTTTCAACTCTTCTATACCACATATTAAGCCTGAAGAAAGTTTAAGCAGAATCTGAATCCTTATAAACCCTTGCCACTAAGACGTAACAATCCTCTTTAAACAAACTATTCGCAAATTAAGCAAAGCAATTAAAGTACAGCGGTATAAAGCGCAACGTGAGGTGCAATTAAACAGTATCTTTATATCGGCTGGTGTTAAATCTACTGCCGTGAGACACGACGGCCAACGCGCACGATTTTCAACTATACTCATATTTTACCTTCGAGTTTTTTCAATCAGGAAGCTTTTTAGTTGAGTGAATAAGGCTTTAAATCATGTGAATTGAGTTTCGAATTTTGACCCTATTAAAAAGTAAAAGAGAAAAATTGACTGTCTAATGATTTAAATCTATGAAGTCAAATTGAGTGTAATTATTTTGATCGGAAATGAAGACACTAATTTAATATTGACTTTTAGTCAGTTTTAGTTTTGCTTCGTACAGATTTTTGGATATGTAACCTTTAAAATTTGTATTCCATGTCTCCAAACATAAACAATAATTAACATATAACTATTCACGAACATAAAAGATTGAATTCTGATTTACGTCGATGTTTTTCTTCAACGTATAAAACTAGTATGAGACTCACCGAGATACATAACTAATGCACCATAAAATACTCCCATACCTGTAACAAACAAACAAACAAATTAATATTCTATCGATTACATAAGACCATTTAATCTAATCTAAACTGCGGCGGCCATCACACCGATGGGTATGCAGTGAAAATCGTTACGTCACTAATGTAGTTTATGTGGACTTTTTCAACCGAGTGAACAATGTTTTTCAATCGATTGAAAATGACGGATGAATTGATTGATAGTAAACTTTCTTTTGGTGAAATTAAACCGCAATTGTTTGTTTTTTGGGGTTGTGGTTAATTGTTATTGATATCACTCTTGTTTTTAGAAGTGTGATTGAAAGATAGGCTTTTACACGTTATTTTTATTATTAAGAACTCTGATTTAAAGAACTTTATTGAGATTTCACATCAAAGTACAGTAATGAACATAAATACATAATATACATATGCAATCACGAGCTTGCAATTAACTCCAAATTTACTTAGACCGTATAATCAAAAAACTAAATATTTCGTTCTTCAAATAATAGAATATGCCATCAATGCACAAATGCATCCATTAATAAAAGCCAAATCATCAACCAACGTAGAGCAATATTTCGAATTTCTACGAAGAATTTTCCTTAAATAAAGAAACCAATATGAAACCAAATTTGGAAATACCAGACATCCCACGACTTATTTCTCGTTACAAGACTGATTTACATTCAGTACAAATACAGAACAGTTTGTTTTGCTACAAAAAGTAACAATGGTATCGATGTCCACTCGTTCTGTTTGAGTTTACAACTTGTGGGCGAGACATGAGCATTGGCAAAACACAACGTTCTCTTTGAAAAATAACATTTTATTAAAACCAGAAATAGCTCATTAATTTGAGCATCCCAGTGCTGGTCATGGGTCTCATCTCAAATTTAAAAAAAAACTCAAAGCTCACCAGGATGACCGAATACGGCTTTTACTTAATACCTTCAAAAACGTTTTTAAAAGATTTTTCATGCATGTGATGAATAAACAGTAAAGTGTGTGATAGTAATTGACGTGTTGCTTTAGATTCGAAACCTAGAATGGTTAGTACAATACAAAAGCGGGGGATTGCTCTAATTCGGCTATCATATCAGCCTAATGAAATGTATTTTAAGCTCAAAATTAATTATAATAAATGTACACAAAAAAAGGGTAAAAATCGCTCGAACTCGGCTATCATAATAACTTCAGCCTAATGTATTAAGGTTAAAATTGATTATAATATTAAGCGCATACAAAAAAAAAGATATCGTGTAATCGTGTACAGTCAAATGCAATAAACAAACCAACATCAACAGATAATAAATTCTCTTCAATAATTAAATTAAAATCAATCAGCGCAGAATCTGATTAGAAATCAACGGTTTACGCAACCGATGACATAACGGATCGCCGTATCACAGAACACGATAATGTAATTAATTATAATTACAAAAGTCAATGGACTAACATAATTATTAACAAAATGTCGTTTTGAATGTTATACAAGAATTGTGCAAGTTTTATTTGTACCGCTGGCAATGAAGGAAAGACTTCTTTTAACCGATTCGGCTTACTTTAACTTGATTTTTAACTTGTAATCAAAGTATTTCAAGTTGCGTAAATGGATATGACTTGACTTTTTGTGCTGTTTTTGATTAACCGTGATTAAGAAGAGCTTTAATGTACTTTCTGAAGCTTTGGAAAACTTACTTTTATTATAGTTATAGAGCTATTAAATGGGAGATAGCTGCGATCTTAAAATATCAAAGATCGGCTAAGTAAATCAAATAAAATTCTGCATTCAAAAAAATGTGTCGAATATTTTCGTTGCTGACTGTACAAAATGATTGGTTGTTCGGAAGTTTAATGGGTCTTGAAGCGCAATGATTACTTAAGCGTTGAAAGAAGATGAACAATGATCAATGACCTGAATGCTTCCAAGGCAGAACAAGCCTTCGATGAGTTAACAGTTTAACCTCAAGTAAAGGCAAACGTTTGAAACCAGTCTCTGTACAAGAAAGGTAAAGCATACGAACGATTTTGATAGATATATCTATTTCCCGGTAAAAGAAATGTCGCAGATATTGTCCATTGTTTGTATGTTTGCTAAAGTCCCCGCGACACAAGAGCAATACTTGGTGCGGTTTTAAAAAGTTACAGTAAAAAAAAAGAATATGAAGTGTACAAGTAGTACCAGTTTACTTTATAGTATAAAATGTTTTTTAATTTGATGCAAGAAAAGCGTGGGCGTGGCCATTGAACCGAACCAATAAATCACATACAACCTTTTGAACCTTATTTTTTTCAGATAAAAGGTGATGTTATATAAACAAAAACCTACATTTTGTCAACATTCCTGTTCTAGAATCTAGAACATAAAGTAATTTACGAAAGCGGAATGGGTAACCTTTGATGACAACTCGAGGCCAGTGTTCGGGATAGTTTCAGCAAATTATTTCAGTCTCGCCTGCATGCAAATGTCAAGACGAAAGAATGCGATCCACATTCCAGAAAGAAAACAACAATCTAAAACGAACTTTATCACAAGCGAATAAGGCGTATAATTGTTTAATGGCTAGTGTAATAAGGGCACGCAAAAACAAGAAGCATAACTGAAATATCATTGAAATTAAATTTTCGCAATGCTACCAAAATGGGCGTACTGAATCAACAAATTGTGAGCATCGATACTACGCCACCGTTAAATTGAATGTAACTTTTTTCAACATACCATTTAAAGTGGTCGAACCTTAAACAATAACAATATAATAACTTAACTACTCCACTCATTTATTGTTCGAGAATGGGCAAAGAATTTATATACAATTATTGTGATTCTCAGAACTGTGTGTACTTCTAGAAATTAATCAGGGGAGCTATCACGTATCTCAGTTGACAACTATTTGAAAGCCACTATACTGTATATGCAATACAAGCACAATAAACGTTTTCGGCAGAGTTGACCACGATATTCACTCCGTACAACTAGGAAGCGTTTGACATTTGAAATTAACACAATATTTCGATAGCTAGATTGTCGATAATTAAATGTAGTATTTAACGTCTGCGCACCTAATATCAAAGTTCGCCCCTAGTTCTCAACATGGAATTGCTACAGTTCAGTGCAAGTTTTAGTTGATACTACGTCAAACATACCGAACTTACAGACTCTGCAAGTAGTTACGTCGTCGTTACTCCTGCTACCAACTTGGTAGTTCGACTAGTGCACTGGGAACTGTGACGAACATAGTTCTAATGTTAGTCCCTTGCGTAGAACTAGTAACTAGAAGAGCTATGTGATCCCATATACATACGTAATATGTACATTACAAGACGACGCAGTGTTTCCATTAGGAGATACTCAAAGATTAAATAACGTTTAAAATACAAAAACAAACAAAATATATAATTATTATCTATTATTTTCTTACTTATATGGCGAAACGTGGATAAAACAAGCATGTGCCTATGTATCTCAGTTGAGTCTGTTTGTCTTAAAATAGTTACGTAAAAATACACCCTACTTATTTCCCTTCATTCATTCACATCTTGTCATAAATGCCCGCCGGTTACGAGTACTACGCACTTGACCTTTTTGAACAACCAAATAATGAATCATTACACCGCAACATGTTGAGCAACGTTGCGCGACGTTGCCGCACAACAACCAAATGTTGCCAGTACTGTTTGACAATCGTTTGTAATAAAATTGACACCGAATGTCCTGCTGTGCACCAGATGTTTAGTTAAATTGTTATTTGTAAGAAGACCACCTACTTTGAGGTTATCTCACTGGTCAAGTAACTGTACAAATAACATAATGACGTCACAGTTTCAGTGTGTACTACAACGCGTTTCAGAATTATTTACCTCAACACGTGACATTATTTACTGTCCTGTTTAATAAAATTTATTTTAATAAATTATTTAATAACAACAAACAAACAAACAAACAAACAACTAAACGTTCTTATACGTTTTAGAACGTCAGTGTGGGCTGAACACGAGTCACATTTTAAAGCATAGAAACCATTTCTAATACGTACTATTATCAAAAAAACTGAGGAGTTAAGGTTAATGTGAACGTAGCCCTAAATAAAAAAAATATATTAATAAATCCTTAGTGTTACGAAACAAAGAAATTTTGCTTCTTTTAGTATTAGGAAAATAACTTTGTTTTCCTTTTGTTAGCTTTAGTATAGACCTCAAGAATGCACGGAACATAGCTGATAGCTCGTACAAGACACAAGTCATCTCCCTTATGTCGAATAAACACGAATAATAGCGATTAAAAGTGCACAAATATTTATTTACGTATACATATATGTATGTTGTATGACCCAGGAACTTTTAATATACGCGAGTTAATTGAAACTGACGATAACTCAGTATGTACGGCCAGTAATTATTTTCAAGTCATTCTTTTTGAAGATGTTTAATTAATGGTGTCCAATGTAATTTGTTTAAGAATTTTGCAGGGCTTTGGTTTTAGGTAAGCAATATGTTTCAAAAAGAAGTTTTTGGAATCTTTGTTCGGGTCGAAGCTTTCAGAAAATATGATTTCAGAACAGTCCTCTGTCCAACACTATTAATTTATAAAAGTATTAAAGGTTTGATCCTCGTAAGAAGCAAGTATATGTATGTGTCAATCTATATATCTAATGGTTTTGATTGACAATTGTAACTATGTAGGCGCTCTATTTTTGGTGTCAAAGTTAAATAAAAAAACACAGTCTGGGTGCGTTTTTTCAAGTAGTAAAAATAGCAGTAGCACCAAAAATAAACAAAGTATACATTCGTGTAAATGACTAATACACAGTTTGCACGCAAATGTTTTAATTGGCGGATCGCCTATGGCTTTAGTTCGCGATCGGATAAACGCGTGTTCAGACGCGAACACTCGCGTGATATGCCAGTGGTGTCGGCTATCGGGCGTGCGATCTCCAAAGATTCTTATTGTTTTTAATTAATCACTACATTTAAAGGTCAGCAAATCTTCAATTCAAGAACGGCTTAAGTGTACTCACGTTGGTTTTAACTTACGCCGTCTTGCTTCTGAAAATTAACTTTAGTATACTCACGAATCACGATTTCGGTGGGAATGAGTTTTTGTTTCACGCCCAGGAAGAATGAAAGTTGTACTTTATAGTTTCGAAATCAGATTGCTTTAGTATTGGTGTTCATTGTTTGCGTGGGATCGAGTTCGAATTGTGTCGAGTTTCACTGTCGTTTCCAAGAATGATAATTTCAGGGATATATGAATGAGTCAATGACAATAACTGCGAATTTATTATTGAACAGCATTTCTTAAAAATAAATAAAAGCTTGGATTAAAAATAACAATTATAAATAAGAGTCTTATCAACGTCCTTATAAAACTCAATAAAAATAGCCGTAACGATAAAGCACGCGATACACGCCACCCAGAAAAAAAACGTGCGAAAAACTCGATGCTGCGCGCACACCTTACTAATTACAGCAGTATCGAGTAATATAAATCATTAAGCAAGTTTTCGACAATTTTCCTTAATTGGTGTCGTTCGATTGTGATCGCTTGATGTGTGGCCAGCCCTCAGAGAATCGGGCGGGGTGATCTCAGCGACACTGACCACTGGCCAACATGAGAAGTAATTAGCGCGAATGAGACCACACACCGGCCGCCGTTAAGCCAAATCTCTGACGTTTGGACAACTTTCATCTTATAAGACTGGGTCGTAGGTATGAATCATTGCCTGTCTCGTTCACGGGTGACTTTTGATTGTTTGTTTCTTTTGTATTGTAATATGGGTGAACTTGACTTCATTTTAGTTTACTTGCGATTTTTTTTGTTATCAGAAAATTATTTTTAATTAACCGTTTCAACTGTTTGATGTGCTGCTGTTCTAAGATTTGTACGCAAATTATTTTATTGTGACAAAAACTATAATTGTACTTATTAAGAAGTATGCAGCTTGTAAAACCCTTGCTTATTTTGGAAAATCTAGTAACAAATTTATTCCTATCATTTTTCCCACCCATCGCAACTAAACCTCTTTATAGAGTATTAAAACATAAAATCTTAAAGTCTTCACGTATTGTGAAACAGCCATAAAACAATAGTTGACATGGAAATAAAATAGGTGTTCAAATGTTAACTAACACTGGGACATGACAGGAACAGTGGTGTACAGGAATTTAGCTCCGTTACATTGCATGTAGTGTCACCCGCAGTGGGAGCCGTTATCAATACAATAAATAATATCAAATTGACTATGCACGCAATAACTTGCCAACTTATAAGGCCACCGTGATCTAAGATACGTTTTACTAAGAAAATGGACCCATAATAATGTCATATTATTACCTGGTAGAAGTGAAAAATGGGGTGGAAATTGTGACACTTCAATAGAATTACAACAAAGCCGACTATGTTGTATAAATATAAAGCAAACGCTCGAATAATTTCATGCGTCATATTATTTGTAGTAAATATTTTAGATCATATTTTCCCCTTGAACACGCAGGCGTTTGTCGGAAGCAATTATCCGATAACGCGAGACAAGACTGCCAACAATTAGTAACAACATTGGAAGGAAGAATTTCACACAACACTGACTGCAACTAAAAACTGGTCCAAAAAACTTGCATAACCATGTCCATAAATAAATATTGTCGCAAAAAAGCGTTACATTTTTGCACGATATTTACCGAGGTTAATTCTACAATGAAGTGATTAATCAATCATCTAAATACACGTTTCCTGACGTAAGTTGCTTGTATCCCAAATTGCATAATTGGTACCGAAATTATCGGAGAAAGTGAAGAATCGCTTCACGAATGCTAATGTGCAGCTTAATGATAGATGGCGTTGTACCGTAGAAAGCTCAGCGATTATTTATGAACGGCCGAATCTATTGTTGAGCCGGTGAGTGATTTACAATGGACAGACGCGTAATTTGACGAGTTTGATGTCTATTCTGTTCCCAAGGCAAGTTAATGCCTGAGACATTTTGTCTGATAATATTGTTACGTTTTATGTGGTCGCTCGATTAGAAATCTATTAACCGGTTGATTTACATTTTACATGTGAATGAAAGAATACAAGAACTTCATTTGCTGTTCAATTGACTCAGATTATGAACGTGTATGCACAAGATAATTACTTTCTTTTGATTATGAATCGATCTTACGTCGTAGTGCATTCAAGTAGAATAATATGCTACACGGGGAAACAGAACCGTGACTTTCAAGCGCAATACATACCTATGGATGTGCATGCATCAAAGTTATTTTCTAAGAATAAATCGGTAATGTTCATATTTCACCCAACTTTCCACTTATAACAATAAACCGCTATATTCCCCAGTTTAATATTTCCATAACATCCTAATAGGTCCCAACATTCCAAAAATATTTGTCTCATTGCTGGCCATAATTCATATTTGAAAAAAGAACATGTCAAAATAAAAAATAAATGCCGCGAATGTCTTTGAACGAGTTCACATATTTGTGCCAAAATCAATATTGCGAGGAGACATCTTTAACGAATGTTTAAGTGATTTTAAACCTTATTAGAAGGGAATAAAGGGTTTGGACTATTTGTAGGTCTATTCGGCCACCCACGATGCCAAATGCTTTACGCAATACTGCAGTTTTTGAAGGAGCTAAGCTTCTATTTACCGAATGAGGTTAGCACAATGCTCTGAATATTTTGCATTAGAAAAGAGAACTTGTTTTTTCAGTGTTGCAATTTAGAATAGCACTTGGTTTTAACATTTAGATTTGAGATCGCGTCTTTGGTTGCGTAACAATAGTTGCTATGATTTCAGATTTAAAATTCACTTGCACTTAAAACTATTTCTAGCTTAATACGACCAATCTTTGAAGTTTAAAGTAAATTTTAATTTTGGATAGTATTCTATTCGTTGAGTGATTTGTGTTTTAGTATTCAACAAGACACTAATTATCCTAAAAATACATACAGATCTTGTAAAAAAATACGGGTTAGTACTTTAGTTCACAGACAGTTCGTGTATTAATTGTCTACCAAATCAAGTCGCTCACTTATCATAGGCCTCGCTATCTCGTTTTCCATTGAGTATTTAAATCCATTGCAATTACAGTTCTAAAACGTATTTCGAATACGAAAATAACTGTTTGCGTAACCCATTTTAAGGGTTTTTTCCGACACGGTAATTACTAACTATCGAAATGCTTCTAATCATTTAATTGCAATAATAACCATTGCGTGACTAAAGGGCGATTTCGCTATAACCATCTATACCTGACCCTTCATTACAAACATATAATTTCCCTACAGAGGTCTTCTAATTTTGGTGGTTGTTACTACGAGTTCTCGAAACAGTTCTTGTCAAATGAAAAGCTATTATTACATTTCGAAAATAGTGGCCTCAATATCAAACTCTCGATAATTAATAGGTATCAAAATTTGAAGTTGCAATGAAAGTTTTTTGAGGATGGTAATAATAGTGATGCATTCATTGTGAGCAATGGAACGAATAACAGATGTCAATTGTCAAACGATCACAATGGCAAGTCGAAAGTGGTCTCGTTTGATAGTGATATTTAGACCAATATTATTTAGAACTTTTTTAATATAAGATCGTATTTAGCATATTACAACTCATATACTAGTGCTAAAAAAATGCTTGATCCCATTGGATAAAATAATTTTCCATATTTTACTTTTTACAATTTCTTTTTCAAACATAAACCTTTGAGAAATCATATTATACTAAATGCAACGCGTCTAATGATTCCATACTAAGCAAGCCTGATTTTTAACCCAAGATTCATAAAAAGCTAGGTTACCTGGCCTCCATAACGCAATTTAAAATAAATATTTCACAATACAAGCACTAGCTTTAACCTCGTAATTAGCAGTCACACACACATTAGCAAATTAGCAAGAAGCCTAAAAAAGTCATATTTGAACAGACACATACTCTACGAGCGAGAATTTCACAAGCGTCCAAGTTAAATAACTTCGCGCCCAAAACTTTCTACACGTCAATAACTATGAACCGCAAGTTGCATCATTTGTTATTAATGTTATCAAAATAATGGCAATTAAAATCTCTGAGGTGCAAACAAAATTAATGTTAACTACTTTCGAAGAACGTTTTCCAACTGGCAGACACACGTGCGAATGTGAGCACAGAACTAAAGGAATTTTAACACACTGAGGCACTGTGTTACACAGTGTTCAACCGTGTGTGGGTTTCAATAAGCCCATTGTATGGTCTCAACCAGGAATTTAGCACTAAATCATAAGATTTGAAAGGTGATTGCGTTCGCTCCAGTTTTTAGTTGATTTTATTGTTTCCAATATAGATTTTAATTAAAATTTAATTAGTAAAGCTTGTTATTGTTTCGCGTGGAAGTCTTAGTACAAATTAAACAGGTACAATGTAATTAATGTTGTGTAAGATATTTTGCTTTCGATAATTTTGGTTTGTAGGCTAAGAAACTGTAGAAGGAATTGAGGATGATTCGTAGAGAAATGGAGAGAAATATGTATCGTGTTATAGGTTTGTACTTTCAGTTACAATTGGTTTTAGTTCGTACTTTTAGTTATACATTCTAGGTGGCAATGATTGAAGTGAATAGCAAAGTACACCAGCTGATCTAGATTTGAAACCCGTTCAAAGTTAATGCGTTTTGTTCTTCAATTTCAATTTAAAATTGAATATATAAGTGTTCTTCTCGATTATAATTAACCTTTACAACACACTACCGCAAACACATAAATCAGAAACACAAACTCAAAAATCTAGACTAACGACAATTTTATAACTAGATTAAACCATTTCTTAATACCTGAAACATGGTGTAATCAAACAATTTGTATCGAAATTAAGGTAGACAACCCACACAGCATTGCGCCACAAGTCGTGGCCACTCCGCCCGCTACCGGGTTCCGTGCCCGGCTGAGACAAAGCACGGGCGTTTGTCATTGTTCCTTCTAATTGTTCTGACATCTCCAGCCCTTTCACTAGTTTTGTAATTGCTGTGATATACTGATAACAGTTTTGTAAGGGATTTGGAAATGTTCGTTCAAATAGGTAATTAGGTCCTGGGTTTTCGGATCAGGAAGTTATGCTTTACAAAATTGCTGAAAGTAAGACTCACGTCGTCTCTTTTTATTTCTGTGTAATGAAAGAGAGATATAGATTATAAACACCCGTTTCACAATGATACAATTTTTACCGGATCAAGCAATAAACTTAAAGAGAAAAGCTTATACTAATTTTATTATGACAATTGTTGCGTGTGGTAATAAAACAATTGATACCACTTTTATTTATCCCTTGTTTATGTTATGACAAATATCACAATTCTTGTAATATTTACATGCCTTTCAATATTTTGCTCGTCTGCGAATCAATGATCTCGTAGGAGTATAAATTATATTAAAACGTAAGCCATAAATAAAAGCTGTCAATAAATATTCATATTCATATTCCATCATATTATTATCTGATTTACAAAGTGTTGATTTATAAACCAATAAAAGTTCAACACAGTGATGTAACGTACTGACTCAACCGAGAACAAGCATTAACATTTGTAAACCTAATGCGATTATCTAATATCGATTATATACCTCCCACGCCGTGTCACATCAAACTGGAATCAAACCCGAGACAGTTCTAGACACGAGTGAAACACGCTAGTGATGTAGGTGTTCTCGATTGTATCGATACTTCGCAAATCGAACGTTCACTCGGTTTGTTTTGCAAAATAATTGGGTAATAAGTCAGGCTATTGTCAATAATATTTTTTAACGGCAGTGTCAATTTATTTTGAGAAATATTACCTGCAAAATATCTTGGATCGAGTTTATTGCTATTTATATTACGAAAGGTTTTTTCGTTGATTTAATGAACGAAAATAAAATGTTTCGTCATAAAAATATGGTTACTGTTGTCTGCTATCAACAGTTTATAATTGAACTGCTTTACAATAAGAGTTGACTGCATAGCATCGTGGTATATTCATCATATTTATAGCATCGACTGTAGAACTGAAACTGTGTGTAACAATTTAAAGCTTAACACTATAACCGAAAATAAACCCTTAAACTTAAACAATAATTACTTGACACAATATCTACAACAAAACCTTTTTATACTCAATACCTACAATAAATTCACGATCATAAATAAATGTAAAATAACATACAATAATCTGTAAATAAACTAATCGAGATCACTATCGATACGGAGAATCGAGACAAATAGAGGTCAGTTGTGACTTGTGACCGGAGCCCTTCCTGCGCAGACGCATCGTGGACCGGTCGGTCGAGAGTGAAAGCCTATGCGTACACACAATACTTAAGTGTTACTACCAAATTTGTTATCTTACGAGCATTTGCATAAGGTATTTGAAAGCAGTCACCGTTTGAGAAGTGTGAAGTAGTTTTCGTTTGAAATGTTTTGAAAAAGCTAAAAAATAACTTAAGATTCTGTTGTGTGAAAGACAACATTTTGAAACATGCAAGGTTTCTAAAAGTCTAGGCTCTCTACAAAATCTTATCTTAATGAATACAATTTATAACTACCTCAAATTACACTTGTAAACTAAAATATCCTGCTTTCTAAAGATTTCTATCTGCAAAAAATAATGTTAACATAAACGCAGATACATCTTAATTGCATGCTGCAACTCGACTGATATAAATGGAAATCTTATGGTTCTCTTGTCATCCGATTATTTACAATGGTACTGCGGCCCAGCCACCCAAAGAGTCCGTATAATTACGAGTGACATCTACATACCAAATCACTGTTATCCTTCACTCCCGTCCACCCGTAGATCACAGATAAAATATGACGCACCCGAAATGGTAGGCCGATTAAGACGTCTCGTATCGCGGAACTCGAAAACAATAAGAATCGAGATAAATGTCTCGATTAAAATAATCGAAATGACCTTTACATCGGAGGATCTGTCATCCGAATATCTCTATATTCATGGCTGTAAAAATGACGTACGTCAAAAACCGTAAAAGGCTTGCAGTCGGCGATCGTTGACAGAAAAATTGTTGGTATAAAAGTCGGCCTATCGTTTACACAAAGAAAGATGTATCGAAGATTTCACTCGATACTGATGTTGCTAAGTGAACGTCTGCCGCGTGATTTATTCGATGCAGTACGAAAATTATTGTTTCAGTCAAGCACCGAAATATAAGGTTTTCACTTTATTCCGCGGAGGATTGTCTGAGTTCTCAATTTGGGTAACCGGCCTTATTGATGTAAATGATGCCTTGTGCTTTTATGGAAATAAAATTAAGTTGCTCTTGCTATTATGCTAGACACGAATACAATTGGAGTCGTAATTGTATGTGAATACTCAATTTTTATTGTAATTTTATTACCCTTTTCATGTTAACATAAGTGAAACTTGAAACAACTAAAGATTTATAACATGATTTTTATAAAGAAGCAGCAAAATGTAGTCATATCAAACAGTAGTAGTACATGGTTAACCCAAACAATCGGTCAATATAAATAAGAAAACCATTTAACCTAGGGCACACGGACAATGTCAAAAAATCTTTTTTACACTACACTGTCGAGTATGTGCTAAGAAATGTCGTGGGCGTAGGTATTCCTTAGGCGCTCATAGCCAGTTGCGCTCACCGGTCGGTAAACGATCTGTGGGTTCTATAGATGGGTGTCCGCATAGTGGTATTTGAGCTGGGCGTCTTCGTGCTTCGGAGGGCACTTAAAAAGTCGGTCCCGGCCGTTGCCTACTAAGATAACAGTCGTTAAGCCATGTCAAAGGCCTCTCGGGCGGCTTGAACAACTTTGACACTAGGTTGACCACTAACCATACGACAAACAAACAAACAAGGTATTCCTTACGACACGTACTAGTGAAATTGTCAAAAACTCATAATACACAAGTTTTTTTATAGGCGAGCACTTAAGCAAGCACTGTCTAAACTGTAAACAAGCCAAGGTGCTTTATTACCTTGTACCCTATATAGATTCAGGTAAGTCCGTATTGTACTTAGTTTAATCATAAATCGACTTTCACGAGCGATTATTTCAATTGAAACATTACCGATTAAGCCTCATTTTGTCGTACATTTGTCGCCATTCCCTTATCTCGGCTCTCAGCTGCAAATATGGTTTCTTATCGATTCATAAATTTTATTGGCACTTGCACTTTCTAAGAGTTCGCAAATTGTAGATAAGTAAATGTGGTATCGATGTTCGCTTTGATTTCATGCTTTTGGTATTCATAAGCTTTCGATATAACGAGCCTGAGATACTGTAAATAAGGACTCACACTAAGAAACGTGCCCGATGCGATTTCCTACCACCGACAATCGATAACCGGCTGTCTATCGAGATTCTTTTGTATGAAAAACCAACCAGTGCTCCTACTGGGTGGCGTTGGAACTCATTTTTAAGTAAATTTTTAATGTCAAACTCTCGATAGTCCATAGCATCTAATAACGAAAATCGTGCCAGTGTAGGGTGATTAACAAACTTTTGAAGCTATTATGTCACCTTTACATCGAGCGTTTATTTAACATTTTATTTTATTTAATTATTAAAAACATCGTTCCTCTAGATTACGATAAACTACTTACTTTCTTTTTCAATTTAGAAGCACTGCCAGCGTAACTTGTGTGATATTGCTTTAATGTAGTGTAATAAATACACAAGTAATTACAATTACCAAGTCAATAACCGTATATATTAATTACTCTATTAGCATATTTTCACGCATTCACGCCTATTACTAATAAAAACATTAAAGAAACAGCAGGAATGTAACGGACATAGTGATATACATATGCATGTCTTCAACAAATGCCTCCATTTTTTTCTAAATTCAAGCAACAAATTACATTACACGGTCGATTTGATTCACAAATTGGTTTCGAGTTTGTATTTTCAACTGATATGTACACAGTGTAGTCAGTAACCTAACTTACAATGAAAACTGGCGTATCACATTTTCAGTATCTCAATTCTCTACAACTATCGACTACCGACAACCGAACTGTCATCGAGAAATTTTGTATGAAAATCGGATCAGCGCCTCTGACGGGTGTCGTAGGAAACATTTTGGCAGTACATTCTAAATGTCAAAATTTCGATAGCTAGCCGGTTGTCGGTAGTCGATAGTGGTAGGGAATCGAGGTACAGATGAAAAAATCAGGTATGGCATTGACACATTAGGCTGTTAACTCCATCCGTCATCAATGTTGTGGATAATCACCGAAAATAGGGTACCATTGATAATAATGCACCTGCGGTAAAACGAAAGCTTACATTAACTTTTCGCACATTGAGTCGTGTAGAAACTAAAGCTAAATCGAACGCTTTTTAAGCAAAATGCTAGTTCTCTCTACATCCATTTACTGTGTTATAAAGTTAATAGAGATATTTCGAGCACAAAAGGGTCATTATCAAGTGATCGGTTGACATAAATACACGTGTATTATTCTCATTCAACAATTATTCAAAGATAAGATCTTATTCAATATAATTTAAAAGGAAAGTTTGTCGCCACGATTGAGTAACATCCGTCTATCAATTCACTCAAATCTGTATCAGTTGTAGTGATTTCTAATAGAAAATGGACTGGCTTTTATCGTTCTTGGTGAAAACCAGACAATGGTCAATCTGTTGAACGAAAATTACAATTTTAGATAGGCCTATCTCTTAAATCTGTCAACTGAGACGAGAAGTGCTAAACCTCTGTTGGAAAGAGAAAACCCAGAAAGATGGTAACCTCAATCTTAGATACGACTATTAAGCCATGTTTATAAGTATCTTTATATGAATTAAAAAAATAATGAATATAAAAATTGGCTTTTCTATGTCTTACCATTACCGTCTAATTTAGTGTCAGTTGTTTACAAACATAGAACAGCTTAATTTCAGTTATTTGCACGAATAAAGGAAGGGACAGACAGGAAGCTGCCAATTCGTTCTAGAAAAAATACACGTATTATTTTAACGATTTACATACGTAGTTTATTTTTAATAAGACAAACCATTATCTAATTTTCTGCTCAAATAGAAATACACAGGCGATTACTATTATTAATTCTATTAATTAATATCTACAGCCCATTACAGACTACTACGGTTAATTAGTTTCTATCATTACAGCTTCTGCGGTAAATTTGTACTACCGGGGCATCGACGTGAGAACTCTGATGACGTCCGTACGCAATAATAATTAGGATTTTACGATTCATTCAATGTTTACTTTATGGTTATTGTAGGAAGTTTAATGTCATTTCATAGTGACTAAGTCGTGCAGTAGCGCGATTCTGTACAGTTGGTACTGTCGAGTATCGAAATTGTGACATTTAGAATGTACTGCCAAAATATTTCCTACGACACCCGCCAGAGGCGCTAAACAGATTTTCATAATATAAGTAAACTTCAGCGAGTTTTCTTATAAAAGCAGCGGTTACAAGTTTACAACTATAGTGACTAAGGTATCGAGCTATCAACACAAACTTTTCAAAGAAAATACGCTGGGAGCTCAACTGATTTACTAAATAGACAACTAAAAGTATGTGTACATGTACATATGGCTACATTTATCTGTATGAGTGAGCCTAAATTCGCGTCTCATGATTTCGATTTTCTTTGTGATTTCCTTCCGCCTTTGTTAAGTGGTTAGGTAGCAAGTGACCACTAATGACTAAATATACCTTAGTTCGTTCCATATTATAGGTGATTATTGTAAGAACATAACACAGACAGCATGTGCATCTAAAATTAACACCTAAGGTTAACCCACATCGATCTAATTTTACACGCCGCAGCCAAGGTTAATTTAGTTCAGAGGTCACTAAAACAATTTATTAAAAGATCAAAGAAAATGTAACTCATCAATTATTATTTAATTAGCGCAATCGCTGCGTAATTAATAAAGAAATCACAACAGGATGTTGTAAAATTTAATATTCTTAGCCATGAATTCCCACTTTCCCCTTTTATGAGATGTTCAAGATTTCAAAGATTGGAGAATTTGCTGTACTTTGAACTTTCTGTAGCAACCTTTCTGTGGTCATCATAATGTCTGAATAACGTACCTATCGTGAGCAAACAGCGTAGGAAGAAAAAACCGGTAGCGCCATTCTGTACAGACGGTACTATCGAGTCCCGAAAGTTTGACATTTAAAATGTACTTAAAAATTGTTCCTATGCCACGCGCTGGAGGCGCTGATCAGATTTTCATACAAGATAATTCGACAGGAAGCCGGTTGTCGGTAGTCGATAGTGGATAGAGAATCGCGGTACTGTACCTTTTGTAGACACCAATGTAGTTGCAGAAGAACCCGAGCGGCGTCGACGTTTAAAGCCTTACCGAGTCGTTCCAGTCCATCAAGTTATTCCTGTATTAAAATCAACGTGTCTAATAATAATAATCGTTATTTCCTATAATATGACCACATCATTAATTTTGAAACATAAGATAATGGCAGTTTAAGCTGTGAAAGGCATAGGGTTGATTCGTTCTTGAATTATCCATGGTTTAGAATAAGACTAAATGTTTGCGGTTTTCAAAACAAAACTGCAATTTTATTCACGGTTTTTAATTATGTTTTGCACTATTGCAGTGATGATAATCAATTTGGTGACGAAATTTCAATATGCAATAAGAAAATAATTACAGTAGCTAGGTATTTTATTTAAATCATTAATTTAACCGACTTTGTAATAGGAAAAATTATTATAAGAATGATTAAATTATTTTTTACTAGAATAAGGATCACTCGCACAAACACTGGCATTTAACTGAAGAACGGGTTTCCGGGTGTACGCCACAAAGGCAGACGGTTTTTGAAAAATGATATCGATTAATACAAGCACTTCATAAAACGTCAATATTACCATTGAATCATTAAAATCAATGAATAATATCAATATCACATCAATAACACTCGTGCTCGTCTCAACCCTATTATTATTGTTTTAACAACAGAGGCCGTATTCTGACATGCAGATGCGATTCAACTTATGCGGCAAAATTTGCTCTGAGAACTGCCAGACATTTTATTGAATAAAGTATTTTTGTAATTTTGAGTAGCTACTCTTACTTCGAATGCGGAACATAACTAACATGTTGAAAAAGTCTCATATGTGTTGCCTAGATTCTGAAGACTCGAACACTTTAACTATGTCTGCTTGCCAAAAAAAGATGACCTTACTTTTCGAAAATAGGAAAGAGACTTTCGGCTAAAATCCAGGATGTTAGCGATGGTTATAGCGTAGACACAACATAGATATGGCTATCTCTTTCTCGCAATAAAACTTGGATCGCTTTACCAATTCTGAGTAAGGCACTTTCAATATTTCACTTGATTATAAATTCGTTGCACCGATTGCGGCGTTCAACGTGAAATAGGAAACGATTAAATAAATTTTCACTTTCCATGATTAATTTTAATCGTTAACTTATAGGATAATGATTGCAGTTTAAGTGTTTAAGAATATAGCCTTATTATTTTACTTTTGTAAATTTCAAGTTTAATACATGGTTTATTTTGAGTATAGTTCTTGAAATTGATAAATAAATCTTTGCCACAATTTATTTTAGCTCAAACTATATTTTTACTTACTTCATAATATTGTGTGAATACTGCTGTAACAGCTTGGTGTATTAACTGATCCTAGCAAACGTGCGACTACATTCGTATGTAGCAATAGATTTTATTTGAAACTGATCGAAAAAGTGTTATGCACACTGATCACATTTTATTAGTAAGTGCACCAAATAAAAACACAGTATATTCTCCACAACATGAAGTTATAGCAGAAACAATGTAAACTTGAACTAGCATTCAACAATGGCGTATAAAAGAGCCGTTGATCTCGTTATCACAAGGGCATATTGCACCATATTGTATAGTACAATACCACTTCAACCGTTATGGTGTTGGAACTTACATCTATAAGCGTTTCAAAGTTTATTTATAGTTGAAGCGCGATTCTCTACCACTGTCGATGTTCGACAACCAGCAAGCCATAGAAAAAAAATGAAAATCTGATCAGCGCCTCTAGCGGACTGGCATTTAAAATGTACTAAAGCTAAGTTTTAGTACATTTTAAATGCCAAAATCTCGATACTCGATAGTATCGACTGATTATTTAGAGATACTATTTTCTAAACACGAGTATGCTCGGGAGAATTTTATTTGATAACCATGATTTTCATGATAAAATAAAGCAAAGCTAAGAATTAAGCTATTCTATTCACATGAGTTACAAGGTTTGTTTTTATTGTTTAAGATAATAATGTAAGAAACTAGTAAATTAGGTAATTGTGAAATTAGATCACTCATTTTATCACTATGATAAGCATAAATAGATCACAAAGTTGCTCTAGTTACTATTAAAAATAAACAAATGAGCACAATAATAGTTAAGACCCTTTCTAATGTCATAAGTTTATCTGAAATTATTATTTCAAGATACACGAAAGCAGCAAAGAAGGTTACCACGCAAACACGAAAGCGGGCGAGCCTGTATCATATTGTGTGCCCATGGTTACCCTTGTAAGCAACCATAGGATAGACCCGAGCGAAAAAGATTTAGCCCATCTGAATGTAGGACAAAAGCCAACAGGACGAAAGTCGCACAGGTCAGCTAATTTTACAATGAATCAGCCCTCAAACTTATTTATAAACTACAAAAAATACATGATATAATATCTCAGCACTTTCATTCAATTAAACTCACCACGCAAATCTCATAAATCTTAATTCTAAAACACTCAATTTTAATAGACAAATTAACGTTTATTTTTAAAACCAGACACAAGGAAGCGAGAAGTGCGTCAAAGTGTAACACGACAACTTTTTATCGTAAATCGGTGACATCAAAGCGGTGCGTGTGCGCAACGAAACGGCTCTTGCGTTATATGACGTAAGCCGTGAAAAGTGGCGTTTGTTTATAAACAAACTACTGGCGATCTATTGGAGGCGAGACTTCCCCCCTCTTCTTTCTCTTAATGCTACGTCGACTATGAGACTTTATTAGTGTGTATTGGGTACGTATTCGTGTGCCGTAGAGAAGCGTCTCTGCTACCCTTTCTATCTATTTTTTCCGTCGCATATGAACTTTATTTTAATTTTATTGGGAATCTATTCGTGTGCCCTTTGCATTAAAAAAGCGTCTCTGTAACCCTTCCTACTTCAGTCCTCTGTTACCTGTGAGAATTAATTCATGTGCATTGGGCCTGCATTCGTGTGCAAAAAAGCATATTGACGTTTCGAATGTGCGTAATCCGTTTTACGTCGTGGTACTAAATAAAGTGTAAACTAAAGCTTCGAAATAAACCTAATGTCTTGAAACTAGGACAAAACAGACCATAATGGAGCGATTAAAAACCTTTAATGTGATTTATATTGGAGGAAGTAGTCGATTAGATTAGTGGACTGCATTTAAATGGTTCGAAATCGCTTGTTATTATTACTTGTAGACAAACAACTTTTATGTATTGGCTATTAGGCTTATAAGAATTAGTGTATCGTATTTATAAGCTGTAGAAATGGCTGTTGAAAAGTTATTAATGACCTTTGATTCATGCTATTTTCACCGACATTTTCACAAAAACTCTAGTTTTGTCGCTTTTTAACAACGACATCTGTTTGAGATCTTGGACTCTACATGCTAAAATCGGTTTTACGCAGACAGGCAAACATACTTTTTCATTTTTAATTAAAAAATATAAGAGTGCATCTTTTTTGTTTTTACTCCCGCACTAAGAACTGCTATTGTGTCGCGGGGATTTTTACAAACATACAAACATACAAACAATGGACACAAAGTAAAACTAGACCCGAAACAACTATTATTTTGTGTATCGCACAAATAAAATTGTTCCGTGTGGGAATCGAACCCTCTTCCACTGCGCCATGGAGGTTGTCAAACTTAGTATACGCAAAACTATATCACTAAGAAATAAGTTCTAAACATTACCAAAAGCCTTAGGCAAAAACTACTGTAACATTGCCAAGTATAAATCATATAATAAATTGTTTGTTGACATCGTTACGTCTGTGCCCTCGGGTTTACGTGGCGTCTCGTTACATGGGATATTTAAGATCATTACAAAGTTGCTGGAAAGAGGCTAGACTCTGAATAGATAAATAGTTGTAGTTAGTCACGAAATATTACTTGTACGTTGATTTTGTTCCCACAGTGCATTCGACGAATGTGAAACAAGTTTGAAGGCGTGTGAAAATAGCCAAACAGCAAGCATCTAAGTGTATAAGATTTGTTAAAAAAGGCTTAGGGAGTCTACTTAATTTGTATATCGTTTGTACTTTGTGTCGTATAACTTGTATGTTGATCGTTTACGAAGTTTTCTGGAAAAACGGAGTACAAGGATTTGGAAAAGTACATTGGAATCAATGGAATCGAATCAATCAATGGAAGCATAACGATAACAAAGCTGACTTTAAAAACTCCTTAAAATTAAAGGTTAAAGAGTTTTTTAAAACGATCTCTGACAGATTATTTGTACCTCTAAGAAAGTCTCTCAAAAGTTCATGGAAAGAAACTAAAACATGCAAAGGGATCCATGCACCATAACTGAACAAGTTCCTTCTCTATTGCATTGCAAGTGCAAACCAAAGCTGTATCACATCGATTATCAGCAAAAAATACCAAAATCATTTCCCAATCCAAACCTTCGCATCATAACAGCAACGGTATCAAGGAACTGCGATAGAGCACTCTAACTTTCATCCCATTACCGCTAAAACATGTACCTTCATACCTACTTACACTACCCATTTAGAATCCGTTGTAGAACATTAAACAAGCAGATAAAGCGCGTCCAGTACTGTACAGATGGCTTCAAGTGATAATCTGGGCCCATCTAGGTGGAGTCTTAATGTCACTGCGCCTGTGCCCGTGAAAGCCAACAAAATGGCTTCTGTAATTTAACTTGTCATACCGCAAATGAGATTTGTTCATCATTTAGAAAGTTCTGAATTGAATTAACTTAGGTTTGAGGTTTCAGACGCTTTCCTTTTGTATGGGTTTTCGTGATAAGTAAGAGAAAAATGTTATTTAGATTTTAATTTTATTTCGGATGTTTGTTGGCCGTAAATTGGGCAGAGACAGCATGCTTCTTCACTAATATAATTTTCTCAGTTCAAGTAACGAAATATTTATCTTAGAATATGTTTCCCAAATAGAAATAATATCAAGATTTTTTTTTATACTACATGCTTATGTAAAAAGAGTACCTGGTAGATTTCGCCGTAACACACATTTTCCAAGCAAGATACAAGTAATCGGGAAGAAATTACAGCAGTGAGCAAGCAGTAAGATATTACTTATATGCAATTGCACCAATCAAATGGAGATTGACTAATAAAGAACTACCTGATTCAATACTCTAGAAAACTATATCTACGTATACTCCGCAATAAAATCTATCATGACCAGTTTTTTAGATCTGCGTAAAATGACATATTGCTCTAAAATTGGTAATAAAATCATCGTACTGGGGGTCTTTGAACATTGGTTGATTATAATCGGTGCATTTGAATCGCAGCGGTACGGATATCGATTCGATTAGACGCAGTTACACGTCAGTTTTCAAGAAACTTTATCTTAGAGTAATCGGAAGCGATGATATAATTTACTGCCCTTTGCTTGAAAATACACCTACGTATATTAATTGATAGTAATATTCAGTATAGTAAGAAATTAATACGGCATTGTGTATTAATATTTATCATTAAATTCTCGAAGGCTACGATTTGGCGTAGGTAATTAGTAGGTAGATGGGGATGAGGAATTACCTTCATATGCAGCATTTCGTCAAAAAGTTGTTACATACCTGTAAAAAGAGGAAAAACAAATTGGTTAATTATGAGGATCATATTCATCTAGAACAACACATATGAAATATTCATATAGTAGACTTGAAATCACGACAAAAACAAAAGCTCAAGAATAACAAATAAAGTCTGATAGTTTTAATCTTTACAACTGAATAGTAAAGTAAACAGATTTCATTAAACTACGTTTAACAAATTACCATAAACGGTTACGCAACAAAAATTACACATAATCGTATGTTTGAAACCCGGAAATGCCTGTATTATTTATAGTTTGACCGGCGCAGCTTAGGTATAGGCATACGGTAACCTTTCATACCTCATAACGTTACGACTTGGGAACGTAATCGCGAATGTGTTACTATTATAGAACATGTAAATTAAAAGGAAATGTAATGTGCATGGAAATGGAAAAGAAAATTTATGAAGAGTGTGTTTGTATAGAATTTTGCTGTTCGCTGAAAATCCATGATCTGAAGTTTAATGTTAGGAAAATAGATAATTATTTAAGTTAAGATTTTTATAAATATAGGCTAGTGCTTTTATAAACCTATTTTTTTATATTTATGATACGCAATCAAAATATTTCAAAGGCCTCAAGGATCCTGCTTTAAAGTTGAAGATGGGTCTGGCTGAGTCTTAGAGAGCCGAGAAAACTTTACGAACACGATTACACAATTTTCATGAAAATTTACATGTGAACAGGAATACACGAACATGTATTCCAAGAACCTATCTTAACATTACTATAATGCATTTTAACAAAGTCTCAACTCCACAGTCACAGTAGTGAGCCGAGTAAGTTCGAGTCGTAAATCAAAGTCAGATCGGCGCACGCGCACGCACCGCGCCGCAACAGAGACTTCGTCGCAGATTGTTGCAACTCACCCGATTATATCGCTCACTGCATAACATGCCTTCAAAACGAATATTTAGATACATCGTTTAAAACTACACGGAGGTCAGAGGGAGGACTTCCTACTATAGTAAGACTTAGTAGACAGCCTTGACTGCAAATTTCGCCCCTGGCGGAGGTAAACATAACGTAGAATTAAAAAAAAAAATGCATCCGTGCAGTAGCGTCAGTATTTAAAATGTACTGGCAAAATGGTTACAACGACGGCCGTTAGAGGCGCTGCTGATCAGATTTTCATACAAAATTTCTCGATGTGAAAAGTCGGTTGTCGGTAGTCGATAGTAGTAGAGAAACGACCTACAAATGATGGTAGCCTGTCTAATACAGCTACTTTATTTTGGAACTATACGGAATTCTTAATTATAATCTAGATAAATCGTGTATGCCAAGGGTACGAATTTGTCAAACTATGGACAACCCTAACTAGATACCAACAAATTTTCTGCAAAAATCGAATCAGCCAGTACCGGATGGGTATTTTTTAATACATTTTAAATGTGAATCTCTCCATTCGCGATAGTACGAACGTTACTTTCAACGGAGACGAGTCGATTACCGTCAGATTCAAGCTAATCAAGTCAAATACATTTTTTTATTTAAATAAGAAACTAGCGCATGATTGAGCTCTTATTCAAAATACAGTTAAAGATTAGTTCGAATACAACTCGATCAAAGTCGAGTTTAATACTGTCGGTAGTAAGCCGGCTAGTTTAGAATATAATACTCGTTTACTTTATAAATGAATGCCTAAGGCAACTCATTCATCCATGGGCCATCTGACTGCAAATAAGTCTACTGCGATATCTTAATCACTACATAATATTACGAAACAAAATCGCGTTTGTCTGTCTGTCTGTCCGCGATAAACTTAAAATCGACTGAACGGGTTTTTATGCGTTCACTTCACCAATAGACAGAATTAAGGATTCCGTTTAAAAATTGTTAAAATAAACACTAAACGATGACAGAATAGTCACCATTAAATTGTACCAGAATATGGATGAGTATGACAAAAAAAATACTGAAAAATTATTCTGAAAAGTCAGTGAAACTACTAACAAATAATAACTTACCCTCTTATTCATAAACACGCTATAAACCTATTTTAGTTAAAAATCTTCTATGATATGTTTTGTCTTTTTCATTTCGCTAAGAAGTGAAAGAAACGAAACACTTTATAAGCCTTTCATAACATCATAATATATTTCTATGAATATGAGGGGTTAGATTCGTTCAGGTAATGAAAACTAAATTGACTTCTTTTGCTGAAAAATAAATCAAATTCATGAAAAGACAACTTAATTATAGCACGATAATAGGCGTAATGAGTTATGTAGGAGGAACAATTAGATAAGCCTCGCAAACAGGAAATACTCACAGTCCGGATATGAATGCGATAACAATACAGCTTGATTAGCAATCGATACTGATATTACCCACTTCTGCGCAGTTTACCCGTATTTTAATATATTTCATGATTATTTTTCATGATTTTTCCGAAGGATATATAAAAATCTTTTAATGTGTAAATCACAGTGAATATGCTATGGTCGAAGAGCCCCAAGAAACTAAAACTTACGTCTAATGAAGCTAAATACAACACCAATCCAGAGCCGCAGCGACGAATCGATAACAATCACATAGATAAGAGCAACATTTATAGTTAAAGTTTTTAAGATTTAAATAAGGTATCCTAACCTTTAAATTTTCTACCGCGTATACCTATTGCATTATAATATTAAACATTTATAGTTTACCACGCCAGGGAAGCTTAAAAGACCTCGTGATTGACAATCATATTATACGCTATCTTTCTGACTACAAGATCAATCAAAGCAGTTTTTTAAGGAATAGAAATCTCCGATCATCTCAGTAAAGTTACACTCGCATTAATAGACTGGTATCAACTAGGAAGCAAAGTTTTAAGAATCCGTTTACATACTAAAGTTCTTAAAACAGTGCTTCCAACTTGATAGGCTATCAACACGGGCTTTCAAATCTACCGGCTATAAATAACTAGAAAAGTCTCACAGCTAACGAGGGTTACAAAAGTAGAACCCTAGAACCTAACTAGTCACGTTCTAATAAAAAATATATCTACAGTTCCTAGGAACTGTTCAACGTCATTATCTCCCACATCGCAGCTACATCAATCCATCAAACGAAACAGGAATACATTATTATCTAGTAGCGAATAGATACTGAATAATAGCACTGCAGTTTGCTCTATTTATCATACGAATATCGCAGCGAGAAATAAACGGACCGAAATGTGACAGTGCGATAAGGCGAAATTGTAGTGTATTAGAAATGATAAGAAAGTAACCTGTTGAACTGTGCTTGGAAATGGATATCATACAAAGTTTGTGGCATTTTACTTTGAGTGTCTGAATATAGCAACAAGCTAAAATTATAGATGTTATATCTGATTATAGAGTGCGAGTGACGGAGACGCAAACAACGACGTCGGCGTAGTTTATTACGATCAAATTTTAAAGTAGCTACTCAGCCCCTAAGAATGGTATGTGTATGAATTTAAATTATAAACTGGGTGTTCCAAATTTTTAATCGAAAAATTGTTTAACGTTTGTAAAGCTTTACATTCTTAGAAAATCTACAAGCCAAACTCGGTACCAATCTATTACAAATTTCTCCATACGATAAAAATGTACGAGATTCTTTTGAATAAATTTCCTATGCACATGGGACATAGAACAAGAAATATCGCATTGTTCCAAAACCTATAGATTCTATGACCCCATAAATCGTTTTAAAATATATTTTTAGTAACATTTCAAGTTAGTAACATAAAACTGTATGGGGTATCGATTGCACGGGCGTATAAATCGTAGCCACGATTAAAATATCATTGGTTGGCTTTCACTGTGATTGTATGCAAACTACCGTCTCATTTAAATAGTATTTCCCCAGTGCACTGGACTACGAATGAGGGTCAACTGAGAAATATAACTATAGATTGGAACCGTCTTGAAACAGTCTTTAGTTAAGAACATGACTGCAATTTGGCAGAAATGAAAGACTTTATTTTCTAACCCCCGGCTTCTGAGTACATTTAGCGGTAGTTTATCTATTCAAAAGCGTTTTCTTTATATGAGTTTTGACACTATTGAATAGATAAACTACCGCTAAATGTACCTCAGAAACCGGGGGTTAGATAATAAAGTGTTTCTGAGTAAAATAAAAACATCTTGTATTTAACAAGTTCATTCCACATTCATAGCCGATATACAATCGATCCATGTAAACTACTCTTAGATGCACCGGTGAGACTGGAAGCCGACTCCAACACAAACTTTTCTACAACACGTATTTCCAGCTTTTCATGATTGATTTAGTTCGAATTAAAACAAAATAATATTCGAGCTCTACTTCTTAATACAAACAAGTATCGACGAAAGAAGTCTACTAGGCATTTAGTTGGTAGCAAGTAAATACTTTTTTAATAGCATGTCGTGTTTTTCAGACCTTAACAGCCAACATAACGCCTGAGGTCCACACGCAATGTAATTATTTATCGCACATTTCAAGATTTATATTTCAATTATACGGCAATTTTTGTACTTTACAACTGTTGTGACTCGTTGTGTAAGCATTATTTAGTTTGACGACATTATGGACCCCTTGCGGAGGTTTATTTATATTTAAAGTTAATTGTATTTATTATTGACATGAGAAAAGGTCGGGTGATTCACTTCATATTTGTGTTGAATCATATTTTATTGGCAGGAAGAGAAATAAGTGCTTTTGTAATATGTTTGCAGAAGAAAGGGACAATAACACGTAAGTTTTTTATGATCATGTAATAACATACTTTCGTGCAAGCCGAATAACGCCAAAGTATTTGAAAGCTACTAAATTTCATATGAAATTAGACTCGCTTATTCTGATTAGGATTTTTTGTTATTCAACGTTGCAGTATCAATCATATAAAATGGTTAAGTTTAAAAAAATATTTATGATACATACCGAAAGCGCTGATAGCGTTTTGAACACAAAGTCATTAGTTTTAATCTTTGCCAAGAAATCATAACAACGACCGCATTTTGACCACAAGCATTCCTATCCCAACAATACCTACTCAAGTTTTTTTAAAGAAAGCGTCTGTCAGTAGCCAGTAGTCTGGCAGTCAGGTCGTGACAAACGGTCAGAAAGGATGTGCATACCGCGCATTCCTGTGCACAATCTCACTTTCACTTCTATGCTTCTTAGATTATTGCATAATTAATGTGAACTAGCCTTAATATAACTAGTTGATCGCTTTTGGATATAAGGCTTGCTACACATATTCGATTCGGCACGAATCGGCATTTTTTTCTCGACGGGGAAATCTTCCATAAGATACCCGACTCTCTTGGTGTTGAGAAACCGGTTATATCGGATTCTTACCGACTAAAACCTCCCTCGACTACACCATCAGCACTTACCAGAGAAATTCTGGTACCGCTATTTGCTATCCAGAGTTTCCTTAAGTGCCTTGCCGAAGCACAACTCTCTGGAAATCAAGTTTCCTTTCACACCTCAGCAATTTACGTAAGCAATTTGTTAAAAACCCCCGGCATCAATTGTTTTAGCCGGTCGGCAAAACTGAATATATTGTGAAGATGAATGTTCGGGAAAAATGCCTATTGACATCGCCGCGCCTAAATGTTAAAACGATCGGCGCATCGAACAAGTGCCGCAATTGCTTCGAGTCGGTTTTGTTGTGTGATAAATTTATACTGCCGAACCGAACGTGCCGACGCGAATATGTGTAGCAAGCCTTACGTACAACTAGTAGTTGGTCTATGTTAAGTTTTTGTTGGAATTAGTTAGATTTGCACTTTTAAAAGGGAAGGCATTTAGCCAATGTGTTCTATCCGTAGTTCCTCATACGTGTTAGAATGAGACACTGGTATTCAATCTCACTACGCAGTTATTGGAATATAGGGAGAGTTGTCAGTACAGTTGACACCATAACCCGTGTTATTTCTACGTTCTTCTAATTTCAAGACATACCAAGCGCTGCAAGGTAACTGTACGCAAAAACACTTAAAGTTACTTTAATGAAAATATTTTAGATTTAAACTTCGGCTAAACTCAAAAGCTTGTTTATGAGTGGAATTAGCTTAATAGGGCAAAGATTGGGATTCATAACTACGTTTGAATCATTAGCTTCTGATGCTAACTCCAAATGATCGGGCTGCCGAAGGAGAGAGTATCTCTGGTTCAAAAGTTAAGAAGTAAAAAGTTTAGCTTTTATAAGCAAACACAAAGACTCGTTTGGTTGTGGATTTATCTCAAAATGGGAAAGTTTGAAAATTAGAAATTACTTTTGTATATAATAGGTTTGAGACCTCCAAACCATTGGGCTACCGAAGAAGGTAGTGTGTCTGGTTCAAAAGTTTTCCCAGAACACCCAGATACCATCACGCGGTGTCAACTATCACTGAAACAATAGCGATATGAAAAAGTGTCCTACAAACTCGTGGACAAAACAAATTGTTGGCGGCCGTCGCGGACGGTTATCTGCCGCGATCGGCATGTGGCTGCGTGCGCCGCCGGACACCCGCCACGCAGTACTTTCAACAAATACATTATTTTTACTGCACTTTTTACCCTTTTAATGTACTGCCTTTTATAAATGTATGTGAAATAAAAGATTTTGTGGAATAAAATTAAAATGAATTCAAAAGTTTTTCTGTCTTTCTTGGTGGGTTGTCGTGATAAAATCTCTGATCTACCGATGATATAAATATTTTAAGTAAGTAGCTGCTTACTTCAAACTTAGCTATAAAAAGGGGTGGGAGAATCCGCCTGCAGATACGAATATTCAATGAAATATAATAATTACTCGTAGAAATAGTGGAATATATTTGAAAAAACCCAAAATATAATATTCTTATTCTACTTTGTGCAAGCACTAAAGTAGAAATAATGAATAATAAAAAACATAGTAACCTAGTAGCAGATATGTGTGAATTATTCACGAGATAAAGGACTTGTTAATGAGTGAATAAAACAAGCATAATATAATGAGGTAATCTCAACCGAACGTCGTTCTCAAAAAAATCACGATAGTGAAAAATTCATATATCTTTACTACTTACTTAAAAAAATAACTCCATTAAAATCGTGAATTTAAGACAATCATCGTGAAATCCATCACAAAGAAAAAAAAACAAACATAAACCAACTATACATAGTGAATAAGTAAACTTAACTCCATCAATTAACCTCTCGAGCGTCCAACGTCAAAATTCAAATATACCGTTAAGCGTCCAGGCCAAAAATGGCGCGCGAAATTGAATTGGCGGTTGGCGTTTAAGCGCCGATTCCGTCATATTTTGATACTAACACCCTAGTCATACCTTATATATTTGAAATCTACATAAAATTTGCTATATATTAAAAAAATAAACCACAAATAATATTTGATAGTGGTGGTACAATAGTCGGTTTAATCTGAATATTGTGTGCTTTAGGCATGTGTTTGAAGAAAGTCTAAAAAATATTTTTAGGCATAAAAAATAATATGACGGAAGGTCTTATCGTGTAGTTAATGAATAATGACATTAAAATCCAACTGTAAAATATACTCAAATCTTTAAAATTAGTTAAAAAAAGTATTTACAATATTGGTCATAAAGGAACATGTCGTTGGGTCAGATGTTGTTTAAGGTGCTCTCTGGCCTATATCAACCACTTATTCAAGTGTGTGCATTAGATCGTCGTCTCGTTTCATCAGCTTCAATGTCAAATATGTTTGAAAGGGATAAACATAGTTTTAGCAGCTTTTTTCTACGTTTTTTTAATGTAAGATCGTTTTGCCGTACCACGGTGGCGGGGCGCTTGACGGGGGTAGCACATTCAACCGTGACACGGTGGCCGGGCGCTTGAGAGGTTAAGCAATTACACGCTCTTTACTTACGTTTCATACTCTCAGTTTTACACAAACCGTGAAACTAAAAGCAAACGCCGGCAAACGGCTATTGAACAATTTAACTGTGAAACGAATCGAAACGCTCGGAACACACGAGCAGTGAAAAAAACAACACCCGCTATATTCTTACTCACTTATGAATTAAACATTTTGCCAAAATCGTACGAGCTGTGCCGTTTTTGGAGCAATACCGAGCATCGTTTATCATTTCTTACTTGTATGTACATGTACAGTTAAAAGCAAAAATATATGTACTCATATTTTCAGAATATTCCCAGTTGTCTCCTCTACGCTGTCACCCCGGGGTGACAACTAGGAATTTTTTCTTCCTACTTTTATTCCCAATTGTCACCGCGGAAACTGGGACTGACTGGGAATATCTATACCATAATTTCTACAGCATTATTATCAATGAAAATAGTATAATTTGCACATAGCCCGATTGTCTATGACTATCGAGTATCGACAACCGGCTAGCTATCGAAAAAAAGTGTATGAACTCTTGAGCGTACGTCGTCGTAGAAATAAATAGTTAATAGTTAATTTTGCATCAGAATTTAACTGTCAAACTTTTGATAATCGAAGGTTCCAAATGTAGAGAATCGCTCGACTAAGTACAAATGGTCTTTTCTATTTTTATATTCGAACATTTCATAATAGGAGCTAGCAAAAAGTGCAATTGAAAATGTGACAGTGTAAATATATTTTTGGTCGTAACTGTAGTATATACGAAGTTCATTTCTTGTATGAATGTGGCTACTTCCTTGAACCGTGACTTGACAGCTTGTCAGATTAGTATGCTCTACAAGAAACATTGCCTGTGGTTTTGCCTCTTGACATTTAAAATGATTAACAAATGAATGAAGACAGTCGCTTTTAATTAGCCAATATGTCTTCAGAAATGATATTGTATTTTAATTTTTATATTGAGAAATGTTTCGTGAAATATCATTGTTATTGGTGTTACGCAATGATTTAATTATCCACGTTTTTATTTTCATTTAATATGAATTCTTATTTTAATGGATTCTCAATCAGAATTGGCAATTGGCAATTGGCAGAATTAAAATCATGGAAATATGATGCTATGAATTCTGTAGTGCAAGGTAGGGATTACTATCGTGTCTTATCTTTTATAAATCACGTCAATCATTTTTCCCATAGCGAAATTTCTCCCATAATTATTCATTTTTCCCATCTTATATTTGAGTCTTTAATATAAACATTCGTTAATAAATACTAATGACTTATAAATTATTATAAGGTTTGAACAATTCTTCAACATCTATTATCATCTGTTTGCTAATCCCAGCACAATAGTTGTTGATTCCAACACTTCAAATGTAACTATCCATCCTTCATCCAATCACAAGTCATACAGAAAAATACTAAAAGTGAGAGTGTAGTAAACATCAGTTGAAAATATAAAACATTTTATTTATCTTTTCGCATGCAACAGATGTTAATTTTATGCGCTCTCCATTTCGATCGGGTGGTCGTAATCTTGGGAGACCAATGCCACTGTTTATTGATAAAAAGTGTCTCGAATCACTTAAGTTTTGATAACAATTATTAAAAATACCGCTATAAAGATTTAAATTAGAATTCGTAAATTATATCGAGAGATTCGTACCGCTATTGGTTTGGCTACATAATGCGAAAGCTCTTTTAAAAACCACCTCGAGATGGATATTATAATTCTTGTATTCGTAGACAGACAAACAATTGTAAAATACAAGTGAAAACTGGATACAAAACAATGATTCGTACTCGTAGATAAGTTTATACTTAAAGGCGGTACATCAATCGATACAAAAAGCGACCGTGAAGTATGTCGATATATAAAGTAGCAACAATAAAATATCTTTCTTTAATCCTCACCGCTAAGGATTATGAGCAACGGGAAGAGGAAAGGTTGACATTTTCAACAAGAACACTTACGAACTCATACTTTAACTTATCGATGACGGAACTTTATGGCCGCTTAACCTGTCAAGCACACATCAGAGCATATAGGATCTCCATAAAAATCCTTCCAAAGAGACGCAATAAAAGCACTCAAAGGTTCAGTGATGAAAGCGAGAGTAATTTCCCAACGTTATTGTTCCCTGTATAGTCCGAGATGGCACTAGATATGCTTATTAGTTTACCTTATAAACGAAGCTCAAAGGAAGTCTTTAAGTAAATTAGTTGGTAAACATTTGCGCAACGCACGCACTTTCGCCACCCTTCGCTGTTGAGGTGGGCTCAGACTTACTGAGAAGCGATTATCTCGACGTTTAGTCGGTCGAGAACCGTAAACGATTAGCAGGAACGTTTTTGAAGCCGGTCCTTTAGTGGCCACTGAATCGTACTCCGAAAATGACTCAATTAGGCGATATTTGTCTGTAAAGACCTATAATGAAACCTTTTTAAATGAAGTTCATTTTTAGCAAAATGTTGGCGCTAAATTTTAAACGCGAAAATAATCATCATTAACCTTTAAAGTTAGTCGTACCAGTTTTGAACCACTTCTATTTCCTAACTAAGTAAAGTTTATCCGGAAGACCTGGACCAATCTTTACAAGCCCGTCTCCAAAAACACGTCTTTAGAATCTAAACGTGATGCAAGTTTCGAATACAGTCCAGTCAATTAGAGAACTTTGTAATAGACTTGTTACTTAAAATGGTGACTCACCGAGTGAAATTTCCATCAGTCTTGCGTCTGAGTGGACCCTAAGAATAATGCCATTACGGCTTGAATAGACACTTAACATGAAAATGACTCATCAAGCTATTTTCATCCTTAAAGATTGCGCAAAAGGTTACGAGATCTTTATCAATTAACAATGAAGCTAGGGCTTAAAATAGCTTGAGAACAAATAAGGCTTTTATTCATAAAGGAAACTTGTTTTGTTTATATCCACTTTTTGATCTTATTTATGCAAGTCATTTAAGATATTAATAACTTTTAATGATAAGGATTAAATTCAATTAATCTGTTTTTCATACGTTTAATGGAATTCTTGATTGTGTAACGGCATACGAATAAAATACGCAAGATCCCTATTACGATTATGAAAATATTTACGTCGATAGGAAAAATATCACAATTTTTTATTGAAAAAAAATGACGATAGCTAGGAATCAATAGTTGATAGTGGTTGAAAATCGTACTACCGATACCTAACATACCGTCATATAAAGCGGAATGTTAGTTAATAAGTGATAAAATTTATTGGTCTTCTCACCTCGCTGAGAAAAAAGTGACTAGGCCTACCCATAAGCCGGCCATGTGGACACTAGTCAATAATTTTAATTGCTCGCTTTCCCTCCCTTATGTGGCTCATCGCGTGATCTCACTCCTATTAAGGGCTGACGATTTGCTGGCTATCACCTGCCTCACACCAATATGTTGTATTTCCCATAGCGTAGGGCAAATATATGTGCTGAATAAGCAACAAATTAGTCGAGTTGCATCATGTGACCATATTTTGAAGTGAATGTGTGATGCAAGAAAACACGTTTTTTTTATTCACAGTTATTTATTAACAAGCAGAAATACCGCATAGTGGTATTTGAACTGAGCGCCTCCGTGCTTCGTAGGGCACGTAAAAAGTGGATCCCGCTTATTATCTACGAAGATAACAGTCGTTAAGACATGTCAAAGGCCTTTTGGGCGGCTTACACAACTTTGACACTAGGTTGACAGCTAACCATGCGATAAAATAAATAAAAAAAATTGAGGATTTAATCTTTATGTTATTTATTTGGATGCATTTCTGGAAATTACGAAATTGGACTAATAAATTAAAATTAATATTACTTCTTTAAACTCGGGTTAAGGTTTAAGAGTAAGTACAATAAAAAGTTTTAATTGTGCCGATTGAAAAGCAATATAGAATGCCCACATAAGGTCATTCTGGCTTTAAGTAAACCAGTCTACACTATTCTATGGGATCATAAAAAGGTCCATATATTTTTATGATGTCTGAGCTTTCATTGATATCCTTTAGTAGGTCAGAAGATAATAAAAAACGTTTTGAATATTCAACATCATGCATCAGACACCTGCATCACTTTTAAACATGAATAGGTCGAGACGAAACCTTTGCAATAACAATATAAGTCAAATGTATTTCCCAATAAGAATCAATTCCAACGAAATAATAGGTTGGAATAGGCAAAGCATGGTTTTCGTAACATTTGGCAAGATACAAAGGTCATAGCGAAATCTTAGACAAATGGAAACAATGGGGTTTGGCCGATACGAATTCTGTTCAGCAATAAGTACGCAATCGAAATATCTTACGGTTTTTGCTATAAAATGTTTCATCACTTGCTATTATCACCATTTAAAAGTAGTTATAATAGATTTTCATAAATTTTGAAATGCATGTAACTGTTATAAATGAGTGCAGTACGGAACTGAATAAGTAATACATAATTTATTTATCAGTAGTGTTGTTTAAATCAAATCTGAAGTCAATTTGAAAATCAAATTAAGTAAACCTATTAAAATAATATTCAAGTACTAAAAAGTTTCTTATTTTTACACTGCAAAAAGGGTTTCGCGACCTCCTTTAAAAAGGACGGAAGAAAACTAGTTTGTTTATGGCCATTGTCCGGTGCAGAGACAATAAAGTTTTTTTTTGCTCATTACGGTAACAATGCCCGCAATAGCAGCGAGCTTCGTGATACTGCCACATAATACTGCGATTTTTTAAAGTTAATTTTAATTAAACAATATATTTTATAGATCCTGTGTTAGCGTGTTTATTACTTATTTTTACAGGATTTTTAAGGTTATATCAGATTAGTAACGTGCACTATACCTATAGTTCAGTATTTTATAATAAAGATTGATTTATTCTTACTTTCTCGATTTTTAACCGTTTATTTCGCCCAAGTAATATTATTAAGTAAAAGAGCGATTAACATTTATAAATTAAAAGATGTGCATTAAATCCAAATGTAATACTTAGTAGCTCTGCGAAAATACATAAGGATCATAGATGGTCCCTTAGTCCATAAATGTATAAGTATAAACATTCAATATTTCATTCCAGGGTGGTCTAGTTTCTGAGAAACGATGTTGAAGATGCGCACGTGCTGTACTATTTTGAACATCGTGTTTAAAGCTCTATATTATAAATATGAGTATCATAACGCCATTTTATAAGGTAAGGAATTTTACAACAATGCGGGATCATAATGGGTAAGACACTTGTATACGGCTCGTGGAAATCGAAGAAAGAATTTGAAACAAATGACATTAGAATTTCCATATAAGCTGCGTGTCCACTGCGTCGGAACCGCAACGTTTAATATTAGTATTAATTTTTATGACACCGTAATGCCGAACCAGTGGAAGTAGTTCCATAGAAAACAATACAAAGCAACAAATCTTTACAGTCCATACGCTTTAATTCCAAACAGCTTTAAAGCTCGACAACACACAACTCCCGACAGGAAAGTCGCTTCTATTTTCTATAGATTTCTCTTCACAAATATTAAGAAAGTGTTAATTTCACTCGGATTACAATCAGCGACCCGCTGAGTGACTCATCTTGAACAACACAACACAATGAAACGTCTTAATAGTTTTATTTCACCATGTTCTATGTACGGTACAATATCGCGATCTTTGTTTGTTTTGTAAACACAAAATGACGAAGGGCTCGAAATCGAACTTAGAAAGTGTAAATAAAAGTATTTCTTCACTCTATATCGTTTAATAACGCTGCACATTTCATTACACTCGCCCCCTTTCATATCATTGTTAATGGTGAAACGTGGGTGTATTTCATATACCTCTATCTAAACTTACTTATAATAGGATATTCTGTATGTATTTCATTACGTATGCGTGAATGGTAAGTCATAAATAGCTTCCTTTCAACGGTAACTATTCTGGAGTCTTTCGTTATCAGTTGGTGGACAGTCGACAAATCATACGAGCGCCACAAGAGGTTAATAAATCGTTCGACATTGGTCGAGAGAAGCTATACGTCTCCTCGAGGGCTGGACAAATTCTCGCTCGATTCGCGTTGGGGATAAATCACGGGATATCGCCTTTAGTCGTGACAAACGGCCGAAGATGTCTGAGGAAGCCACAACGTAGACGCTATATACAAGTGGCTGACAGACGGCCATTGTCAAGAAATACAATGATTTATTTTTGAGATATTATATGTTATCTGATTGTAGATAGATGCAAAACGTGTCTGGATTTATTTAAAAGATAGCCTCACAAATTTTGTAGTATGTTCTTCAATTATACAAACTCCTATAAGCTGGTTATAATAACAAACTGTGCTATCAGACATGGCAGCATACCATCTGTGGTAAAGCAAACAAAATTGCGAAGGGTGGTGCTAATCCTATCATGTGTATGACATTTAGTATTATTGATAGCTCATATTTCGTTAGAATTAAATATCAACTCTTATATTATCGTACTGTTTAAACCCATGGCTTAAAATCTTGATAAGTTTGCTACACAAGAACATGCGAAACTAATATTGCGAACGCTTTTAGGCGCAGGTGTGTTTACAAGTTGTTTCTAATCCATCTTCTTGGTTTGACAGATTTTATCTACATGATAATAAATATTATGTACAATATCTATACCATTTTTCAAACCTTACATCCTAAGCATTGTTTATTGCATTACTGCTATTAGCTGTGCTTTTTACACTTTACAGTAACACGATTCTCTACAGTCGGCACTACAGAGTTTCGAGAGCTTAACAATTCAAAATGAACTGCTAAAATAGTTTCTACGTCGCTAAAATAGTTGCGGCGAGGTGACCACTTCAACCACTGCGTGAATGTTCTAGACAGCAACGCGTCGTAGAGTATTTCGATATTTGTCGATAGTAGTAGAGGATCGGCACTTTGTTTAACAATAGTTATGAAATAACTACTAAAACTGCATCAACATCGTTTTTTTAAACACAGCGACTTCTGCTCTCGCCACATTATGTAAACCCTCTTACTAGGCATCGGAGACAATACACATATTGTCTTTCGCCTCCGCTGCGCTTGCGCACTTAATGCGACAGTTATTAATATAGCAGCCTCGGGCAACGTCGAGTGTAAATGGAATGCTATAATGGTGGAAAAAGAGGCCTTTTTGTAATAAAAAAGTATGATGAGTTAGTTGTGTAGTAAGTCGTCAGAACTCAGACAGAAAAATTATGATATTTTTTGCATGGCAGGTGTGTCGGCGAATGGCTCGCCTCAAAGAATGCCTTTTTTACTTTTTGTTTTGCTCTGTGTGGTAGATTTAGTTGCTAGGGACTTCTTTGAATACGTGCAATGTGCAAGAAGCATTCTTTGAACGCGCAATGTTTGCGAACAAGTATTTGCGAATTAATGGATATTGCTTTGTTTGGGAATATTTAATTTAAGGCGAAGTTAAAATAAAAAAAACGTATCTTATAATCACAAATACAAAGGGTAATTTGTAGTTTTTGTTTCAAGCCCGTTTTAACGCTTAACAGGCGCCTAAAACCCTTTAAACATGCATCCAAATTCGTGGTTAGAATTACAACGCAGTAGTTTTCATATTAATAGTATATTACCTTATATTAGTAGTTTAAACGCTAAGCTATCGACGTTTCACGCAATCGTTTAACGAACCGAGGTTTAGATAACAATTGGAAAATAGTATCACGTAATACATTACGAACGGACAAAAACACCGACCGAATCTATTATAGAGTGTTTTTGTGTATATAATTGTTTATGTAAGTGTACAAGGAGATATTTCACGGGTTAGTTTTATACGCAGAAATGAACTGTTCATAATATTTGACTATTGAGTGGATCGGTTTTATCTGAAAGAAAAAAAGCGTGCAAAACAGGTTTTTTAGTGTTGAGTAAGTTTGTAAACTATCTTCGAAATGTTGTTAGATAAATAATTTGCGATCGTTTGAACATTGCGCGTGCTATAATTTCTAATTATTTCATAATGTTATGTAACAAATCTGAAGGCTTCTTTAAATTAAATTCGGATATATCTACCTTTACACTACGACTTAAGGAAGCGGAGCAATCATTATATTATCAACCGGGAATAAAATTGTGGGACAGAGCAAGCAATATTGTAGGATAATTGGATCAATAAATTCTTCATTTAAAAGCTAGGTATAGATTAAAGTCAAAATATCGTAGTTTAAGAATATATTTGCTAAACTATCGGCAGACTTCCGATGATGCGACCTCGCGTGGAGGATGAAATTCGAAAGTACAAGACAATACGCCTTAAAAGATACCATCGCTACATTTAATTAACGAGGTGGACATACGGACGGATTGTGTGGCGAGCTGATAGACGGTGTAGTTCTATAAGAATTATCGAGTTACTCGTTTTGAGAAAGGCAAGTACCTGATATTTTTGTTTAATATTTTAAGACATGCCCATGACATGATTTAAAATTAATGCGTCAATAAATTTGAGGGAAATCAATATCTATTACTTGGCTTTCGAGATTCGCAACAAAATTTTGACTATTTCAAAAGCGGTCGAAATCTTGTCAACTCATAAATCTTGTTAACTGCTGAGATTAAGATAATATTGCCACTAAACCGTTCCAATTAAGCTAAGCATAGGCCACATATAACCAGAAAATAGTACCAAAATAATAAAAAAACCTTAAGAAAACTAAACCCAATATTTAAGTTCACCAACGTTTTCGCCCATATAACCCACGTTACGAATATATTGATAAATGGAAGGAGCTACAAGCGCGGATATTAATTATAGCTTCGGCTCGGATCGTTATGGAATCGTTACCAGCGAGATAATAAGTCCTGATTTATTGACACGACGCCGATCTTCCACCACCTTCCGGGTCGCATCGATGACGCATCCATACGATACGTTCTTAGCTCTACGTCATATGACAGTATTGGTATTGAACGAACCAATAATATTTTCTTTTTTTTGCAAGATGAATGCTAGTTTAAGAACTAATTTTTGAGTTGCTACAGCTAAATTCTAACTTAAACAGTAGTAAAACAGTAAGAAAAAACTATATGACGAATTTTACTTTTAGGGTAAACAATGAGGTTTTATTTTTTATATTATGAACAAAAGCACGACTATAATCGACTTAAGTTCCTTGTGTACACAGTCGTCCATATTTATGACATACTCCTCATTTTTTTTTAAGAAAAGATAAGTCTGATAAACCTTTCAAAACGAATCGTAATGAGCAATATTCCTAAGCACAACTTTGTAAACATATCTATATAAAATGTTGAACTTTATAAAAGGTCTTCAATGAAAAGCTACATGCAGGTAGAAAGTCTTTCATTCCAAATAATTAGATACAATTACACGACAACGGAGCGGTGTTGCCATATGCGTCGTTAGCAACAATTTAAAGCACTGGCAGCACCTGTTACGTATTACGTAACGATGTTTATCGATATACCTCGAGATATCGGACACGAGATTACAATCGATTGTTCCCTACTATGGTTGTCGATACGGTAGACGATTGACAATTGACGTTTAGACGATAAACCCTAATAGAGTGGAGCGAATAATCTTGATACTATCTTTGTACCATATAGTTGGGCGAGTCTATTATAAGAAAAGGAGAAAGGATCATGTATTTCGTTTAGAACCAATTTTTGATCAATCTAAGAAGGCGTTATCTGGCAAGGCAGATACTTAATTGTGCGACTAAATAAAACTCAAGAAGTGTTTAATTATGGGACATTGATAGAATTTTGAAAACTTAGAATGTGTGAATTTTAGTAGCAGTCGCCAACGCTGAATAAATTGAACAGATGGGTGACTGTTTAGTGGTATTTGCACTGGGCGTCTTTAATGGGAAGTCAAAAGTCGGTCCCGGTTGTTGTCTAATAAGATAACAGTCTTTAAGCCATTTCATAGGCATTGCATGCAGCTTAAACAACTTTGACACTACGTTCACTACTAACCATACGACAAAAAACTAAAATTCAAAAAAATTCAAAAAAATTCAAAATTCAAAATATCCTTTATTTCGTAAACTTTTTACAAAGTATTTGAAATAGTCACGTATCTTTTGTCCGTTTCGGAAAAGCTGGTTGCTCGTGAGAAGAAACGGCAAGAAACTCACGGCTTGCTCTTTTAAAATGTCAATTTGCTTGATACAAGATGATTTGATGATTTACTGTGTACACTCAAAAAAAAAAAGCTGTAAATAAATCTAATTTAAAATTTAAGCTAATAAAAATAGTAATAATCTTCAAAAGGAAACTTATTGGTAGGACACAGTAAAACATTGTACATTAAAACATTAATACATTATTTGAAACAGACTTGGTAGAAGCAGCACAGTCCCAAGCTTTATTATCGTCCAAATAATCTTTAACAGTATAATAGCCTTTTAAACATAAGTTGCGTTTAATAACTAATTTAAATTTATTGAAGCTTAAATTTTTGATTTCACTAGGGATTTTATTGTAGAATCGCACACATTGACCTCTGAAGGATTTGTTTATTTTTTGGAGCCTAGTGGCTGGAATAACAAGTTTATTTTTGTTTCGTGTATTAATGCTATGTATATCGCTCTTTTTCTTGAAATGTGTTATATTTTTGTGTACATAAATTAGGTTTTCATATATATATTGTCCTGCCACCGTCAATATATTTATCTCCTTAAATTTTTCCCTTAGTGAATGTCTACTGCCTAAGTTATAAATTGCACGAATAGCCCTCTTCTGCAGCACAAAGATGGTTTGGATGTCGGCAGCATTACCCCAGAGCAAAATTCCATAGGACATGACACTATGGAAGTAACTGAAGTATACTAACCTAGCTGTTTCAATGTCAGTGAGTTGGCGAATTTTTCTGACCGCAAAGGCTGCAGAACTAAGTCTATTCGACAATTGTGATATATGTGGACCCCACTGTAACTTCGAATCTATTGTAATGCCTAGAAATTTGGCTGTGTCCACAAGGTCCAGCTCATCTTCCTTAATCTTTATCAAAGTTTTCACTGGTTTGACATTAGGTGTTACAAATTTTATGCATTTAGTTTTTTGCTCGTTTAATAGCAGATTGTTAACATCAAACCAATGTACCACTTTAGAGATAGCATTATTCACATCGTCAAGATTAGTTTGATGTCGTTTAAGTTTAAATAAAAGTGATGTATCATCAGCGAATAATACTATCTCGTGACTATTTTTAACAAGATGAGGTAGATCATTAATGTAGATTAAAAATAAAAAAGGGCCAAGTATTGAACCTTGTGGCACACCCATTTTAACCACCGACCCAGCAGATCGTACACCGTTTACGTCGACTTTCTGAATCCTATTATTCAAATAGGAGATAAGAAGATTCAGAGCCGCATTTTGTACACCGTAGTGATGTAGCTTCCTGATTAATGTTTCATGCGGGACGCAGTCAAACGCCTTCGATAAATCACAGAAGATGCCAAGAGCATCGTGTGAGTCCTCCCAGGCATCAAAAATATGGTTTACAAGCTCAACACCAGCATCGATAGTGGAGCGACCCCTTGTAAAACCAAATTGTTTGCTATGTAATAATTTATTTTTACTAAAAAAACTAAGTAACTGATCTAATATTAATTTTTCAAAAATTTTACTGAATGTTGGCAGTACAGAAATAGGTCTAAAGTTAGTGGGGTCAGATGTACTGCCTGATTTGAAGAGTGGTATTACTTTACTATCTTTCATTCGATCAGGAAACACACCACCACTTACACATTCGTTAAATATTACAGCTAATTGGGGTGCAACTAAGTCGATAATAGTTTTTGTAATAACTACTGAATTACCCCAAAGGTCTACAGTATTTTTCACATTTATAGTATTAAAAGCTTTTATAATGTCTACATGGGAGACATAGTCAAACCTAAAAATTGCATTACAGATATTAACATTTTCTTTCAGAATTGATTCAGCAACAGTAGGTGACGAGTTCAAAGATTCGGTAGTCGAGACTGGAATGTCAGTGAAAAACTCCTCAAAAGCTGTGGCCACATCGGAATCCGTTGAGATGGTGTTGCCACCAACATTCAAGCTAAACTCACGATCATGGCCCTTTACATTTCCAGTCTCACTATTTATTACTCTCCAAGTCATTTTAATTTTGTCATTACTATTTTTAATCTTTGAACTCAAGTAACGAGACTTAGCTAATTTACAGACCTGTCTAAATAATTTTGCGTAATTTTTTACATATTCTTGAAAATGTTCACTTCTATTGTGATTCCTTTCCTCATACAGCTCGAAAAGTTTTCTCCTACTCTTATATATGCCTATAGTAGCCCATTCACTAAAGGTAGCGCTATCTTGGACCGTAACCGTTCTGGAAGTAAACACCGAGTCAAATTCAGTGCAAAATGTATTAAAAAAGTTATTGTACATATCATTAGGATTACTGTGCTTTTTTATAAGTGGTAAATTAGAAGCAAGTTTATTTTTAAAACTTTCAAAACGATTAGCGGTTTTGGGTACAATTGTAATTTTTCTTTTAGCCACTAGTTTCTTATTCTCTACTGATCTACCTTTTTATTGCAGACATTGCTCTTGTGGCGTCAATCAAGACTACAGTATATTTTAAAGTTAAGTTTTCAACACTTAGACAGCACAACTCAAAGCCTATCCTGAAAGGCACCATTCGACATCTACCTATAATTATATGTGCCAGATCAATTTCACAATACATTTCATACATACACATACAAAAACACATTTCTTTCGTACAGCCCTATCATCAAGGCGATGTAACGGACAGGGGGCGTGCAGTGGACAGTCAGCTTACACGCTATTGTTATATTTGTGAGACTTAAATGTCACTTGCTACTTTCCTTTCACTGGGATTGTCCGACTAATCCCATATACGTTACGTATTACGATATATCATGTATGTTACATACTTGTTTGGAGAAATCTAGCTGGAGAATTGTATCAATATTTTATTTTATTTGTTCCGGTAGTGTAAAAATTACAGATGTAAAGAAGTTTGGAACTTGAAATTAGAGTGAGAACTATTTGTAAGGGCAAAAAACCACACTCTTCGAATTAATTACTACAGGGGAAATAACCCGATAGAGCATAGAATTATTATTTACATACATATTTTCTTGACGTTTATTTTAGGTGACACAGGTATAAAAACAAAAAACTTATGTATTAACCTCTAAGTTCAAAACCTTTTCAGCACAAAAGATGCAAAGCTCGACATTTGGACCAAATATGATTGATACTTTCATAACGAAAATTCGGGATTGTGATTCTGGTTCTATGGTATTTTCCTATTATAAAGAAAACATTGAATTTCCCACCAATATTGATCGAAAAGCAATTAAAAGTTTTAAGACAAATGAATAACCAACAGATAGGTACTTCTGCACCATAAAGGACTTTCAGGAACAATCGCAGTGAGTGTTTATATTACTTATACGGCGAGGCGATATTTTTTCATCTAGATAAATAAGCTCGTGTGACGTTCAACAAGCCATAAACAAGAGAGTATTGTTAATAAATAAAGTGATCGAGGTATTCGTGCGTTCTTCCTAGTGAGTCGAAACGGTACTGTTTTTGTCGTAAATTGTAAACTTTGCGAGTGATGAGCACGCGACGGTTTGTTTTGATTGAAAATATACGTACAATAACTATAATAACTGCACGTTTGGCGCAGTGGTTTAAGCGGTCACCACGCCGCAATAACCGGAGCGCCGCGTGTGGTGGGTTCGAATCCCACCCGGGACAAATCTTTGTGTGATGAGCACGAGTATTTGTTCTGAGCCTGGATGTTAATGTATCTATATAAGTATGTATTTAGAAGTATACATGTATGTTTATCAGTTATTTGGTTACCATAGTACAAGCTCTGCTTAGTTTGGAATCAAATGACCGTGTGTGAGTTGTCCAATAATATTTATTTTAATATTTATTTATTTTTTTATTTTAATAGTAACATGGTGTTTACCATGCATTCCCTTAAGGTATGCTCACTAAAGTTCCATAACCCTTTCCTTAATATTGATTTCTTGCTATAAAAAGTGAGTCTAGTGCCATATAATTCTGAGTATCAAAGTAATCATACTATATCTGAAAACTAATAATAAATAATAATAATAATAATGTTTATTTAGCCAAAAAAACTTAAAGCTAAGTACATAATTATTTCCTTAAATGGTATTATTATTTAGGCTATAAATAGTGTGAGATAGGTGTGCCACTGACTCTCAAACTAGGTTATTAACTAACTAGGTTAGTAACTACTTCGTGTTTGAAGGAAAATTTGAAAAAAAAGACATGCATAATAAATAATTTGTGGGTTTTATATGTCGATACGGTATTTGTTTCCAAATATTGTTGGGATTTGATGGCCCTCTCTGAACGAAAGTAAAAAAAACATAAAACACTTCAAAAAGTAGCAATGATGAACTCAATATAAAAACCAGCGTTCAAAATATTTACGTAGATATTTTTGAGTCTACTGATCTCCTTTTCCAACAGTTTTTAGATTAATTGCCTACTTGATGATTCGTCTCAGTCGGAACTAAATCTCCAAAACAATTAAATATTAATTAATGGATTTTACTAATGGCTTTTTATAAAAAATCCGTGTTATTGCTTGTGATTTGATAAGAAATATTTTTATAGTCACGTATTTACATGTAGAAGTGGGTCGGTCGTGATTCGCTTCCATTTCATGTTCTCGACATAATTGCAACTTTCATCCTCAATTTTAGTTCCAATTACGTCTCCCAATGCGTTTAAATTGCAGCAAAACTATCAATATGCAGATATCGAAGAGTATAGACTCTTAAAGAAGATTAACATTTGTTTGTATGTTTGTTTGTTTCTTCGGAACACCAAAAAAAACATTATAAGTTGTTAGTATATCACTTTTATTAGTACTTCATATCACGTCACGGAAGGTCTTACCACGGTTACCAAAATATACCGGACGAGTCAGTTGTAGACGCTAGCTTAACTATTAAATCATGGAAGGTATAAATACAGTCATAAACCTAATGTTTTCATAATTGAAGCAGCAAAATTGCCAAACATAAATTGGCTCTTGTCAAATTAAACAATTTTATTGATATAATACCACTTTCGTATAATAGTAGCCAAATTAATAGAACACATTCGTCAAAAATAAATCAATTTCAAATTAATATTCTTTGGAAGTGAAAGGATACGGCTGAGTTCGAGTAGTGTTGCCATACGTTTGGACAAAAGCCGGACACGATAAGATTTTTTCGTTGCGTTCCTGACCAATAGTGAGTAAATAAAAAGACTGATGCAAGAACTTTTCTTATTTTACATAAGGGTTTAGGAGTTTACCGCAAATCATAAAAAACGTCTTGATTTACTTAACATTAAAAATACAAAAATATCTAGCCCATTTTATTAAATGTCCTTCTGACTCCTTTTAATCTGCTTAGCCTGTCCGGCTTTTCAGTCACAAAATCTGGTGACCCTAAATTCTAGGCGTTACGTTGTAAAAAGGAATTTATGTGTTTAGAAATTCGAATGACAAAACCCGTAATGGCGTTTCCGCGGCAAGATGCGCGCGTTTGTCTATTGATAAAATTAATTGCTGGACTTAGGCTTGCTACACACCTATTCGGGTCGGCATGTACGGTTCAGCAGTATTTATCGAACAACAAATTCGAAGAAATTGCTACGATTGTTCGGCTTTTGCTGTTGGGTAGTTCCTCGTCACAATTTGATTTAAACATTCAGGCGTGACGTGTCCAGCGACATTATTCCCGAATATTTATCTATATTATACTTGATTCTACCGCCCGGGTTGGCCGATTGATGCCAGAAATGTTAAGGCGGGATATGACGGCATGTGAGATTGAGGTACACGACGTCAAGAATAGGGCGAAGTTGAAAGAGACTACAAAGAAGACTGACTCCACCACCGTTTGGGAGAAATAGCCAGGAAGAGATTGATGCCGATGCGAATATGTGTGCAGCAAGCCTTAATCGCAATTGCCTTTCTAGAAGTTATAGAACTCGATGTTATCAGTATAACAGTTTCTATTAATTATTTGGTTTAATTTTATAAATCATTTTTGTGTAACACGTGCGAATATCTCTTTCACAATGGGCGGATCTAGACAAATTTATATACACCCAGTAATATTTTAATGGACGGTAGTAATATCCGTCCGATTATTAAGACAACGGTTTTTAGTTAAAGATAAGATCTTTTCAAGTGTAAATTAACTTTCTTCTAGACAGAGACAAAGCCGCTAAGCAGTTCTTGAAGGATTGCAAAGTTTCCAGCTCACATTTTGACCAGCATGGTAGGCTCTAGTAGCCATAGTAGCTAGGGGGCGGTATCAGGTTACATTTGAAATTTTGTTTATAAACAGACTGTACACTTAAACTTAATTTGAATCCGATCAGAAGTTTCAGCGTGAACGAGTCACATATGTAAACCAATTCTCACATTCTATCGCATAATAAATGTAGGATTAGTAGAATTATATCTTTAGAGGCAAAATCTAAAATCACATTGACATTGCTAGTATTGCCCATATTCACAATGACTCTACTGTAAAGTTCTTATTTCTTATATCTATTAAAGCTAGATTATAGTCTATAGATACATTTAAATCCTTCAATATACAAAGCAATTCTCTTCGCCAACGCGTACCTCCGTCTCAATTCAAATCGGGAAGTATTACATTTGTTTCAAGTTTTATAGTAAGCCTTAAACCCGACACCTCATTGATATAAGCGGCTTTCTTACTACGTAATCGTATTGTTTGAAAATTTATCTATCTCTCCAGACCTAGATCAAGTAAGAGAATAAAATGGAGGATTGAATTGTGGAGTAATAGTCTATAGCGAAAAAGTCTATTTTAATGGTGGTTTCTGTCAAGTAGAATTCTGTCTTTTTCTGCCAATTGGTCGTAGCCTGATGATATATAGCCTATAACCTTCCTCGATAAATTGGTTATCTAACACTGAAAGAATTTTCAAATCGGACCAGTAATTCCTGAAATTAACGCGTTCAAACAAACAAACAAACAAACTCTTCAGCTTTATAATATTAATATAGATTTCATTTTGTTAGAAAAATTGCCTCTCATTATGTACAACTTGAATTAATTTCTTGTCGCGAAATCCAAAACTTCCAAGTTCACACCCAATTAAAGAAGGGAATGTAGTAACTGAACCCATGCCCACTGTGCGCGTTGATATCGACATGATAACCACTTTAATCGCTGCTCTACGAACGAGTAACAGTGCTTGAGAAAAGCCATAGATTTATTTAACAATATGCATAATAATATTATCTACTAGTGTTTTGTAAATACAACAAGTAAACCAGCGAAGGTAGCGGCTACCATGTTTATTCATGGAGGTGATTAAAATAATTAATCGAAATTCGATACATTTGAATACGCAATTAATATATACGAGATTTAGATCGAGAGATAAGCGGAATAAGGGCCGGTTGTACTTGAAATACTTATATAAGACTGACTTTATACTAAAGAAGGGACTACGAACGTTCGGTGAGTAAATTCAGTTGACTTTGCTTTTTGATTTAATATCATGATTGAAAAAGAGAAATAAATCAGGAACATTTGCTCAGCATTATGACACTCATTAAATATTTGCTAGTACAGCCCGAAGGGTTGAAAATGTAAGTAGATGATCACTAATTCAGAGAACCTCATCATTGAATAAATAAAATTGTTCATCAAATTCAATCTTCTATCAAATCACGGTACTCTAAAGCTGTTTCTTAGTAAATTAACGTATAATTAGAATATATTTAAAAAAAACTTAGCAATGCATAATATTTTTTTCCAATGTTAGCAGCTGGTCCTCAGAAAATCCACTCTATTGAAGGTCCAAACCGTGAGTCTGAAATTAGCAGAAGAAGTTTTATATTTGTGCGTAAATTTTGCAAGGGACAGTGTAGACTTGCCTTTACATCTCGTTCATTCAAGCAGTTTCCTTCGCACTATCAGGTATGTGATTCATTCGTACATTCACTTTTTAAATAAATATGTGTTTTGTACATTGATTTATGATTGTTACGTAAATGAATTAATATGTAAACTGGCTTGTGGGCGGAGATGATTGTAGGTTAAAAAGTAAGTTTATTTATTTGACACTTTCAATTAGATGTTAGGAACTATTTGGAATGAAAGTATTGGTTGTTTTATAACTAAAACATTAATATTATAATAAATATAAATCTTTTTACACTCATATAAGCATGCCGATTTTATTAAGGCCTTATATTAAAGGATTTGATGAGGCATCAAATTCTAAATATGGTCGTAGGACTTTGAATCTAACAAGACTATGCAATCTATTGATACTTATAAGATAATATCACGTCTATCTAGCTTCTTAAATTATATCACAAAATAGCGGAACCGATTTTTATGAAATAAAGGACGTATGCAACTCCCGGTCAAATTAGGCAACTTTTTCAAAAATAACACTCAGACCTCTTTTCTACTTCAATTTAATTACACACAAGCGTAACTAGTAGACTACTTAAATAAAAACAACAATCTGACCTAGCTACATTCCACTCAGGATACTCTCAAAACAAATTCCAGCCTAGATACCTAGACGTTGACCCGTCAGACCGACTGACATGAATACAGATAGAAATCTACCTTTATCTCGACAGCCACCGATCCCTGACATCTTACTTGGACAAAAAGTGACATTACACGAACAAAGGAGAAAGTGAACGAACAATGTACTATCGAAATGATTGTAAAAACATAAGTGACATTGATATAAACTCCTTTTAGATCGAACGCTACACACATATCACAATTAAAACATGTACCGAGGATTATCTTTTTTTTATAGGTAACTCCCGGACAGTCCCGGACCAAGAATTGCTACGGCGGGAGGTCGTAGGTTCGATTCCCACACAGAACAATTATTTGTGCGATCCATAAATATTGTTTCGGGTCTTGCACTTTGTGTCCGTTGTTTGTATGTTTGTAAAACTTGCCAAGACACAAGAGCAAATTTTGGAGCGAGAGTCGTGTATTTAAAAAAATACTCGATACCGTTATATTCATCATAGTAAAAGAATCACTTGACTAGTACGCGGGCGCATCTATCATAACACATTAGCATGCAGTGCGCATGCGCCGTCACAGATCATTTACTTGTAAATGCTTCATGACATGCGTGTTTGACTCGGACAGACTTTTTGGTCAAGTTTGTGTTGACTGATTGCGGTATTTGTAGTGACAACCTGATGTCTTGTTGTCTTTCTATAGTAAATAAGGAAAAATAAATAGAAAACACGTCTCTACGCATACCCAAATTGCGGGTTATTCACCAACTCAACACAAGAGACTGGACACTGTGTAGAGTTGGTGAGTTACCCCAAATTGCCATACAATTTTAAATTTTGGGTTTAAGTCGGCTTCGATTCCGATGAATAAAATTTAAAGCACTATTTTTAAAAGCAAAGTAAAAGCCATTTAACTTAACACACAGCTATGCAACTTTTAGAACAAAATTGAACTTTTTGAGCCACTAAAGTTTAATATTACTTGCGACTAAACTGCATACAAATCACTACACAAAAAGAAAACCTCGACTATTTAAACCTAACCCTTCATTTCACCAATCATCAGCGCGTGACAAACTAATAACCCAATTGACGTGTAACCGTCAGTAAAGCGGTATGTATGAGTTAATACACCTGCATGCTGTAATGAGCCGTGACAAGTAATAACTTATTATATTTGTATCTATTAACTAAGAGTTTATGAAAGCAGATATTTATCTCTAATGTAGATTATCTTTACTGATAAATATTTTGTAATAAATGCAGACTGCCTAGAATATTGATAGGATTTTAAAATTACGATAGAAGAAGGATGGAGTTGTATGCTAACCGTTACTTATTCAGAAATGGAGAAACCGGGGCTAAAATGTAACATGATGTCTTTATTATCGTGTAACACGCGTGTGACGTTTAATTATTTATATAACTAGCCAAATAATCCTTTACGCAGTCTATTCATACCTTCGTAAGCTTGCCGAAAAGACGTTGAATAAGTAAAATTATTCCTAGCTTATTTTTTTGTTTTATCGTATAGAGTTTTATAGCGGTTAACCTAGTGTAAAATTGTTTAAGCTACACTAAAGCCTTTGACATGGCATAGCGTGCTCTGAAGCAAAGATATGCTCTTTTCAAATACCACCATACGCCCAACCATCTGTAGAATGCCCTCGCTGAGTTTCCTTAACCCACTACTGGTTTAATGACTGGTCCTGACCACTGACTACGAGCGTCGTCTATCCGTTACTCAAAGGTAAGGTACAAAATATTAGCTCCCCATAAAGCATGAAACCAAAATTACGAGCACGTAAATTGTCCAAGCGTCGACAAGCTATCTAGTCGAACAAATTACACATAGTAATTTAACTACGTTCACAAACATACGGATATACATCGTGGATTCCTCTACAACATAAATCGTTTCAATAAATAAGGCTTATTCACTTATAAGGGAATATTTATTAGTGAGCACTGACTTTGTGACCCATATGTGCACTAACGAACTTCAATTTTAAGGTTGTTGTAAATTGTACAATATTGTACATAGGTTAAAGATATTCTTTGGGTTCAGTTAAAGCTGTTGGCTTGTTTGTCGTTATGTTTAATGTTATTATTCCTTTTAAACTATAACGGTGCATGTTTGTTATCTAGTATTATACAGGAATTAAAGCGAATATGCATATTGCTTTGGATTGCTTGAAGTTTTGGCGCAGGTTAAAACGTAGTCAAAGGCGGGCTGACTGACTGTTTCATGATATTTAGTTTATATCGACTTCTTATAACTACATCGTTAAATTATATTATTTTTAACGATTTATTCGAAGGTAAAAAAAAGCGCAATAGATGACGAAAAGCGACGTGAATCGGAGGCATGTCGAGAAAGAAAGGTTTGATATACGTAGACTCTCAAAACTTTACAATTTACGTGAAAAAATAACACTTGGTACAAGAGCTATGTTATTCTCAAGGCAATGTTTGGTATTATAATAATATTAAATAATTCATCGATATTACAATAACATTCGGCCATTAATAAAATGCCCCCGGCAGTGTCAGGTTATGCAAGTGCAATTTAAAAATAATTTCTCTGCGAGTATGGAGATGAAGGACCACCTTGCATTTTTAATTGATTGCACACTTAGAATATATAATTACTATCATCATCTCAGCACTTAGCACTTTTATAACAAAACTATACATAATATCTCGCCTGTTATACTTGAAGATGCAGGCAGAGGTGTAAGAAATACAGCTACGTTTTGCTATTAACAATGTTGGTCGTTGGTCCTGTGCAATAGGAGGCAAGCCTATTGCCATAAATCCGGGACCTCGGTCTTCAGTACTCGTATACACTACCGCGAAGTCCACAGAAGTAGTTATAAAAATAATAAAACGAGACAAATTAAACACTATCTCCTACCTCTTTCTCGTAACTAAATACTGAAAGATAATCTATGAACAATAACTCGTTATTATCCAAACGCTATCGGTAATAAACTAAATAGCGATAATAATAAATAGAAAAATAATACTAGGAGTAATTCTCTAAGGAAATGTTGATCCTTGACAATCCCGGACATTCGATATGCTGGAAGGGTACAACACTTGTACCAGGGATAGGGTTGTCCACCACACATGTAGTTACACCAGTGTCTTTTGGAGACGCCAGTATAACAATTCAAAATTACGAGAGACTGTAGATATATGACAAAATTTCAGCAATTTTACAACAGCAATTTATAGGTGGTACTTTACTAAAATATTTTTTGTTAGTTTCGCTTAAAGAACCACAATCATAAAACACTATACTATTACAAAATTCCAAATTTTTCACATTGATATTTTATGGCAACATTAAACCCTTTGTTTCGTTTTTATGGCAACCCTGTGGTATAATAATCCCTGCAGCATGAGGCAATGCAATCGGGCACACATTACACGGGCATCAAGCGAGGCAGACGTGGGCGAGGACGCCAAAAGCCTATAAATTGACGGCTAACTGCTATGCTATATTTGAAGCTAAGGTATTTAGAGAGTTTACAACAGTTCAAGCGAAATACATTGCGGAAATGTTCGCGAAATATTCCTTATACTCGATAATGGGCTGTAACTGTTATAGTTAGATTGTTGTGCGTCTGCGCATTATGGTATTATGGGTTCGTTCATGTTCAGTGAATATTTCCTAATATTATCGACGATCTAGAGAAAAAATCTGTATCTTGTGCTTGGATAAAGAACATCTTAAAGTTTTTTAAAAATAATTCGAAAATCATGTTACAGCTGTTTTAAAAATATTTTCATGTGATTTGAACTTACTTCGCAACCGCGACTTTTACGAACGCATCTTGTAAATCTAGATCATTAAATACAATTAGAACAGACATAAGGTTCGACGGATCACACCAAAATTACGCCCTACTAAATATTTACCAATAATTCGGAAATCATACCCCAGTATAAAATTGCACTCATTCAACCAGACTATTGCTTTAACAATACATGTCATGTTATAACCAATCATTTGCATTAAAATGTTATCGTCAAAATTATATACTTAGTTTAACATTTGTAATGGATTTTCCCTGTACAACTAAAAACCACAAACCTACAATTTAAAAATACACAAGACCACGTGATTATCAGTGAATCGAATGCAATTTCATAGAAGCGGTGTTTACATCGATTTGGTCGCGTGCTAGCGCTGCACGCGAGACGTCGCACGCCTACCGGGAGCTACGTGCAAATAACACACATTTGATTTAATGGCTTTTGACTAACAAAGTACAAAGATCTGTTGAGATTGTTATGAGTTATTCTGTGGTATTTCTACAATCACTGAATTATTAGTAGTGACTTGTACTATAGACCGAAAAGTTAGCAGAAAACCTAAAGATTCTAATTGATAATCACATACATTCTAATAATAAAGTAGCTCTAGCAAACATGCCAGGACAAACTGCTTGGGTCTCTAATGTTCTAAATTATAAATTTCGTAATCCTCTGCCAGCCTCCGACCTTGCATAAAAGGCTCCCTACTAAGTTGGACTATTTTCAAAGTAATACTCAAATATCAATCGTTAGCTGTTGGTATAAAAGTGTACCAGAAGAAAGTCAGGAATTGTTTAGGAATAAAATCTAGAAGACTGCTCTGACAGATTAATTAAGCTTTAAAAACAGCTAATATTATAATATGGATAAATTCTAATTCCAATTAGAGAACAGCCCGTTCTTTAATCACTAAATATTTCTTCGTAATGAGTATTGAAAATTTAGTGCTAACATTAATTGATTTCTTATTAGATTAATTAATATATTAATTGCAAACAACAAAGAGAAAGTAAATAGGAAAATAAGTTTCCTTTAACTTTCAACAAATCAATAACAAGCAATTTATAATCTATCGTAATAAAGCCATTTAATTATTATATTGATTGAACAACAAAACAATTTCTCTATAATTAACTTCCGTAACTTACTTGAGTATGAAGTTGTTGAGCGAAAACAATGACGACAAAATAAGCTGTAAATCGATATCGTAGGGAGGGGCTTTAGTCGATAAGATGTTGTCGATAATCGTGGCCATTTGGAGGCGGTCGGAGCGGCTGCCCTCGTTCGTAATGCGTTAATATGTTAATACAGAGTTCCAGTCACGATCTCTCGTACAACCGTATCTATCTCGGTACACTTACGGCTGTTTACGATTCACTTTTGACACGTTTAACGCTACTTTGATGATTGAGGTCGATCAACTCATTGTTACACTATTATTTGTGTTACTTATAATCTCCTAGTTGTAGTATTTAGGACACATTTAAATAATAAAAGAGTTAACACAAACATAAATAGCATAAACCATGTACATTTGAAAGTTCGCACTCCATTGAACGTCCAAGCGCAGAAAGTGCATAATTAAATAAATCACGGCGACCTACAGAAAGCAACAATGTTTCAAGATAAACCAAGTTGACATAGTGCGATAATTTGCCAACATTTCTGCGAGCCATTCATCTCAGATGTGCTACAAAGTTTTCAAGGACCGTGTAAGAGAGGCCTTGATTCAGATTAGACAAGACTGCTCATGTTCAACTTCCGAAATAGGGCGTATAAGATAACCTGTTTATTAAAGGTCTTAGCTTCTTTATATTTATTATATAATTAATTATGTTTTGTGGCATATTTTCTACTGAGGCTTTTACGCGTGGGCGATATTTACCTTATGACCCGCAACGAGACAAGTCGTTTTATGTCTCCCGTATATCGTAATACCCCGTAGCTTACGATACTCATAACGACACATTTTTCTTTATCTACGTCCCTAAACCTTCCAGTAATATAAGTAGCAACAAACAATATTTTAGTTCTTAACGACCGATTTGAACCGAAACACTGATACATCTACAAAGTTTTATCAGTTTCAAAACACACATAACATTAATATTCTACATATCATAAAGTGTACATTTATAGGGCAATAACAAGTCGATAGTGGGAAACAAATCCGTATTATGGTGTGTTATGGGTGCATAATGACTGGTAATACAGTTTTCACTTTTATCGATAAAATAGATCGATACTGTGATTCACTAGAAACAAGAATAATCGGTAGTACAAAGCTATCCCTGCTATAATATTATAAATGCGAGAGTAACTCTGTCTGTCTGTGTGTTTGTTACGCTTTTACATCTAAACTAGTGGACCGATTTTAATGAAATTTCGTACATGGATAAAGCTGATCTTAAAGTATATCATTGGCTTATATATAAACAAAAAGTGGTAGAAAAGCTTAGAAGAGGAGATGATTATTTAGACCGAAATTCTGTCCTGAGTCACTAAACGACGCGGGCGAAGTCGCGGACAGAACCTTGTGTTTTATAAGAGAACTAATGGTTTAATCATTTGTAGTAGAAAGTGGCGTGGCTAGTTTAAATCTAGTACTTTTATATTGTGTAATTTAAAAGCTTTGACCTTTTTGTTTTATTGCATCGGAGGTGCACTTTATACCAAATGTTTTATTGTTATTCCAACGCTTTGTCATAAAGTTGTCTAAGGTGAGTTTAAACTCAATTTGAAACGAATTATATTTATGAGTTTCGTGATCAATAAAGTCTAGACGATGCGACTTTTAGTTTCGGAAGGGAATTATTGTAGAAAGTTGTGATGTTTGATTGTGGGGAGATTGTGACGGTCATAACACAAGCGCAAGTAATCGCGATGTTTGCGATTTCTAAGGTTTGAAATCTGTATGACTTAGAAATAGCAGCAGAGAGCTTTAAAAACAGCAGTTTTGAGGTGAAGTTAGAATTAATTGAAAGACGTAATGTCACTCACTCAGAGACAAGTCATGTGTTTTGTGAAAACATCTTAAACATTAAAAACCTTAGTAGTGATACTCATTTTGGGTGAATACGACGTTGTACTTTAAATAATGCATATTAGATTATTCAAAATAATCAAAATTTCATCTCTTTTGAAAAGCAGTCACATTAAACCACAAAATTAAATACCAACTCATAGCATACTGCCTCAAGGACTTCAATAGAATAAAATAATCGCACATCTCATACGACTATTCATAAGTAAGTCGAATTAATTAATAGACTGGGATCCGGCATATTTTCTCTATTTCCATATTATCTCCATATAACGGTGTTGGTAATGAGGCTGGGGGCATCAGACGCATACATCCATGCTATCAGCAGCTCTATCAGGAGGATTATCTACTGGTTACGTTACTGCATGTTACCGGGATGTTATATAGATAAATGGTGCAAAGTAACGATTAGATTTCCTGTCACTAGGGTTGGCAAAACTGATCTGATACAAAAAGTTTGAAAAAAGTTTTGCGCAATTTTGAGTTACTCTTCATTTAATACTGATGCCATCAAAAACATTCTGTAAAAACCTCAAGTCTCGCCGTAAAAAGTTGTGAGATCTATATAATACCAAGTCGATTAATCTATTTAGTCTCTACTTAAAGGACCTTCTGTCTTAAGTTATTACGTATGTTATTATCATGCCAATAAAAAAAAAAATACCTTTAAAACAAATAGACCGACCTGGCCATCGCATGATTTGATTATTAGTATGTATACACACACACTACACAGCACGACGAGAAGTTAATGCTCCTGAAATGTTAATGGCGAATTTGTGTATTCGTGCGATGACCAAGTCGATCTATTTGTTTTAAAGGTATTTTTTTTTAATTGGCATGATAATAACATACGTAATAACTTAAGACAGAAGGTCCTTTAAGTAGAGACTAAATAGATTAATCGACTTGGTATTATATAGATCTCACAACTTTTTACGGCGAGACTTGAGGTTTTTACAGAATGTTTTTGATGGCATCTCACTTCTTTTTGTAGAGCGAACATAAGTCCAATTTGTATGGAAAGACGTTCTTTTTTCATAATTCAACATATTTTCCTATGGGAATGTTGTTCAGTTTCATGGGCTAAACACCCTTACCCACCCTATACCCCCTCCCGTTATGCTTCATATAGTAGGTACCTATTTACACCTATTTATTTTATTTTCTACAGTAATAATAATTCATTAACTGCAAATGTAACCTTGTAATCTTATACATTTATATGGGATTACAAAGTTATTGTTGCAGTTGGTGTATTTAGAAAACTGGACCGAAATTAGAAAATATTAAATTTTTCCCATGATAAAAACACTAAACCCTATATGTATTCTAAATTTTAAGCTTCTAAGTCTGCTAGAAGTACCTTAGACTTTTGATGATCGGTGAGTCAGTGAGTCAGTGAATCAGTGAATCAGTGAATCAGTGAGTGACAAAATTCAAAATTTTAACAAGTTGTCATTCTTAAACTACTGGTTCAAATTAACTGAAATTTTAAATATACCGTGTTTATACAATGACTGATTAGTTGCTGAAAATCCAGGCTTCTTGTTTTATCCACAACAAAATTATAGGGGTGTCAAAAATAGCCCGAATTGCTTCGAGAAAAGGATGTTACGGCCGTGCCGCTTTTTTTTGCTCGACTTGCGGGGGCACTTCCGTGCCCCCAGATACAGTTTTGGAACTGATAAAATGAGGTTTTAGAACTAAAAAAAAGTACCATAATAAATATATACATGATTTTTATTCTACCCAATAATTTGATAGCAAGTACTCTCAGTCAAAACATCAATAACAATACTTAAGCAGCCTTCACTTATGCAAGTAATAGTTTCAAAAATATGATTCTATTTGGTACCCTAGAGACAGCCCTAGGTCTGCCCATCTCCGACTACGCCGTTAATTCGATACCAATTTGCAATTCCTACATGCGACGGTGAGATGTTGTTATTGGTATTTAGACAGATTGACTGGAAACTTGTTCATGAAGCGGATGAGCTAATTTTATTCTATTTCTTACATAGACAAGTGTTTAATACGCTCTAATCGATGTATGTCTGAAATATGGAGTTTATTTGTATGATCTACTCTTTCACAGGTATTCTATAAATAATCGGCTTTACTATAGTTCAGGATTTGGATTTCTTTTCACTATACCCTTAAGAAATATCGATTTATTAACTGATTTTAATAATCCTTGTTTTTCTATTACTCTTTGCCGTTGAAGCAGGAATAATACGCATATATTAAATGCGCGTTGCATTTTTAAAAAACACGATGAGACACATAAGTCTATTACTATCTTTATACTCTTGCAAAATTAGAGCAAGAATGTGAGTCAACAGATATCTAAGATAATTCGCATCAACAAATCCCCAACCTAATCAACCAACGAAATCAGCAATCCCAATTACCGCGCACTCGATTTAGAAACTCGATCGGAATCGAGTAATTAGTAATTTAGCGAATACACCTACCGCGTCATGTACCACGACGCAGGGACAAGCTGGCGAGGTACTTTCTAGCATGCGTGGGCGCAACAAGTGCTGAACAGTAATTAATGCAACTGCAACGAACGGACGGACGGTGAAACCAGCTTCAATCGTGAACTGATACAAATAAATATGAAATGCCGTGAGAAAGCGAAGGACTTACTCATCAGAGGGCACGATTTCACTGGGAGTTATAAGATATGTTTATCAACAGAATTTAAAGCTCTCCTTTAGTGTATTTTTAACAAAAGCAGCCTGTTTGTCCGCAGATCTTCGATTATTTCTTCTATTTTCTGTCTCTCCCACTGCTAGGCAAGACTCGATCCCGAAGGATGGAGGAGTTAGGCTTTAAGTCCACCGTTCTAGCCATGTGCTGGATGGGGACTTAGCCTTTAAGAAATGTCAGACGTGTGAGAGAGAATTACAATGCACTTAGACCATTCATTAAGTAATATCGAGACAAAAGCTTGTCATTATATGAATCACAATTTTTTAGAACTTCAGTTAATATTCACCATAATTTATTTTGTTTATTTATTTAAACTTTTTATACAATTTGTATAAAGGCGGACTTAATGCCTAATACATTTGTTTATACGCTTTCTAACTGTCCAGTTAATATGCAATCCTTTCTAGAAATTCAAAGAGCTGCTAAATAGTTATTTCTTTTACAGGAAACTATGAATAAAATGGTTTTTGAATAAAAATATTAAATTTAATCCCGCCTTAGGAACTTTTCAACGTATACAATCTCGATAGAGTTTAACAAAACTTAATCTTTCTTCTTCTGCTGCAAAAGAAACTTTACTTATTCATAAATTAATGGCCATTCAAATTGTAATGGCAACTGCTCACTCTGTACATTTTATGCGTAATTCCAAGCAAAACATAATTTTTGAATACTTCTTTGCTAAATTACATCCTTTTATATGTCTATCCCTATTTAAATGTATCATTAATATTCCTATTCATGTTCTTTCAAAGAATATCATAACTTTTTCATACTTAAAGAAAACTTGTCAGTGTATCATGAGCATTTCTATAGAAATAATTTCATGGAATAACTTATTAACTACTGAATAGCCATTTTACTACATTTCAAACTATATAGTTAATATTAAAACGGAAACACTGAATATGGCATACAGGAAGATGTTATGACTCAGGCATCCGTTAAGAAAGGATTTTGATCTATTCCACCCCTAAAGGGATAAAATAAGGGATGAAAGTTTGTAAAAAAAATTCTGTCCAGTAACAAACTACGCGGACTAAGTGGCAGGCAAAAGCTAGTTTACAATATAACATTAGCGTTATTTAGCAACACAGACATATATTTTAAACCTTATCTTTTGACATGACATGAACAAACGTTACAACTCGAAGACATGTTAAAACAATTAACAGTTGCTCTCACACTGACATATTGACAGCGTAACCTGGGGGGCTATCACGTATCTCATTTGACAACCATTTGAAAGCCACTATCCTGTCCATTGTTTTCTCCCTTAGGTTATAGTGATTAATACGTTATATCAAAGCAGCAATGTACTGAATATTGACCATAGATTTGACGTATACTAACTGTCAACTGAGATACGTGATAAGCCCGCAGAATGCTGTAACGTTATGTAATAAGTAGTGATTGCATTGGTATAAGCGTTTGAATCCCACGCGAGGGATCAAATCTAAAGCAAAGACGGTGACACTTCAAAGTTAAGTGTATGTTAGAAATAGTTGTCAAATTGTTTTAATGGATATGATAAACGGGCGGTGTATGGCATAGACATTACTCGAAAAAGTTCTTTATAGGATACAAAATTCTCAACCTTTTAGACGGTGAAGTGGAAGTAAAGTTTAACCTTAGCCTCATTACAAGAAGGAGACATTCCTTACCCAGTAATGTCTTTATTTATCCAACTAATTCGCCAAAAGAAAATCAAAAAATTATGATGGAAGTATGTTTGTCGCTCTTTCCCTTAAAAAAATGGAATTTAATTTGGCTTGTGTGCCAAACTAAAGTCCATGTAGTAGTTTCATTTGGCACATCGGGGAAATTGAAAATCTTCCCACACGGACAAAGTCACAGGGAGAAGCTTGCTTAATAACGTGCAAGTTTCCAAGCATTCGCACGCTCCTTAATTATCAGGAATGTTAGCGGTGAAAGCTTTTCAGTTTCAACCGTTTGGGACACAGTACGACGCTGTGGGAAGCACGTAGGCGGCGTAGGCTGCACGTAATTACATCACCAGATTAAATTGACCTCTCGTCTCTCTTATAAACCTGTTTTAAAGTGAATTAAAGTTGTTTTAATCAAATATCAAAATATCAAAATTAGAGCCTTATGAGTAGAACTAGCAAGGAACTCACGATTATTCTTTTTAATCCTCAAGCGATTCAATGTTATGTTAGATTCATTCATCGTATCGTTAGTTAGTCAGTGGTTAACATAGAGTCAAAGTTGTCCAAGTCAGGCATTTGATATGGCATAACGATTGATATCTTAACTAAAGACAACTAGGGCCGATTTTTAACGTGCCCTCGGTACAGAGACGCTTAATACAAATGTGGTATTTGCGGCCACCCATCTATAGAATGTCCGTCCTAAGGTTGTTAAGCACACTGATCTTTTACCAACCGGTAAGCGCAACCATAAGCGTCTCTTAGTGTAAGAAAGGTCTAAATACTTTGGTCGATCGTGTAAGAGAAACAAAAGCCCGTTAATTTGTCCCGGATCAAAATCACCGTGTCCGTGAAATCGATTACGTTTTGTCTAATCAAAGTGTTAAGACGATTATCATAGGGCCTTTGGCATTTATGTGCATTTCTTTGTTGGGTAATAATCATAAAATTAGACTTCGAATATTTTTTTGAGATTTAAGTTTTTTGTTGACGTGATTTTTTAAAATTACCTGGAACTTAAATTTGGGATGGCACAAAGTTGTAAAAGCCGATCTTTTCGCCTTTGAATGGCTTTAATTGGTAGATTCGATTAATTTCATTGTCACCTTTAGGACATAGACAACGAAAGACCGTTAAGCAGCAGAAGATATAAGAAATCTTTGTATATTATTGAACAAATGGAAAATTAAAATAGACATTAAATACTTATACCAATTTAACCCTACTTGTACCCTTAGTATAAAATCAAGTAACTTTTACTAAAGTAGTCTTCAGTTATAAAAACCGTTCAATCGACACTCCTCGTATGAATCACATATCAATAAACGTAGAACAACATTTCATATCCGGGAACTTCCCAATTACCTAACTGAACGACAAATATCTTGGCGACATCCGTATCAATATATATTACTAGCTATACCACGCGGCTTTACTCGCTTATAATATACTCGTTGGATAAAATAAAAGAAATGGTTAAGGATAGAATCTAAAAAAAATATACATAATATATGAACATATATTATTTTTGGTCGCAGTGATGGCCAAACGGTCGAAGCATGCTCGTCTCATTCATCAAATTCAGATCAGCAGTTTAACCATAAATACGTGACACACAGACAGACAGTTTTAATATTATTAGTACGAAAGATTTTATTAGTCGCAATCGGATGTAACACTCGAATTGGCGACAATATTTCGTAATCAATTTATATATTTACGACATCAATAAATGTTGGCGTCTTAATTAATATGCTGTTACAACGTGTGATAGTTATTAGCATATGCTGCTTGTGACATTGAAGTTATGTTTTAAGAAAGTTGTGACGCAAAATTAATTATTTAATGCTAATTTTTAAGCGGAAGCTCCAAGTATTCTTTGTCAATATAAATGTTATGTGTCTTTTGTCGTATACCAATTTATAACTCAGAACAAATACAGTGTGTTAAAGTGCTTTTGTGCTCCAGACCCGAACCTACAAACCCGTTATATTGATTTCCCATTATCACCGAAAAAAATGTATGAAAATCTGAACAGCGCCTCTAGCGGGTGAAGTAGGAGCCATTTTTTCCAGTACATTTATAATGTCAAACTTTCGAGACTCAAAAGAACCGTTTGTTGAGAATTGCGCTACTGGTTATTGGTAAGTTACTAGGCACTAGGCAGTCATTTATTCAATACGCCACACAAGAGCTGTCAAATGTTAAAGTTATGTGTTTGTTTACACGTGAGAGGTGAACTCAAAAACTACTGGATTTATTACAATGTCAGAGCTTATTAAAAAGAAAAATGTTCCGAGTTGAACTTATCAAATTTCAGAAAGTTTTTAAAACAGTGCTTTCACCAGATAAAGTGGTTCGTTTCACATTTTATGACAGCACTTTCCATAATCGAAATATGACCTTTTAAGGATACGTTTTAACGATAAGCGAGAAATACTACATTCTTTAGAAAAACACAACGGTAATATTAATTTCTAAAAACATTCTGAGAACTCACACTTAAGCTCGACTGTTTTAAGATAACTAGCAGTCCTTAGCGCTCCGTTTTTGGTTTAAAGGCGAATGTTAGTATTTTGGTTAGAACCTGAATAATAAATAACCGCAATACCGTAATTAGAGGTCGTAGTTAATCTTATGGAACAATTAAAACAACATAGTGTTAGCTATATTGTTATGTGACGATACTGTGCGATCATTCTGACAGATTCTAACGTTGCTTCTAAAACACCTGTACCTATTATTAACGTATCTAAGGGCCGCACCAAGAAACGTCAAGCAACAGTCTCTCTAAAATATCATGTTGTCATTTATTTTAAACCGTTCTATTGTCATCAAGAGACTAAAAGCGTAACTGACATCTAATTGACTTGAATTTATTAGCGTGACCGTTTGAAAAACCTAAAAATGTATTTACATTTGTAAGGTATAATACAGTCTAAGTTCGCAACAAAAATGATCTAACACGATCTAACACTACGCACAACAAAAGCCTGAAATGTAGCAACATAGTAGCACAATAACGCAAATCGCAAAGTTCATTGACTCATCGCTAACAATGAACGGTGACGCAAACTGTTACGCTATCGATAGTCGATACTTGTCGATAACTCGTTGTATAATCGCTCGATGCGCCGTCGAGATAGTGTGTTACTCGATAGATCGGTATCTCGGACGTGGGTGTTAACGTTCGCGGATGATGGTGATCTTGTAAAGTCGCGTTCAAAATTGCGCTTTCTTTATTAATTAACTTTTATTAAAATGCTGGTTCAACTATACTGTTAATTATTTGGCGATCAAATAGTGCATATGAATTGAATGTTAGGTTTTCTCATCTTAAGTTTGGGCATTGTTAAGTGGCCTGTAGTAATTATGCAGTCTTCCCATCTTATTCTGCTGAACTTTTTCGATAAAAGCAAAACAAATAAAATTATATTTAAAGAACATAAAAGTTCTGTCTCCAACTTTTTCTCTTGGGTTTCGGTCAAACGTTAAATATGTAGGTACATACTTTCAAACTTAAAACCAGGCTTACTGTCATCCGAATAAACCAAATTCATAGAGCCTAGCTTACAAATTACTTGCATTGTACAATAATTATACCCTAAAATCCATGTACACAAAACTTTAACGGAGAAAGATACGTGCTAAAGACAGCCTTAAAAAAACCACAATTTCTACACACATATTTCAAATAAAAACTGTCACCTATACAGATAATAGCGCAGTAAACATATAACCGGTATCCGACGGAAGTTTCAAAACACTCGCCTTATAATATTGTGAGACTGTGACTCATTCGCACTTACCTACTTGATATTTCCTGCCACTAATTGATAAAATGTAAATCCAACTTGCTACTCGCTTTTGCTGAGATTCAATTAAGCTGAATATTATTTACTTAAAGCTTTCGGTGAAGGAAAGCACTTAGTTATATTGCATGCCGCATAAACGTGATTTGTAAAATATGATCCATAAATAACTTACTTACATATGAATCTCTACAAGCTTTTGACGATCATGGTACATACCTGAAAGAAATAAATACATAAATGAGTACAAATATACTTTCAATCGGGGTTTAAAAAAACAATTATTTTCATATTAAATTTTTTAATTTATTCTTAACTATTTTTTTTCTCTGTATGAAAACTTTTCACGTGTCTTAAAAATAATATGAGTGTTTTCAAGCTTCGCGCTTATCTTTTGAGAATCTCACATCACACATGTGGTGATCCATTTTACTTTATAACAATATCAATATACACTAGTAATTTATTATTTAACACATAATAAATTATGCGATAATAACACATGTCATAATAACATAGTTATGTATCAACATTCAATCAATCAAATCTATTTCAGCAACTAATATTCGACTACCCACACAGTACAACAAATATATCGTACAAACTTCAGAAAGGCAACAATATGAAAGAACCTCGATATGTTTCGTGCAGAGGTCACGTGAAGGACGGGGTCGGAGGTCAAGTTCAAGGTCGAGGTCGCTCGGTATTGATTCACCGGGGCGTTGTCATGAAGTGGGCTGAAGAATTTTTGTATGAAATACTTTGTATGAATTACAGTATTTTGTGTTATTCTTAGAGTGTTTAGAAATTAGTGCTATAGTCAAGTAATTCGCAATACTTTACAAAGTTATTTAACACCTTTACTCACATAATATCAATCTATCTTTCCATAGGGGTACGGAAAGACCAGAGAACGCATTTGTCCTGTTTAAATTGTATTTATAGTACTAACTACCAGTTTTCATGTACTTTTTTCAGGGACTGAGCGGTTTTGGGATAGTCTTCTAAAACTATTAATGCGAGCACGTCTTATATTCAAGTTAAGTAGATGTATCAATCCATTCATGGTGTTTACACGCTGCTTATGTAACCTTTTCAACGTGTAAAACCTTTTTATTGTCATAATATCACATTTATAAAAGCTTGTACATATTTTCATCACACAAAGCACATCTCCTACAACACAATCGTGAAGAATTCAAATCGCATCATACAGTACTGGGCTATTTCGTTCTAGATTAGTCTCGCCTCACAATATTTAATGAAGGAGAGCTGTAACGAGGACCTGGTTACTGCCCGTGTCAAGGACGGCATGGAGGATGGTATGCCGGGGTCAAAGTCGGAACCAGCGCAAGGATAGGTCGGCCAGGTCACTCGCAAATAGGTCACCCGGGATACCAGTGTGAAGTACTGATAAAGGAATTTAAATAATTTGAGTCAGCACTTTAGTTAGGGGTGATGTTTTGTTCATCTCTGGGTATGAACTACTCTATTTTCAGGAGATTTTTTTTATATAATGTATTGTTGTTACGTGGGCCTTGATATGTTAAAAACAGTCCTAACGAAAATTGAGTACTTACTCAAAATCTCCTTTTTTTGAAGTCGCTTAAGAATGCATTAATTCTCCCAATTGTTCTTTATTTCGTAAAGGTCCATAACGAAAAAACGTGTGGGACTTACTTTACAAATAAAAATTTCTTAAAGTTTAAGGTAAAAGCTTAAACATTTACCCTACACTAGGTTTGGGGAATATCCCAGATTACTATTAAAGACTAAATAAAATAAAAAACTTAGCATTGTGTCTCAATCAGATATGTAGCAAGCATACAGCCTTATTTAGACAACGGCGCACAGCCTTAAACAATGAGGAAAATCCCCACTGAATTCACAGCATGTCAAAGTGTACGCGCAATTGAAATCTACAGGAAAATTATATGGGGAAACCCCGAGAGAGTACTTTTCAGCCATATGGTATCTTTTAACTTCTGAGTAAGTTCTCCTAAGAACTTAAATTGATGGATCTATAAATTAGTTCTTGGTCTGTGGGATTATCCCGTTAGTGAGTTATTATTGCGTGCTTTTAAAAAAATATGTAGGCAACAGTTGTAGTTCCTATCAGCGCAAACTTATTGCTGATAGGTTTTTTTATAAGTCATCACCCTATTTTCATTTTGTTACATGCATTGTTAAATAAATACTGTACCGGCGAAATATAATTTATACTTTAAAAAACTATTTTCTATATTCAGAACCGTCTTCTTTTAAATACATTTGTTGTTTTTCGTATGTAAATTTCGGAAACATAAAGTTCTCCACGCTTAAAAATACATCCAGTTCTACAGCTCTTTACCAACATTAGCGTAAATAATATTTCTAGACAGGTACATAAATATATTTTACTTATAAACCTTGGCTCATAGCAACAGCACATAAACCTTCGCCATTAATATACACGAAATAGAAGATTACGAAGCTTACAAACTAATGGCAACTACCCTTTATAGTATAGATACGGCTTTATGGCCGGCGAGGGTGAATTATGTAGGGTTTACGACCAACACCATTCCGGCCAAGGTGACATTTAATAACTACTGGTTATGTACCTACTAAATATAATAGATTAAGTTTACAGTTACTTAAAGATTCCTTAGGTCTGTATGACTGGTATTAACTTGAAAGCACGGTTTTAAAAACCCATTAGACATAATAAAATAAGTTAAATATGTATGTAATATGTATGTAATATAGCATATCTTACTTCAGGATACGAATTATGATTGCGAGCACTGCTAAATTAAATAACTAAATCCGTCACAAAACGATTTGCCTTAGGAAACCAAAAGCACCATGGTCAGCACTCGTACGCTCAACTTTTTGGACCATGGAATTTACAAATAACTTAAAAAACATCTGAACACAAAAACCACACAACGGTATCAGTAAAACAATGAGAAAATTGCCGAATTGTCGCAAAAAAATAAAAACGAATGGATTGTAAGGCTTCATACAAAAAACTGGTCCGTTTAACTCGTACCACCCTGACCCCGCTCGGCCATTCATTTATATGCGTCGAAAAACCTCGGCCATACACACATCTCATACATCAATACATCAATTTAAATTGTAATACGTTGTGTGTACAGGAGAGCCTTCCGTCAGAAATCATTTCGTATTTTGTTAACATTAATTGTTCATGAATAATGATTTGTTGATTTACTTTACTCGATGAATGTGCTGCTTTTTTGTATGAGTTATTGCCGTTTGCTGAGTTTATTGCTAATAAACGTGATGTAAACATGGATTAGACTGTTACTATTATCATTTAACAAAAAGTCGGCCAAAATATATTTGCATCAAGAATTTTTCATAACTTAATTTGTTAATAATTTAAGTCCCTTACCAACATTGGCCAGCATGGTGGACTCAAACCCCTCCTTAATTACGGGAGGAATCCTTGCCCAGCAATGGGATATTATTAGGGTTAAATTATTTTTTTATTTTATTAACAATTATAACTTGTGTTAAGAATTATGTATTGTTGACGTTTAGTCGATAGGCGCTCGATATTATCTCATCGAGAAGTCATAATTACTCTTCTTTGGTGTTCTGTAACTCGGATGCCTTACAAATGAGTCCTCAAAAATTACTGTTATAGTCCAATGTCAATTATTTTTTTATAACCATACATTATCGTAACTACTGACCAATAAATAACATTGGCGTTCTTGAAATATTTTAATGCAAGTAAAGAGTACTGCAACTTTGTTGCACTTAAGGACAAAATTATAAATTAAAAAGATAGAGAATTACTTGTGAATTATTAAAATCAGTCACATTTTTTTAATTTAATGGGGGTCAGAGTTGTTTCTTTGTATTTATTCTTCCGAACACGCCTTTTTTGCTTTATTGGCTACTAGCTGACCCGCGCAAATTCGCTTGCGTCACCTAAGAGAATGGGTCAAAATTTTCCCCGTTTTTGTAACATTTTTCGTTGCTACTCCGCTCCTTATGACCGTAGCGTGATGTTATATAGCCTATAGCCTTCCTCGATAAATGGGCTATCTAACACTGAAAGAATTTTTCAAATCGGACCCGTAGTTCCTGAGATTAGCGCGTTCAAACAAACAAACAAACAAACAAACAAACAAACAATCAAACAAACAAACAAACTCTTGAGCTTTATTATATTAGTATAGATAATATTTTCCTTTTTTTGCTTCCTTAAAATAAACAACAAGCAAAGATAAAATCACTTACTGAAAATAAGAGGTAGCGCAATTTTTTTGCACTTTCGACTATCTAAAACTGACTAGTTTTCGAGAAATTTGTTTTTAAAAACACATTTCTAAATGGTAAACTCTTGATTCTAGATAGGCTATAGAAGGTTATATAGGAAATATTCGACTGTAGAAAATGGCAACACAGAACTTAATAAAATACACAAAGCCTAACTTTCCTTGCTCCCAGGAAGCACAACTTTCCTTAAAAAGTTACAATTGATTGTATCAACAAAATTGTACGATAGTGTCGTGACTTCATCGTAACTGCGTGAAATAAAAACATAAGAATTCTCGTTGGAATTCTTTAAAATACCAATTCGGGATTCGGACAAAATTATGGATTGGTTGAAACAATGGTAGATGCAAATTGCGGCTGCGTGCAGCATTTTTTCAAGACGAAAAAAATATAAAAGGCTCTTCGTACAATTGAATGCCGTAAAGGGCCACTGGAGGCATTTTAAGACAAGCCAGGCCATTGTCCGGGAAATATTCCTTCAAAAAAAATGCCCCGGAAATGTCTCAGTTGTTGAACAATATTAAAAGAATGTAGAAGTATAATTGGTACAAAAACTGTTGGCTTTCGATATTGAGGGACAGATAATAACGTTTTATCGATCGAGTTTATATTGGAGAACAATAAAAGAATTTCATTTCCATTGTGGCGGAGTCAAGAGATTTCAATGCGGATATTACAAAGAAATGAGGAACTTGGATATTGTAGATAACAATAGTATGATGGTTGCGATGATTGCGTAACTTTGGCTTTTAAGATCTTCAATATTTACAGTGAGTTTGTAAAAGAGTATCAATATAATGATCCGTTGCTTGAATCATAATACTGAATGGCCCTGTTGATACTAAACATTTATGAATCTCATAAATGCTCTCTTTCAAAAGCAAATTGCCTATTTATTTATGTTGTGGCTCGTCGAAAAAAGTTTTGGTTCGTTGCATCACAACATAACTCAAAATGTTCTTACTAACCACAAAATCCTTTCCAACAACAAAAGCACAATAGTACCGAACAATAATAATTGTAATCGCATGTCTGGAATGAGGCTTTCACTGCAGCCGGCAGACATGCGCAGGCGCAGTCGCAGTGAACACAGATGCAGCAATAATTCAAACTATTAGTCGAATTTCGTGTTCCCGGGGCGAGCGGTGAAAGTAGTCCGCTACTGGGCTTTGCTGTGCCCACTCTATACTACAAGTTATTAGCTGTCAGCGGAGCGTGTAGCGTTAGCGATTTGTAGCCAATTTTACTGTCAGTATAGGCATTTAAGGTTAAGTTTAAAGTGATAGTAACTTGGGGTGATTAAAAATACGACCCATAAGACAAAGTACGAAGTAAAGGTGGAGTCAACAATCGTTACTAGAATTTGTGATGACGATAAGTTAATAGCACTTGCGTTTCCATGTTATCAACTTTCATACGATATCATTTATTAACTTATCTTAGAGATGAGTAGCACAATGAAAGTAAAATTGAATTGATTATTAATTTATCTGTAGTGCACTATAATGGTGAGAACTATCGTCAAGTGCGAAATACGCAACAAGATCAATCAATAAATGAAAATCTTTTCTGTGAAACCTACAAGCAGGAACACATTCAATTAAAAGTATTTCTCCAATTAAAATATAGTGTAACAGACGTACTTATTGACACAAAACTCAAGGAGCGATCTCTTATAACTTGCGGCTACATTACAAGCGCGTGCTACGCCGGAGCCAGCGATGTTTATCGCCTATTTATGGCCGCATTAACTTGTAAAAAGCCTATAATTTTGTCTCTCCATCTCACAGTGAAAAATGTCCTAAGGCTGCACGTACCAGTTTCCATATCAACAACGTCATATCTATACCGAATTATGAGAAAATCGGTGCGAAGATTACATGGAGATAAGACCTTTATAATTTGAGTTTCCCGTTTAATAATTACGCGTTGAAATTAAATTATCCGTTTAAATCATTTCTAGTAATTAATCCACTATTTTCTGAGAAAATATCCTTTACCTACGCACTCCGGGATATAGCAGCTTTCGCTTACTGAATGTTTTTTCTAATCAGTTAGTTTCATAGTAACGTAGATTTATTCCCTATTACTGTATAATTATAGTACGAAGATAAATTAAGTATCGTAATTCATCTTTTCATGTAAGTAATCTCAAGTGTGTTTTATGTTGATTTATTACGAACCGATATTAACCTCTACCTCAGTAGGCTTCCATAAAAGCCACGCATAGATAGTAATTGCCTATGAAAAGGTTTTGACATTAAATAAATAACTTGTTTACTTGTATTTAGTTGCTTAGCTTTACCTACAAGACAAAGAATATCTGAATTCATTTAAAATATGTGTTGAATGTTGATAATTTAGATTTTTAGAAAAACAGGTAGGAAACATTGTTAAATACAGCTGAGCACAGGGCTACACACAAATGCATTTCATTCAACGATTTTACGGTACATTTAAGCTCCAAAAGACAACAAATCATACAATCCCAATACATACAAATTCTCTAGCACACGTAATTTTCAAAAACCCACAGGTAATCCCGCAATAATTTCACACAAGTCAATAAATCTGCCAGCGTTGAAGTAGAACCGGCTAATGTGCACAGACAGACAGTCGCTCGCTAATATAGTTGGCGTTGGCTTATGAATCACGGCCGATGAAAGCCCGTGGGTGTCTTATGAGACTTCCTGCCCACCCACGGGGACAAGGGAAGACTAGGAAACGAACGCCGATAGCTCGCCTGAAGCGCTGACGTAAGATCTAAATGAGATTCCTAGGGATGGAATGTATTGATATTGTTTTAGTTATAGTGTTTCAATAAACTTTTGATAATGCTGTTTGAATAGTGATAAAAGATTGTAGATATAGTACCCTAGCGAAATATTAACGTAACACGGCAGTATTCAATGAGATAAAGGCTTCTCAAGTTATGATAATTGTATTTAAGAATACATTTCGGACTGAATGCAAAAATATATTGTCATTGAGTGGTCACCTCAGCTGACTCAGCCATGATGTAAACTTAAATGATTAAATGCATTTAAGTTTACTTATGACTGTCAAAACATGTAAGATTTGCGTAGGTTTGCCTACTTTTGATTTTTTGTCATTCTCTAATTCAAGTATCGAATTGAATTCGATCAATCGAATATCAACTTTCGAATCGATACGTAAAAATACGATAATCTATAATGTAGAAAACTTCGTACAGCCAATAATTTGACAATATCTATTAAATAGCAGCAAATAAAAGTCGTAACCACGTGACAACCCGCGAACACATTAATATCGTCGTGTATTCGGTAACAAAGGCTCGCCCACTCAGCGAGGCTGCGGTAATGTGTGACAGGTAGCGCGGAGATAAATGTTAGACGAAGCTAATAACTTGATGATGTAGTGTCCGCGGGAGATGATTTGTTACTCAGTGCACTTCTGTGCAGGTTCATTGGCTTTCTTCTGACTTGGGAATGTTTGTGACTTCTGTCTTAAGGCAAATTTTGATTTGGTTTGAATTTTGAAATTTTGTTTCTATTCTCTGAGTTTTAAGATGGTGTTGTTTTTAGAGTATTGTAGAGAGACTGATAGGGCCTCTCTTGATGTTTGTAGAGGCGTATGTGTACTCCTTAAAGTGAATGGTTACATTGTTTATTTGTTGGGCTAACTATTTTTTTAGAAAAAGTACATGCAGTTTGCAATAATTCTGAATACTATTTAACATTCATGGTAGCGAAATTTAGATTTCTTTTCTGTTAACTAAAATATTTATGGATGCAGTTTCATAATATAAATTTCGTAATGTAAGGTAAATACAAATGACCGATACAAAAATAGAACCGTTAAATAACCGTTTAATTAAACTTCTGTTCACGACAAGCAACTCGCTGTAGCTTACAAAGTAGCATTCAATTAGCTTTTCTCGCAATTTAGTAGTTTCGCGTGATCACCGCGGATGCGTTTACCGCATTTACCATTCCATGTAAGATATAAACAATTGGAAACGGGAAATAATAGATAACAGGCACTCCCTTGCATATCATTATTCTCGACTTTCATAAGTTTCACTACGAATACATTCACTTAGCTGAAGATTACCATCAAGGGCAATTCGAAAGGGAACTCCATGAGATAGGGTCAGTTCCTTCAAGTGCTATGTTGTGAGGGAAGCCCGGGAGGTACGCGCAAGCGAAGAGCGAACACGATTTCATTTCAACTACTGATATTTTCGGACAGCTGAAGAGCCTATGAAATGATACATTCCACAATAGGCAATGTTGTTTAACTTTTTTTTACAATTAACCTGTAGGCATCTACTCTACAGGTTAATTGTAAAAAAAAGTCAAACATTATTGAAACGAAAAATAAGCCTTTAGAAAGCCTTAATAAACCAATTGATGGTTATTTTAAGACGAAAATTGCATCTCTGAACTTTAGCCATAGAAAAGTGTACTCATGAAGAGCTTACTATACTTTTACTATACTTTATACTAAGGAATTTTCTTCAACAAAATTAAGTCGTTCTCACCCCGCTTCGGCTATCACTAAAACCGAGCCCAGAAAACTGAGAACAGCGAGCGTTAGATAAGAAAAAGCTAACCGAGATAAAACCGAAGCGCATTTCACTAAACTAGCGTTTATCGCAGGTCCAAATGAGCATGTTACAAGAAACCTTAGATATCCCAACATTACTAAACGTGTTGCATTTAGAAAATGAGATTGACGATAAAACAAGCTGTTTTCTAAAACTAGCAATTATTTTGATAACTTTATGCTTTTACAAGAATACAGCTGTTTTATTGCTCACAAGAATTGTATAAGCATGCTACTAGCGACAGCGACGTATTACGATAAATAATAATCTTTATAAATAAAATTCTCCCCTTATTGAGTGACTGACTGAGTGACAACGCACAGCCTAATCTACTGAGCGTAGAAAGTTGAAATTTTGTATGAAGATTCCTTGAAGAAGCACTAAGACAGAATTCTTTTGGATATTTTTCTCCGAAAGGGATGAAAGTCCACGCGAGGAAAGCCGCGGGCGAAAAGCTAGTAGAATATAAAGCTTAAAGAAATAAGGTATTTGGCGTTGCAATAGCCTAAGGTTAAAATATTTGCTTCTTTCAAAGGAAGTAAAGTGACTAGTAGATATTAATTAATCCAGAGTTCAGTAGCTTTAGTATAATTTAATAAATACGGCCAGAGGCGGTCATAATTTTAACGCAAAATTATATTACATTCATATTAAAATAATGATTATTATGCAAAGACTAATTGGCTTATGTGTAATAAATTGTTCGTTATTAGTAATTTGTCATAGAAACGTATGTGTAGCAATAGGTTTAAAAACAATAACAATATTATTCAGTACTGTCAAGTATCAAGAGTTTGGCATTTAAAAAGTACTGCCAAAATAGTACCTACGGAGCCCACTAGAGGCGAGAGATTTTCGTACAGTTGTAGAGAATAGACCTACAGAAAAGAAAGACAAAGTAATATATTACCTAATATAAGCAATAAACGTGTTTGTTTTTTTTATAATTTATTCATCGAGGGGACTGAAGACTCAGGGGAGAGGCCTACTTAATTTAAAAAAAAAATATCACATTTTTTTTGTAAATTGTTCAAAACCTGCATATTATTGAAATTGCATAAGCAACTAATATAATAATGTAACTACAAACAATAAACATTATCAACCACCAGGTGTACGAGTGCAGACGAAAGCACTCATTTGCACTCATTGCACTTATTGCACTCATTTGCATGCGGAAACAGATAAGTGCATGCGCAGATAGTGCCGCTGAACGGGTGGCCTCGATGCTTAGCTTTCTAGATTAGGACCGTAAAAACTAATGGATTTCGTTTACTACTAATATAAGTATAGACTAGCTATCTAATACCCGCGATTCCGTGTGTGGGAAATATAGTTTATGTCGCTCCCCAGACTTCCTTTGCCAATTTTATCTAAATCGTTACAGCTGTTCTACCTTAAAGAAAAACAATTAAACGCGCTTCCACATTTCTAGTACGTATATATGTTATAAAGACAAACATTACTGAAGCCATTTTCACTTTTTCACTTTTTATAGTCGAGATGTGATAGCAGATTATAACGCCCTCTATTATCCAATTCGTAGGTGTCTACAATACACCCATATGACTTAATAAGCAGTCTATTAAAACCAGATTAAGATCAAAGCACTTCCATAAACAATCGATTCAATTGCTAATCTAAATTATGCATCGAAAGGTGCAAATGTGATACCACCAATAAATTTGTATAACACAAATACGATTGCGAGACATTGATTTAAATACAATTCGATTCGAGTATCGAGTATTGCAATATCGATCGAGACAGTAAATCCTACACTCGAACACACATTAAAATCGGTAGCCAGTGTGTCGACATCATAACTTTATTTATAGGTTCACTTTATCTGAACATTACGCTCGCCATACAGAGGTGAACACAACGAACAATGCACAGACGCTCGACCGGACCCAGGTACCGTTGTGTGCAGCCGACTGTTATAAAACCAAAATTGTAAATACACATCGGGTCAACAAGATACCATCTTTTTAAAAGCGAGAGAAAGGCTCAACACGAGTGCGAAGTTCAATTTATTACCCCTCGGAAGTAGAAACCGGGGCGGACGATGAAACATTTGGCCATAAATCAACTCCTACTTAACTTTAATACTTCCTACAATTATAGTGAGCCGAATTATTAATGAAAGACTGCGGCGTTCGTCAAATCATTACCAGTAATGAATATGAATACGGCGGCAGTAATACCGGCCATCATTAAAGCTAGACGCCCACCTCGACTCAGTGTCAGCGGCCAAGGAAGTGATATAACCGCTTTAAAGGTCCGTTCGATAGTAATTTTCTTCTTATCGTATGTTAAAACAGTTTTTGCATCGCGGCGACCGTCATTAGATAATGTAGCCATAAAGAAAATTACAGGGACTTCCACTCACCACGCGGGCAAACATTTTCCTTTATCGAGCACGAATCGAGCATATGTTCCGCGGGGCACTGTCTTTACAAGCTCCACGTGTACTTATAGCCACGATCATTGATTTATCCGAGATTTATGCACATCGTTCACATCGCCATATTAAAAGATATAAAGATATGCGCGAGATTACGATCGTGATCGACTGCAAAATCAATACAACGAAGGGATCGTGCACAAAGTGGGCGTTTAACCTCTGACCGAGGGCGTGGGCTGCGCGGGCGCACACGCCGCGTCAAACAATCCATCATGGCCGCTATCTGTGGCAAATTAACCCACTAAAGACGCCACCGACGCTTACCGACCACTATCTATGATACCTGATCGTGAACACCTGATACTGTATCAGGGATCAGGCACCCCGGTCGTGTGACTAGGCTTACTACTCGCTTGTGACGTGTACAAATCGTCCCAACACTGGGTACGTCACGGTTTCCAATTTACTTTCTTCCGCGAGTCGAATGCCGCTGACCCCGTAGACCACAAGAATCGTGGTATCGATATAATAGGCGCGGGTATTTGCATACTGATGAATGTTTCCTGTAAACTATTGCAAGCCGTAGTGCAACAATTGATGTAGTATTTTTTATTCTATTATTTTTGATAAATTTAAAATGTCTCCTTGAGGTGCATTAGATCTACGTGACAAGGCTACTGACAATTGTTACAAAAATGTATCATTGGTAGGTGTGTATATGCAATTCAGATGCGCTTATCATTTTGACACGCCTTCGAGCATACTTTTATAAAATGGAACTGTAGAAAATAAGCATCATGTGTATCAGTCTTCCGAACCCTGTAGAGACATTTATATTGAAATGTATGAACGCCAAAGAAGCAGTAATTGGCAGGGGTCATAGCGAGAGTCCCTGTTTGGTTTTTGCGATGTGGGCTCAAGGCGTGATTTAATTTTTATTTTTTAAATTTTAAAACATTTGGAAATTACCCAGATTCCTTATTTCACAGTTATATCAATGCAATTATCTTTAAAAGGAGCATGAATCTTGCAGTTAGCTATCAGTTGGTAAAAGTGGTCCCTGCACTGCAACTGGTTATTGGAGCGGAGTACTGAGTAGTGAGTAGTGGCACTTTGAACTGGACAAGCTGACTGGGGCGACTTAACGTCACTCAATGTGACGCCTCGATCGCTACATCGATATACAAGTAGGGTTACCATACTGACTGTAGTTATTGTCTGTAAAACCAAGCTAGACCCTTGCTCAGTTGGCTCTTTACTCAAAAGGAACATTTTCTGAACGTTTTTTTCCTTTCTTTGATCCTTTTTTTTTTTTTTTTTTTTTTAATTTTAAGACAACTCCCGCACTACGAATTGCTCTTGTGTCGCGGGGACTTTTACAAACATACAAACAACGGACACAAAGCACAACCAGACCCAAAGCAATTATTTGCGGATCGCACAAATAATTGCTCCGTGTGGGAATCGAACCCACGACCTCCCGTTGCAGTGGTATCGGCGTGGCGACCTAAACCACTGCGCCACGGAGTCAGTCTTTGCGAGTAAATAACGTGACTTTAAAAAACACGGAGAAAATTGTAAGTGTACTGATCATGTGAAATTCAAAACGAACTATCGCTACTTACTGAAGCTTATTTAAAAAATAATTCCCACACTTACACGACAAAAAGTTACTTTGTTGTATTAACATCGACAATCGCAATTGGTTGCAGCAAACATAACTAACATGCAAACGCTTGCTCTTTTTTGTACTGCAGTAAATAAATTTTACTAAAATATGACACAAAATCTACGCACTTGTTTCAAAATGTGTAAAGTTATACGTTTATTACTTCACCTATCAAAGTCAAATAAGAATAATATCTCTTGTACACATGGAGACCCTACTTTGAACAGGTTTAAACGATCAACAGCGACGGGCCGTCAATTACTGGCAAACAATTACACAACGTAACACAAGTAGGCCATATAATGATCACGGTTATGCATGTTACCCGCTGTTATGTGGAACAATTGTTTTTAAATATACTAGTACATTACTTATACTACGAGATAAACATTTTCACAACTTGATTATATTTCGCCATGATTCTTAACTTTCGCGTTTTACAAAAACATCCTACAGACGCGTTCCTTATGCGAATTCGAAAAAAAGTTTTTCAGAAGCGATAGTCAGGGTTGCTAGTACCTGGAGCACTAATAACCTCTTATTTAATTTTTGAAGACTACGCACTAAAAATTGCTCAAGTATCGCGGGGACGTTTAAAACATTAACCAAAGGACACGAAGTCCTATGGATCGTACAAATATTTGTTCCGTACGGAAATCAAACCTCCCCACGTACTGGTAGTTTCGTAGCACCGTGAACCACTGCAGCAATGAAGACTTGAGCTCACATACTATTATGTTGGTCTAAATACCTAATTCTCCCTTTATTAATATTTCAATTTCGTTTATAACGTACCGTGTAGTAATTTGACAGCGCGTGTGCACAATGTTGCACAAACGTTCTCTAGTACTACGGATTACCCTGTCCGAATGACGACCGTGGTAAATTACTTTATTGAATTCTGAGCAGATGCAAGTTATACCTATCAAGGTTCTTCAGTGTCGATTTTTCTATTTGGTTTGTTTTTTTTGTGGCTTTTTATTTTAATGGTCGGCTTAATCATTGTAAGAGAAGGTAACAATTTAAAAAATACGTCATTTTTTAAATGTAATATTGTGTTTGTTACCAAAAATATATTTAACTTCTAATGTTATTTACTACTAGGGATTTTCGTAGGTACATATTTTAGCTGCGCCTTTTCTAGTTTCGAATGGACCTTAAAAGTCGGTATGTCAAACAGCCATATTAAAAGCATTACGGCTAGAACCACCATGGGTGTCGCCACCTAAAAATCATTTACTACGATCTAGCGTAATATTTGTTGGACGGAACTACGAAAGAGTTCAACGAAAGAAGATCAAACTCGTTAACACTTAGGTCATTAACCCCAATTAGTCTAATAAAAATAAAATTGAAACAAAGTATATACAAACACCTTCACTTACTTATAAAACCTACATTAGTCTACATTTTATCGGTTTTAACCCTAGTTGAACTAGAATGTTCTCTGAAAGTTACTTCGTGTCAGTTAATAAACGATGCGATACCAGCGGTAAATCTTCTGCAACTTTGTAGTACTAACTAAATGAGAGGAGCAAATAATGGGCTTTATAGATTAAGCTTTGTATTCGTGATGTTTGTTCTAAGCTATATGTATAAATTAATTTATGTTCATATATTTTTTTTATTATATTTTCTTTAAATCTGCTACCGTAAGGGAAGATTGACATATACATAACACACGAAAACTGCATTAATTTTATTTTAGTAAGAACTCACACATTCTATATTTCCATGATTTTTATGAAACAGGGTCAAAATTAAGACAGCATAATAATAATCACTAAATGAATTTATTCAGTAATAAATGAAAATTATTTCTATTGACATTAAACTGTACTTATAATCTAGTTTTAATTAAAAAACTAAACTTAAATATGCTTTCCGCTAAACATGTTACAAATATCGCTAGCAACAACTTGACTATACGCAACCGACAGTTTGAGTAATACGAACCATATCGATTTAAGGACATATTAGCTTTTAAAGGAAGATAGAATGCTCCGTGACTCGATAGAGATTGATCGGACCTCTCTCTCGTTTTGCAAGGTGCTTTATATGTCTTTATGTGCCGTATCTGGAACGCGACTGCGTTGGTCAATCATCGACGATAATGTACGATTGCTGTTTTGAATTGTAGGGGATAGTGATATTGACAGGGATTAATGGTGAAGGATATGATTAGAGGAGAATTTAATTATTTGTGCGAGTAGAAAAGTATAAAATAGCCTATTGTGCACTACGTACTTTCGTAACTAGATAAATAATTCATTCATTGTAAAATGATAAACAAAGTATTCAAATAACTCATCGCAAACTTTAAATTGCAGGTGTTATGCTCACGATATATGTTAAATACGTGTGAATAAGGCTTTTATTCTATACGTAACTGAACCATATTATGCTTAATTAAACCTAAGAATTCATAGGCTTAAAAAGTAGAGCCGGGGATTCACCAAGAATTAATCAACCTATTACAAGAAAAATGGTTAATGAAAAAGTACATCAGTAGGTCAAGCCTTTCCCTACCCTTTAGGCACACCACAGCACCTAATTAACAAATTAAAACAATCGAAAATCAACCCACTATCATTTAATCAGTCGCCGTCAACATTCTAATTTGCCTGTCGTACCATTTCCCTCGCGACGGTAGAACCGTGCTTCCAGCCGGGCCTCGGGGGCCATGCTTAATAGATTTCTTCATTATTGGACTACGTCGATATGCATAGCAGATATTATGCCAGTTATTTACTGCCAGTACCCTCAGGGTAATTATGACGCGAGATCTATGATAAGAGACTCTGATTTCCATCTGTATGATTGGTTGATAATGAATTTGTTATTGAAAGTAGATCGCTTTTTTGTCGTGTAACTGTTTATAAGGGCTTACGTGTGTCTCGCTACGTAATTACTTTTAGGATTTTGTCTTGTTGCAACTTAAAACTTAATTGTCTAAAATACATCGCATACGTGTCGATAAGCAGTGATAAATAATTTTCCCATTTTCACCGTATTTTCATCGCTGCCAGCTTCTTCTATAAATCATAGCGTTATAAAGCATATAGCCTTCCTCAATAAATGGGCTATTTAACACAACGATAAATTTTCAATTCGAACCAAATTCCTGAGATTAACGCGTTCAAACAAACAAAAAAAACCTCTTCAGCTTTATACTATTAGTACAGATATCTATAGTCTAAATCACAGCAGTTCCTTATACTTCTACGTATCCAAGTTCAATGTTAAATCGAAGGTGTCACCCTCGACTAGAGTGACAAATTTACATGAAACTTCAGGTACAAGCCTCAACCTGTTCGTGAAGACAAGACAATAGGACATTACTGGTTGAATCAATGGCTCGTTGTTTATCTCTCTCTCTTAGATAGATGTTATAGACTTGCAACTAGAACATTTCAAGTTGTATAATCGTAAATTTGCTTATATAGACCACCTATGATGCAAATGTTCAGATTTGTTTTATTTACGGCCATGATGTATGAGTATAAGGTACTCAGAAAATTCAATAATTATTTCAAAGAAATAGAATAAGGTAACTCATTTAAAGAACGTTAGGTTGCTAAGAACGAACTTGAGACAATTAAGTATAGCTTTATCAAACGTTTAAATATTTTCATTGAGGACAGATATTGATTCTTAACTTGATGAAGCAAAAGTTCATTTGACATGTGTATACTGTAGGTATAAATCAAAATGCAAGGACCACACTAAGTACAATCAAGCAGTTATTATCCAACATAATAATGGCAAATAATCGCAAGTTTCCTTCACATTTCTATCTAAACTCGAAGAAAGTGGCATCAACAACATTCATAGAAAACACAATCAAAGCGATCTATTCCGTTAGTACTTCTGACACGAGTCTCCTGAATAAGGGAGCTAGAAAGCGCAATATTTTATGGATCCCATTAATAAATGGTCCCCTATAGGTCGGCGAGAGCGTATCGCTTCATTGAGGAGTAAGTGAAAATGGCATAAATCAAACTTAGATGCGCTCTGGTTGCTAAAGGTCTAATAATTCAACTCGCACAACTTTCTCGGCTAATGCTAGTGGTTTAAGTTGTTTGGATTACGAAAAACTTGTATTTATTGTGATTATAATGGCTTGTTTACTTATTATGTTGAAGATGAAAACGTTGAGAAGTTGGGTTCGTTTGTTTGAACACGCTAATCTCAGGCACTATTGATTCGAATTGAAAACATATTTCAGTGTTGAAACTAAGTAACGTCACGCTATTACTAAATAAAACCAAAATTTAAATCAGTCAAAGACAAACAATCTGTGCCACTAATACAAATAGATTTTACAATTTTATGCCTATCATAAGAAATTTAAAGATAGTTTTTGTATAGATCCTACAATTGTATTTCCATTAATATTATACCCATAGAACCACCTTTCGTTTCAACCTACACATGATTGCACATTTAAGAAAACATACCCATAGAAGTGACCTTTCGTTTCAACCAACACGTGATATGAGTTGTACATTTAAGAAACATCAAAAACAATAACAACTTAACTTAACTTAACAATTCAACATCAAAAAAATAATTCCCAGTAGGCACAAAATGTTTATTTAAAAAAACCATTGTATGCAAGTATAATAAAAAATCAATGCATCGATTACCGCAGCACGTAATAGTGCATTATTATCAAAATGACATTGTCCCAAGGTACTTGATCATGATTGATGATCAGACCATCTGTTCTGACATAATGATCAGTAATTTGACGCAAAAAATACTCCGCTCATTATGAGATGATACTGTTGGTTTATGCGATACTGTGAAATGCTGGCGTATTTTTATTTAAATGTGAAGGTTTTGGTACTTAATATATAATAATATGGTAATATTAATAAGCAAATGCATTTATAAAATGATGAACGAAAACAATGAATAAACTTTAACCCAAACATAATTACAGAAAAACGCGAATTAAGGCCGATTAAATAATATTAAAAATATACATATGCTATAATCGAAATAGAATCAAGCATAAATATGTTCTGACCCTATGACTGATTCGAAACCAATTTGTAAGGCGAAACTATCTGCTCTTTCAATCAAGGCTTGCAAGTTACCATAATATTTTATTTCATATTTAATCAATAATTCCTACTCGAATCTGAGTACACAAAACCTACCAAATAACTTAAAATAAAAGATTGTGAAGTCTACCGAAATCAATGTTCCGAACCGATCAATTTCGCGGTATCAATAAAGAGTAATAATTAGTCATTATTCAACTCCACTCAATGTCTTCACGAATTATAACGACATGTACTTTTTAAAACAGAGTTTCCTAAACTGTGGTCCGATGACCCATGAGTATAGGGTCCATGTTCTATACATAGACATTAAAATTAATTAATAAATGCTAGCTAGTCTCGAAAACTTAGCACCAGTCATCACATTAATACATTATTATTAACTGACTTCTAGGAAAAAACTTGAATATTAACCCGCATTTAGCCATCATGTAGACTCAAGACCTACCCCCTCCCTCATTCCGGGATCATTGTCCAGCAAGTGGGGCAGCAATCAGTAACCGAAGTAACAAAATATAAATCGTAAAAAAAATATCCTTATATTTACTTTCGTTCATTTAAAGGATAATTGAAATGCAGCTCGATTTTGTAGGGCTTACTTATAAAAGTTTTAGAAACGGTGTTAAAAACTTCAAAGTAATCGCCACACGTGCTACTAAGTTGAGGAAGTTAATTACAAGACCGGAAGATATTATATGTGATATCAGTAGACATTGGACAAGTTGTCGGAACGTCTTGACGAAGCGCTCATTAAATGTCGGTGAATGATTAAAGACTGTGGTACAGTTGGAAGCGATTGTTGAGATATATTAGGCATGTTTTTGGTCGATAAAATAAATTATGTTATTATTTAAATTGTGCATGAGTCAAGTGAGTGGAGACAATACGAAGTAAACATAGAATGCTCTCCAATCATACATTTTTTCGCCGTAAGTTTTAGCCCTCTTACGCAATAGATGTTAACCGCGCAGCTAACGGCTAGTGCGTAGGGAACTCAGTCGATGTAATATCGAGTGAAATGTTTGTATATAATGGACATCTTTGAATTTTTATATGCACAACTAGAAAATTTTACTTGTGATTGAGTAAAACTGTCACACAATTGAGCAGACATTAGTAGCCTTTAAGTTATTAATTCGTAAGTAATACAAAATTGGTTACATCTACTAAATCTTGTTATATTGTGGAATGGCTAAGCTATAAGGTCATAAACAGGTATATAAATCTTATTACTCGTTCTAATTAACCACCCTACCGCTGTAAATTCATGTTCATAATGAAACAGTCCCAAAAAAAATTGGGACAGAAAAATAATTTTGAAAATGAGAAATTTTGCCCAATAGAGTAATCCCGCAGAGCTTTGCTTGGCCTATTTTCATGTTTATTATACACGAGTTAACAATGCGTGAATAATTGTTTTCTTAAATAAATATAATGTTTATTTGTTTGTATACATAGTGTGATTACAATTTAATATAATTATTATAACAGACTGCGCAGCTCGTAAAAATACTCTATACTTTAAGTAGAGTATTTTTCCGATGTATACAAGTCATTCCCATTCAAGCTTTTATAAAACATCTATCTCTAACCCTTGCGTAAATTCAGCTTACCACTAAAAACTATAACACAATTCTAAACAAAAGCATGTCCGTCAAGTTGCAAGCCAATCTATCAAGACTTAGGCAACAATGCAAATGATCAGTGCACAGATGTTATCCGGATAAGCGATGTATACGTCGTAATGACGTTGTTACAATGTGTTACAGCTATCTGCGATTGGTCGCGGTTGAGCTGCACGCGCCACGTGGGCGTCGTACCGTTTGAGGCAAAATGTTCTACTAGGGACTGCCCGTGACTTTGGCTGCTTGGAATGGACTATGGACTTACTAAACCTTAGAAACCAAGGGTTACCCTTAGTGTTGCTTCAATAGCGTTTAAGCTCATATAAAAATGTCAGTTTGAATAGATCAACTACCGCTAAATGTGCCTCAGAATCCGCGCATACCTTCAGTTAACCCAATCTCAAAACATTATTTATTGCTGTTCCGTTCCAATCAGTCTTAGTGTGATGTTATATAACTTAGTCCTCCTCAATAAACGGATTGTTAAATACATAAATCATATTTAATTCAAACCATTACTTCCTGAGCGAGAAAATTTCAAACCTAGACTTGAAGAACATGTCAATTTGTGGCTTTTTATTTTGAAGTATTTCTATATTATTTGATCCGGAGCGATGTTTTATTCCAATAATAAATTATTTTAAGAAATTATTTTTTCGCAAACAGTCAGCCGCAATCAAATAGGCTTCAAATCTCTCTTAAAACGGTCAGTCACAAATAAATAGTCAGCTAGACTAGCACTCAAACTCCATTCAATATAATTTACCTAACCTAAAACCTTGTCCATCCAACTAGCCACAGACTGAGACTACATTTAGAAAATCATCTGAACCAACGAACCGTTATCATCGTAACTTATTTTTTACTCTATAGACTGACCGGAGCCGTCATAATACGAACGTGACGTAACCGAGCATCGAATCGGCACCACATTGTGTACATTATAATTATAATCACTCCCGCCGTGAACGGTTCCATATAAAGATTCGCTATTAAACGCTATTTTGGGAAATTTGCATAAAATTATGAATATTTAACTTGGGTTTTTGGTAACTTTTACTTTTATGCCTACAAACGGCATTTTTAAATAAGACGTCAGATGTTTTGTCGGGTTTTAATGAATACGTTTAAAATATAATTTAAAAAAATATATTTAAGAGAACGCCTTTGAACAACGCGTAAAGCAGTCGGGTAAAGTAGCAGCAATTGTTTTGATAACACATGTAAGTTATCCATGTTTTCCTCGATTACACACTAAACATCTTGGATAACGAAAGCGGGGAAAGAAAGAAGAAAACCATTAAAAACGAAACTAGCATCAATAACATAATTGTCTTACTATTACCCCAAGACAACTACGGTACATTAAATACATAAATAGTTTCTTTACCCGTTATTGTCCAACTGCTGGCAAAGGTCCACTCCTGAACAAGGGAGAAGTTAGGTCTCGAGTCCATCCATAAATAGTATGCCATCAAAAACATTCTGTAAAAACCTCAAGTCTCGCCGTAAAAAGTTGTGAGATCTATATAACACCAAGTCGATTAATCTATTTAGTCTCTACTTATAGGACCTTCTGTCTTAAGTTATTACGTATGTTATTATCATGCCAATTAAAAAAAAAATACCTTTAAAACAAATAGACCGACCTGGCCATCGCATGATTTAATTATTAGTATGTATCACACTAATCAGCACGACGAGAAGACAAGTTAATGCTCCTTAAATGTTAATGGCGAATTTGTGTTTTCTTGCGATGACCAAGTCGATCTATTTGTTTTAAAGGTATTTTTTTTTTAATTGGCATGATAATAACATACGTAATAACTTAAGACAGAAGGTCCTTTAAGTAGAGACTAAATAGATTAATCGACTTGGTGTTATATAGATCTCACAACTTTTTACGGCGAGACTTGAGGTTTTTACAGAATGTTTTTGATGGCATCTCACTTCTTTTTGTAGAGCGAATAGAGCAAACATAAGTCCAATTTGTATGGAAAGCCGTATTTTTTTCATAATTCAACATATTTTCCTATGGGAATGTTGTTCAGTTTCATGGGCTAAACACCCTTACCCACCCTATACCCCCTCCCGTTATGTCTTATATAGTAGATAAATATTTACACCTATTTATTTTATTTTCTACAGAAATAATAATTTAATTCATTAACTGCAAATGTAACCTTGTAATCTTATACATTTATATGGGATTACAAAGTTATTGTTGCAGTTGGTGTATTTAGAAAACTGGACCGAAATTAGAAAATATTAAATTTTTCCCATGATTAAGACACTAAACCCTATTTGTATTCTAAATTTTAAGCTTCTAAGTCTGCTAGAAGTACCTTAGACTTTTGATGATCGGTGAGTCAGTGAGTCAGTGAATCAGTGAGTGACAAAATTCAAAATTTTAACAAGTTGTCATTCTTAAACCACTGGTTCAAATTGGCTGAAATTTTAAAGATACCGTGTTTATACAATGACTAATTAGTTGCTGAAAATCCAGGCTTCTTGTTTTATCCACAACGAAATTATAGGGGTGTCAAAAATAGCCCGAATTGCTTCGAGAAAAGGATGTTACGGCCGTGCCGCTTTTTTTTTGCTCGACTTGCGGGGGCACTTCCGTGCCCCCAGATAACATACGTAATAACTTAAGACAGAAGGTCCTTTAAGTAGAGACTAAATAGATTAATCGACTTGGTGTTATATAGATCTCACAACTTTTTACGGCGAGACTTGAGGTTTTTACAGAATGTTTTTGATGGCATCTCACTTCTTTTTGTAGAGCGAATAGAGCAAACATAAGTCCAATTTGTATGGAAAGCCGTATTTTTTTCATAATTCAACATATTTTCCTATGGGAATGTTGTTCAGTTTCATGGGCTAAACACCCTTACCCACCCTATACCCCCTCCCGTTATGTCTTATATAGTAGATAAATATTTACACCTATTTATTTTATTTTCTACAGAAATAATAATTTAATTCATTAACTGCAAATGTAACCTTGTAATCTTATACATTTATATGGGATTACAAAGTTATTGTTGCAGTTGGTGTATTTAGAAAACTGGACCGAAATTAGAAAATATTAAATTTTTCCCATGATTAAGACACTAAACCCTATTTGTATTCTAAATTTTAAGCTTCTAAGTCTGCTAGAAGTACCTTAGACTTTTGATGATCGGTGAGTCAGTGAGTCAGTGAATCAGTGAGTGACAAAATTCAAAATTTTAACAAGTTGTCATTCTTAAACCACTGGTTCAAATTGGCTGAAATTTTAAAGATACCGTGTTTATACAATGACTAATTAGTTGCTGAAAATCCAGGCTTCTTGTTTTATCCACAACGAAATTATAGGGGTGTCAAAAATAGCCCGAATTGCTTCGAGAAAAGGATGTTACGGCCGTGCCGCTTTTTTTTTGCTCGACTTGCGGGGGCACTTCCGTGCCCCCAGATAAGTAATTACTAATCCTATTTGAAATTAATATTCTTCTGCAATAATAATCCACAACGAAAATATTATCGCCTAGCTATAGCTTGTACTTGTACTGGATCAGTAACTTTACAACGGATCGCGTCTAATCACATTATGCAAGCGAATCACACAGAACCGATAATTCGATTCGATATAACGTCCGATTTCTAATTCGATTGTGATTACGTTCCGATTGTAATGATAGTGGAACAGACAGAAATGGATATGACAGTTCATAAATACTAACGCCGTGTTATTTTGGCAATGCCTCGGGCTTCAGCAAATAGTTATGTAAAGGCGAAAATTAGTCGCGATTGGGACATGTTTTGTGATATTTAAAATCTTATGTATTGGTTATTGTAAATAGATTGTGATTTAGAAAGATTATGACGGTGCAAAGTATATTTATTTGTTGTATTTGTTGATATTTCCTTTTACGTACACTAACTCTTACCCGCGAATCTGCCTGCGTGGGATATAGTTATTAGAGTACCCACGCGATTTCAGGGTTAAAAACTATCCTGTATATTTATCGGGTCACTAACTGCTTGCACAAAGTTTCATCCAAATCGGCAATGAAGAACAACATGCAACATACAGAATTGCTTTAGCAGTGGTTTCATGGTCACGCTTATAAGTAGGTAATAGGTATAAAATCAGAATTTAGTTCGATTAGTTTCAGGTTTATGAAATGGATAAGGATCAAGCAGAAGTTGGTATCTGGCGCTTTGAAAAGAAAATTTAATTTTCTCTACTTCCAAGTACCTACACATATCTAAAAGACAAAACATAAACTGTTTACCTTAACGTGACCCACAAAAAGCTACGAACCAACCAATACGAAACTAAACGACAGCCATTTTAATTTGGTCCACAGTAACATAGAAAGTGTGAGTATAGATTAATCATCAAGTTCGTGAGGTCGGGTCCCGCGGCGCGTGTTCCCGTCAGCGGTGACGTATGTGCAGACTGCAGACGCATCGCACACAGAATCCTTTCACTCATTGCACAAGTCTATATTGAGACAATCAACAACAACACTTAGAGTAAACAGTTAGATTTTTTTAAGATAATCAGATCAGTAGCGCGATTTTGTACGGTCGGTACTGTCTAATAACGAAAGTTTGACATTTTGAATGTACGGCCAATATAGTTCCTGCATCGCCCATCAGAGGCGCTGATCAGATTTTCATACAAAATTTCTCGATGACAAGCCGAGTGTCGGCAGTCGATAGTAGTAGAATCGAGCCACAGAAGAAGAAATAGCTTTAAGATCATAACGATTAATAGGTATGTTAAGATCAGTGTCATTATAATAGAAATGATCGATAGAAAATGCAAGCCGGGTAATGTCACCATTAAGAAGCCAAATAATATATGAAAAAAAAAGTTCATATCTATTATGCTGAGTGTATAATGGCTAGGTGTATGAATCTTAGTAATAAATTGTTAATCTACGGTAACCTTATGTACCAAGAACTAGAGTAAATAACACGTACATTATCAAACTGGATTCAGCAGTTAAGTCGTTAAAGCAACATACAGACTTTCGTGTACAATAATACAAAGTCTACGACAATTACAATTTATAGGTTGTAAATCTTACGGTTCGATTAGTCACATTAGCAACGTTCCCACAATTTATAGTATTCAAGTATAGACGACTAAAGGTGCTTACAGATTAACGCAATGTAACATTTTAGTCTAGCCATACGCAAGCCGATCCATCGGCGTCGAACCTTTAACGGAAGGTACGGTGTTGCACCAAACGCGATGTAAATAAGCCTGCTGTGTCATACATACCCACTTAAATGACAAAGGAAGTGTATTTAACCAAAGTGCCTCATGTAAAATTCGGTCAGTTTGCGGAGTAAGAACGCAATGCGCTTGCAACTGCTTGACCAAGAGTTCACGACTCGTTTAATGTTAACAAAAACTGTATTATAAAAAAAAAAATTCGCACAAAATTTGTTCAACACAAAAAAAATTGTTGTAGATTTAGAGAATGTTACACAATAACATTCGTTTTGACGCCAAATTTTCATCAAGTTCCGTGTAAATGTGTACGCACCATTAGACTAGGACTAATAGTACCGATATTAGACTAATAGTAGTCAGACTATTGCACTAATGGTATCGAGTCGTTTGTAAGTACTAATGATATCTTAGAGGATGTGCTTGTCTAATATATTACTAGCGAATGCGTGGGCCGCGCTGATTTACTGTGGAGACTGCACGACAGTTTCTATGTGAATTAGCGTTAAGGCTTTTATTCGAATCGCTAGTATTAGGGTAAAGAAAGTGGAAAGATTATAGTAATACCTATAATGCTTTCTGTACACTCAGAAAGTAATATAAGTTTCTTAAGCGAACGATAATATCGATGATACTATTTTTTGCAGTCGTTACTGCAAGTTTTACCGCTGTCTAACAAGTTTACATCGTGATAACTCACAGAATCTATTTTTTATCTTAACGATAAGGCTTATCCAGAAGTACTGAAACTCGGCCTTATTGTTTTAACCGCACCCATACCTAAATGTATATCCATCTTTCACGTCAAAACGGCTGAACATATTTGGACGAAATTTGGCAGGCTTGTAGATCCTACCCTGAGAAAACACATAATTTATTTTAAACATCTAAAATGTAGAACTAAGCTTTTTAGATGATTTGTTATAATTTTAATTAAATTATCACTAGACGTAACCCGGAAGGCGAAATATGGTGAAACGAGAAATGCAACGCGATACTTGCACCAATCAATAATGATATGTAAATGAGTGAATAGGTGAGAAAGCCGCATTCAGTAGAATTACGCGCTTGATGGATGATTTCCGCTAGCCAACTGTTCTAGACGTAATTAGATCTATGTAATTACAGAAAATGTACTTCCCGAGTCGTTTAGGTGCAAATTTTTACTTTTATAGAGAGTAAGTATAGTGTCGAGTAATTAAATTAAGTGATAATGATTTTACTTAAGGCACGATACAGGTGGACCGCGCAGAAGCGGTAGTGGTGCCAATAAAGCCTTATACGCAAATATAGTTTATAAGTCATTCCTTTTTTTTCTATCTTATTTATTTTCAACACAAAAACTAGTGTCTGGGGTTTGACTAACACATATACTATATGTACCCGTAACATAGGCACAAATACTCTGCCTTATGACTGTATTAAATGCTTTTAATCATATACCTTATTGTGCAAAGGGGTAATTAATTTATCAAAAGCATATTTAAAAAGATTAAAGGGTAATGAACCCTAATAAACCATTCAAAGGTGCATTCATACTAAAATACATTGCAACAAGCCCTATCATAAAAGTAACAAAGTAAAAATCTTTATAACCGCATAAAAAAATATTGCCGTTTAACATTGTAGTAAACAATAGTTTCTTCACATATGAATGTGAAAGGTCATAAAACATGGCCGCGATAGGGTCAAATACCATTGTGACATTTCAAACAGCTGTCAATGTGTCATTGAACTTCAATAAGGACAAATAATTGGGTCAATTTCCGGCCGCATACCGAACCTTTTGTAGGACGTTATGTGAAATTACCGATATTGAGTATGTGACACTTACTTTACGAATTTATTTATAAAACCAAACAATTGCAAGAAAATTAAGTCTACAGGTTTATTCTATTATATCATAATAACATACATAATAAACACCACGATCACAACATAGATTATTTGTAAATCCCATACCGCATTTATCTGCTTGGTCCCGAAAAACTAAACTATCTTTTGAAACGATTTCAAGCCCTTTTTCTCCAATGAATAGAATGATTTATGCAAATGGTTTACACGGATACATAAAGGATTTGTGTGAGGAATCATTGATAATGATGTTACTTTAACATGACTAACGAATAAATAAGACTCCCAGTCATCAGTCTATACGACAGTTGATCACGCCCTTCCACTTTTAATTACCTAGCCAAATAATGACAATGCGTTGTTGAATTGGAAACTCTCGATAGCATACAAAGTAATCAATAACGTAAAGTATTTCATATTTTAATACAATTTTAATAAATGATGATGGTTTTAAACATATCAGATGACAGATACAATATAATCAGTTTCATTACGATCTTTCGTTTTGAATGACCACAGCCATGATTGATGCGTGAATGTTAATGATTTCGTTTAAATATTCATCTTATTAACATTACAAGAGAATAATGGGGAAGATATTATCTTGTACTGGACTTATGCTCTTTGTTTACTGAATACTATGTACAGTCAGCGATAAAAACAATTGAGAGGAGTTATTATCTAAATACACATGCCGGAAAATCTTTTTAGGACGCTGATGTCCTCTCCTGCTAAAATTAAAATAAGACAAATTATTATAACCAATCAGCTTCTTTGCCTTGGTACAATGTATAAGAACGAGAACAAGGAACAGGGCATTAAAGATTGGCTTTTCCCAGCAAAAATGCAGAGGATAGCTCAAGGTACGGCGGAAAATGGAGTCTATTGCACTAAGACCGTTGATTCGTTAGTGTAGAAATTGTGCATGTGTAGAAGAGTGTATTTTAAGTCCACTAAGGGATAGAGCAAGGTGAATTATATTAAAGCAAAGCTAGGAAAGCAAAAATTATTCACAGCATAAAAAAAAATAAAGTTTTGGGACAGTTTAAGGTCTTTTGTAGCTGACTGTACCTTAAAGTTACGTATCTTTTTGCAGGAGCTGCCTCATTTACAGTAGGGTGATAAGAATCTACTGATGCCTATCATTTCGGGATATTTCGTAACCCTTTCTGCTTTATAGTATACATTTTGTAATACGCAGTTAGTGGAGACATGTTTTGACCTCATATTTTTGAATGGAATAATTTTATGGTATAACGACTGGACTTCCATGTGTCAATTAACATAACGACTATGCTTTTAAAAGACTTGAAGAAATTTAATTTTAATACGCAGCTGAAACTAATGTACGAAGCTTTTAGCGCTTTTACTATGAACATTAAATTATCTTGATTGTTAAGAAACTAATACAAGAAGGAATGGTAATCATTTTATGGTAATACCCAGAAACATATCTTAATTTCATACCGTATCACATGGTACTACATATTTTGTTACAATATCACTACAATATACTATTTATATTTTCGATCATATCCATTATGAATATAGGATAACAGGAATCACTGTATGCAAACTTAGAATTCTTTAAGTATTTACGTAAACTATTTCGATAATTTCTAAGAATCCCTTGAAATCCACTCGTAACATCAAGGAAACATCTATTAATAGATCAGACGGTAAACATTCAGAATACAATAGGATGGTAGACGAAAATGACAAATTGTTGGTCCGGCGCCAAAGTGCTAGCAAATAACACAAGTAACCAGTTTCCTTCATTGTCTCTCATAATTACACGGTGACAATATATTTATGTATTGTGTGTTGAAATATGGAATATTTATGTAATATATTTCTTTTGTCATGTGGTGGTTTTGGTTGGCAAGCCCTTAGACTTGGTTTCATAACTCTTCTAATCGCGTAGAAATGTATACATTTACAGTACATTATTTTAAAGGGCTTACCATCCAAAATAAGATCTCTACGGGATCTTCGAAGAGTGAAACACGTACCTGAAACAAAAACAAATTAGGTATATTAATAAATTAGATATACAGCTTGTATGTCCAATGCAAGTTGGCGGTATGTACAATAAAAAGGTTTATGTAAAAATTCAAGTAAGCGTTATTCACACCATATTTTTCCTACTTTATCGTATTCTGCGTATAGACCACAGTAAAACGCAAATCAATCACCATAGCCTCGCCTGTCTTCCAAACTATGTTGGAGTCGGCTTTTATTTTCACCGGATGCAGCTAAATATCAGCATTTTACATGGAACTCCACAATCCAGTTACCTGGGTTTTAACACGATACCCTTCAGTAAGACTGATTGTCAGACTTTCAAGCCTTTGACTACTGTTAACGACTGTCAAAGATCTTTGAAAATTACAGCCGTTTAGTTTTGCCTTCCGAAACACGAAAAAACCCAAACCAAACAAAAACGATCAATTACTATTCCACGTTTCGATCTCTTAAATACCCATAAACGTTTCAAGAACATGTACACATAGTCACATACTAAGTACACACGCATAATACATGGTACTTTCATTAACATTTATAATATTAGCATATCAAAGAGTTTTCACTCGAGCCATGACTTTGTATGGCGTATTGTGTATGTGTATTGTGTATGGCTACGGACGTAAGAGGTAAAGAAAATATTTGCATAATCATCGCATAAGCAAGATTCGATGCCAAGTGTACGTTTCCATTGTTGTGTACGGCACGGTATCGATTTAAATTGTTAAGTTTATTTCTATAAAAATATCCATAATCTTATATTCTGCCTGTGCTAAATCTACATTCTTTAAAACATTGCTACGATTTAAGACACACTGTAACCAATCAATTTAATCGACAAACCAAAAACAAATAAATAATTGGATTTACGTAAAAAAAAGATATCGTTTACAGTACCTACGTATTAAATAAGTTTCAGCAGTATCAAAAGTAGTCATTAATATCCAGTTTTGGTCTAAAATAATTATAAAAATTACAACAACCTAAACTAACATTAAGTTCTGTATTTTTTTACTATTAAGTACTGTCTTTTATGCATTAACAATTTACCTGTCAATTAAACAACCATGCGTTTTCATAACCCTAAAAAAATATCTATATTTTATAACATAGATATTAAACACGTACCTATGTCAAAATTGCATATTAAAATATATCAGAAAATCCCGTATCGTCTCATACTACGGAGACACACGCGAATGCAGTCAGCTGTCAATCACGATCGCGCCGTGGGCGTCGATTGTACGTTGACATTGGAAAGTGGTCGCGTAAACATTTTACTGTTAACGCATGCCATGTACGACACAGCCTATTTGCGCTCTATAAATAAGTAATTTGTGTAAATCATGTGATTTGTAAGTAGATGATGTAATTGTAAATGAATTAAACAGTTAGAGCTAATTGTTGTAGGCTGTGCTTGGGAATACTGAGCAGTGTCTTTTGAAAGACGGAAGAGTGTTGAATGATCAAATTAAAATGTTTATTAATATGATTATTTTTGGTTACATTATGAGATATCAATGTAGGGCATCAAAAATGCCTCAGGTACGTCTGATCTATATTTCATATTTGCATTACAGAAAACTGAGTAGCGAATACATACATATGTATATCAAACTTACGCTCAAGAAATGTGTGTGTTTTTAGTATTCTTCTAAGTAAAATACATTCTAGAGCAGGCATTTTTTAACTAAATTCCAAAGGACAGTTACGCCATAAAAACAACTCAAATGTTTAAAGGAATTTTGTTTAAGTTCCATTCTCGAAAGCTATTTTAATTTACTTAACTGAAACAAACAATGTAAAAAAGAGCAAATGGACAACATACAAGCTCTGTAACCCGACACGGCTTGTTGACGGGCTCTTCTCGACTTTTTACAACGCTCACTTTATCCGGCCAGGGCGCGTAGTAGCCGGTAATCCCTGTATCCTGTTACTCGTAAATATTGAGTTTCGACTACCGAACAGAGTAGTTTTAAATAAAATTGGAATAAGGAGCAAGCATGAGTATTGAACCATTCAAATTGAGTAATGCACTATATAAGCAAATGGGAAGACGCAACTCGGAACTTTGAATGGAACTTTGAATTTGATATTGTGGTTCCACTAGCCATTCTTCCCTACCACATCATCACTGGTTGGGATGAGTGAAATTACATCAGCACTATCACATGGACGATTTCCGACAATTTTGACTGAAACTGATAATCGGCTAGTTATCGACAAGTGTTGTATGCAAATCGGATCAGCGCCACTAGCTGAAGCCGATAAACTATTTCTTTTTTATTTTTAAAGTCAAAGTCTCGATACTCAATAGTACCATTAGAGAATCGCGCTACAGGTCAAATACGATACAATACTTAAAACTCCAATAAGTAATACATCCAAGTTCTAACTGTTTATTAACAGTACATTCCTAACAATGAACGCAAGGAAAGGGCCACGCGGCGCACGCGCAGGTGATAATGTAATAATGAATCGGTCAGTGCGCAGTAAATCAGAGGCGCCGGAGGGCCTGCACCACGCCCCTCCGCCCCTCCCCCTCACCCCCTCGCACTTTAAGCGAAAGCGACAACCCTGCGAAGGGCGATACTAATGTGAGTAGGATGACTATTATTCTAAGCATCTTCAGGCTGTCTGTAATGGATAAGACATCACGAATGATTGGTTTTGATTTAGGTTCCAACTTGCATAACTTTAGATTTCAGTTAAGTCATTGCAGGTCCACGCTTTTTGCTAGCGGTCCAATACTATTTAGTCAACAGAATAAGATAGACAGTAGTCACAGTATGCCTTAATTTTTTTGTGCTCTCTCGTATAGACGAGAGAGCAAAAAGTCACACTACTACTTGGAACCATGTTCTATTTATTCAGTTGACAAGAAGTAGAGACGAAGCGAAGGCGATTGGGAAGACTTAGAGCGACACTGCGGACCTTGCCCCATTGATTGGGGTTGTATGTCTTTCCTTTTTAATGGCCATAATTTTTCTCTTCATAGGCAAGAATATGCAGTCGAAGAATATTTCTAGTTGTTTTTTAATTCTGTAATTGAGGAGCAAGAAAATCCGATGCATCACGCAACAATACGTCACCCCAGCGATAGTGCTTGCAGCCGTCAGTTCGAATCCGACCGACGAATTATTGCGGAGGGAATTACAAAGATCTTGATGCACTTTCTCGTGGCTCGCTTATTGGCGAAGTAATACGCTATTTTTCAATTGCACTACTATTCCTTTCTCGTATTACTTTCCCGTTGTTATTTCCGGGTAAGAGGATTGCTTTGCTGCGGAAGATACGCTTTTATCATTAGAAAAGCTGTTGAATAAAAATTTCTATCGTGAGCCTGACATTTTTGCAATACCGCTGAATGAAAAGAAAGAAGTCGTTATTGTACCTCTGAATAATTTGACAAACTGTATCAACCGTATCTCGTCTTTTCATTGTGAAGTTCTTACATACAGACTTACAACATACACTCGTTCTTAGAGTTTCGTTCTTTAATTCTTTGTACTGCGTGAAAATAAGATAACCCGAATGAACCGACGACAAGCAGTTTTAAGGAAACTAGACACTTCTAAAATAAAGAGCCAACGACATCTAGTCTGCATACTTCGGCGACACGGCGATAGTCACAAAATGACAAGTGCAATCACAAACTCGTGCTTATTTCAAGTTAATCCAAACTGGCAGGCTTATACACTAAATAATAAAAGAAAGGTCGGCACTCAATACTGATCAAAGCACTTAATTGGCATCACGCAAGGCACACAATCAACATTTCATCTGCATAATTAGCGCGTTCCACTAATTTTGTCACTTGGTACAAAGGCGCCGACGCAACCTAAATTTGAACAGACAGACCGCCATATCGTTTTGCAATAGATACGACAATGTAAAGGTGCCGACAGACTTGGGTTTTTGATGAGGATAGGAACCGGTCACGTGTTAATTTCGTGAAAGCTCAGAAAGTCCGTCATTCGCAATTTGAATGACATCTTGATGATAGGGAATTAGGTACAATGTATGTTATAAATCATTTAATTATAGATTATTTATGTCAGAATTAAACTTACAAAAAAAAAACATACTTATTGTTATTAATAGATTTATGCGATAATAAGATACAAATTATTATCAATTTTGAGCATCGTAAATAATAATGAATACTTTATACTTTTTACAATTCAATTAGTCAAAAAGGCAGGCATGGTAGACTGAAGGCTAAGCCATACTTCATCGGAGAATACATACGCCTATTGGAACAGATATGAGTTCTTAATTAAGTATTTTTTCTCGGCCCTAAAATACCCACCCAAGACTGCAAAATCTGCATTATAAACTACATCAAATAGTACAACCTCCTTAACGCATAACAAAACAACAACAAAGTGAAACAGAGACCTGTCGTGGGTGTTATCCCATATTCAATAATACACAATTAAGAGGCTAATGCACTCGCTAATGGCATACTCGATATAAACATCGATATCTTGACAAACTATCGAATAGTAAATCGATGAATACAATTCGCCCACGCGTCTACGGGCGGTCTAGTTAGTTGCTTGATAAAGCCGGTACACACGTTTCTGACGTCTGATTAGTTGGGACGGTCTGATTTTGAATTGATTTGATCAGAATTGCCGACAAATTTAGATCAAAACTATAGCTTTTTATGATTTGTATGCTAAGCTAAGCAACAGAGAATTTAAAACTTGCAAGTGTTTAGCTCGTTTTTTGTAATGAAAATATTGCCTAATTAATGTAATATTTATTATGTCTATGGTGCCAAAAACTTTGACCAATCCTAACAGCTTTAATCCTTTAAAATATTTTTCCCACAGATCGCTGCATTTAAAACGTTATTTTTGAACAAAAATGATTTAAAACTATAAGTCAACTTAAACAACTGTTAAAATAAGTTAAAACAACATTATTATTGCATTAAATAACTGCATCTTACCTATAATTTATAGTCAAATATGTTCTAAGATCAACTTAGAACATATTTGACTACTAGAGATTTCAAGGCCTAAAATACTCTACAGATTGTCCCAACAGATTGTTCTGAAAATCAATACGTCAATGTGTTCAGTCTTTAAAGCTCGATTCGAATCTCTTAAACAGATATTATGTCAATAGAATGAGTAATATTTATATCATTGAGCTTGTTTGATCGTACGATGCGAATCGTCGCGTCGTTTGATGTTGTATGCCAATGATATGTACACGATGTATCAATGAGGTTTGATACTATCGCTATGTTGTGATGTAATGATCTTGATACTATCTGTTACAAATTATTATTACCTTTGAACTTTAGTAAGCTGTAGGCAATTATTATTTACTACTCGAATTATGTGGGATTTCAATCTAGGGTTTGATTACCGGGTTGGACAAAGTTGCTTGGTATTTTATTATGGTTAAGGTGTTTGGACAAAGAATATAATATACATTTTAACATTGTCTTACACATGTCTGCACATTAAGTGCAAAAGCTAAGAGGGATACCACGCCGGGTGTGGTAAGTTCAATCTTACTCACGATGATTGATAAGTTCGAATACTTATTTAAAAAAATATCCAATTAGATTCGTGTATTTTAAATGATTTACTTATATCTCAAGTCAGTAGTTCAGCACAATAGTTTGGCTCTGCCTTATTTGGAATTAGATCCGCGAGTATCGACCAAATATGTAGACTATTGTAGACTTAACCAAAGATATACCTATACACAGATATAAAAAAAGAAAAACGATCAATTCCATCCATACCTTGTATGAGAATTTCCGCTTTTTTCCTCCGTACTTGTGTACAATCGGAATCTAAGCAGGTATTTATAATTGGCTGCAGTTGGCCACTGCGTACTGTTAATTGGCGACGAGATTCCCCTAGCGAGCCGTAATTATACACGGAGAAATTGTCTGGAACTACTGGCTCAGTGAAATAGAGAGTCATTTGCCGTGTTAAAAGGTATACAGAGCTTTTGTTTTGTTTTTTTTACGTTTATTTCCAGATTTATGGTAAAAAAATGGAACGAAAAAAGCCGAGAGCTGTATTAGTTCTAATAAAAGACTATTTTTTAAGGCAAGGGGGTAGCGGAGATAAACAACATCCAGAATTTAGAACATTAGTCACCTTAGGCTTATGCAGCTAACGGTGGCCTGTTTGGTACAGTTATTTATTTCGAAATAAAACAGAATTATTTATTATCCAAATAAAAGATGTATGTCCAATCTTTACTAAGTTGTCGAACTAATACATTAAAACGTCAAACTACCAGAACACAAACAAAAAAATATTATTTGACAGCACTTAGTTGCACAACCCACAATACATCAAAAACAGTGTCAAATCAAATCAGAATGCACTACATACCACACATAAGTATTACACGAACACAATCAAATCAAGACAAATGATGTCTCGCTTTGATTGTCAGTCCGTTACCGATTGATGAGAAGTGGGCCGTGTCATTAGGCCCTTACTGGGCCAGCGGATCTGATATTGTGATTATACCGACATGATTGTAGAAAGGTAATAAGCTGGACTTGTGATTGGCAAAAGGATATGCAAGGTCCATCTTATTGTTAGACTGCTTTATTTACCTAAAAGAATTTGCGGATGCAGAGGCAGGATCACAAAAATAAGAAAAGTCATCAGTCAGTTCATCTCTTGTCATACTGACAACAAATGTTTTTAGATACAATCCAGGATCCATTATCTAGAAAAGACCACGATGTATATATAGAGCACCTAATGCCACTACCAAATGTGAGGACTATTAGCAGGCGTGTAGCGCTTGGCTCACGAGTATTTCATAAATGAATTTACTATGGAGTTCTTTTATAAAGTTTATCAGCAATAGATGGCAATAGATATTGACACCCTTCAAAAACAACAGATACATTGGGTACATAAAAATACTCAAAATCTGATTATTTTTGTACCAGATGAAGTCAGAAGCTATTTTCATTAGAAAGTGGTCATAAAACTCATTTGATGTGATCATAACATTACTAAGCTTTGTGGTTTTAGGCCAAGGTCTGACTGTAGACCCGCCTCGTCTCGCCGGGTCATTAGTCGACATGTTCGGATGAGCCCTTATCTAGGTCAGACGCAATTTCAAATGGACATAAAAGTTTATGACGAAAAATTGGCAGCGACCGCAGAAATCGGACCGATTGCAGCTATTAACCCCTTTTGAGACGTTTTATAATGCAATTATAAGACATGTGTTCTAAAAGAATAAAGTTGAATAAGGTCTGGTTATGTTTCGCTAAGTTTATTTAAGAACATTGATTGATTTCTTATAGTGTCATCAATTTAAGAACCAATTTGAACAGGGACAGTTTTCTTCTGCGGCGATGCCTGCACTAAATATTTTTGATAGTATTACGACCAGTCGCAAAAATAAAAAGTAGCGTACTACGTTAAAAAATTAAGTATACTCGTAGCTTATTATTCCCATCATTAAAAGACCCTTTTATACTTCGCTATACGTTCTTAGAAACATTCCCTTACGAGCCTATATTTTACCGCCTATAATACATACTAATAGCCACCCTAGCAAAACAGCTTTACAGTGTCAATTCCCACTAATAATCCCACATTCCACTCCTAGTTTACCGAAGTAACTCATATAATTGACTCAGAGCACGTCACTTCACCGCATTGTGGTGCCAAACCCGCCCACTTAACGCCACCTCATTATAATAAGAAAGCCGTCAATGACTCAACCGGGAAGCGAATCTCGGACCAGTTGCATGCATGCGAACAATGTGTTTGTTGATAATTCAGTGATTTGAGGTCAGCTGTTGAGTCAAGCTTTTGATGATATTGTATTGATTGTTTTGTTTTGTGCTCGTAAAATAATCATAAATGATGAAACAATTGAAAGCGTTGTTTTAAAAGTGTGAGTTTCACACTCAAATATTTTGAGACTATCGAGTATTCGAGTGTACTTAAGTAAAAGAAACATATTTACTTGGATATGCCGAACGAAAACGATACCTTACAATCAGAATTTACTCTTGACGATGTCTTATTGTGAAAATATGACGTCATTATTCAGTCCAGAGTTTTGTAACGAAATATTTACATGACTATCAAGTTTTATCGACACAAGAACTTTATATCAAAACTTTAGTATTTTCGTCAAAAATAAGGTTGCAAAACAAGTATCATAGCTAAAAAGAAATAGCATCTTCTAACACCAATATCGTACAAAAAAATAGTGATCCGGTATTCCCCATCTCATCAAAACATCTATTGTGATTCTAAGATTTATTCGCTATCACTTTCGCATTAATACGCACACGATATGCACACGATCTGCAAGTCATGGTAAACAAAGTAACGATTAGCATAACACGAGACGATACTCCCACACACATCTTATAACACATAGAATATGAAATATGGTGTGCATTTTAGCATAATACACATCAGAATTTATGGTTTTAGCAGACTATTATTCTTATATGAAAATTAGAAGGTGCATCCAGTGGTTCGTGAATTAAGAACAAGTCTCCTGATACAGGCATTTTTTGCTCAAAAAGAGGCTTCGAACACTTTTGTAACGTGTAAACTTGTTAATTTATTTATTTGAGATAGAAATAGGCTCAAACAATTGCCTGTAGTGTACAGCCGGAACACAAATGAGTGATAGGTTAGTACAGCTTTCTTATGCCTATTTAAATGAAGTCTTTTGATGACTGTAGCAGTAGACAAAAACACACTGCTGAATACTAAGAATACTAATCAAATGAAGTGAAAAACATGAGTTTGTAATTTTTTTTTTGTTTTTAGAGCCGATGTTTTCATTGCTGAATACTATGATTCATAAAATCTTATCTCAACGTATGAAGAAATGTATGACAAACACAACAGTCGGTTAATATAGTAAGGGCTTTCTTAAGAAACGTTTCCTTGATAAACGGTTACAGTGTGTGCATCTTATAACATAGCCTCAAGCACTTCTTTTTAAGGTACGAGATCTCTCTTACAGTAATTAAAATTTAACTCGACATCATACTTCATAAAACACACAATACGCAGATGCAGTTTTTATCGTTCCAGCATTTCATAATACGTTTACTCGCCCCGTAAAGGTGTGCACGCGTAATTTCCGTTACGAATCCGACCGGTTCGAACGCCGGGTTACGCGAGCCGTGTAAAAACTTTAAAACAAAGGCTGTACAATATGTGTACATACGTACATTAATATCATATTTTATAAATATACTAGGTAGGTATGTAAAGTAGATGCCTAGAGCTTTTACGCTACAAATGTCAATGACTTTCAAAAAGTGGTGAATAACTGTTTTTTCTAACTTCAAAATCTGGTTATAATCCTTCAACCAGCTGGAAAAGTTTTCATTCAAGTCAAAGTCAAATATGCTTTATTTCAATTATTTCATAAACTTTAACAAGTATTTAAAATCGTCAAGGCATTCCTACAGTCTGACTTTTACCATTTCTCGCTGGGAATAAAAGTTGGCTATTATCAGCGAGTCCTAGCTTAAGTGAATTAAATTGAATCAAAGCTAATGCTCAAAAATAAAGATCAAAACGGATGCAAAACTTTTATAATCGAGTCATAATAGAAAAGTATTTTAACTATACAAGAACCCCCGACAGACAAACACCTACAATTTCCATAAAACTCTATACACTACAGATAAACAATACGCAGAAAAGTTTTACGCAGTTCGCAACTACCATCAATGCATGCATTGTTTTATACTTCAAAGCAAGTTTGTATGGAATATGTTGTTAAATGCAACGTTGCATAGCTTTACGTAAGCGGAGTAGTTAACAACATAACTCAATTTTGTTGAAAGCCTGTGAAGTTATTTTGCACGGTTTTTTTATTAAGTTTATATTATTTTATATGATCCTAATCAAACGTTTGTAGGTACTATAAGATTGCAAATCGTATAGTATGATATCTAATCTGTACCTAATAAAATATGCCTTACCTGAATTTCTCTCCTAGGCGGCTGCATCCTTGGCTGTGGAGCGGGCATCCTCAACGGAGGTGGAGCCACATGCCTGTACACCGGCTGCGGTGGCGGTAACGGAGGCCTAGGACCTTGCACCACCGTGACCGACGGCATCAGCGGCACGGGCCGGCGCTCCATCTGCCTCTCAACTATCGCCAGGTGTTCTGAAGGGCGGATGAGGCGAGGAGGCGCCGGCATCCGAATGCCTGGAGCCGTCGTCTCGGGGAGCTGAGTGCGCGGGCGCACCTCGGGCGGACGCGCGGCCTGACGCGGCGGGGGCGCAGGCGCGCGCCTACCCCTCGCCGCCTCCGATTCGTCCGTCATCGGTGCGCGCCAATCTGTTGACAAGGAAATTGATTTGTAATTAGTCATTTAAATAATCAAAATTTATTTTCTGCTGGTATTTGGTGAGACAAAAACAAAAACAAATCAGACATACTTTACAGGAAAAATTAGATATGTAGTAGGTTCAAAAAGTAAAGACTATAATGACTGAATGAATAACTTCCTAAACACCACAAATTCATGGAAACATTACGATTGAAATTTAATCGTGACTGCATAAAAATCGAGTCTCTATTTATTTCGACTTTAATATCAAAGGGAAAATCAAATGGTGTACCCCTACAACAAAGCGCCTACACTATTACCCACACAATCAATCAACTGAAGCCAAGCGCTGTCCCAAATTAATAGAAATCCACGTTTCCCTTCCCCCAAACAAACAAAGGAAAACGCATAAAACCACAATGGGGTTCGTAGTTCTATTGAAAAACATTTCACGCCATCCATGACTTTGTCCACACATCAATAAATTATAATGAACAAGAAAAAATAAAAATAGTTCTTAAAAAGGCACAATAAGTACTTAAATTAAAGAGCGCGCCATCTATCCGTGACGTGCGGAACTCGGTAGAAGAGCAGAGTACAAAGTAATTTTTACATCGGACGCGCGTGGATGGTTCGGATGGCGACACCACGTCTGTGCTGGCATTATAATCTAGATACTATGTTTACTATGTAGTATAGATATGAGTATAAAAGGCTAACAATAAAGCAATACAATGTTACAAACAGTACGCATTGTTCGAGGTGTTTGACCTGAACTTTTTGTTGACTTTTGAACTTCAGTGTTGAATAAAACCTAATTTAAGGCCATATTTTACAGCAACAAAAACAACGGGTGTACATTTTCAACCAATATATTAAGTACAATGATAGTTCAATAAATAAGGCAGATATTACATCGTCCTATAATAAATTATGATTCATATCATAACACAATCAAACGTTGAATGTTGTATTATGAATCAATTTCTAGATTTACAAGTCGATGGAGTAGGAAGGTGTATTCATTCAGCCACACCCACGGCGCATTTAAAACACTTACAATAGTGTGAAAATAGATCTAGATAGCATTTATTCAGTGTTGCTATTAACAGATATGAATAATAAATTAGGTGACCATACGGCCAGTTTTACGCGAGATTGTCCCGCTTTAAGGTGTGAATCCCGTAGTCCCTAGCAAGAATAAAAATGTTCCGCTTTTGGGTAATTATGTCCAGGTAGAGTACACACCCTGTAGGTAGAGGTACCTGTGTCTTTATGTAGACAGAGACTTTATTACGCTAAACTTATCGCGTACTAGGATACTTAAGTCCCGCTATTCAGGGGTATGAGGTATTATCATATTTTAACCGAAAAACTAGGAGTATTATTAAACAAGAGACGACTCTATTTAGTCATCTATTAGCAATAGCATCCGATTTAAGACAACTTCTAGACGGAGTTTTATTTATACGCAAATGTTAGCTCAACGTTTGGCCAACGTTTGTTATTAAAAAGTTCAAAATCCCGATCTAGTACAAAAAATGGTTACATGCCGTGGTTACATGAATATTACATATCATTGCATAACGGGTTTGCTTGTTTTATGGCGTGCTATTTTGTAAATCATCACGCAATTTGCATACGCATATTATCTGATTGGAAGAAGAGAAATGTGTTCCGCTATTCCAATGAGTTGTTTACAACTGTGCTGTTTGTTTATTTGTAAATAGAAAGATTCCAATGTACAATGTCAACTATTGAACGCTCTGAAGAAAGATATTTGATGTATTAGTCTAGTTAGGTTAGGTTAGACTGCCTCTGTGGCGCGGTATTGTATATCCGACTGCTGACAAATAATCCCTGGTTCATTTCCCGGGTGTAACTAAATGCTGTTGGTATATTTCTAATATGTATAAGATTATTCTTAATAGTAGTTTTAGTAGCCTTATAGTTTTTTAAGCTGCTCTGGATGAACAATAAACGAAGAAGATGTTTTATGTGCATTCCCGAAAGTCTATAAACTGGTACCTATACTACAAAGAAGTGATAATCTATTTACTGCCCATGCTAAAAATGTTAAGTTGTCTAAATCTCTAATAGTTCACGGAACCCTGGACAATTCTTCAGGCTAAGTGCTGCTTAAATTGCCAAACATTTCACCAGATTATTTTGTCAACTAGTCTTTGAAAGAGGTTCCATAAGATCACATCCTTTAAATAGTATACCTACGAGTACATACATACAACTTGATTGATAGATCTGTTTCATATATTTTTGTACAGTGAATATTTCTAGGTCTTTTCTTTGTATGCCGGTGACGCAGCCGTCTATGCGTAACCTGTATGATAAATGATCTCCTTGTCTATTTATATTCGTTGTCGTGAATAGTATACAAAAGATTTTGAATTTATTTGTTCGTAAAAATCGTCAGCAAAACGCATAGAACAAACTAGTAGCTAGCTTGTGCTCATAATTTTATCTACGTTAGGTTCCTTTGGTTAAATATGTACTTTCCTTTATTTCAGGTTATAATTCGTTTGTGTGTTTTTTTTAGTCTTTCTTTTTTTTTCTTTCTCTTCTTTAGCACTAAAAATTGCTCTTGTGTCGCGGGGACTTTTAGAAACATACAAATAACTGATTTTAGCGGCGTGGCAACCAAAACCACTGCGCCACGGATGCAGTCAGTCTGTTTTAGTTTGAACGAATAATAAATAAACTATAACACGCTTAACTTTAATGTTGATAAAAAGTATCTGATAATATGTTACCTAGGTTATAAACTTAGTCAGTATTGCTTGAAAGAGTAGCAACCAACTATATTTTACTTTCGCCTATCTAATAGCAGGTATGTATAACAGGTAATTGAACTTTACTATTTTCTATTTAAAATAAGAAATATGTTTATTTTAGTTTTATTTTGAAACGTGTTTATTAGCTCTTTGAATCAGTCGTCATTTTCGTTCCAAATAATGTATGTATTCCTTGAATTATTCCTACGCGAATACTTCTTAGAAATATTGATAGATCATTCTATTTTACGTGATTGTGGTCACGTCAACATTGTATGTTATTAAATTCGAAACATCGTAATTCTCATTGAAATCTTGAAGAAATCTAGTCTTCAGATTTAAAAAAGAAACAATACGGTACTTTACTTACCGTCAGATTCTCTTTAATATTGAAATAATGATATAATGAGTAATTAATTTATTACTTCTGTCTTCAAAACATGAAATTGACATGCCTAATGAACAAGGTTTTATATAACCCAGTATAAATTAATATCTATTCTTGCATATAAACTAAAAAAAATGGGATATTGGCTGAATAATTACAACGTTCGAAATTTGAACGCAATCGTTTAAAAAAATATCATAAACCTTTTTCAAAATATCAATCTGTGTCCGTAAACTTGGTAACCAAAAAGGCCGGTTTTTAAACGGATTTACGTTGAAATAAAAACAAAACGGAAGGGTAGCGGCTACTTGAATAACAGGTTCAAAGCGATGCCACCAATTAACCAGTTGAGAGGTCTAATTGACAAACACAATAGTGACCCAGTGATGCTTAAAGTGAGAAACATGGCTCTGGAAATAGGATGGAGCTTTGTAATCTTTGTCTGTTGTTTATTGAAGGTTTTATGCTATGGATTAGTTTTTTTGTGGTGTGGCAACACTGGAAACTTTATTGTCATTTTGTTCAGCAGTGTAGTTTTTCAATTGCTTGGTCATAAACTGTACATGTTTACAGTGTTGTACAGAGTTTATGAACTATTTGTAAACATAGATTAAAGAAGAAAGAAGAAAAGAAGATAATGAAATTACAGTTCCCGACTGTCTTGCGATATGATTTACAAACAATAATAATTTTATGAAAACTCTTGGTAGCTCTAACTACTATGATACAAACACATCCTACTAGACTAAGAAAATATTTGCTAATTAGCCAAAAATACCTATAGTCCACAATAAAAAATCGAAAACCAAACAAACATGACTCGAGAATCCAAACAATAACCACCACAATCGTCTTGAATACTCATAATGAAGAAACATTTTACCCTTCAATGCTATTTCCTTTCAAGGCGCATCCCAAACGGGTATACCCACGGATTCATTACCCGCTAATTAAGACCCGGGGTTTGTATGTTTATGGCCATCGAAATTTATTGTAGTGCGTTTTGTTCAAATATATGGCTATTGGCCAGTGTTTGCTATCGTTAAGGCTAGACGATCTTTGCAAAGACGTTTATTGACATTATTCCTGCGTTAAAGCCTTTGTTTTTGTCGTTAAATACTTTCTTGTTGGTTTATTTAAGTACTGAAGTGTTCGCGTTTAGAGGTTTTAAATTCTCTGTTTAATTACACTAATTACTAGGCCATTTTCTCTTACTGCGTAAATAAAGAAAGCCATCTAAGGTATCCCAATGTAAACTTAAGTACTAATTGATAGTTAAAACTCCTGACTTGCCTAAGGCACAATTAACTCTATCACAACTAAGTCGCCACCCTACTGTGAATTTTCCGCGCCAAATATTTACTTCACAATTTATTTACGAGCAACGAAACTACAGACACTTTCAAAACAAATTTCACGATAAAAAATCCTTATAAAGGTCGTCGAAAAGAAATCACATACAAAATATCTACATTTATAAAGCAACTGCAAAACAATACGCAACAACGCTATCTCTAATCTAATGAAACTGCACATTTATGACTAAATAATGAGTTCAAGAACATCTGTCGTCACATCAAAGCGAAACAATAGCTATAAAAAAGGATAAACTGATAAAACACAGATAAATACGTACTTCAGAACACCAATCACAGCACTTAAGGCTTCATTCACTTGTATTTACACAACTCAAGTTCGATCACTGATAAAGTTATGAACCTACTATGAGTGTGCAACACACGGTTGCTATGGCAACACTGTATACGTTTTTCCCTCCAAAATTAACGCATGCGCGTTTGACATCCCCAGAGTAGCACACACAACAAAGAAAAATGGACTTTATTGGTTTACATGAAGGTGTATTTTTGCATGTCGTGTTTTGTTAAGTTAGGGTCGCGTGGGTAACCCCAAGTAAACCTATTCGTTTATGATAGCCTGCAGTAGCAATTTTCCTATTATTATTAAAATATGTATAGGTATGTCGGGGTGAATGCACTCGGGGAAATATATCGTATTCTTGCATAAGATTGCTCGGATCTGTTTCACTACCGGTGTTGGCAGAAACGTAATGATAACTTCTGTGAATATCTTAATAAATATATAAAATTTCCAAGTCACAATGTTAGTTACCGTACTCTTCTGAAACGGCTCGACTGATTCTCATGAAATTTTGTGAGCATATTGAGTAGGTCTGAGAATCGGTCAACATCTATTTTTCACACACAGTATTTTTTTTTATATATATGGCAAAACAACGTTTGCCGGGTCAGCTAGTAACTTATATTCAAAAGTGGAATGTGCAACCAACCTAGATTTTTTAAGTCAACAAATCATTAACCTTAGTTTTACATTCGAAATAATAATGAAAACGAAGTTACTCGATCCTATTTTCGTTTTTTGTTCGGTATTTATAAACAAATGATTAGTAAACATTAGAAAAATAAGTACATGATTAAAATTTACATAATAATATTTCAAAAGAGCAAACTCACTTTAATCTACTTAGAATATTTGCATACAAATATCGTTTTTCAACGCACCCCTTATTTAAAAGATAAGAACTAAAAAGAACTGACAGAAAGGGATGAAATGTAAATCACATTTCCTGTGAATATTTTTCTCAGTAAGACTTCATAAATTTAAAAAAATGTTATAATATTTATCTTATCAAATCTTGTCTCAATTAAAGTAATTATAGTGTAGTGTCATTTTCACACCTTTGGACTTATTTGTACCTATATATTTATTTCCTGCTTCATAACGACGAAAAAAAGTAAAGTGTACAATATTTATAAAGCAAAAAATTATAAAAATCGCATTGGCCACTAAAAAACCAGCTCAAACTCAAAATCTACTGAACGCATTATTAAACGGTCCACCGGTTAAAAACTTACTGAAAATGGAAATACTGGGTGATGTCAGGGCGGTAGGTACGCTAGTAATATTTAAAGGGTACTTTATAAAATACGTGCATGTGATAATATAAACAGTTTTATATGGCCACAGTAAATCAATTAGAATGTCTCTAGTTAAACACTCGAGTATATTGGACTCTATAAATGTTAGAACTGGTTCAATCAAAATGTTCATTTATACGAGAGCCGAGTTAATTATTGTAACATGTAGATTTATTACATCTCTATTGCTGACAACTTACACGATACCCTTACTACTAAGTACCATGAACACCTTAAGGGCCCATTTTTCTTAACAATGACTCCTGAAACTTTCACAGCAGTAGGCTCTCTATGATCAACGAAAAACGAATATTCTTTGTGGTTTTTATGAGAATACCTTATCCCACAGAGAAAGTATATTAAAATAAAAGTAAGGTCATAAACAAACACCTTTATTATTATACAAAATTACCTTTTTTAAAATCATACAACATACAGTCTTTGGCAAGGAATTGGCATCTACAGAAAGCTTAATAATACAAACACGTGTAAAGTTCTAAGAAACAAACAATGTCAAATTCACAAGATTAAAAGATTCCATTTGTTTGTTTAATGCGCAAGATCGCGTTTAAGATAACTTCAGAGATCTTAGTAGAGCAGATAATTATGAAATGTGGGAAAGTTCGAACACGTTACAAAAAACTCGACGTGATTTGAAAACAGTAGCATTATTACAAAACTTTTGTTTAATAACACACGATCGTGGCAAACACCTTCCAAAAATACGAGTTGTGTGAAGGTGGGTATCCATAAAAATGAATAGTTCCTTTATCAAACACCAGGGGGCGCTTGATTTATTTTCTGTATAAAAATAACGACTATAACCGTTCATCAATATGTTTGTTAATGCTCCTTTCTAGATCTTTTTTTTCCAAAGAATTAATTTAGTATTCACGGCACAGGTAATTATCGCGCGGCGCGTACCGGTGGCGCACATTAATGAGGGGTAAGGACCACCCTAGAGAATACGCGGGGCGAATGACACTGCCGCGGACGAAGGGTTGGATGTCCCAAATTTGAAATTGTAATACTGTCAATTTAGAATATTAAGTTTGTCTAATTTGAATTTGAAAGAAAAAAAAACCTTTTTTATTAGTCGCTGTCCAATCAGCATTCATTCTAATGTACCTATAACTTATATGTGTAGTAGATAGTGTTAGTGTAAGGTAACAAATAAATAACTATTTTTTGTTTCTTTTTTCTGTATTTTTTATTTGTAACATTTAAGTACAATGTATTCGTTGGCCTACTTTTAAAGTGCATCAGCTTGAAAGACATTTAACGTAAAGCGATTAAAGAAATCGGCCCTTTTCAATAAAATTGCGACAAAAAACAGAACATAAGGCGAAGAAAGTTTACTTAAACGTGGCTATTAATTCTTAAGCGTCGAATGAATGGTGATAATAACTTGATTGCACTTCAAGAGAACCGTACGACAAATAATACGCCTCATACAGATGTGAAAAGAATAATTTCTAGTAATTATAAGACGCGAGAAATTTAAGATTATTGATTACCAAATTAGGCAGTTGGTGGATACCTGACAGATTGTGATAATACCATCAGAGTAAATGGGATGGTTTATAAGGAATTTGTGACATTAAAACCCCCTTGCACAGATCAGATTTCGCTAGCCAAAAAAACAACCCAAAACAATCAAATGCCATCAAAACCATTCTGTAAAAACCTCAAGTCTCGCCGTAAAAAGTGGTGAGATCTATATAATACCAAGTCGATTAATCTATTTAGTCTCTACTTAAAGGACCTTCTGTCTTAAGTTATTACGTATGTTATTATCATGACAATTAAAAAAAACCTTTAAAACAAATAGACCGACCTGGTCATCGCATGATCACACTACACAGCACGACGAGAAGTTAATGCTCCTGAAATGTTAATGGCGAATTTGTGTTTTCTTGCGATGACCAAGTCGATCTATTTGTTTTAAAGGTTTTTTTTAATTGTCATGATAATAACATACGTAATAACTTAAGACAGAAGGTCCTTTAAGTAGAGACTAAATAGATTAATCGACTTGGTATTATATAGATCTCACCACTTTTTACGGCGAGACTTGAGGTTTTTACAGAATGGTTTTGATGGCATCTCACTTCTTTTTGTAGAGCGAACATACATAAGTCCAATTTGTATAGAAAGACGATTTTTTTTTTCATTATTCAACATATTTTCCTATGGGAATGTTGTTAAGTTTCATGGGCTAAACACCCTTACCCACCCTATACACCCTCCCGTTGTGCCTCATATAGTAGGTACCTATTTACACCTATTTATTTTCTACAGTAATAATAATTTATTAACTGCAAATGTAGCCTTGTAATCTTATACATTTATATGGGATTACAAAGTTATTGTTGCAGTTGGTGTATTTAGAAAACTGGACCGAAATTAGAAAATATTTAATTTTTCCCATGATTAAGACACTAAACCCTATTTGTATTCTAAATTTTAAGCTTCTAAGTCTACTAGAAGTACCTTAGACTTTTGATGATCGGTGAGTCAGTGAGTCAGTGAATCAGTGAGTGACAAAATTCAAAATTTTAACAAGTTGTCATTCTTAAACTACTGGTTCAAATTGACTGAAACTTTAAATATACCGTGTTTATACAATGACTAATTACTTGCTGAAAATCCAGGCTTCTTGTTTTATCCACAACGAAATTATAGGGGTGTCAAAAATAGCCCGAATTGCTTCGAGAAAAGGATGTTACGGCCGTGCCGCTTTTTTTTTGCTCGACTTGCGGGGGCACTTCCGTGCCCCCAGATTGGTTGAGCTGAAACTTTAACTTTCACTAAATATCCCGGTGACACGATTCTAAAGTAATATTCGGATAGTAAGATGATTAAAAAATAGTTTTCTAAGCTGATTGCAAATAATCCTATGTTTTTTAAGTGAATTGCTCTTGTGATACATTCTTTCTAGGTTCTATTTTAAAATTTAAATAACAGTCAAAAAATCATTTTTGAATTCTACAATGCCAAGGACACCAAATTGTACATAAAATACGAAACATTCACAAGATTTCGCCCAGTGAAACGCTGATCATACAGATAAGGGTGCCGACAGTCGCGACAAAGTGTACGTCGCGGCGTCGGTCTGCGGCGCGAATATTAACAGCTTGAGACAGATGAAGATAGCGTGACCTCGACACTGTGTGAACTACGGGCGCGGGTTAATGCGTGTGGTCAGATTGTAGCGCGCTTTGAAAGATGGGGACTGACAGATTTGGAGAATGGACCAACGGAAAAAGGGTTCCTGTTATGACTGGTGAAGTTTTCAACACTACTAGATTGATGTTATTCAGATATATCAATACATGATTCGTGTATCGAACCGAGGTCGAGAAGCGTTAAATTATATTTGAAATTTTAAATGACATTTTCAAAGGTAACATTGCCTTGCTAGGGCTGGAAGATTAGAAAATATAAAGAAAAAGTTTTTTGTTTTTACCCTTAGAATAATAAAAAACCTAACAGTGCGTTTTAAGAAAACTAGAAGCAAAAAGCTTAATAAACTTTATGTATTTCAATAGTAGCAAGTTTACATCCATTACCGATTACTCATAATATATTAAAGGCTTTAAGAAAGCTATCAGAGGTGTGATATACCATTTATCTAGCCTAGATTATTATATCATAATGATGGTAAAAAGTGATATCAATTACTGTACATTTAGACGCATGAATCACCACCTAGTTGAACAATTATGACAATATGAAACTTCCGGCTCAGCACAAATTGGTTTGTTTGTAAAAACTACAATTTGTTTACAAGGATACGAGGTGATGAGCGTGTTTAAAAAGGTAATTGTGTTGCTTTGTGCCTTTGTATCACTAGTGTTGAAAGCTTCATTTGAATTTCCAATTCGTTGGTAGTTACTCCGGTGGTCTAAGTTGCAGCGTATAAGACTCTGCAAGTTTGCAGTAATATGTCATGCTTTCCGGTCAGAAAGAAAATGTTGATGTTATTCCACGTTACTGATATTTTTTATCATTTTTCCTACAGCAAACTTAGAAGATATCGCGAATGTTTTTAGTCTTCTAGGTGAATAAGAAGCTTAATTTGTAAGGTGAATAAGAAGCTTAATTTCTAGGTACCTACGGAAGTATGGATGTTTCGTTATTCCATCAGACAAAAATAAGAACAGATTTAGATGAAATTTGGCACATAGCTAATTTACAGTCTTGATAACGACAGGCTATAACAATTTTTACTCTCAAAATTCGTCGAAGTTAACAAAATTACGGGCAGAAAATAATGTAATAATCATCAATGGCCAGTATCTAAGATACATAACAACAAATATATAAAGCCATACGCGATGCAAATCCATTATGATATATGGCAATGTAATGTGACAGTTGGAAGCTAGACTATGTAAATGACCTGCATCAGGTGTGCACAAACGTAATAAACCTTGTCATAATTACTAATTAGAGCCATTTATGTAGGACCAAAGAAAATTGTTGTATAATGATAAATCATTGAATAATTCTGCATTGCATGTATTTTATTGGAATATGATTAAAATGACTATGCTAGAAAAGTACAACAAACTCAATAGAAGGTTTAAGTGGGCTAATTTAATATATAGATAGAAAGAATAAACTCAGACTAGTTAGTCCATATTATTTCGTACCCTTTCAACCAAGTTAAAAACTACCAAGGTCTACACGGGTCATTTAGAAAAACAAAACACGAATACGATTGTTCAAGCTTACGCCAAGTTCATAAGGCAGTTGATGTAGTCATCATTAATGGTTTAAAATACATTTTCGGAAACGACTTCAGGCATATAGGCTTTAATTTAAGTCATTTTCATAATTGTCTTTCAATACTACTCTCACTTAGAAGGAAAGCAAAACTTATGAAAAATAATGACCAAATTATTCCCCTGCACTAGACTCAAGACAGATTTCGCACATCCCTAGTCAAATCTCAATCTATTTAAATAAATTATTTTTCAACTCACTTTATAAGTTGATTTACATCTGACGTTGATGATACACTTGTTTACGTGTTCTATAATAAATAACATAAAGATGAATCACGTACAAATTGCCGTGCTCCAAATTACGAGCATCTGTATTAATCTAATGAACTAACTAATTGGTGTTGAGACGTCAGAGATCAAGGTTTTTGTATGTACTCGCGAATAATCTAGTTCGTTAGTCGAGTAGATGGATGATCTTCAAGGATTGTGACCTGTTTTTGGTGTAGTAGCTGAGCTTTAACAAAATGTTACCCAAGTTGTATAGACGGTTTCGACCGCAAGTGGTCGTTGGTGCCAAACCCAACTAAGCACTAAAAATATGGGATTTCGATGGTTTATGTTAATACTTAAGTGTTATTATTACCTTATTGTACCGGGTTATTGGTTACTTCGTCTAGGCCTAAGTGCATTGAAGACTTTTCGTAGTTAACATAGTATAAAGAAATGTTTAGATATCATTTACTATAAAGGCGATTAAAAAGATGATAACCTCTAAGAGTTCTTTCATCTTTTTATAATTAATTACAAATCAGCTTTTCCCTAGCTAGATTTCCAGGAAGAGATACTATGGATATGTACGTTGATCAAAATTTATCTGAATACTGCTGGAGCCAATAAACTTGTATCTAATCTGCTACTTAAATAATATGCACTTATTGCATAAATAACATACTATCTCACATTAGATTTCTATTTAAACCTTACACTAAAACGTCAAAAGCATTACATAAATAAATGCCTAAGCGTTTGTATCTTTATAATCCGCGCGGACTTTACGATGGCGGAACCGACTCGTACCGACTGTGTTACACTGGACATTTATTGCATAAAACTGTGTTAGCACTTATGATTACTGCATCTTTATTGCCACTACATTGTAATTCTGTGTTACACGATTAATACGTAATAACTGATAGTTTATTATTTACAGTTTTGTTACTAATAAAGTTTTATTTGTGTTTAAATGCTCGCACGCAACTTGAAGCACGGAAGCATTAAGATTGCCGAAAAACTGTGGCTCTTAGAATCTAGATATTACTAAGTTCTGCCTTATTTTAGTAAAAACTGCGTCCTAGTAAATTCTACCCTTTTTCCGAGCTAGTGGTAGAATCAGACATTATAACGACTATCATATGCCAGCAATTCCATTAAATTAATAAATTATTTGATTAAATTATAGTGACCTAACAGGAAAGACAGCCGAAACTAAAGTAAGAATATGTACGTCATGATACAAAACTGCTTGGTCTAGTATAACTATGCCGTTCTATGTATTAATTGACCGCATCATAGCTTGTTACGCACTGATCGCTTCCGATTGAGCTAACCATGACATTATTCAATACACAAGGCACTTAAAGATCTCAATTAAAAGGGCCTTTATTAATTAACTTCTATTACCGTGCTTAACCGATCGTATCACACTAATAAATGTGGGGACGCCAGGTGTGAACGTCGTAACCAGATCGTATCAATTTTGATGACACTGAGCCGGAAACGAGACAACCTCAAAACTTTCTCATACACATCTCTGTAAAAGGATGAAGAAATTGGGCAACTTTCTTACCAACTAACTGCACACGTAGTGCACATAAAGTGGTAAAAGCTAGATTAGGTTTATGATTGCAGCTGAGGCGTTGAATCGAACGGCTTTCTCTCTAGTGCTAACAAATGAGTCGGGATGGAACGTGATTTATTTATTCAAATCCGATGGTCGGTGATGCCAGTCACGTTGTGCTGTGTTACTCACTACCCGGAGCACGAAGTGTATAGGTGTCGCTGATTGGTGATGATACAGCACCAGTTAACGTGAACCGCATATGACTTCCTTCAATCACTTTCTTTTATTAAAGATGTTATTGTTCCTTAATGATTGACGTGGTTAGAATATTTAATTATTTTAGAACTCAATTCAGACTTGCTTGCATAAAAAGAAAATAGATCGAAGCGGATTAATATTAAATATCAACATAATTTGAAAGGAGCTTTAACGTATTATAATATCTTAATATTCACTAAACACGACAATAGGACTAGATTAAGCTGAACTACAGTAAATAATGGAAAGATCTGTAGATAGCTTAACTTGATTGACAAGATAAAAATCACTTCTGCTTCCATGATCACTTGCAAATGATAATCGAATCAATCGTTCTTACCAACTAAACTATACCTACTAAATCTACGAAACTTGAATTATGATCAAACAGTCAACACGAAATTGCATCACTACTTCAATATCTTCAATATTACAAGTTAAAACAAAGAAATGTCCTCAATATTTGCACCGGGTGCAACACAAACACCAATCACCCGCTCACAATGGCAAGGGGAGGTGCAACTTACAAACGTGGAGGCATTCGATGAGTGTTGCGTTGCCAATGATTGCTCAAACTTACCTCACGACCGTAGATAATTTGCAAGTTTTGGCATTTGCACCTCCAACCTTACTAGGGTTGCTATATTAGTACTGTATTAATACTACGTACTTCAGTGTTGTAATAGGAAGTATTTTAATTTGACCCGTGTTTGTGCCTTTTATGTCGTTATAACTACGTTTAGATAAATCAGTGAGATTTATTGTTTCTTTATTTTTGTGTTACACGAAACAAATAAAGGTTTTAATCGTTATTATAGTGGTTTTACACACGACAATAAAACCTCAACATTAAATGGGTCATATTTATTACTCATTTAATATTGAGGTACTCTTTTGACCAATATCTTTCTACTCGTAACTTCCCTTTCCTATTTAAGCTTAAGAAAAAGAACTAAGGTAATGAGCACGGTAAACTGTTATTTTAAAGCACCTTAATAAAAGTAGATAGCTTGTTTATATAATTTTAATTTTTTTCTGTAAAAATATTAATAATTCTAAGGTACGAGTATATTAGCTGCAGACAGCCCTAAAGCTAACAATACTTGCACGCAAAACAAAAACCTTGTTATTACACGAACAGTTATCGTTGTAGAGGGGAGTGACCCCTTGTCCTTTTATAACAAAAATACGGTACCTCACTGTGGCTTCGAAACAAAGATATGAGCAGGATCAACACATGACGACATGACGGAGTGAATCAAATAATTTTTGGTAATATGATTTATTGCAACTGTACGCACACCTCCGGAATTGGTAATTGCTCGAAGATCTTTGTGTATGTTTTAATACGCTAACGATGTTGTTTGTGTATGACAGCTACATTTACATGTAGAGGACTATGTAAAACAATTGGTCTAGTCGGGTCCCATAGAGCATAGCTGTGCGAGAAACTGCTAATATGATAAACACAGTTTTGGGCTAATTATAAAAACTAGGAAAATGGTAGACTATTGGATTAATTTATTGTTTAAGTATTTGTATTATTTGGGTAGCTTTCGCACTGACTATTTTTATTTTAGCAAAATTTTACACGTTGCAAAACTGCAGAAAACAAAGCAGTGACTGTTTTTTGTAACATAAAATGAATTCATCTAGCCCTAACTAGAAAAGTTTTGCACTATAATGTACCTTAATATATCACGCATAAATTAACCCCTCAAATGCACAAAGTTCAATTAAGCATCAGTAACAATACAACAATGTCCCTTTGTCAGTTAATCCCTACAAATACGGCATTACGTGATTAGTACATTACAAAGGGTTCAACCCTTCCCCGGTTCATGTTACTAACCCTTTAGGGTTGTTTGTAATTCTAGTATTGTGAAGGACTTAGCACTTTTGTCTTTGTTTGCTGTCATGGATCTATGGTTCAATGCGTTTACATTATTAGTCGTTGAAAGACTGATAATGCCATTGCACTGGCCACAAAAAAAATGAAAAAAATATAATAAACTTTTAGGTTTCGATGTTTAAAAAAATCATTGGACGACTGTGACAATGCGATGTCACTGAACAGCAAAAAGACAACTAAATAAATTGGCAGATTGAAATTAAAAAGGCATTTATGATTATGCTATTTAAATAGCGTAGGATTAGCGTAACTATTTGATACTTACGTTTCGGCATTAAATTAAACTCTTGCTTATGTCTTCATAAAAGGAGGTGGAAGGGATATGATATTTTTTTGTACCAAAGTGCTATCTTTATGGCTAGTATAACTATTGGCAACCATAGCCTCTTCGTTCCAAACATAGTTAGAGTCTGATTGTTTATGAATCAGTGAGAGTTACTGCCACCATCTTCTTACTAGCCTCTACTTGTACGATAGAAAGTTAATTTCAAGTATAGTATTTCGACGTGGTATATTTTAGTGTGGAAAATAGCACTTAACTCAGGATCAACACTCGGTAGTCAATGAAGCTATTATAATCTTGTGGTGCAAGGCATTCTGCAGACATAAATCACAAATGACACACAAGATTGAAAATTATAGTTTGAGATCATCAAAAACCTAGCTACGTTTTAGTCCGTGTTGACCACCTCTATCACTGGGCGTCTCCGTGCTTCGGAGGGCACGTTAAAAGTCGGTCCCGGTTGTTGTCTACTAAGATAACAGTCGTTAAGCCACGTCAAAGGCCTCTCGGGCGGCTTGAACAACTTTGACACTAGGTTGACCACTAACCATACGACAAACAAACAATCAAACCTCTTTATCACACCATTGTGCTCAAAGCATTAATAAAACGTCAATACGTCCAAAGTACCTAAATGCTACGACATTTAAAGATATTACACACTAACCCGAGCTTGTTAAATATGCAAATGCAGCTCGCGCTTTGACCTGCGCTGATTAATCACGAGCAATATAAAGTACCAGCGCTTACGTCGTTACGGTTTTGTAATAGTTATTTACTTGTTAAGGGAAGTGTGCAATGAGGTTGGATGTTGGAAATAAAGGACACTGAAGTGGCACTCACTATCATGGACCGCGATGAAATTTTAGGAACATGTTAAAATACTGTGGTTTATTTATGTACAGTAAAGCATTGTATAAAAAAAATTAAGAAAATGAACCGTAAATATAAACAAGGAAATCGAAATATCGTTTATTTGTAAAGTTAAAACGTTCAAACTGCTTGTTTGTTAACAATAAAACGTTTCCTAGGATAATAACATTGCTTTCCGAGCGAGAATTCTTTCTAAGAAAAGATATTAAGTACGAGTACGAGTTTACAATCGTACAGCGTTAGTAATTACGTTAGCTTCACGTTCGGGAATGATCGGCTAGTTTCGGCGGACGTCGGGCGCTGCGCCGGCGCACCGTTATCGTAATGGCCAGCTGACTCGCGAAACAATTATCCAGCTGATGGGAGTCCCGCGAACGGGATATCTAGTGCGTGTGATCATGGTGTTTCACGGTGTTTGTATAGAAATACGGGTAATGTTTTGTAATTTTTACGCTCTGCATACGTTTCTGCGAATGCAAGAAAGGCTGTATAATCAGCATACCATGATTGCCTAGCGTTAGTTAGATTCACAATACCTATTCAATGTATGGATGTGAATGAAGCAAGGGAAGTTTATAAAGATCGTACAAATGGCATTCTCTTTTCTCTGCCTACCCCTACGGGTAAGATGTACGTATGTATTGCGTAGTGTTCGTTATGTTAGGTCCACAATAACCATTTGATGTATGGATGTGGATATGAATGAACCAGTAGAAGTAAGTAAGGATCGTACCAAGTGGCGTTCTCTGGTCTCTACGTACATGACTGGGAAAGATGTATGTATATATGTAGCCTTTAAAATCGTCGTTAATTTCACCAAGCGGTTCATCAAGAGATTTCTCTAACTTTCAAAGACGAAAAAGTCCATTGAGTTGTTCAGTTGATGGCGATCTGAATGGCTCGATCGGCAATGTTATCAGATGGCAATGATGGTCCCTAATGAAGTCGTAACTGGCGGCCGCTCAGTTAATGAGCGCACGCGCAACATTAAGACTCCCGATCTGATTGCCTTTCAACCTTTGTAGGGAATGGTACAGAAAGCAACAGAAATGGCGCATTAAGTTGGACTGGATTTGATATAGCGAAGTACCAGTAAATTTCGCTGTTCATTGAAGGCAGAGTACAATGATTCTTATTAAATAGGCTTTGTTCTTTAAAGCATATTTAAGAACCGATAATGGCGAACCTACAGCAGCAATAACAAGCTTCTAAACACAAACTTAAGAAAACCTGAAAGCAGCATTTTATTTTTGTAACCATTATACTTCTTTAAGACAGCCAAAGGTAATATAATACTAGGCTATATCAATAAATACAAACGATAATAGCTACCGGACATAAACAGTTTCATCTGCATTCGATGTTGCAACTGATCACTGTTATAACGTGCTTATAACCTCGCATTTACACATTGACACCCACAAACAAGATTTTGGACATGAAATCATTGAATGAAGCTGTCACCCGTTTATTTAGTAAAATGGCATAGCAGTAGCATGATTCTCTAGAGTCGTAAAAGTTAAAGTAGAGGTAGTCTCTCTACCATTACCTACTATCGATAACCAACTAGCTATCAAGAAATCTATACTAATATTATAAAGCAGAAGAGTTTGTTTGTTTGTTTGCTTGTTTGTTTGTTTGAACGCGCTAATCTCAGGAACTACTGGTCCGATTTGAAAAATTCAGTGTTAGATAGCCCATTTATCGAGGAAGGCTATAGGCTATATAACATCACTCTACGGTCATAAGGAGCGGAGTAGAAACGAAAAATGTTACAAAAACGGGGAAAATTTTGACCCATTCTCTTAGGTGACGCAAGCGAAGTTGCGCGGGTCAGCTAGTGTTTGTATGAAAATCTCATCAGGTCCTCTGTCCGGCGTTAAATATGAACTTTTTCAATAGCACGATTCTTTACAATTGGAACCATTGACACCGAGACTTTTAAAATGTACTGCCAAAATTGTTTCTACGACGCCCGCTAGAGGCGCTGAACCGAATGTCATACATCATTTTTCGATAGCTAGCCGATTGTTGGTAGTCGATAGTGGAACAGAATCGAGGTACAGACACTATGATATATGATATAGCAAGGATTAACATGATAACTCATAACCGCTGTTGGTGTAACCAGTAGCAGTCAGTTCACACAGTCTATAATTCTAAATTTAAACTAGCATTACCTTCATCGCCACACAAAATCGAAAAAAAAGCATTCAACATAAACGTGCCAACAACAGATGTTTAAGACCTATAAATCTCAGCTTAGATTCAGATAATCAAAGTATCAAGAGCATTGTGTCGTGAATTGTGACGTCATAACAGCCGCGATCCTCCAACAATGACAAGCGGCCCACGCGCCTATAAGTCTGCCACCCCCGTAGTAACACTGTTGTAAATACGTCAAAGCCTTCAACGATTGACTTAATAAGATGTTTGTGTATTCGTATCTGTATCTTCTAAACTGCTAAAGCGAGAATGATGAATGCTTCTATGGTGCGGTCGCTAGAGTATACGATTGCTGCTGTAGAGGTCTCGGGTGCGCTTTTAAAGTCGGACAAAGTGCTATTGGTATTTTTTTATCTTTATTAGATGCGTGGTATATGGCAATAGGCTTACCCCCTATTGTCAATCATGTGACTAAGTTTGTAAATGGCGAAACGCGCGAAAAATTTTTTTTGCCATTTCTGCCAATACCTTCAGGTATAAACGGGCGTGTATGTAAGTATATTCTAAACTTCGAAAGCGAACAAAAACTCAAATGCGTGATAAATACATTACCTTTTTTGTCAATTCCGATGACATCATAACCAAAAGCCATAAATAAGTTATGTTTAAAAAATAATATCGGTTCTGAAGTTGCACCCACACAAGCGACCATAGCGGGGAGTGACTCATGCGGCGTCGCATTCAATGCACTTGTACCAAATATTGCACATTGATATAAATTAATCCTGGAAGTGGCCTCTTTTGACGCGACGTTATTAAGAATGCTGATACACATTTTTGAAAGTGGGTCACGTTGTTTCTTTGTTTGCTTTAATTGAAAAAGAGTACTTATTCAGTGTCAAAATTATGCAATTGCAATTAACTCGTACTAAATACCAGCAATCAGACATATTCTGTACTACACTGAAAAACAAATCATTTATTAAAATTTTGACACTTATGATAGTTAATACTATTACTGAAGCTACCATTATTTCGTAAAGTTGGCAGAGAGTTAAGTGAGAAGAAATAGCAAGAAACACACTCACTCTTTTCAATGGCCAAATGATTTACAATTTTGTTAACACATTATTAATCATCTCTCTATCTGGAAGAAATACCATTTACCTTATGTTTTTGTCGATTGCTATATAATAATACCACATGTTTAAAACAAACCGCGCAAAAAATCAATTGCGTTAATTCTCAAACGGCAACAAATAAGATTAATGTTTTTAACATTTTCCAATATCTAATCAGCGTTGCAATTACAATTAGAAACGTTGCGGCCAGAAACGTAATCAACAAACATAAATTAAGTTCCATTTATTTGATAAAATACTGAGTTTTACAGCACTTTATTATTACAAGGCATTAATTTTGATAAAACCAGTCGCTTACAATGTTTTACTAGGTACTAAATTAAATTGCACTGATTTATCGACTTTAACGCGAAACTACTTTTACGAAATCGCGAATTATTTGGTTTAGTTTAAATATTGACTTTTGTTGTGTAATAACTTTAGAAGAAGATACACAACTGATTTTAAGCATACAATGTTTTCACATCGTTATATTTCATTTTGGAATTGCTAGCTTCTTAGTCGCTTTCGAACTCATTTGGATGATGCTACATTTTATTCCAGGAAAGAATATAACTTCTCCAACTAAACCTAGGACAGACCTGCGGGCATAAGCTAGTATACTAATGAAACGAAATTTAGCTAAACAGTGAAACCGGTAATACACAATTCTAAATAACACAATAGCACTATTAAATAATGAAATAACAAACAAATATTCGGATAAATACATAAAATAAAAATTGCGTCAACTATAGACTCATCTATTAAGTTTATATCCCTGTCTTATCAACAGTAAACCCAAAGACGGGGGTGCTTCCCTTACTTAGGGGTAAGTCGACACCGACCCCTGAATACCGAAGATAAATGTTATATCATGGAAGTTAATTCACTCGGGGGACTGAATGTAATTAATTATACTGATACTGGAAAATATGTTAATTTTAGAAGATATTTAGAAACGATTCCAAGTTTTTATCTTTCTGAATGAGAATAAGCGTGCTGTGTTGATTTATCTTGTGTTAAATAAATAAGATTTTTTTAATGGATACTAACGATTTTATTCCTACATCTCGCAACCAACAGGTGTTTTCTGGCATATATGACCTGTAAGATCACAATGGTCAAAAACAGAAGATTGCATTGTTGAAGGAACTTTTAAAGGCTACGACTTATGTCTACAAGTCCTCGAAGTGATTTCTTTTTAAATAACGAGTTACCTAGAGTAAGACATCAACATGAATCGATGGGTTTTCGGTGATTAGTCTCCATAAGACGTTTATTAAGTTTAGTAGTTTTTTCTTCTTATTCTTATCTTATTTCAGCTCTTTCCAACACTTATTATGTCATCGACCCATCTCGCGATTGGTCTTTATTCTCTTCACATGTCGTCGATAAAGTCTGATATCAACACTATTAATTTTTTACGACAAAATCAACTATTAAAAAGTCGTAAAACTTGTTCGCTAGACGGAAACTGTGTTAACTATAATTATTTTTATAATTTCTGTGATATGAACGTTTAATTGTGGGCTCGAAGCCAGATATAACAAGAAGATTAAATAATTATGTAATAATGTGAATTGATCGTAATGTCTTAAATAAGCAGAAACTGCTTATTTATAATACTAATTCTAAATAATAAAATTATTTCTAAGACGCCGACGAAGTGTGCTCGACACAAAAGTCGGTTTGCAACCTGTTCTGAATTGTCAAGCAAACCACGGAAATTTACCTTTTTAATTGGTTGTCTATAATAATAATATATGTATTTCTTTCACAAATAATAATATTAATAACTTGTAGAATTCTCAAGAGCTGATTAAACTCTGTGCAACGACTAAACAGTTTGTCAACCCCTGTGCCCAACATACCTTCGAGTCTTAAATGCTATCAAACAAGATAAAATGCATTGCCTAGTGTATTATCACTTTACAGGTTAAATATCAACACATGTATGTATCGTATAGTTCCTCAAACAACACTTTCAGTAAGCCATCATGGCGTCCCATCACGAAGTCTTGTGGTCACCATACAGCTGGAGTCTCCCTGCGGTTCCAAACCAAGCAATTTTAACCTGTACACGTAATAAAAAGTGAAATCAACCACATGATAGCTCTACGGTAACCATAAGAATTGTTTTGATCAAAACATAACATGAAAATATCGTGAGGAAAGAGTGAAGGAAAGTTTTCCATTTTTGTAAATAAGTATCACTCAAAATGCTTTTAGTCCATTGCAGACTTCGCCAACATACTTGTGGGCTTGTTCTTTTATTTATTACATAAAATGTCATGAAGGATAATAAGTAACCTTTGTTTTGGCTAATGTTACCTAAGCTAACCGTCTGTCTATAAGTATGGGATAAATTTTGTATTAAAACTGATTAGCGCCTCTAGCGGACGCCGTAGGAACTATTTTTACAAAACATTTATATGTATGTTAAACTTTCGATATATGTATAACCGGCTGTAGAGAATCACGCTACAACACTCGTAAATGCTGACGCTTTAAACGATGTACTCTGAACTATTTAAAGTCATCTAGACAAACCAAACAAAAGTAGTAAAATAACTTAGCAATGAAGAAAAAATCACGCTACAGATTTAAACGAAATAAAAATCGAGACAAGCGAACCTTCCCCAAACCGTAAGTCAATTTTCAGATGATCCTATTCTTGTTGGTAATAGATAAATGAAACAGATAACAGTGGAGAACGCGAGGCGCCACCGGCAATTTGGATCCAATCAAAACCATAATGTACTACAGCGAAGGGTTCCAAGCGAAATTATTATTATAGTATTGTTTGATCTTATACGAAGTGATTCAACAATTTCGGGAGGAGGAAAACAGAAGTAGCTGTCATACTAATATGTTTATTTCTTAACGAATATTATCAATGGTTTTATTATTACCTTTTTCACATTTTACTAATAATTCGCCCACATTCTCATTTACAAGATTTCAAATTATGCGAATTCAAAAAATTCTACCCGGTACATATTGTTTTCAATCTCGTTTCTATTGTGTGTGTTTTGATCATTGTTGTACCTACTGTCTTACTCAAATATTGGTCTCCAATGAATTACTGTTCAATAGTACCAGTACTTTTACTGAAGGGCTTCTTTATTTTTTTCTTTTTATTCGAAGCTTCTTATTACCATAAGTGGCAATAGAATGTGTACGTGACCCTGAAGGGAGAAAGCGCGTATCGCTCCCGGACACAATGGACTTTTTACACGGGATCGTACGAGGGTCACGGGATCCATCAATTTGATCACTTCCATCTACTCTGGAATTCGCTTTGTTTGTTTGATAACCGGTTCGTGTATTATTTTGTTACGAAACTTATTTATAAGGTTTATGGATGAATGAAAATGCATTTATGTTTTGAGCATTCTTCAATATAACGGATTTTTTCCTTGAATTCCTGTGCCTCAAAAGGAAGTCTTTACCAAAATCATTCGTTCTGTATGTTATACTTCATAAAAATATTGAAGTGACCATATTAATAAGATTTATTACTGTAGGTTTTGAATTTTTGTTTTATAATAATTTTTATGTACATTGTTTATTTTTTTTTTGTTTTTAGTATTACTTTGTAATTAGTGTAATTGGCCTGGCCGTTCTAATTATATAAATAAATAAATAAATAAATAAATAAATAAATAAATAAATAATGTAAAAATGCCGAGTAAATATTAATGCCAATTACATATTAGAATTGGTAAAATTAATCAGAAGACCAGACTTATTAACAAAAATGCCAATTTTTTCATCACGAAATAACTTCATTCAAAGAATCATTTTTAACACAAGTATCCAGCAGTATTTTTTAACTTAGGGCTCCAATCTCTTCACCATTAATCACTGCAGCTGACGTCATAAAGGCGAGACCGAATCGTGAGTAAACTGAACAGAGTTGGCTGCAGAGCAAAAAAGCACGAAACCTTTTTACGCTTACTTGAGCGACATGTAGGAGCAATTTTCTGCTAACATCAGTTTACTGTGTGGTCCGAAGCAAAAGCGACACTCCAGATATGATGTTCGAAAAATGACATAAATGTATCGTTGTATACGGTGTTTTACAGTGCTTCGCATTTTTTAATCTTATTTTTCGATATTTTTCAGCATCGAAGCTATACTCCTTTTTTCGAGTTTAAGTTGCAGAATCCATAGGTGTTAAAACCATAGGAGTTGAACGAGGTATACTCCATTTAATCTTATTCTGATCTGAAGCAACGCTTTAAACAATCGTTTGAAAAATCCTTTTTTCACATATTTTTTTTTCATGTTATCGCTTAACGAGCGGATACTTTTTTTTTCTTTCGAAGAGATATCTATAAGTTCCACCACACCAAAACAGATTGAAGTTCATTTTCCTCAAAAACTGTAGACTATTTTTAAAACGGGTAAGTTTTTCGCGTAACTCGTTCAATAAATTGTGAATTGTGTAATAACTCTCAGACAATATTATTTCAATAAACAGTGTTTAGTTTAAAGGTGTTTATTGGTACAAGCAGCTCCCGGAACTATAATGATTGACAGAATACTGATAGGGTAACAAATACAAACCAGATTGATTGTATTCAGAGGAACGCCCACTGAAATGATCGGATAAATAAACTATTAGATAATTTTACTGCACGTTTAGAACAGCATTTAACCATTTAGCGTCCCACTACTTCGTGGTTTCAGGAATGAGTGGGGGTCAAACCCACGAGAACAATAGGAACACGAGTCCAAAAGCACAATATGTGTTTTAAAAATGTAAATTTTGGTTGTATAGCAGGCGAAAAGGTATGTTATTGAATTGGAGAACATTGAATGATATGTTAACGTGTTATACGTATACCTAGTAAGGTATACGTATCCTTGTAATTTGATTTCGAGCTAATTAGGGCAGGACTACCAACCAAGGAATTGATTGCCACCATTGAACGATGGAACAGCTAAGTGCCTTCTTGATGAATAGTAATTGGCCTATAGACCACTCAAATTTACTTTAAAGCTTAAAAATTCCAAAAGACAGTACCGCCAGGAAATCGCAAAACAAATTAAAACGAGAGCAATTATAATTAGTTCCTTGCAACTGGTTCTACTAACTGGACCTTAAAACCAGAATTCTTGGTAAAAAAAAGCGCAATAATTTACTTATTTGTTTCGAAACTCTTGTAAATTGGGGCTCAGAAACCGGTTGAATAGCCAACGAAGTAAAATTGAGGAAACCCTAATAATTTGAACGGTCCATATTCCGTTCAGTTGCGTCTCACTTGTCGTTGTGATACAGTCGACGTGTTTTTAGGTTACTCGTGTTCTTGATAAGATAATGAACAAATAAGGCTCGTTGTTCAATTTCGCTGTTTGTAGGTCACATTTGGAAGAACAGGAAAATATGGAGAGGACAGGTGTCACTGAATATATCGTGGTATATTAACTATAAAGTATGGAAAAAATGGTGTAAGAGGTTGCGTTAACCTAATTAGCCTAAAAAAGTTCTTTTTTTTATAGCCCATGACTGTCTTACTGCTGGGTAAGGATCTCGTCGAGTACGGAGGAGGGTTGCCTCGTGTCCACCACTCTGGCTAAGTGCGAAGACATGCTCTCAAAAATGATGTTAAAAAACTTTAAGGCGTGCAAAGTTTTACTTCATACCAATAGGAGGAAACAATACAAAATTCCACAAAAAACCTTACGTATTCTCTGAATCCTACTGCACTTTATACAACAGAACCTTACTTCTAACTCAGCGCACATTAATCTTACTTTGATCTTTACAAAATGTATCTTCAATATATTATTACTGCATCGTATGTGCTCATCTCTCGTACAAGAATCTATCAGATGACATTAATAGATTGCTATCGAAATTGAACCTATATTGAACCGATATTGAGTAGATCTTGAGTCGATCTTGAGTAGATCTTGAACGGTTCTTCAGCCAATTTGCGCTTCAATAAACATCCTTCCATAGGGTTGACCATTAACTAAATAACTCTATGTCTCGAAAGTGGCCAATTACTGTTTTTATATCGATAGTTCGGCTTCTCGATTCTCGAATTAGAAAGGAATTTATTTGCTTCTGAAAATTGATTTGGGGATTTAACGGATTTGGAAGGAGATTTTTGATTGATTGATTTTGAATTGCGAGTAATTAAAAGTAAGTCATTTATAAAACATGAACGATTTGTAAGTTCTTGAACATTTTTTGCCGGTTGTATTACAACAGGAAAAAATAATTAAAATTGGATCAACGCCTCTAGTTGCGGCTGTAGAAACTATTTCTCGATATTAGCGACTGCAGAGAATTGAAATTGAAACCTACTACCGAATCCACACGTTTAAAAACCCCAAAATATGAAGTATCCTTACTACACTGGTTCTTATACAATATACAAGAAAAATAAAGATACATACATATAAACCATTTTGATAAATTTGACATAAGATTTTCAGTCCATTTATCTGGATACCTAACAACCAACCATAATATAACTTCAATTCTGCACTACTTAAAACTTTTTTGGCAGTTCTCATAACCTCGTCATTTTCAAAGGCAGACAAAGCAACTGATAAATATAGCAAAACCTATAAAAACACAATACATTATTCTTTGAGATAAAAAATACTATCGATCGGCGATTTAGTGGCCTTGCGGGCCATTAAACGTGCTACGATAACATCTGTTAGACCGTAGATTTCTGAATATGCAACATTAATCATGTTATATTATAATACTAAAAAAAAACTACTCTAGCCCGCAACTCCGTCCACGTAAACTTTACTTATATGGTGCAATATCACTGTTGTCCAAAACAAAACCACGGGCAGAAGTTAATATTATTATAACTTATGTGTTATTCTGGTACATAAGCTTCAAATCTGCCAAGTTTCGTCAAAATCTGTTCAGTAGTTTTGGTGATTATGTGACACACATACAAATTTATATTAGTTAGAATAGATTATAGTACATAATCGCTTTGATAGTGAACAAAAAGCGTAATGGGTTTATGTGAAGAACTGATTGTATTGTGTTTTAAGTCTAGCCAAGTTTCGTACCGTGATTATGAAATTACAAACCACTTATGTGTTTGCTATCAAGTAGTAACGATTGAGGAAAATTGCTTGTGGAGTCATTCAAAATAACAATTATGTTCTAGAAAAATATTAAATACAATAGTATCTAAAGTAATCGCGATATATTGAAATTATATTCGTTCATAAATCATTAATTCACATAGAACTAACATTAAAGTCATGACTAATTTTTAACAGATGACAGGCCTCGTCGCAATAAAGTCCTACTCATGACAACTATTAATTTGATGAACCTAAGTTGATATCGGAGCCGAATGATTTTGCTATAGTCTAAGGGATATAGCCTAGTAGGTATATTTAGGCTTTAATGAACAGTAGTGTCATTTTCTACAGTTCACAATATCGACTATCAAAAGTTTGACATTTGAAATGTACTTAAGAGTTAATCCCCACGGCTCAAGTGAGAAGTGACGCACACTGATCAAGTTTTCATACAAAATTTGTCGATAGTTGGCCAAATTGTCAATAATTTATAGGTGGAAATTCGCGTTACAGTACTAAAGGCTTATTCTTGAGTTACTATATAAAGTAAAAGTATGTACTATCAGATTAACACAGATATAAAATGTATTTTACGGAAGACTTAGCTTAGCATGAATGTAGTCTTAATACTGTTGTTTCTGAGAAAGCAACAGCTGCACTCATTGCAGCTGCACTTTCCTAGAAACTGTTTGAAGCTACGGAAAACATATCTAAGATTTTATAGATAGTACCTACTAAGTACTAACATTTAATCATGCTATGTAAGTGTGTTCTAGGAGATTAGAAAACTGTTTTACAAACAAGTACTGGAGAACTTAGAACTGATGTGTTTAGAACTTCCTTGATTACCCGGCATTTGTGTGGAAATATACCGACAAAAATATTGATGAAATGCATGTAGGATTGGCCAAATTTCGTTGACGACTTATCCGTTAAAAGAGCTAATAATATCATATAAAATGAGTTTTTACGGCAGTCCTGAATATATTCTCCAAGAAGATCATTTAGAAATAACTAAAACTTAAAGGTAGCCTAGTTGTAACAATGTTTTTCGGGATAATAACATATCAAGAAATTGTAACTCGTCCATGAAAACTTGCCAAGACAGACCTCAGACTTCAGTCAACTATAGTTTTGAATTACTATTTCAAGTCGTTATGTATCTATGCTTGTCCATAAACTGTTTAAAGCAAAGCCTCTAAAACGGTCTTCTTAAATGCCAATCAACAGCCAATAAAACCTAGGGTAGCTTCAACGATATTGCCGCTAAATTCTAGATTACCTACTATCTAGGAAGACCAGATGAAATAGATTTAAGAACAGTAATCTTTTTGCAAAAAACATATGTAGGTACATGTATGAGCTCATGTAATGTCATTCAAAATTGCCATAAAAACAAAACGATCATTCGCGACTCGGAACAATTAGTTGAGCTACAAATGATTTCTGTAACAACGGCGAACAAATCACCTCACATACATTATGGAAGTAAAGGTGTGTTTACACAAGCAGGCTGAGAAATAAAGACAAACGGCCAGTTTCTTCATCAAAAGGAAACAGTCAAAGTAAAATGACAGTCAAATTCGTCATATTTATTTTACCCCTATACTTTGACTGTAATTTTGGGTGAAGAAACTGGTAGGTACTCTAGACTAGACTCTAATTGGTATTAAGATTTTAAGAATTCGAAGAACATTTAGGTAGTTACGTCTGATTAAAATCTATACCTACGACTAAAAAAGGGAATATAATAAAAGTCATTAAAGCAGAAATATAAACTTATTGATCCAGACTACAGGAATTGTAATAAACAGTTCTAAAAAGGTAGTAGTTATCTGTGTGTGTTTACTGACTATGGCTTCAAACTGAATTCATAATGGAGAATGTTAACAAATTTGGATTATTAGCTCTCCATATTCTCTGTTAAAAATAAAAAATTCTAGTCAAAGAATTACTTTGATACGTCAATTAGTTTCCGATTTATAAGTAAAACAAGTTGTAACCGCACGAGTCGGTGTGACGTCATTGTACATTACGCTAAGTCTGGCTCACATAGTCTTTTTTAATAATATTTACTATTATTACACTTTAAATGTAATAAGCAGACGAAAACACAACAAAATACTGCATAAGCTATTACATCTACGGCTGGAGACTTGATATTAAGCGGGACGCGGCCCGCGCGGCATGGTGTACTATGACGTCACGCTGTTAGCGGGACTCGATATTTTTTGAAACTTTGAATGCTTGTAAAATCAAAACTACTTGATATTTTTGACTAAAACAAAAACTAGTTTGCATGTACATGTACAGGCTTTACTGAGTCAAAATTTCAAGCGATTTGGCATACCTAGTAACATTCTCCATTGTCAAAATTGCCAAAAGGCAGTAAGGTACTGCATTAGTGTCTTCGACAAAGAAAAATCGATGTAATATTATCTTTATATACAAACATACCCTTACACATAAGTATCTACTCTCATTACAGTCACGTATGTTACCTACCGTAACACGATAATTTAGCTCCAAACACGGCGCGGTGACATCATATGGCGAAAAAACAGAATTGTATTAATGACTGCAGAAATAACGCTCGAGGCGAGTAATCGTTTTACATACGTATTATAGTTACTTGATTATTATGTAAAGTAGATGATTCATAACTTGGTTTGGCTTAAAAGGGCCAACTAATTGTTTTTTTCTCACGTGAATAAAAAAAATAGTTTTGATATTCGGACGTGTTATAGTCACAAGAGTTTAGACTCAAGTGAACACGAGACAAAAATAAAATGAGAAAAAGGCGTGATATTATAATATCACGCCTTTTTCTCATAGGTTCGCGGAGCCCAAAGAACGCCAAAAAATCTAACTTTGTTGCAAATAAAGGCATAACTACAGACTAAAGACTGCTGTTAGACAATGCTGATGAAATGCTGTCACGACCTAGAATGAAAACCTAACGTTTTACTAAGAGATCAGTTTTCAAAGTAGGTTCTTCATCAAAATAGTGTTATTATAGAAGAGTAAATAAAATATTAAGCAAAATACATGTCACACCGATACTTAGAAATAAAACAGCTATAAAAATAAGCGCGGTATAAAAAGTCCTTACTAATGTGCACTCACCATATAAATAGCACTCGAACAAAAGAGTCTATTATCCAAACCGATAATGTCAATGACACTTCACAAAAACTGCAGTGTATTACAACTAATTCGCCATACACGCAACAAATGGGATTTGTATGACTTGTATGACAAAGCCCGTATTAATCAACTGGGGAGCACGATCATAAAGAACCTATTTGACACACCGACGTATTCTTTTTTTATTCTTGACATAATAATAACGTTTAGTTATCAGTTCAAAGCAAAATATCCTCTCGTTTATAAGAAATATTTAATGTTCTTCCATATTATTTATTTCATTCATATTTAATGAAACCGATTCATTCTCTATATAAACAAATAAAATGGTACCGCAAAGCTACTTAACGTATTAGTTTATTTTATTCAATGTGACATTTAAAATATCAATAGCGCGATTCTCTACGGTCGGTGATATCGAGAATCAAGACTTTGACGCTTAAAATGTACTTCAAAAATAGTTCTTAAGGCACCCGTTAGAGGCGCTAATCAGATTTCCATATAACATTTCTCGATAGCTAGCCGGTTGTCGATAGTCGACAGTGAATCGCGCTACAGGTATCAGATCTTGGTATTGAAATCGGTTTATTAATACGAGCCCTAACATTGGTTGTAAACATCATTCATGGGTACAAAAAAACATTTCTTAAGAAGTCCAATTTGAAACGTGACAAGTAAACCTATTGTTGCTCGAAAATGTACAAGAAGCGAATTGACTTCGAGTTTTCCGTCTTTCACGTTTTTATTCTTATTTCGCGGAATATAGGTAAGTAAAGATATTATTTATCTTTCTTAGAACTGGGGCGGAGTAAAGATTCTTTAGTAGAGTAATAAAATTTAATCTAAGAAACTTTTTGTTACTTTCGTTACGTTATTTAACATTTCTTGTAATACGGACTTTAGTAGTTTTATTTTGAATAAGAAAAGCTGCCAGTATTAAATTAGTTTTATTTGTTTTTCATCCTCTAACCTAATTTGATGGTTTTCAGTTTGCTCATTTCTGATAAATCATCACAGAAATATACCTTTTAAGTCACAATATTTAACATTAGCCTTCTGACATGCTGTGCGGAAATGATATGCTGGAAACCGCATTAAAATCGGTTCAGCCTAACGTAAGATAATCCCGTACAAATATACATACAAGCTAATTTGAAAACCTCCTTTTTTGGAGTGGGTTAAAAAGTTATCTCGCGATTGAAAAATTAGCAGCCTAATAATTTCTAGTTCTTTCCAGGCATTCTGCGCCATTTAAAAAAATCTAAACCATGATCTAAAGCTTTACTTAAAAATTATCACAAAGTAGCAACTTTCCTTCAAGTTCATAATCACTCTAATTGTATTTCATTTAGGGCTGCCACCTAGCAGTTATCGTTCAGGGACATGCGAGACGTGTCCACAGTTATTGAGCTCGTAATAACATATAATAAAGGTACTTTTGAAACGTAAAAATGCGTTTTAATAATCTCACTTGAAGTTGCTATAATTATTTCTGATTGTGGTATTTAGGAGTTTCTAGTAAATTCCTTGAAAGTATATTACAGGATATTTCTTCTGAGTAGTACAAATTTGACAAGATAAATACAGGCTTTTTATGTTAAGGATATATGCAACTTGATTTAATAGCTCCGGGACTTGTCACTGTGAAAAGGTTCCCCGGGGCAAGACGTATCCTGTGTTAATCCAGGTTATTAACTATCTGTTTGCAAAAAATAAAGTAAAAATCCATTCAATAGTAGTAAGCATCCACAAATCTGTCCTATTCATATACTAACTTTTTATTACACACATTCAGACTAACTTTTCATTTATAATATTGGTAAGAAATAGGATACTTCGAGCATTATTATAGCCATTAGTTAAATGGTAAGTCAATATATCAATTTAAAGTTGTGCCAGCCCTGATTAAACCCCGTTTAGCCACAGTAAACTAAGTTTAATTAGCACTGCAACGTAATTAGACCGCGTTATAATTCATTACCGATTTAATTCCTAACGCACAATAGGTCATTGACCGTTAAACAAATAATCTTAAGTACTCTCGTAAAGTGCTAATTTTATCACTACGAGTCCCACTCGAGTGGGAAGCCTTTATTCGATTATTGTTATAGCGCAAATAAAAACGTAATAAATATTGACTTTTATAGTTCTTCTGAGATGTAATGCTGGTAAGATGACATAGGTAACTTTAGATGTACATTTATGTATTTACGTACATGAATAGACGTATGTACATGTACCGAGAAGTACGAGTCGTAAATAGTCTTCATATTATTATGTACTACTTCTACTATTTATACATATAGTTAGTATGCTATTGTCATTAAAGCTTTTGTTTTTGACAATTTATGAGATTTAATACGACACTTTCCGATCAAGGTAACTTAAACAACATCATGCTATCATTCATACTATCGAAATCTGATTTCTTACCTCAATTTCATTTTTACCCATACTTTAAGTAAACTTTATCAGTAGCTAGCCAGTTGCCGACAGTTGACATAAGTAGAGAATCGTGCTACCGAACAAATTTCTATTGCTTACACACACAAAGAGATCAACTCATTCGTAAGCATACAAACAAAACATCCGTGTTTTTTACATGAACAAAATACTATTATTGTAATTACAAAGCGTCATAATAATCAGTGCTTTTGTAATCCACGTAGTCCAGTAATTGGTCGCTCATTGTTTGGCTAACAAAAAACACGGGTTGTTGCGTATACCTACTGTTTTTGCCATGGTCATGCTCTGAGTCACATGGTGAAAAAATATTGAGTAAGTGCCTCGGGGGTTTAAGCGTATGCTACTGATGGCATGGTTAAAGATCGCATGGTAAAATATTGTTTGTGTTTCATAAGAAGCTGCTGGCTAAAGGAGATGCCGCCGAATTACTTTTGTAATAAGAGACTACGGCTTTACTTTAAAATTTAATGGAAGAAGACATAAGTAAGCATGAGAAACAAACCAAAAAGAAATGAAAAGGAGAGATAATATTGTACAATTATAATATGCTTTTTAATACAAACGAATTGCGACTTCGTTATCAACAATATTTATCTAGAAATATGATTGATTGATTATTAGAAAATTAGAAAAATGTAAGCGAACACAATATATGAGGCATAAACTACAAATTTATGGAAATATTAACAACTCAAGAGTACTTCTTTCACAGGTGATTTCGACAAAATTCTTTATCAAATACTTACTTAACATAACTATTGAACAGTTAGTGTTGTGTAAAGTGAACAAAAGCGTTAAATATCCACTTAGGCTGATGAGATTTTGATGATCGGCGCTACGCGTGACCTCTCACACGGTCGTAGTAGTACTGTTATATCGTTACTATACACATTTTGTTACTTTTTATTCAAATAGTTAATGTACCAACTTTGTTTGTAACATTTAAAGTAACTGATTTGAAAATTGTGTATTTTACGCGCGAAAACAATACCTAAATGTTCCAATTAGGTGAGTAATGACGCTAACAGATATAGCATTTTGGCGCCATTTCAAACCCGACATTCGTTCGGAAAAGACTGTTCCTTTTTCTAATAACCCTTATTGCAAAGGGTCTAAGAAATAGCTTTAATTCAGTAGTATCTTATTTTACACAGTCCCTGTCACATTGACGTTTCTTACGACAAGAATGACTTTCAATCTGTTTCATAAAATGAAATGACCTTCTATGGCAAGTAACCGTATGTAGTACTCGTAACCGGCGATCGACAATGTATGGATGAAAATGAAGCAAGGGAAGTTTGTGTCGATCGTACCGAATGGTGTTCTCTAGTCTCTACATACTCTTGAAGGGAAGATTAATGTGATTGATTATTTATTACGATTTTATCAATGCAAGTATGTATGTACATATGTATGGCAAGTCTATTACTAATGATTCAAACATCTCACCTTCTAAAACGCAACTGTAATAAATCCCTACAAACACCTCATTACTGATACAACGCAAGACAATTCGCGTGATACATCAATGGCACTAATTAGTCGTTGTATCGTGACATACAAGTAATGAATGACATTCGTTCTTTATTCGCGTCATGCATGAATCGAGTCATCGCGTCACACCTGGCGGTCACACGTGTTACGAATCGAGTTACTGTGGTAGGAACTCGAATTTGATAGACTGGCATATCTATACTAATATTATTATTATAGAACTGAAGAGTTTGTTTGTTTGAACGCGCTAATCTCAGAAACCACTAGTCCGATTTGAAAAATTATTTCAGTGTTAAAATGTCCATTTATCGAGGAAGGCTATAGGCTATATATCATACGCTACGAAAAATAGGAGCAGAGTACCAGTAAAAAATGTTACAAAAACGGGGAAAATGTTGGCCCATTCTCTCTTGTGTGACGCAAGCGAGGTAACGCGAATTAGTTAGTAATAGTATAATATGGATGTTTCGTGTTTTCGTAGTAAGGACTCGATTGAAAAGTGACATGTAGTTAGTTTTATGGAAATTTGGAACAAGAAGTATTGAAGGCAAGTTGTAAAGTTGTAGTACGATTGTTTTGTGTTTTAGTGGAAGCAACTCGAACTTGATTGATTTTTGACATGTAGATGAAATGTGTTATGGAAATTGTAAACAAAAAGTATGGTATGAGTGTTTCGTGTTTCTATAGTAAAGGCTCGATTTGATTGAATTTTTGTCATGTCAAGCAAAATGTATGATAACATGGTAAACGCTAAAGTTTGAATGAATTTTGTGTAGTATATTTGAAAGAAGAATTGGGAGCAACAGGTTTTAGTGCATTTTATGTTCACGAAAACCACAATTTTACTTCATAACTTTTAAACTCTCGCGTTGCATGTTTAATGTATAAAAGAATATGGGAATTAACGCGAACACCCATTTTACCTAAAAATGCCTAACGTTTCGGCGCAGTCAGCCTGCGACCACGGCGAGTGTAACCTGCGCTGAAACTTTAAAATGCGTGTTCGCGTTAATTCCCGTATTCTATTACACAATTTTACTTTCTCATTACATAGTAACACAATAACAATAATACTAATCTCAACCTTTATATATCTCTAGTCGAAGGTCGTCAGCTCATCTTCTGAAGGTTCTATGCTAATTCTAATACAACTTGGAGACATCTGCTCATACAATGTTGAATATAATTGAATGACTTAGCGTAATCTACAGATAAACGATTTATAAATTACGTTTCAATATCAACAAGGTTAGGACGCGTGTACAGTAAAATGAACCTAAATAATCATGTTGAATTTTCCTTCATCAGACAGCTGTTAATGTAAATCAGCTTTATTATTTTTTTAAAGGAGGCTATATTTACAAAATTTTGTTACGAATCAAAACTTAGGCATGCATTATTTTAATACAATGACATGTTTGACAATCCCGCCTATATGACTTATGCCAAATAACTTTATGTGCCTAAATATAGCAGGAAACCAAAGTAAAGATGTAAAAAAAGTTAAATCTACATATTTTTAAAAGGGGCGTGGGTGGAGACGAAATAACGATGGCACTCATCCGTTCTTCTAGCTGCATACACATATGTACACCTCATATACATAGTTGTTTGACACGTGCAATACTACTCGTTAAAAGTTAACGAAACAGTTTTCTGGTTGTTTCCATTCGTTAGTCCTGTCAGGTGTGAATTTTGTCACTTTTTTTATTTAACGAACATTTTTTTACCGCATGGAAAGTTTATATATATTTATTTATCTGTTATTTTATCTCTCAATATTAAGGTTTTAGAACGCATTAACAAAGATATTACGGCTTTTAAATCACATTACTCAAGTTTTACAACCCAATCATAAAATTCCACACGTAGACAATAAACCTCAAAAGTAAGTCAGAAACAAACCGCTATAACAATTAAAACGAAACGCATCGCTTTTAACATAGTTTCCCATGAAATCGACCTCAAGGCTGTTCGGATATGGGTTATCGAACACCTTAGAATTGTTCTCACGAAACTCATTTCTTAGTAAGTCGGGTACGCCATCGAAATTTTAAATTATTTGCTAGCCCTTGAGAAGTACAAAACACAGGTACGGCACCGCTTTACATAGCGTTTATCTTTTAGATTTTTTTAAGAATTCTATGATAAAGTTAGCTGTCCACATTGCGCTATTATTAAAATAACTAAAATTAACAAGAAAATCTGAAGTTAAAATAACTATTCCTTTATAAATTTTCGACAATATAAGCCCTAACTAATATTGCATGGATGTCTATAGCAATATTTATACATTGAACCACATTTTGTATGCATTTCTTACAAAGTAAAGAAAGCTTTTTAGGGATTTCTTAGACGCAGTAGCCCATGTTGAAGCATCAGCTCAAAATCTTATCACTTCAGAATGACTTACAACTGCATAATAATCTCAAAATACAGTCTATCCGCATTCTACGTAACTAAAAACAAATTTGAACAATCCTTTACTAACTAATCCATACGTTACCAAAAATCTCACAACTGTTATTGTAACCATACCCTTACATGCCCAACGATCCTATTGTATGAAATGTAAATGTAAATAAGTACATCGCATATGAAATGTCTATCAACGTAGATGTATGGCACATTTGTTTTGATTTTACGACTAAACTGCCCATTACACTAATGTATTATGTAGCTTAGTCAAGTTACGATGTATTAGTTAACTTGTTTATTACTTAGGACGGAGATATGAGTGAGTTCTTGAAGCTTTTGTGAAACTGTAAATGTGCTTCTTTAGAAAAAGTGCGACGTAAAACTTTGTGATTTCAAACACTAAATAGTGTGACGCCAAATTGGGTGGTTTTAAATGCAGGAATCTTCGTGAAAGAAGCGAATAAATCATAGTCAGATTTAATACTTTTTAAAGAGAGTGATTTTGTTCGTAGTTAGGTACTTTAGCTGACGTTGTTGCTCTTATTTAGCTTATAACCGAAGATTCCTTCAATACATAATGTCAACTTATTCATAAATATGAATTACTTTGTGTTACAGTATTAGTTTTCTTGTTATTTCGCTTATATTTCTATCGTATTTCGATTCCTAGAACGTATATCAAGACCCATATTTTAAATATAAACATCTAACATACCGTAAATAATGGATTTAAACAATATAAACAAGAGAACGACCTTCACAAAACGGTCGGTAGTCACGCGAAACATTACATTTATTACAAAAGGTATTTTACAACGAATTAAACAACGTCCGGTCGAACATCTAACGTTTATTAATACACGATGCAAACCATCAATCAAATTGTAATAATTAAAAACGAATTAAGGCAAAATATGTACCGAAATATGAGTTTTCGAGGTCACGCTAAGGGCCCGCCCAGACGACACGAAAACAAATTGCGGCGTCAAAAATGTCGGACTTTTGATGACATGCCAAAATATGATCGTAAAACTGAAGCATTTTTAAAATATTACATAAAATAAAATAAAATTAACCCAAATGATGTAAGAAGGTGTAAAAACGTTGCATTTAATTCGTCTAACGCAGTTGCATCAGCGGCAGCGATACGCTTTGATAATTGCCATTTCGACAACATTATCACTGTTAGGAAAATTAAATTACATACTATTATTCAACAGGTGCCGCTATTTTGAAAGTTTAAATATAATTACGTGACATTAACAAGACATACTACGTTTTAAACCCTTTCAACTTATTAAGACTGCTATCAGGATATCAGTGTTTCAATATAATAGTAAACACACATGCCAACAAAATGTAACAATCACTGAAAATAAAGGCTAAAAAAAATATCCTTGATAATCATTCAACGAAAATGCGTTACACTAAAGTAATCATACATTTCAGCAGCCTATACCTGTGCACCAAGACATGACACTTTTAACCAAAGAAAAATTGTATTCAGTAACGTAAAACCTTTTCTATTTTTGTCGCGTGCATCTTCTCCAAGCAACTATTTGACAACAACATGCAAGGAAATCGTTCGGCAATTCGTTTGAAAGTAATTCGGTGCGGTCCACGCACGTCAAAGGGCCCATCAGTCTGTAAGGTCACTACTCACGCGCACCTAATCCATCGAGATCGTGACCTTCTTTCTCGAGAGTGGGTAATTTGTTGCGTTAAAATGCGTATGATTCGTCTTATTGTTCCCGTTGCGAGTTCGTGTATTATTTGTTGTTGTTCATTGATGGGTAAAAGTTGTGATAATTACCTGAAACAAAAATGCAATGAATTAGAATGTGAACACGTGTGTTGTAATCATAGATAAAAATAATCTAGATTATAATAACATCGTCATAATACATTTAGAATTATTATAAGCATCAAATAACAATGTTTATATACGACAATTCTTTGAATTCTTCGGATCTGTGTTCTTCTACGCAAGTCTCAATAAGAGAGTGAAGTTTCACGAATGACTTTAGACTTTAAAAGTTGCAATTGGTAATTTTAAATCGAGGATTTATTTAGCCTCTCATTGGTCAAATAGTACCTAATAAGTCAAAAGAAGCATATTTTCATTAATTTTTACATCAGTGGTGACACGATTCTTTAGGAAATTCGTGATAACGATAAAAATCTTCAAGTAGCAATCAATTTCTATATAACAGCGGTTTTAACACGCAAGAATCTGGTACCAAATAACTTTTCCTAGCCCTACATGACGAAACACATATAAAAAGTAAACATTGAACTAATCAAACAATCAAAAGGCCGTATCAAAGTGTTGGGCAACAAAACACGTTGTTAAACCTCCATTACTGGCTGTTAACAAGAGTATTAACGAACGCCACATACAATACAAGCAATCAATATAACAACAAACGTAATAGTAGTTCATCAACAGTTTGGAAACTTGTTGCGCAGTGGAAAAAGGGCTTAAATGGCATATTTTATTAGAAATCTTATGCAATGTTTTTTGATAGATTATATTATTATCTTATCTTATTTTAGACATCCTCCGACTGATAGATCCATAAAATTGAGTTCCTGAAAGTCAGTATTCTAGTTGGGCGTTGACTTAAGACCTAACTCATCTCTCATTCAGGTAGGAAACCCTGCTAAGCAGACTGGGACAGTAATGTAGTTTATCATCTTTATGGCGCACAGAAAGTGTATGCTCCAAGATCAATCGGCGAAATTATCAGTTTCCTCAAAATATAGTAAAAATAACAAACGCTAACTTCTTACTTCCCATGACCACGTGCTTGGAACAACAGGCTCATTGCAAGAAAGTCATAAGTAGTCCAACATTGTTTTCACCTTACGCTTTTCTTACCCTAAAGCTTGCATGAGGCATTCCGTCACGCGTCGCCTCAAGCGTTCACTGGCTTGACAGCGAAATGATTCTTCACTAACCTATAGTATGTATAGAGTCAATTGGAGCACAGTTTACGAATCACAGATGAAATTCAAAGGCCAATGGTAGTCGCTAGAGGCGTTTGTATAGTAAAATAGCAACAATTTGTGGCGGTCGTGACCGCGGATGTATTTACAGTGTATTTGACTTAATACTGCCATCAATAATGACGTCACTGCTGTTATTTCCCGCGGGGATGACGTGTATTTTGACAACGCAGTTGAGGACCCCGCTGGAAATATTACAACGCGTGTTGCAACCCGTGGATATGATTTCTATTTCTACATGTAAGTAATATTTATGTGAATCAGATGCAGTTGTTTCGGGTCTAGTTGTATTTTGTGTAATTTGAATGTTTGTAAAAATCGACACACGATTTTCTGAGTACTTAAGGAACAACGTACGTTTTGTGTCAGATTTTAAGCTTCTCCATAGGATTAATAATGTATTTACGACTTGCTATCGAACAAACTCCAGGATTGAGCAAGTCAGCCACTAGTATTTCAATCACTAAAAATGCATATAAAAAATAATATCTAGCACGGAAATACATCTAAAACCAACACAAACTACTATTTAAAAAATTCAACACAATAAAAGTCAAATAACTCGTCGAAACATTCCTTCGTAACAAAAATTGTGCCAATTCCTAATTAACATCACTCGCTGATTTATTTGTAACGCTAAATAGCTAACAATTTAGACGTTACTCTTTCAACTATAAATTAGAGGCTGTCGTGAGATTCGCGTTTCATTTCACGTGTGCAAGGACGTCTAGTCTGTTTTACCGTCATATTCCCTAAATACTGTTATTTATATCACTGTTAAGAGCTGTTACAAGCTGTCGACAGTCGCAATACGACTTAAGTGTCGTTCATATCTAAAGATACGGACAGACAGCACTGACAACTTTTCAATATCCCGAATTTGTACAGGCTAACAGCGAGCGTTTGACATTTAAGTTTAGTTGAAAAATAAATCTTCCGTGATATGCTATGGAAGCTGAAAAGATTCATTTCCACATCGACACTATCGATAGTGGTAGGAATACACCACATAGCTGTACTATTTGCATACATTTTTAACCGCCGAACATTTATTTCTTCTCTCTTTTAATGATAAAGACAGAAGCACTCAGTCTTTTCGTCTTCGTCACTCACACTACCTACCTGCATTCTTTCTTCTACACAAAACTAAACGACGCGTATTTAAATACAGCTTTTACATATGAATTTATTGGACACCCTCCTTTCTTGAATACATTATGGAGCTTTATTCATAGTGACCTTGAAACATTGCTTTTGAAATCTAATAATCGCAAGTCTTCTGTCGTCAGTGTGTAAAGTATCTTATTGTTATCACCGTGATTAAAACCTCGGAAGTGACAGTTTTATGTCTCCGCATAAATTAGTGTTGTGCATACACCTGTTCCTTATATAAATATCGTTATGTGTTGTCTAATAGGTATTTCCCGCCAACGAACACTCAGTGACGATGTATACTCTCAACAGTATAACGCTTGAGATAATAAAATTAATAGCCCAATATTTCATCGGGAAAGTAAATATTTAGGCGATTTTAATCACTCGTTAATCTTGTCGTTATATTTTAATCAAGTATTCAAAATACTAACTCTTGCCCACCACTCTGGCCGTGTGGATTATAGTTATATCATTATACGTAATGGTTTATTACCCACATAGATCCAGGACCTATAGGGTTTCCAGAAAATTATAAAAAAATTTCATCCATACCGATTCAGTGGTTTAGGCATGAAGAATAGACAGCCGGACTTTACTTTCGCATTTATAATATTAATAGATTTTTTATCAGTGTTCATAATTACTTGCGTAGAAAATGATGTCTTTTCTTCGTTTATTTCTTAAAAGTTCTTAATGATATATTAACAAAGGGCTCTGATTGGTGTTTGCCAACAATTTGAATATGTTGAAAGTTGTCAATGTCAATTAAAGTCAATGATGATGAAGTATCTATTAATTGTACTCCTATGATGCAATAAATTGAACTATCGTAGAGTAAATTTAAGAAACTTAATGCAAATAACATTATCGTAGTATAATAGTTCTTACGTGTCAAATAATAATAAATACAAGCAGACAATTGACTGTTCACTAGTAAACCTTTAAAAAACTAACAAAATACAAATTTCTATTGAATGAAATACACCTTGCAATCATATGAAAAGTAATGAGAGTAATGCATGAAGAATAAAATATTCCCGTGACTGTGCGAAAAAAGGGTTTCCCATCGTTAAATGGTCAAATCTAGGGTACAAAATCTACGTTTCTTTAAAATCCGTTCAGCAGTTTTGAGGAGATTGATTGACAAACATCTTAGTATATTTCTTAAGGTACTTATATAAAAATGTTCAACATAAACTCAACCACTCATTCTCAGTTTCGCTGCAAGCGCATTGAAAGTGAACTCGTAAAGAAGTAATCTAACGGAATATTTTTTTACCCAGTATTATGCGCTTGAGTATGAATAGTACAAAAAATATGAAATAACGGCAATATCGTGTATGTACGTCATAAAAACGTGTATGTTGTTTTTACAACGAAATTGATACGATAAAAGAGAGTAAGTTTTATTTCTTAAGATGTATAGAAATTTAATTCAATGATTCCATAAAAAACTTCGTATTCCAGTCTTTATATCGATCATCAATAGTGTAATACATATTTTTAATGACTTCATTCTATCCATAAACAAGACACATGTTACATAGCATTGAAACTAACTCAATTAACAGTTATTCAAAGCTTCATACCTGACCTTGACTTCCAACCATAATCGAGACGATCCATTAAATATCGATGCAGAGAATAATCACGATTATTAATCAACAAGAACATCGATAGTCGATACCAATTTATAAGTATTCTTGCCAAAGGCTAAATAAAAGCTTAGCAAAAAAAGATCGTTAATTTTATTGATCCGTTGAACTTTGTTATTTATTATCTAAAATATCAAGACTACAGTTAATCGCAGGGCATTTTATCAGATCTTTTTACCAAAAACAAGCATTGTTTACGCAAAATGCCGTAAGAATTTGCACTTGTACCAGTTCTTTTTATCAGATCCAATAAAATATTCGCACTTGTAACAGTTATTTTATCGATTGCATTGATAAGTATTTATCGATACTTATCGGGTATCCCTAAAGCCTTGGCTCGAATACTCTCACAACGGTCGATGTGTATCGCCAAATCGTTACGAAAGTGGCCCCGCTGCAACTGGAGCACTGGCCACTGACATCTGAGCGAAGGGAATTTAAAATAAAAACAAAAAAGTGGCTGGAATTGTGTAAGGTTTCGAATGGTTTCGGCGGGAAAGTGTAACCGTCGCTGCGACGCCATAAGAAATATTTTAAGGTTTCTTTTACGATTATCGTTAAAAGTTATTGTGGACACGATAAACAATAAAAATATCTGTAATTTGAAGTGAATTATTGTGTTTTAAAATTATACAGCTTATTCCAGGTACTAATAACTTTAAGCTAGCTTAATGTTGTACCGTTATTTTAATATAACTTTAATTTTAAGGAAGTTTTTATTACATTATTATATCAGGGGTAATTGACATAACATTAGGTTTAGTCACTTACAAGTTCAAACAATATGACCGTTTATTTTTATTTATCTTAGCACTTCTCGTAAATAATCGCGTGTACGTCATTTCTGAGATAAGTGTAAAAAGCATTTTTGTTCATTCGCTTAGGTCAGTGCACTAATGCGGAATTTAAACACTGGGCTTTGATAAGCCGGCTTTCAATACTGGCCTGGCGATTGGCTCACACTGGGACCATTTACGAAAATGATTTCGTAAAAGGAAATCGACTATCTTCAACACAAGATTCTAATGTTGGAAACAATGATATGACATTACTATGAAATTTCAGTATTAGGAAAAGCTAGTTTCAATTACTTAATTAACTCAGTTGGCCACTAGTAGGTACGTACTAGTCCGTGTACGTGAAATTGATAGCCACTATTCAGTACATTGCTGCTCAGTCGTAACGAGTTAATCACTATAAACTAAGGGAGAAAACAATGTACGTACCAACATTCGCAAGCCTATTTCCAACAGTAAGATCTTTGACTGACTCTCTTATAAAAAACGTCGATTTTTTTCCTAACAATTTTCATTAGTCAGTAATGTTTTTGATCATAAATTACTTTAAACGGTGTCGTTTTTATGCAAGATAGCTGACCCGCGCAACTTCGCTTGCGTCACATTAGAGAATCATAATTATCCCTGTTTTTGTAACATTTTACACTGGTAATCTGCTCCTATTGGTCGTAGCTTGATGATATATAGCCTATAGCCTTCCTCGATGAATGGGCTAACACTGATAGAATTTTTCAAATCGGTCCAGTAGTTCCTGAGATTAGCGCGTTCAAACAAACAAACAAACAATTAAACAAACAAACTCTTCAGCTTTATAATATTAGTATAGATTAAGCAACCCTATTGCAAGAAAAATATGCAAGCGTATTTTATAAGAAACAAAGAAACCATTGTGTATTTTATCTGTGGATAATCGCAGTACATTCACTTCAGTAAATAGGTGGCGATGGCGACTCAACTCACACCAACTTGTATTTATGCAAATTACTTGATTTGAAAGTACATTGTTTGTTTAAAAAGAGGGATACACTTCAGTGCATACGTTTTGTTTACTATCTATACTAATATTATAAAGCTGAAGAGTTTGTTTAAACGCGCTAATCTCGGGAACTACTGGTCCGATTTGAATAAATCTTTCAGTGTTAGATAGCCCATTTATCGAGGAAGGCTATAGGCTATATATCATCACGCTACGACCAATAGGAGCAGAGTACCAGTGAAAAATGTTACAAAAACGGAGAAAATTATGATTCTTTTATGTGACGCAAGCGAAGTTGCGCGGGTCAGCTAGTAAGCAAGAGTTACATCAAATTTGTCAGAATGTATCACGAGTTCGGCCACTGACAAATATAATACACAATTAATACAATAAATAAATTATAATGCACACAAGAATCCGTCACAAGAACATTTTCTTGATATTTTTTTTCCCTTACGATTGGTTATTAAGCGATTTGTTTTAAAATAACCGTGCTATTTCGAGTTTAGTCGCCTTAAGCCTTTATATCATGTGACTGTATGTATAAGAATCACTTTAATTATAAAAAAAAAATACTTGTAATGCAGCCAACTATTTGTAACTTTCATAAATACCAATACAGAAGTAAAATCATAACTAATTATCGAATATTAAACTTAATTAAATCAGATCATACTTTCACTATGTATTTCATGTAATTTGATACTTTCTATATTATATTAATTGAATTTCTCATTGCAGGACCTGTTTATAAAGAAATTATCAGGTAATATGCCTATTAAAAAATAGACTGTAGTTGTGTAGTTCTTGTAAGAACACTAGTTAGCAACATTACCTTTTATGTCAAGACAATGTCAGTATGATCATATTGTGTAAATTATTAACATTTACCAGAAGTAGCAAGCAAATCTACATTACAATTTTCAAAAGAAAGTGTCCCCTGAAAAAGTTAATCGAAGTATCGAAGAAAACGTACTTCGCGATAAAAATACGCGTGAGTAAAGCGTACGGCCTTAATAATTACTTTCAAAGATAATTATTGGCCCTAGTTATCAGAAACTCAAGATTCCAACAAGATAATTCCAATACTTATAAACTCAAGTTATAAAACGATTTGCTGCATCTACAAAAAATAAGTGGCCGCATGAAAGTGCACTTGCTGCAAACAAAAAAAGCGAGACACGTGTAATCGACAAGTTGTATAAAATCTGTAATCAGTCTTATTGCTTCTTGCACTCGATAAACACATGTGGTAAGTATGTTGGAAAATCACGATGCATTATCAAAAAGCTTGGATAAATAAGCTTTTTAGTAATTCAAATTCAAAATATTCTTTATTTCGTAAACTTCGTACAAAGTATTTGAAATAGTCATATATTGTATTTCTTTGTCCGTTTCGGAAAAGCTGGTTGCTCGTGAGAAGAAACGGCAAGAAACTCACGGCTTGCTCTTTTAAAATGTCGATATGTTTGTTACAATTTAGTATTGATGATTTACTGTGTACATTTAAAACAAACTGAATAAATCTAATTTAAAATTTAAGTATAAAATGTCGATACTAATATTTTAAATGCGAAAGAGTGTATGTTTGATAGGTTTGCTACACCCATAATTGTTCGGGCCGGACTGGGCGTCAAAACCGAATATGTGTTGATATATCCGATCGACACAAGCCGAGCAAGTGAGTAAAGTCGGTTTTGTTGTTAGATAAATATTGAAAAGATGAATATGTGTGTTGCGAGCCGAACACTTGCACCGATAACAATGTAATTTTGAATGAAGAATAATGAAAATAGGCAGTTTTACCTGTGGTCAATTTTTTCCCGAGGCTTTTCGTTTTAGACCAAATTGACACCATAGAAATATGACGTCGACTATAGCCTAGACTCCTTCTAACTATCGTTCAATTTTTATCCATGTATCGATTATCGATAGTTGCATTAGTTGCACAACATCGATAAGTGACCGATTATCTTGTGTTTACACAACCTATCTAACTAAATAAACGTTTATCGATTTTGTGTTTGCTATGCGATGTCCCGGCCTACGATAATATGAATCTAGGAAATGAAGATTGGTTAAATATTGTATGATTATAAAATGACTAGCTAACATGTGCGGCAAACTTGCGTCTGTTTTGAGCTTACTTAAGATTCATATTGGAAAAAGGAAGTCTATGTTTCTTAGTTTACTAGTTTATAAAGGACACTTTTTGTTTTGGATTTTACAGACCTACAAAAATCCGAGTACACGGCGAATATGTTCCCGAGTCTTAAATTTTACCGAATCAGTTTAGTACTTGAACCGTAAATTCGTAGCAAACAAGCAGACAGACTTTCGTATTTATAAAATTAATGTGGACAGTATGCCAGTGTGGATAATAATTTTACCAAGCAAACGTAAAATTAAACATTATTTGAAAGGCCTACTTGAAAGTGTCACGAACCTTCGAACACAATACTTAGTTAGTGTATTTTATTGTCCCAATTGACCTTCGTGATTGAGAATTAATAAACATTGTCATTAAAACGTTTAAAACGCGGATAATGGTTAAATACTGAAATGTCACGGCCTACTCGCAAATAAAAATAATTTAGAATTAATTCTGAGAAAACGAATCGAGTAAATATGGCAAGTTCGGTTTATGTTGCCGCTGTCGAAAATGTAGGAAATAAAATAAGTAAAATGTATTACAAATAGCCTGTAAGCAATTATGTATGCACAAAATGAAAAAAATACAAAATAATTACATGATTTAACATTATTTCAACATTAAGAGCTTTTGAAAACCGCTAAGAGCGATCGTCTACATTTTTTCTATCAAACCCAGACCTTTGTGACTATACGATTAATATATTTAATATACTAAACAAATATTTCTAGAAAATCCCTCATTCATCCTACACAATAGTAATCAATATTATCCATAATTATCCTATGAATAAATTAGTCTAAAAATACACCAACATATTTAGACTAGTCTAACTACGCAAAGATCGACACTGATCACTTATCATAAACAGCACGTGCATGTCAAACAGTCGATGAAAAAAGCCCTAACTCGTACTATCCCAAGCTATCCCTATTGTGACGTCAATCGGCAGTTGGCACGTTCACCCGTTACGTACAACTACGCTAAATAAGGCTACACGTTACAGAAATACATCATACTCTTTGTACTTTTAGTTTTCAAACTATTTCTGTGTTTATATTTGTGCCAAATTTTACTTAATATTGTGTAAGATCTAGTTCAGGGAGTTCATGGTTTTCAGTAGTTTCTTGAATTGCTGCTTTTGGCTATAGGATAGGATGGTTATTATTACTATGTGATAGTTTACGTAAATAACAATGTTACCTGGAGAAAAGTTAATTAAATCTGTAAGAACTTCTGCTATATGAGACGATTGACCACCAACAAAGACGACGGCGGCGGCGTCAAAGATATGGTTAAGTGGTATGTAGAAGGCTGCATTCATATGAGAAGAATAGTTAAGTACAGAGATAAAGAATTACTACTTTACCACCACTGTCTGCCCTTAGAATTAAAAAGGGCGCTCAAACCGTCCTGCCCAAAAGCCACACAGTAAAACAGTAAAATTTTCATGCTTACTACATTACTAAAATCTAGTCTACCTAAGCATTCGGTAAGAAAACAACGGTCTTTTCAATATCGCGAAGTCGTGACCAGAAAATCAAAGCAATATAATGTCTTATTAACCAACTCTATCCTGAAACCCGACATAAAGAAAAAACCAAGCATCTCATTTAGCACTAGTATAAAGCTCTTTAATATAATAATATAATATAATATAATATATGCTTACAGGTCAAACCGCAATATGATCTTGACATTTAGTTCTTTTGTATGATACACCATACCTACTGCTTGTTACCTTCTATTATAAACAGAATTTCTCGATAGTAATCAATTAGAGTTAGGATAGATGCACATTGCTCAGACTATAGAGCAGTCTTGAAGCTCGTACGGAATTTAATATAGTTCTGGATAAAATTAGTCTTCTCTTTAGAACAACGTAATTTTTTTTTAATGTTTGTTCGCTAAATAAATGGAATAATAATTAATTAACTAATCCTCGTGATTTCATTTCAATCACAGAAGAGTAAGGTTTTAGATTCAAGGAGCTTTATATTACTAAATGTCAACAGCAAATTGTTTAAAAATTATTTATAATCTAAACTCTCTTTCTAGTTAAAGTTGCCCATTTTTCAGTGCACACAAATCTATAAAAACATTTGATTCGTGATAAATATTATTAAGTTGTACCGACAAAAGCATCATGTCTCTAATCTTTTAATACAAGTATAATATAACTTACAATGTGTATTACGCTTAATTGCAAGCCAACACAATAGCCGCAGCGTCTACTCTCAATGGCTACGACCTTGCCTTGCAGCTCTGATCACGACTCGCCACACCTGCGGACCTGAGCCTATTATATCTACAACCTTATTTAAAGTAATAATAATTAACTAAACTAACTTTTAATTATATTAAAGTACTTATTTTATTACTCAATTCTTTACATTTGTCAAAAGTTAACGTAAAATAATAAAATGACCAAATAAGTTAATTCAATGAGGAGCTAATGGCTTAGTTAAAAACAGCCGCGCGGATTGAACCTTGAGGTTAAGCTACGCTTGACGAGGTTGTTCTGTGGATGGGTGACCATCTTATACATATCTGGTCCTCCATGTATCGGAAGGCACGCTGTCATTATCAAATATCTTTGACTATCGTTAACAATAGTCAGAATCTTGAAAGTTTGGCAACTACTGTATATTCTCTTGTAATTAGTAATAAAATTAACAAAACTTACTTTTAATTGCATAAAAGTACTTATTTCGTGATTTTATTACTCAATTCTTTACATCTGTCACAAGTAATTACGTAAAACTATAAAATTAAAAAAATAATGGATTTTTTTTGCTCTTAAATTTAATTATTGCCTTGACAAATTTATGTGTGGTGTCGTTAAAACGAATAAGTACTTGGTGTACTGTAAATTAAAGAAATAAAACTCAATACGTTAAAGTCCAGGTGGTTCGTTCTAGGTTCTACTGGCGATGAATTCTATAAAATTCGCGATAGTTAATAAATAATCTAATATTTTACTCACTTATTCACATTATACTACCTTGAGCCTATAACATTTTCATTGAAATTTTCTTTAAAAATATGTTCGGTAATTCGAATGCGAGTGAATTGTAAATAGCAAAGAGTTGCAATGAAAAACACTTTTCCGTAACATAATGTAACTGTCTGGTATTTGTTATACAGTTCAAGTTTATCCATACTAATATTATAAATGCGAAAGTAACTCTGTCTGTCTGTCTGCTACTCAATCACGCCTAAACTACTGAACCAATTTGCATGAAATTTGGCATGGAGATATTTTGATACCCGAGAAAGGACATAGGCTATATATCATCACGCTACGACCAAAAGGAGCAGGGTACCAGTAATTAATGTTACTAAAACGGGGAAAAATTTCACCCATTCTCTCTTATTGGACGCAAGCGAAGTTGCGCGGGTCAGCTAGTTCCCAATAACTTAAGTAGTCAATTGACCATCGAAAGCCTCTACAATCATCTGCACGCAATCCGGGTTTATGAAGAATTCACGGCCAAGGAAGGATGTGAAGCGAATTCCTTCGACCCGTTTAGGCCAACACCGATAAAAATATTATCTTATTCTTAGTAAACCTTATCGTGGTTTAGAGACCATTAGAGATTATTTTTATTTCCGATTACTTGAATTATGTTGGTGCAGTTTGTGCTGTTTCGCAGAATGGCGGCAATAAAATTACCGCAAATTACTTTATGCTTCTTTCACTTAGCTTTTTAAAGGCAAAGGAATCAGGATTTAGCCAAGTTTACAAAACTATGACAGTCAGCTTCCATCAATAGGAAGTTTATTATTCACAAAGTTTTATAGTTAACTTTTATTTTTAAATACGTTCGTGTTACAGTTTTTTGTATTTTCTTCTATTAGTGTCATTTCATTAGCCATTGTTTTCAGACCGACTCAATATCTTTATGAATAAGATATCGTTGTTCGAGATTTTTTTGGGAAATTTCAAACGCGCAATTCGAAAGCGACAAGTCAGTAACGAAAGCTCGTAACTAACTGCAGTTAACTCTGCGTAAATACATATAAAATACCAACACACATAGTTTAACAATACAACAGTTTAAACTAGATTCCCTCGATGCGATCTCACGTGTTATGTATCTCGTACAATTATCACCTAACACCATCTCAGCCATGCACCGGCTTAGCCCCCGAATGGCATTCCACGGCTTTTACTGCCCCGCTTTCAGTTTGCCGGATAAAATGTGATTTATGACGTTTTTGTTTGCGAATACTAGAAGTTTGATTTGTTTAGAAAACTAAAAGATTATATTTTTGTGATTCGACATTATTAATGGCGGTGCTGTACTGAATGAAACAGTAATGTTGTCATCTATTTTGGCAAGCCTTCAATTATCTAATTAAATTTCAATACTTTTTTTTTATGCTTAGACACATTTCTTAAAGTTTCAATCGATAAAATTGGGATGCATTCTTCTTCTTCAGTAAATTATTATAGTATCTTTTCATTTTAATTTTTTTTTTATATGATGACATAATTTTATCACATATTCCAATTCCATTATTTTATAGGATAGTCAAATTTAAAATAACCAAATTTGAATCGTATACCAAAACCAAATGCCTAATCAAACAGCTGACATTCTATACAACTAACGATTGAAACTTGACATTGAGTATCGGACAATAGTTCGATTACATGTCTTTAACGACCGATGGCCGATGGCGAAACGACTAGCGTTATTGGCAAACATTCGTCTGACGATTGATGCATACAATGTTGGGATAACACGGGCCGAGATACGCTGCATCGCTGTCATACGCGACGTAGTATCTAAACATTGTCGTGTTTGTAATCAACCGCAAGTCTCTGTGGTAGATCGACCGCAAACAAATATAATCTTCTTAAGACTTATAAGCAGAATATCCATATTATTACTTAGCTAAGATTGTACACAGTACACAGGAAAAAAATATTGATAAAAACTTTGGATTTTTTTTTTGTAATTTTGACAGATGTTTAGAAAAAGCTGCTCGCAAAATGATGAATCCGCAAAAAAATATTTAACGTTTGACGATGGATGAAATACCTTGTAAAAAGGTTTTGTTTAATTTTATAGGCACGTACAGTTCTGTTAAACAACAAAAGTAGCCATTAAAATAAATATATATAATACTTAACAAGGAACTAAAACTCACGAAGCAACCACACTCGTATGGGAATAGGATTTCCTTGTTTACACATCAAAAACAGCCCTACAAGCTTTAAATAACATGACTCTATAACCACTCGAACATCTCAAGTACCGTAATCCTAAGAAGAAAGGTTTCTTTTATCTCAAGAGGTTAATATACCCATTAACAAAGAATAATTCGGCAACAATGCGGCAAAAAATATAGCAAATTACTGCCTAAACATTAATTTATCATAGGACTCCGCCCCTCGAACACGGTCGAAATAATAAGCAATAATCGTGACCGGGCTTCAGCCGGCCCCCATACTAGTTTAATTAAACTGTGTAGTACTCGTGAACAAAAAATAACTAATTAGCCGTGTCAAGAACTAGGACGAGCATACAATTTAGATGTGAATAATATTTTGACGTGTGTCAATTTCGATTACTTTCTTTGGTATGAGTTTGGTCATAATAAGGAAATTGGTGAACGTGTAGCTTTTTATAAGAAATACTTCGATAATTAGCTATGCGACATCTATCAAGGCGAACTTAAGGGTCTTTAGATATTTTTTTATTTGTTTTCAGTTCATAAAGGAATGTGTAGTCCCCCAACCCGCAGTAAGCTTAGTGGAATAAGGCTTAATCCCTTTACGGGTGCCTATAGGAGAGTAATATCGTGCCTGGCAGTAGAACAGCGATGAGTGATTCAAGATAACATAAAAATAATATCGATTAAGTTATTATTTAGTAACCATTTAACACTGAAATGAGACCGTAAAATAATTTTCCATTTTCATCACATTCTAATACTATTTAATTTGTTTCATTGAATTCATTTGCTTTTTTTTAAACCCAGATACAGTCTACAGGAACCGTTAATTTACAACTGCTTTAAAAATATGTAGCTAGATTAGTGTAGTCTCATTACGCAACTCATAAACAAGAGTTTGTTGAGCAAATTCAAGCGAAAATTGACAGTAATTTGTACGAGGTCATTCGTTCATGATACTCTCATTCACTGTAACTCTTTGTGCAACGGTCAAAGGATATTTTTTGCGAAGTGAAAATCATTTGAATAAAGTAGAAACTTGACTGCGACTGTTGTTGTTTTTATATTTACTTTGGTAATTTTAAAATGGCGTGGCGGACTCAAGGAGCAAGCGCTCCCTCGTTTGGGAGGAGATCCTTGCGCAGCAGTGGGGCAATCTTCTGTCTTCTTTCTTTTTAACCCATACTGTACCGCTGCAGGGCAAGGGTTTCCTCCCAAACAAGGGAGTGGCTAGGACTTGAGTCTTACTACGCTGGCTAGGTGCGGGTTGAAGACTTTGCATGCCCTCAAATATTTATTGTTTCTATCAATATCTCTCTATCCAATAGTTGCCCGAAAGATTTTGCCCATGCGATATGCCTATGCGATAAGGCCGCTAATTGCACCCTATTTTAATATTTTTTGTAAGAAACAAGTGTGCTATTTTCTACAGCATACAATGAAGATTTTTTATTTCATTTCATAATTGGTGCTATAAAAGTTTGTGACGTCAGTGACATGAAAGTTAACCATTGTTGATTCGATTACTTACGCGATGCAGTCACTTGAAACAGTTATACGAATAATGTGAATCATAGAATTGCTTTGAACAAGATGGCAGGACACTACATAGTATAAAAGTCTTTGATAAGAATTGGAGAGTGGATATTCTTTAAAGTGCTCAATTTAAGCAATAAGGCACTAACAAATTGGAATATTTTTTTAAAACAAGAGGAATATTATGTACCTACCTTTTAACAACACAAGTTCGGAACAGCACATTCCAAATAAGTATTCCTAGTTACACTGACATAATATACTGCAATAAATACAACAATTCACAAATACAAAACGCTTACCAAAATGAAATCACATTGTTAACTTACCTGTGTAAATTTTGTAGAGCGAGTCCAACAATCCTTGCATCATTTTGAAGAATTATTTCAACACTTTTACATTACAAAACACTTGAACAAAAACACGTCTAGACAATCACAAAACAAACATCATTGAACAACATCGCTACATTGTTTAAACAACATTATTATACATTTAAATATCAAATTCTTGAAACTAAATAAGCGGTCTTCAAGACAGCTAATTAGTTCCACATCTTCAGGCCAGATCGTATCGAAAAAACCAATGGAGATACGAACGAGATATTATAAGTTCCGAAGGTGAACGAACCTAATAGCACGGTGGCCAAATTGAAGTAACGGGAACATCGGATCTTTATCATCAATCAGATTTGCGTAACTATCTGTTAACAATTACTCCACTCAGTCATTTGAGAGGAATGCAACGAACAAAATATATTACGAACAAAAGAAATGTGATCTAGTTTCAAGCGAAGGTTAAAATAAAGTAGGTAATGATATCGATCCGTCAAAACACAAAACTGACCAAGACCTCGGTGTCGTAGAATGGAATAATAGTCAATTTGATATTCAAGGTCATTTATGTTGATGTGACGCCCACACATATAATGACAACTGACCAAAAGACCGTAATTCATACGAAGTACGTGCAGCGTGGTACAGACGCATGGTAATGACGAAATTATGAACGTAGGCGGAGACGCGGTAAATTGCAACAGACCTAATAACTATACTGTACATTATAAGAGTTTCCACTGAATTCGGGTCAAAAAATAAACACGTAAACAAGTTGAACATCGATAAATTACATGCCGTCACACTTAACAAACACTTCGACGAACACTGAAGACATATTGTACAAAGTTTATGCGAATTACTTAATCACAATCGTTTCCCGTCACAATATATATCGTGCTGATCAACATTACTGCTGCGATGCATTCTAAAAGTAAAACACGATTATTCGGATCATTTTATATCAAGTTTTTCTTCAGAAAATGTAAAAACACACTTCAATTTTATTAATCTTGGCACGAGACGGAGTATAACAAACAAACTTAACAAGCGTTTCCTAAATTCATTTATCATTGGTCAAGTAGTAACGGATTGAAGAGTTCGAGGAATGAATAATTAATATTTTTCTAAAATAACGTTACTCTAGTAAATTATTAGTCTTGACAAAACGCACTTAACATCATCATAATTTACTGTCACGAACTGACAGACTTTTAGAACCTTGGAAAATATACATTCATCATGAAAGAAAGTCTGGTAAATAAGCACTGAGTAGACACTAATTCATTAAAAAGAATAGTCTGAAAACAGAACAGTTGACTTCTTCAGCAAACCTGTACTTTGGCCGAATTTCGTCGACGAAAACAAAGAACGACAATTAATACTGAAACTCTAAACAATATTTTTTGTGAAGTGTAACCGGCCATCCACAGACACGCACATTTGTAAAAATAGACTTCGACAACATTCAGTTATATGAAGACACTAATGAGACATCTACATGAATGCGCGGCAAAATCTTTTGAGAGAAAGCCCTCGCTGTTTCAATGAAAATAAAACTGGCACAATAACTGTGGCACACTATTGAAAACTCTTGAAACTGAGTTATTCCCTCATTCAGAATTACAAGTAATAAGTTTCAGATGGGTATTGGAGTCTTGTTACGTTGTTTTAACATGATGTGATTTAACACAACGTATTGTATCATACATGAATGCAGTTGTTCAAAAGTCAACATTACTGACATACTTAGCCGTCTCGGCGTATTCGTGGACACAGTACTAGTCTTTTTGTTAAGGAACTATAGTCGGATAAAATTAGAATTTCAAATGCATTCACCCGCAGTAATTCATCTCCATGTGGCAAAAAGCAAAAATAGTATAAACACTAACTATATGCAGAACGATGATACATAATGATATACGAATGCAAAATGAATGAGAGATCACTTCGTAAATACGAGAAGAATTATTATGAGTCAAGCGTCTCCAATAAACAATTTATTCTCCTGTGAATTGGAGGTGACATGTCTGCACTTAATCAAGCGAGCACCGGAGCAAAAATTTCAATGACCGGTCATACCGAACCACATTTCACAACGGAGACTGCATTAAAAAGAAAGTTCTTAAGAGTTTTTACTTGTCGGGTCCAAAACCTGTTTTTAAGATAAAACGTATTTATTTAACAGATCACAATTTCGCACTTGATTTACACCAAACAGTCATCTATCTCTCATAGACGACGTTGATGACAAATACGTATCACTAGTCACTTTAGAAACTAGAATTAGCACTCGCGACGATACACTATGTAGACCGTGAACACGGAACTTTAGAGCTAACTGGAAGCTAGGGCTTTCCATGAGCTAGCCACTAACTAGTGTCGAATCGCAAGAGTCGATTAGGGCGGGCGCTCATTGCGGATCGCGCGCCCGCGCCGTCCGCGGTCTGCCGCACCGCCGCCGCCACTGGCGAACCGGGATTATTTATAAATTCATACAGACAGGGGGTCGTAGAATTTTGCACGACGTCGTGGTATGCCAAAGCTAATGACTGCATCAGGTCACACCGGAAACAAACGTCACGGTGCCTTCGTCAACTTGTAGTAAACCACGCTAACTTTTGAGCATGCTTTGAGACGCAACTAAAATTTAGTTTAAGGTTAGGTGAACGCTTGACTTTGCTCTTGAGTACCAATCAATTATCAAACTTGAACATATTTATGGTACGTCTGCACATAAACCTCGCCTACACTGGCCATCAAATTAATTCTAAAAAAATATTTCGCAAGGTAAAAGAATTTTCCGCCGACCCTGGGTGCTCCGCCCACCTGGACAGGTGTCCAGTCTCGCATAGAATGATGCTACGTTCGACATGTGAGTTCTGACTAACGATTTAAATAAAGCTACGAGAATCGTTTTACGAACACGAAAACGTGATTTTTTTCGATTAATTACAGTACATTCTGAAACCTTGTATACTGTCCTTCGTAGTTATAGTTAAACCACATCCCAGACATAAACCTTTACAATCATAATTGAAATTTCTCGAACGAAGTCCACACGGAGCACAATGAATCACCTACAGGCAGAATACAAAAGACTTGGCGTTTGCCACTGTTTGCAATTCATTCCAAGTTTCTTGACAAATGACAGCTAAAATTAAAGCAATGAATAGTGCTCATAATACTGATAATCTAATTAATGAGTTGACATTTCGGTATGCGATATCATTTGAATTAGAGTGACGTTGTAATTGAAGAATACGACTTTAAGCTTGTCCAAATATTTGTCTTGAATTGAGTTCTTTTTGAAATACAATTTTTGATCGAAGTGCTTCAATCAAAGTAAAGTACAGTCGGACAAATAACGTTCAAACAGAATGTCAAAACAGGGCATTAGTCGCGTCAGCAATGATGTTGTAATTACGCAATCCGTTCTAAACTGTCAGAAAACCGAAGAATGTCGGTTCTTTAACGGCATGTCAGAGAATGACGGGTGCCTATTTGTGTTCTAGAACATTCATTGCGCAGTATACAGGAGTATTTATGTTTTACCGTCGTTTCGGAACAGCTGTGGACGCTGACGTGGTTTCATTGTGAACTTTATTATTGATCGTAAACTATTGTTTGAAGATTTGACGTAACAGTATGAAAGTGAAGTTTAATCTCTTTATCTTATTAATACGAGATTTTTTAATACTAAGGAACCTTAAGAATTATGTGAGAGGTGAAGATTATAGATTGAGCCAAAATTTACATTGTCATAAAAGTCTCTAGCATCAATTGTTAGACATGGTTCTCAGCCTAACTCAAACGCCCAAATTATCCGAGTCTTATCGTTAAGAAAATATACCCAATATGCTAAAGAAAAAGTCAGGTGGAGTAGATAACAGACAAACCAAATTACCAATAAAACTTTAAAAGAAATTCCATCAACGATATAATAAATTAAAGTTAAATTCAACAATTTCAACACCAACAAATAATTTCTGAATTTCTAAAAGTATATTTCAAACAAACAGGAGCTCCTAGTATAAATATCGGATACGTACTATGTAGTACCTTTACGATAGTTTATTTAATTTGTCTTGTTTATATGTACGGTAGTGTATTAATAGTTAACTAATATAAACATTGTGTCCATTCGATCGTTATTTGGTAAACCTTAGTCAATGTTGTTTTATATAACACGTTTGAGTTTTTAACACACACCTACAGAATATCGGTAAAATGTTTCATTTGATTACAAGGTATCGAAAGAAATCCTAAGTTAGGAATTAAAACCAGACTTAGCTGCTAGGGATTGAAACTATTAAACAACAGTATAGGAGGGGTCGTTAAATATATCATTTCCTGTTAATGTTTGTTGAGTTTAAGTGAAAATAATTAGCTCAGTTGGATCACGAAGTTCGCCAAAATATAATTAAACAATTAATGTCTGTTATGAAGATCCAGAACTTAATAATAAGCCGGACAGGTCAAAAATAGTAAGTAGTGTCTGTCTGTGACTAGTTTGCAAAGTTTTAAGTTCCACAAAGTTCCTTTAAAATAAAACTAAAATAGTCCTTTTACTTGTATCATCAGAAACCTACGAACCTTTGAACAGAAAACTACCAAAATAGCACCGGCGTAATAGATAGCTACCCTTGAAGTTGGAGCTCGAGTTCTTTTCCCAGAACCTCCCACAACTCTGTCTATCATCTCAACCTGTACAACATCAATCCTTTACATCTAAACATTACGTAGGTAAATATCTACATTTAATTTTGTTGAACACTCGTTCTTGTTGTTTCAGATCCCTACTCCATCAGCCCTTCTTTAATTGTACAAGGTTTTTGTAAATATACGTGGGATTTCTTTAAATATGTGGGTAAAAGAACATTACCATGATGTAACTTCTACATCGATCTATATCTGTATGCAAAAGTAAATTATTATTAGTATGTACGTCTCTCAGTTTCATTTTATTACGAAACTACTACTACGAAAATATTAGATGACAAGTTAAAGTATGGCATTTTAGGCTGGTTTAACCCTCCGTACTGGTGCACCAAGTACGATTAATTAAACCCCAGCGAAACAAAAATCGTCGTATCTTTTTAAAGGGCCGCCCGAATTTCACGAAACTTTAGTTGCTGGAGTTGCGATTTTGCCGAGTCGAATAATATGATGGTTATGGTGGTTAAAAAGACTTTCCTTCAAAAAGTCGTTCACAAAAAAAGCCCGAGTACTCCAAGGCAGAACAAAAAAATAACAAAACATATATTTAGACTTATAAACACCTAAAAGAATGAAGCAATAAAGTCATTACTATAGCTTCTCCAATTGTTTTGTAACATAATTCAATAACATTTCAATAACCAAACGAAACCCCACTCAATATCTAGTTCAGATCGTACGCAAGCATTTTGATTTATGTAAAAGCACCTCACATTCATCATTGATCATTGCTGTACATCAAAGCGCATCCTTGTTACAACATGTTAGAACAGAGCCTGCATTGTAGGAGAAATTGTCGTGATTTATAGAACATATTGATTGATTATTTATTTGAAACTTCGTATACACAAATAATGTATATTACATGGGACTAACATTACTTATAGCGAAACGCCCCTGTCTGCACCTTCGGGTATAACAGTCGTGAAAATATGTATGCATGTATGTATGTAGGTAACTAGGTATGTATTCATTATATATGCATAAGTGTAGCCACGGCTTCACTCGGCTCAAAAAGTCAAATTCAACACGAAATCTTAACAAATCATACAGTTTTTTTTTTAATATCTCCCTCTCTTTTGGTGAAAATTGCAAGAAACTTCTTTCAAAAGATTTTAAGTTCATCGCAAATAGACAGAAGCAGCAAATTGACTTTATATTATAATACGTAGTGGTACGTATATTAGAAAACAGTTATATTTGCAGGAAATACTGCATTTAAATAATTAAAGATAAATTGATTAGGCAATTGTGACAACCTCATTGCGCATTTTCCCGGAAAGTAATTCAAAATGAATAAATAATTATAACGATTTCCCCTTTTTCGAAATAACATACCAGTTTCAGAATACCAACATTTCATAAGCAAATCCTCAACTATAATGTCCTTTGCTAAAAGGTTCATCTAAAATGCTTTTGTCTCAAACCTTTTCGCAAATAATGTTGAAGTTAAAATTATTACAAACATTATATTAGGAGCTCGTTTGATCTCAACGAAAAAACTAATCTGTGACGTCACTATCTCGTATATTTAATTTTTTTTATGACACTTCGGAGAGGAAAAAATCTTTTTGGGAGAAAAGCCGGGCTATGTGGTCACTAAATAAGCACCCCCGTCTTCTTTGATGTGTGGAGCTCTGGGACCCTAAAAACTTCCCAGAGCTCATAAAAAGATACTATATGAATCCACTACCATATTTGTAAAGTGTTCTATAACACTACAAATGCAACGCGGCAACGGATACATTTACCGGTGACAGAACGAACAATTGAGTGCGCGTGCGCTTCCTCAATGATCTCATGCGAATTTGTACCATTTCTACAAACCACACCGTTTAGGATAGCTACATTCAGGTCACGCCAATTGCTCTGTATTTAGATGAGGATGCGTATGATGAAACGAGCCCTTTCATTGGTCAATTAGTTTATTATTCGTGTAATATGATCACTTTTGTGAGATGTCTATTTAGTTGGTGATGTAATAGATATTCGTATACGCAGATAGATATGAAAGTTTGATTTTATCTGTGCAGTCTGTGCACTTGAGTGTTTCTGACTTGGATGTGATTTTTCTATATTCAGTTAAACTTTAGTTGTAGACTTATTAAAATTTTGACGTTTACCAGAGAATGTAGGAAGAATCTGTCAAAAAAAAAATATAATTCTTCGAATAACATCAAAATAATGGCTCTTGCACAAATGTGACGAACGTTTTAATGGGATTAATACATATTTGTCGAAAACAGCATTAGGCATTAGTAAAAAGTATACATATTATATTCAATTTGAGCAGAGAAAGTATTTTAAGATATTCGCATTTGTCCAATAATTTAGTTTCAGTGCTATGAAGTGTACATGTTATTATATATGATTTAGGTCTTTGATGAGATAATCTTCCGGTATTGCAAACGTGCGAGGATAGATTACACCTGGAGTACGCAATACGTTGTTTGTTGAAATGTACTGATGATGGAAGTATCCTGGATGTTGAATCATATCACCAATGTACGTCTGAAGTAGTAGGAGTATTCATATTGAGTATTTTTAGGGAATTACTCAGGCAGGTCTAATTTAACCAAAGGCTAGCAAAACGATACTAAGTACTTTGAAGGTATTACGCAGATTTTTCTATTCATAGAGTGGCCAAAGGTTCGTGTAATACAACAATATCTTTCATTTAAGACCAACCAACTTTAAAGATAACAAAAGAGAAAGAGCCTAGCCTAAACTAAAAATTCGTTGTCATTCAGTGTGACAGGATTCAGACACGATGACGTCATTCAAAGTGTCTTATAGACTGAAATAGACCCTCATTGTTATGGAATATGCAAAATTGGCAACAAACTAATAAAAAAACTAAGGCCCTAAGGAGGTTAGGAACGCGTTTCAATTAATATTTAATAGGGAAATATCGATTTTCCTGATTCTTAAGCCTTTGTTTGACCCAACATGGAAAGCGAAGGGGTGCAAGCATATTATTAGCTGCACGAATCCATTACCAATACTAGGAACAAAATCACACGCTACTAAAACAAAGCCGCTAGCCGATCGTGGTTTAAAAAAACCGAAATATACTTTTGACCATTAAGTAAGGGAAAACCAAATACTGTTTTCGTTCATTACAATACATCCGATATGGTCTAGTGGCTAGGATACCTGGCTCTCACCCAGGAGGCTCGGGTTCGATTCCCGGTATCGGAATAATTTTTGCGACATTATTTTTTAGCTCATCAACTGTAGACTGAAAACATCAAACAATGAAACTCGTTTAACAACGAAAATTACGAAAAAGCATTGTTTTTTAAGGATAGGAGTTTAATTAACAAAACGGCTCTCTGCAGTTAATTTTGAAACCATAACTACATTCATCATTTAAATAGTAATATCCACTTTAAACTGTAACAACACTTGAAGGGCTCAGAGGGCATTCCTCCTTCAAACAGGCGGCCATATTGTGGTCACAAAAGCACAGGCGCACGTCTTTATTAGCCATGAATGGCGGTGCAGTAAACAATTGGAAATAGACGCGCTTCCCGCTCGCTGTTACACAATTTACTACTTTACCACGTGGTATTTGCAAACATACAAATATTATGTATTTTTTATGACATTTGCTCTCTATTACAAGTAGATGTGAATGAACAAAAATAAGTTGGTAGACTTGGTAGGTATCATATCAAATGGCTTTTTATTTCTGTCCAAATTGTTACTTAATATTGAAAAATTAGTCTTAAGCATCTGTCATAATCTGTATAAGATAAGATACATTTCAGCAAATTTTCAGTGTCTATGTGTTTTTCTATAGGAAAAATCCGTAAGAAACGTCTTCTCAAGATACGTTATTTTTCAAATGAGAAGCGTTGGTTTAAAATAGCGAAACCCAATAACAATAACTAATTTGAAGAGTCTTAATATTCTAAACATATTATTATACAAACCATACTATACTGGATAAAGATCTGGATATTTACCTGAAAATAAAGAAAAAAGAGATGAGATAACGTTAAAATACAAGTATTTTGATAAAAAAAACATCTTATCGCTGGATATTTTTTTCTTTCTTTCTGACTTGTACAATGACATGTCACAACCGAGGTTAGAGAAAGAGACAGGAGATCAAAAAGAGACAACATTTTTCAGCTGTAGTTTCCGTGTTAGAGGGAGATAGCATTAGTTGAATAGTACAGATGTAGTTTTAAGCTATTCGCGAGACATCTTTTATCTCACTGGGTCAATGATAACGCGGTCAAAAATAAAGTACTCATAACAATAGATCTGACTGTTATTGACATTAGGTAAACAAGAAACGGCTATCATTGTATTATTGTACAATATTTTGTACGAGTCGGATTAGAATACCAGACTTTTTATTTAAACTTCAACCTCCATGGTCTCTCGTCAGTTTAGCACTGGCCAAAAGGTGTCAAAATAATGAAAAGATGCCATTAGAGTTTTCTTTTTAATTATTTATTTTTTATTTTAAATGGCTATTATCATTTATTTTTTGTGCTGAACTGGCCAGACCTTTAATGATTTAATTTAATTTTAACCTTTTTTGCATTTATGATACATGATTTTATTTATTAGAAAAGTCACACTCTCAGTAGAGTAGTTAGTATTTTTAGTTAGTAGTTTTTAGTTATTTTTTAAATTTATTTCTCCATATTCTTACTGCTTTGTATTTAAAAGTACTATTTTCTGTTAACAAACTGATAGAGATGAACCAGTTCTAAATATAGACCACCGTCTCGCAGTCGACTAAAATGCTTTAACGTCCAACATCCGATATGGTCTAGTGGCTAGGATACCTGGCTCTCACCCAGGAGGCTCGGGTTCGATTCCCGGTATCGGAAGAATACACTTTTTGCCACATTTACTTAAACATTTTCTTGTTACTTATCTTTATTACATCTTAGGTAGGTATATTTTTGTTTTCTTTGTCAAAGATTGTTTACAACTCGGGGTGTGTCGAATCATAATAGTTTATTTTAAGATAACCTTACACCCAATAGATGTAGGTCTGTTATCGTTTCTAAGCAGACGATTAGCATTAGCTGGTGTTAGATAACAGGTCATGTTATTACGCAGTTAATATAATCATTGTGAGAGAAGTATCTATTTACATAGATCTTATCGCTTTATTTTAATGCTGTGATCTAGTTGTCTACTTTTTGGTTTACAAATTCAAATCATTTATGTTTCTTTATATATATTCTATTTGATTTTTTATATAAATATAAATTATTAATAAAATCTTTCAAAATCAATTTACATAATAGAATTCTTGTACATTTAAGAAAAAAACAAAATTTTATAAAAAAATAACTCAATTAATGTTTAAGTATACCTACGAAAAAAATACCTGAACAGATAAATAAAATACCAAACTATTCATTCAAAATATTTTACCGCTACAAAAAAAAGCTAAGAAAAAACAAAATACAACTGCATTCTTTTCACAAACTTTCATCCATAACAAAAGAACGTGCAAGGGTACCAACGTCATAAAATTGCACCAGACGGCAGACAGTCTGCCATTCCCATAAGACCTCTTGTCTATGGCGAGCTATTATTTATGCATCGAGGTCGTTATGCCAGCTCCTGTGCATTAGCTGTCGCCACGCTATCCGTGGGCTCATTCAGAAGCTATTCTAGTTAATCTTGTATGCAAAGAATAACTTAGGTCATGGTTCCTTTTAAGGATAAATGCAAGTACTAATGACAAAACGACTGAGGGCTAGTTTTACCGGATAATTTACAAGATAAATAAGCCATAACGTTTTATATCATAAAAATCGACAATATGAATATTTTTCTAAATAGGTATATAATTTTCTTTCGTGGTTGACAGTAATGACAAATGTCACAAGGTAGATTAAAAATTTACTCTTTTATTTGCCGGCACAATTAATGTCAATCAATCACATGACACCTGTCAGTCAAGTAACACATCGTAATTTATTAAGTCAAAATAATTCTCAGAAATAAATAAACAACCTTATCTCGCTGACTACACAGCTTTTGAACTTGAAAATAAAATCATAACAATAAATCGTTAATATGCGTTGCGAATAAAAACCGATATTACAATATTATCGGTTATTTAAATCCTTGGCCTACAATTTAAAAATAAATGTGACGTAAACGGTAGCCAAAGCGTTACCCTTACGGCCTATCACGATTCGAACATATTTCGATCGTAATCGATCCGCAATTTATAATCGATAAAAATAAAGTGTTAACGTGATCGAAAAACTGTGAATTTCGTTTAAGTAATAATAAGTAAGTACCACGTTAAGGCATTTTGTCCTAAAAAGGAGTGAGGCACAGGTCCATAATCATACTACTTAAAAAGCAACTCTTTCTGCCTACGCACGTGATATCAGCGACTACGTTGTAGGTCCTTATAAAATGGCAAAAGGATCGTATATGAATTAATTTAATTATAACTTAAAAGTATTACGGCTAATAACGATATAGATAGTGGGTATTAATATTTGTAGTACATATTAAGTGGGGTATGCGCGCTGATTAACAATTCAAATAGCTCATACGACGCGCCGCGCATTGATACCAGATACATGTCAATGAGAAGCAAAGTTTAAGTATATTAGCGTATCTACTGTAACTATGATTTTACTGCCGTAATTGTAATTATATATCGTTAAGTTTTCTATATTTTATTTCTTTTAACTGGGTTAGCTTTTATGGTAATAATAGTTAGTGCTTATTAAGTAAGTAGCATATATTTTTCTTTTCATTTGGGGCCGATGCGTAGAAACTACTGTTCTTTGCAATCTATGGCATGAAATATGTTTTATATCCTTTAAGAAATGTGTTAATCACTGACATTTATTAATACAGACGGCTTAATTGACATTTGACCGTGCCAACCTAACCTATAAAGAAAACACATGAGGTAGCCGCGTAATGTAAATGTCAAATTGAACTTTATCTACATTCTCGAATAAGGATTATACGGTTAATGCAACCTTTTCGCTGCTCGGCTATTGTTCTAAGGCTCTACGGTGATTGCTCAAGCCTTCAATGACTCGATTTGAAGCACGAATCGATTGAACCGTGAATTGATTTTGACACCGATACGATGTACAATCGAGTGGCGCTTGTACAACATTAGCATACAGGTTTACGCATCAAGTTTGTTACGAAACTAAATTATAGTTTAACCATATCAAAACAATGGGATTTGCGATGGGTTTTTGCTCTGACTCTAAATAGACGATATTTCAAAAGCCGATGTCATCTAATATGTATTGCCTTCGTCTATGTGCCTTCACGATTATTCACACTAAATCGGGGAGACGTTTCGTTTTCCATGATTTATCATTTCTCAAAGGACCAAAACAGACGCCTACACTAACGGAACTGCCTTACAGAAAGCGTATAAATCATGATTTATTTCCAATCGTGTTTTTAGAAATAAACAATCCTTCTTTGTGAAACTCTGTTTTCGTTTGTTGTTTATGGTTTTATAACTGCCGTACAAGTCGGAGATTCTAAATTTAAAATAGCGTTAGATTTTTTACTTTCTTTTTCGTTACACATGTAAGCTCGATTAAATATCAATAACATATTGAAATATTCATATATTTAAATGATTATAAATTTAAATAATCATATTCATGCATAATTATATGCAATGACTTTATTAGATCACACAAAATTTATAATCTCGAGACTGGTATCTATGGTTTCAATTAATTTTATTCGGAATGCGTGATCGTGTTATGCATATTTTATATTTTCACAAATTAATGGTGGATATTAACTACTTCCATCGAATAACTGTACTTATCATCATAAAATATTGACAGTGCTATATTTTCTTATGATATTTTAAATGTGTGACATTCTTTCTTAGCTTTATAGTAACAATTCCAAGGCTCCTTTAAAAACTTCAGCACTTTAGCAATATATTCAAAATTTCTAATGTTATATCCGATAAATACAGTAATAATACGATAAACAAATGTACAATGCCTTTCATTTTACGTTTAAAGAAAAGTATCAAAATCTATAAGCCTGTTTGTCCACAATATCTTTGCCTGCATTATATTCTCATATGTCAGTCAGTTCTTTGACCTCAGATTTGAATGTCCCGAATTCCCGATCGGCCAGGCACGATATGTTTTTACACTTATCTCCGCCATTTAAATGTCAATAATATAGATAAGGTGTTTTATTTCTAATTCTGACAGCGTACAAGGTTGCTGTGTAATACACGGAATAAACGTGCTAATGTTACGTAAGGATTAAATTGTATGTCTGTAACAATTACATTACCATTAGTGCCTTATTGAATAACATGAACTTTTAGTTCATCCCATATACCTACTTGTAAACACAGATTTATTATATTGAAGTCGTATACTATAAAATTGTATTTTTTATCGATTTACGACGGTTTACTATGCCCTAGTCATCGATTGTTTATTTACTAAAGACAAGCATTATCGGTACGTTCTAGAACCCATTCATTGATGGCAATTCCTAACGACATGAGATAATGACAGAATAATTTTGGCGTATTAATCTAAAATAGCAAACTTTATCGATATCGATACCTTTAATGTGACATTGAATCTCACAGTCACTCACAGTTTCTACTGATTTGAAATCTAAACATAAACCAAATAGCTAATAATACAAGCTATAAACTTAAAACAAACGCAAGTAAACCCACGTTTAGTAACTAGTATAAAACAGTAAGGATCGTTATTGACCTTACTACATTCGTATCACGTTCAAACTCGTTTAGTTGTCAGCTTACATTTATTAACACTAGTTCTACATTCACTTGCAGCTATTAAGATAATAGTTTATTATTTACCACTCATTTGTGCTGTTTGTAATGTCATTTATTGTTATTTTGACACTTATTCGACTTCTGATTTAAAAGCTTTGATCGTGCAGCAATAAATTATAAAGTCATTTTTGCCAATGTCAAATACAAAAGATAGGTAACTATTCCTAGTAACAAAAATGTGTTCGCTTGTTTGTCTATGTTTGTTCTTCATTCACGTCAAAATCTCTGAACCAATATAGATACAATTCGATATGCTGTTAAATTATATCCCTCACTACAATCCACAAAACACCGTGCAGAATGAGCTACGGCCATAAGATTGCAAATCAATAAATTTAGATTTCTGTGGCTCAGCATTTTAATAAGTCCATGCGTCTTTTACCCCAGGTTTCTGAGGTTCATTTAGCGGCAGTTTATCCATTAAATAGCGTTAAAACTCATACAAAAAATGCTATTGAATAGATAAACTACCGTTAAATGTTCTCAGAAACCAGGGGTTAGTAAAGTCCACAGCATATAACAGTCATCTTAAGCCATAACCAACAATTTTTCCCAAAAACAACATCTAAAATATCCAATTACAATACTACAGTTGTGTTGTTGTGTGTTGTGTATTTGTGTTTATTGTATGTATACAATAAACACAAATACACAATCACAAAAGGTATAATAACTGTCACATTTAAACATTTCCATACAAAATGCCGGCCATCAACACAATGTAAGTTGATGCACATTATCGTGACTATAACGAGGTTTTAACACTCATCATAAATATTGTAAATTGTGCGATAAAAACTGGACCTTGTGTTATATACGGTAAACATACGTGACATAAGGAACGGAAATTACAATGGAGAATGTATCAGACTCCTGGAAGTGATAAGATTCCTTGGGTTAAAAAGTACCACGTATTACTATGTATGTATCTAGAGATTAATTGACTGCCAAATTGTATTAAATTTCATTCAGTAGTTTTGGCTAAAATAATTACAAACAAATACTCACAACCTCTCGCGACCTTTATTTATATAAGCAATATTAAAAGAAAGTCTCCAATTATCAACCAAAAGAAAACAGAAAAGGGTTATTTCCTTGTCTATCCATATTTTAAATAATATTATTAAAGCAAGTTAAAACACAGTTATTATTAAAGCAAGCATCGCTTCTACATTTTTAAAGCCTAATATAGCCAAATAATTATTAAAACCCTAACACCATAGACAAATCTCTGCTTTAAACCAACTCCATCAATTTCCTTTTCACATATTTTTCGCATTGGTAGAAAGTTGTCTATTCCCAATACCAGATGTACTGTACAAAATATCAGTGTGTTACGAAAGGTCGGCGGTCGTCGGTCGGCGGTCAGTAGGTGTGTTCACTTCCATTTCTCTCCATATAGGGAAGGTGACAATGTTGACAGTGGTCGCACCCTGTATACACACGCGACTTATGTCCCTGTCTCACACCCTATCAACTAAGATGTAAGGTGGAAAGGTGCGCTTTCTTGGCGATTAGATGCTATTTTCTAAGTGGCTTTAAGTAAGACGTATTTTTGCGGGATTAATATTTGTGTCCCGTAAATTGGTATTGGATTTTCCTACAAGTAAGAAGTAATTTGAAAACTTTATTTAAAGTACAATTAGTACGTTTTCAAATAATTTTACTAGACAAGGAGAATCTTATCTAAATCATCACTATTTTAAACAACTCCGTAAAAGTTGGTTCGAAATCTGTTTTATCGATATAAAACTCTTTTTTTTTAATAGGCCCAAGTTGTAAAAAGCGAACATTGCTATCAACCGTTCATTCATAAAAATTCAATTGCTGCTAAAAAGAAGTGCATATAAATTGAACTGTGTTTTATACTCACAAAGAATTTGCATAGGATCTCTAATTGATTCGTTCAATCGTCATAGTAATAACTCAATTGGTAGTAAATTAGTACCTACTGCTTGTGCCCATTTCAATCAATTGCTAATATACCTTTGCAATGCACCTACCTACAAAGAATATATGAAAATGGGAAAGCAAATAAATTACAGACAGTTCAGATTCACTTTCTAGAGTAAATATCATTTGTTTTCGCTGCACCAACATCCATAGACATCTTATGAAATATAGGCAATTTAACATGATTTACGATTCCTTTTGAATAATGGCTCCAAAGAGCTTTGAAATCGAGCACATCACATGGATATTCTAAAACCGATCGAATGAAATGTAGAATTTTATTTAGAATTGAAACATATCGACGTGGGCGACTGCATACCTATAGCAGAAAAAAAGAACTAAGACCGCACGCTACCGCAGACATTCTTATTTTCCTTCTGTTAAAATAATTTCGCTTTGCTCGGAACACCCGCCAAAGACAAAGAGGCTAAATAAATAAGTTTGACGTTGATCTTTAAAGAAATGCCTCCGTCTGCTTTTTCAGTGATCGTGAATTATTACAATGTGAGGTAACTGTTTATTTAAGCAGTTTTTGTAAATGTTACTCGTGCGTATTTAACTAGAACACAAAACAGAACACACCAGAATTCTAAATAGTATGTACAAAAACCGTAGATAAATATTTACAATGGCGAATCACGCGTGAACGAAAATTTGTGCGTAACGCAAATAACAGCATTATTCTATTAACACCAATTTACACAAGTGTGATTATGAACACGGTCAAGTATCGTAGCGGATAACTTCTGAAGCCACTCACGACATTCACAAACAAACATGTGAAGAGACGAGAAGTTTAGAAATATTACGTATAAATATTGAGAACATTGTGAAGCATTCAAACAAGGCTTGTTCATTCCACAAATCGCAATAGCGATGACATGATCATTCATAACTGATGACTAACGACACGTCCGTGCAACACAAGTGTCTCATTACGCTGCATTAACGTAACCCGACCCTCGGCGTATTGTACCAAACATTCAGTCAACACGAATACAAAAAAATATATTAAATATTCGATCAAGCGTTCAACTGTCAACATTGTGGACCACCCTGCGAGGCCGTCGAACCTTTAAACCTGCCCGATCAAATAAACTATTCCCGGTGAGGGCAACGATTTACGTGCCATTCGCAATACTAAGACTTGTGAAGCAATACTGGCCACAATGAAAGGAGTGTACGGCTAGAAACAGAAAACAAACCGAGCACCCGTGAATAAAAACGTTTCGCAATTTTACAATCCTATAAAAGTCCACATCAAAGCGCTTAAACGACTTTAGGCGAACGATTACAACTTTCTGAACTCGCTTTTATTTGTATCAAACAATGTTTTTCACTATCTAACTCAAGGTTAAACGGTTGCCATCTCGTTTTTCTTTTCCTTGACTTTTGTTTGGAATTTATCGAGACAAAAAATAGTTTATGATCGTTCCCATGAAATCATCGCATCGATACAGGTGAAGGCTCTCGCGTTTTCGACCTCCTTTTTGGTTGCTCTTTTAATAAACATGAGCCGACCAAAATTTCTTGAAAATTGGTCGCCGCCGCCAGAGATGAAGTCATTTAAAAAAATATTATTTTATAATTTTATCGGTAAAAATACTTGATGACAGCATAAACTGAATGTGGGTTTATGCGATATACAGCGTGAAAATTTATTAAAGCCGTTATAATGAGGAAGCTCGAAGCATACAAATCTGGTGCTGACTCTGGTAGAACATATTAAGCAGTAAAGACAATTTCTCTTAGATAAATAAAGTATAACGATCATTGTTTACTTTTACGGAACAGTGATTAAACCACAGAATTTTCGAAACTTAGACCCGCAGCAACATAACTGTTTTTGGTCAGTGTTACAAGAACGCCGAAACTCAGTGATTCCATAACACAATTCCGAGAACATTGCGAATTGTAAAACGCTCGAAGTAAATTGATTCCGCTAACTTCTAAGAACAAAGTGCCTTGTTGTTTCCATACTTAGTACTCTCACGTCGGTAAATATAACGTAATATAATTAGTAAGACTATCTTAATTGTGAACATACACTGATCTATCCTGATGATTTTAAAAGATAGGTTAAGCTGAATCGTTTCAAAGTAGCGTTATCAATTTTTAATAGTCTTCTTGGTATACTTATTGACCTTTGAATAGTAGCAAAAAAAAAATCAAAATAAGAAAAGTACAAACAAAGTATAATAAGCCGTTTTATTAATCGTAGTAGTATTCTTGTTTCTTGAGTATTAGCATCCGCAAGTATTAGAAATGAAAAGCGCCGTAAGAGAGTCAGTAAAATGCATCTTATGTTGATTAGAACAATGGATATTGTTATTGTTATAGATTTTTTTCTATGTTGTTGCGCGTTTTCTATTGTTCTTTATTTTACTGCTTTATTTTACGTACATTTACTTTGTAGCAATTTATTTCGTAAACATTTGACACTGAAAGAGTATACCGTATATGCTCAAAGTTGTCTGATTCAAATGAGTAATCGAATATTTAGTATAAGTTTTCTTCTATTCCTGTTCTTATTCTTCCAAAACGTCAAATTGACAAACTTACAAGCTCCATATAATATCCTACAAAGTTAGGCTTTTTATTTTTTAACATCTTCTTATTTTACTTGCATGTATACTTTTCTATAATAATAAGTGAATGACAAATAATTCGTTTGAATCAGTTACATATTGATCATATTAAGTATCCGCCCTAATTGAAATTTCATTACAAGCCCCAAAAGCGTGTGTAAACCTTGTTGAACAAACCGCAAACCTTGAAATCGATCCGACCACAACATATCCACACTACTAGCCTACTTTTATCATAGATAGGTATTATTTTCCTTTTATATTCGTGATAAGGGAACATCGCTTTTATTCTTTAATACTAAAGGCTAATTTCGTGTGTAGATTTGCGGGTAGACCGTAAATGGAGAGTGACTTGACCACCTCAGCGGATCAACGAGACACAGACACGCCGTTAATTAGACGTATGTCAACACTCAATTCGATATATTTAATACATTTCCAATCCGATTAGGTTTTGCATACTAAACAGTTACTGTTAAGCAATGTACTGCAAGGAGTATGAAATAAATTTAATAAGAGATATCCCGTGTAATACAGGAAACAGTTAAGTCGCAAAACAACCGTACAGACGGTTATCCATATTTTAGTTACTTCTCGTAAACCTGCGAACATTTATGGAAACACCTTATGAATTAGCCTGGTATATAGAAATGGGTAACTTTATAGGTACCTAACGGTTTATCGAAACATACCTGGGCATACATATTTTTATTTAGGTACCTACCAAGAGTGACGACTTAACAAACACTATGAGAGGATCATACGAATGTGATTCGTAACTGTGGTATTATTATATCAGTTGGACTTTAAAAATTATAAATCCTATTTTCTAAGCTTCTATTGTTTAGAGAACGCCTTGAAATTGGCCGTGGTCAGTGTCGACATATCCATAAAGATGTAAGTTTGACGGCACACCGACGCAGGCACATACGTGGGTGTCAACTGCACTCACCCACGGTGATGGAAAGCGAAAGTTATACCACACAATGAAACACAATTTTATTATGAATATTTCCATCATCTTGTAACACTATCATCCATCTTCGATTCGACGTTACAATGACTTATGGGAAATTGAATCAATCATGATGTGAATAACATGTTTTTATACGAATATGAACGTACAAAATGACCAACATAACATCATTCTGTTTGTTGTTGAAATGTAAAGCTATTGAAACGTCCACAAGCCAGCATTTTCTTGTCATACAAGAAAACAGACATATCACCTACTATAACTATCAGAAAGTTTACTTCAATTCAACAATGGGTTATTAAAACCGTATTTATCAACTGCCAATGAATAGTCTCCTCGTAAACCGCCGCTGTCATATACATTCTTGTTATAAAGTATCAATCTCATTTGACACACAATCTAAATAGATTTCAGGGATAAAATATGACAATTAGATAGAGCGTACAGCCGTGGAGTCATCGAACTCTATAAATAGCTGTAACGGGCTCACAATGGGCTCTATCTGATCTATTGAGTACCAAGCTTAAATCTTATTGAGTGGTCTTTTACAGAAGGCCAATTCACGCCGCGCGCGGTGCTAACAAAATGTACAACTAAACTTGCTGTATAGTAAAGTGCTTTATTCATTTTCAATTTAGAAGATTCACTGATAATAATCATACGATCATAAAGTTTGATGAGTAATATTTATGGCTATGTATAAGATTTGTAAGAATGTAGTTGTGTTGCCGTAGTTTTTTCGCGGTTAACCACATAACAGGAATGTGAGACAACAGCCGTTGTGCCTAGCTAGTCTCATCGGACAAGTCGTACTAGTTTCGTAATAAAAACTGACTCTAATCTAAGTAGACGCATCTGGGTATGTAGGTAATTATTTATCTCAGGCTTTTTGTTTTTTTTTTGCCAAGCATCTCTCATTTGGTCAAGAAGCCCTTTAACTAGCGATGACCCTGACGGAAAACACATTTGAAAATAACTGAAGGCACATAATAGCGCCATTATCTCCAAATGACAACAAAAACTACTTCCTTATGTTAGAAGATTTCATCACATCTTCGCACACCAGTACCACTCGCGTCGTCATTTAATTATCTTAATTTAATTAAGCAATGCCTATTAACGTCTCCGTTCATATAAACGGTCTTCGTAGTGCCTCAAGTTACCGTTCGTGTCGTGACGAGCTCTTAATTGAGCTTTTAGTGGTGACAAAGAATAATGAGAGACACGATTGGTATCGAATTCAAGATGGCCGACCCACTTTTAGCGGGAATCAATTATTTTCACTGTCTCCGAAGTCAGATTGATAGACGAAAGTTATTCTTCGTTACTGTTGTTGTTGTAGGTACTCAGTTTTCAGTTAAAGGTACCTAATTATTATTGAGTAACCTGGCAAAGTTGGTAATTTGAGTCTTCGCGTTTCAAAGAACAACTAAAAGTTTGCTTTACCTGTTGGAATGGTTCAAGCGGCTTGAATTACTACTTTATAACAACTAAACAATTATTTTTTCATGAACGTTGTGTATAATTTAATCAATCTTTTGAATATCCAGACGCTGATTACTTCAATAAAAATAAATCAAACCCATCATAACTTCACATCTGTACGTTACGCGTAATCCATTTAAAATTATGTTTTCATATAAACAAAATGATGAAGCAAATCTTAGACTGATGTGCGAGACAGTACAACAAATAAATATTCATTAACCTAACAGATCTTCTAAATCTTCCAGCGCATGCACCATTTAAATTTTTTTCGTGGACCACTATAGGAACATAGGTAGGGTACATGGCTGATTTTTACGAAATTCAGCAATAATTTTAAATACGTACACCTGCAACATCAGCATCTAATATAATTAATTCGTTTTTCAATACATTACGAATCCATCTTAAAAGATAGCAGTTCTTAAGCACGAGTGACAACTACAACACCTAGTAAACTTCGAAAGCATTAGGTATCTAGGTATCGTCTAACAAAATCCTTATCTGAAAATAGTCGTGGTTAGCGTACACACGTAATATGTGTTTGCATGCCTTATCTAACCGTACTAGTAACATGCAGTAGATGTGATAACATTCTTCGAGCATGTGCAGTTATTTACCGCGAAGAAATCGTGCATTTCTGCGTTAAAACGCTGTTCATTGTAAATGTTGACATGAAACCCGTCACGGTGTGCACAATACGAAGTTTTTTTTTTTTAGTTGGAGCACTGATTTATTTATTACATACATAAAATCACGCTTTCTTTCCATAAGCAGAGACTAGAGAACGCCATTTGATACGATCCTTACAAACTGCCCTTTCTTCAGTCACATAAATTGATTATTACTTACAATAAATATTAAATAGAATTCAATGTTATGAAACGTTTACACAGTGAAAATGAAACATTTTTTATTTTTTAATTTCACCTCAATTACCTTTTTTGTTCGACATCCAAGTTTAAATTTCTGCATCAATTGATTTATAGATCAATTAGTAGCCACAATCTTCCGGCTATCAATAAAAATACTTAACATGACAATGATTCTTACTCTGGCCTAATTGGCAATTAAAATACTACATGCACTACATGCGTGTTGCACCTAGCATTTTAAAAGACTACCGATTGTCATCACTGCTTCGCAAATCACATAGAATAAAATACTAAAACAATATAAATAAAATGTCGAATCTAAATAGCCAATCTTAGTTTGAAATACACTTCCGCTCTAAGTTTTAGATCTTGTCGTAGTAAACATAGACACCAATTGGCACTTAACCCAATACTTAACCCGGATCAATTATCTCAGCGACACAAATATTTGTTGCTTTCAGGAACATAACCTATTGACCACAAATGTACCGGTAGTTTTGTCATATAATTTTCTAGCCCTGCAAAAATATCAATACTTTAAAATGAATCAGGAAACTTCTATTGCACAGCAGGTATAAATACTTGAATTTGTAACCCCAAAGCCAAGATATTAATATTGTAGAAATATACAAATTCTGTCGTACAAAATGCAATATACCGGGTGCTGCAATAACGGCTGTTATTAAAATATGATATTGAAAAGTTAGAAGCGGAGACATGCGCTATCTATGCCCAAAGGTATGGTAACGACATGGCACGGCCGATAACTGAACTGGAACTATCGGCCAAATAACTTGGCACTGACGCAATGAATCCAGCCTCAGGAAATGTGTTATTATATTGCTGCAAGAGTATACTGCTACTTTAAAGTTTTTATAGGCATAAGAGTTTTTACCTCGTTGGTAACAAGCGAAACACTTGCAACATTGCAGAAGCTAAGCGGCGTAAGGTGTTTCCAAAAACACATTCAGATTTACGATCATACAAAACTCGAACAGTGATGAAACTAATAATTGTTATTTGAAAACAAACGATGCGTGAAATACGAGAAACACCTATAATTGTATAAAAATACGTTACAACACCATATGGCGTAAAACGTTTAAAGTAATAATGGAGTATTACCACTACGCTGGCTGCGCCATGGTAATGATTTGGTTGCGCCGGCGCAGCTCCATCGCGTCAAGGTCGCAACGACAGGATGCATTAAAGTCTTAATAATAAAGCTTCTAAACCAAACTAGGTATCTTAATTAAAACGCTATCTGTAGTTTTAAAGTAGGCAACATTCGATCGATCAAATATCATGCAAGTCTAGCTCTGCATCCCACACAATATCACAATGAAACAATACCTCAAAGATAATGACGAAACACTTTGAATATGATATACTCGGGCCTCAAGGTAACGAGTAATTAATATCTTAGTCAAGAAAATAATTAGCGCTCTAAACTCTGAACTAGTTTTATCGCGAATCTCAACTCATTCTTAGTTGACCCGGGCGTACTGGGCGCCAATACATATCTAACCATCTGACCCGCGTGCCGCTCGCTATGAATATTGATCGGCTCTGCATTAATATGGACGCCACGACCTTAATTATATCTGTTTACAGTATGCATGATCATGCACGTGGCCCCACAACAGAATGGACAAACTCGGCTACTGTATTTGTGTTTCCTCTAAATAACCTTCTCTGTACAGCTAACAGAATCCAATAATGGACGCTGACATTTTTCTTGAAACATCACGATCGTGCTTAATACGTAACTTAACCATATACGTTTGTGAGATTCATGTTCATTAATCCCTTGCATTCATAGCCCCTTCCAAAATGTCAATCTTAATGTAAATTTAACATACACAAAATCCACTTCAAAGTAATTAAAGCCGTTATTTAACCTCACAAACTCGCTGCGCGTCCTGAATAAGTCTCAGATTACACGAAAACTTTCAAAGCATTTTGTAAGTGCCCTACCAGTCTTCATAAGGGATTATGCACTTAATTGCTCCATAAATCCGAAAACCGTCTACCATAATTGCAGGTAAATATAGTAATTCACCTCGTCGTTCGCAGCAAGCTTGCGACGGAGGCTGGTGCACGTAGAAGGCCAAATATTAGCGTGTGTCATAGCTAACGGAAAACATTTACTTAACGAGCCTTTTATAGGAACTGGTCTCTTCACTCGGCCACTACGAAATGATAATCTTGTTGATACAAAGTTAAACGCGCAGGTATTGCAGATACTAAGTACGCTTTCATCGGCACGTTTCACTTCTGCTAAAAAGGAAGCCGTTAAAACAAGCACGAGTCGCAAATGATCGATGAACCTAAGAAACCTTTTAGTAATTTCCTGGTCCAGCCAATTACTCCACATTTACACTTCCTTGTTTGGACAAAAGTAACAGGCAGGACGTTCATTATTTACCCTATCTTGACAATGGCACCACTACTCATATATAATAGAACGAGACTTTATTTATTGACGGCAATAACAACTGGCGACATTGTCTAACAAACTGCTTCAGATGACGAACAAAAAATTGGACATGAACATTGATCTATTAAAAGTGGCGCTTGAGTAGTGATAGATCAAAACCGTATCGGTATCATTCTTATTAACAGTACAAAGGACAATTCGTTAGGGCTTCAAAAAAACTAATTGATTTTTTAGTACCAAAACGGCGAAGCAAAACAATTCATCGAAATGGAGTATGAATCATCGAGTGAATCGATTGGCTGATGCTATCGTGTTCGTTTTGTAAAAACAGTGTACACAAGGTTTGGGCCGTAGTCCGTAATTGTGGACATGCAAAGTGATTCAACGCGGTCACTCGATAGGGATCGCAACAACCGGCTTCGTTTTTGCAGCTTATCCGGTGTATGTTACACAACCACGAACGTACATTACGTTATTCGTATTTAAAGCTGGATTCGTTAACACAAATTAACGTTTCATGGCGGCCATGAAAGTTGTTTCAAAAATGGTACAGTTGTGTGCTCAGTAGAATTACAGATTGGAACTAATATCGTCAAGGAAGTGGAAGCCGTCGAGGACTAATAAAGGCTTGTTATGCAGAATTTTACTGGAGCATTGCACTGCAGCGGTGCGCTGTGCAGGATAATTAAGGGTCGGCGACCCGGTGCAAAGCTTACAAAGGGAGCTAGTGCTAAAATTCACCTCATACTAAACACGAGTTTAGTTAACGTGCAATTCAATAGCTCCAAGACAGGTCTATAGCACTATTAATAATACTAACATGAGTTCTTAGTTGGTAATCTATACGTATTCTTTTTGCTTTCGTAACGAGTACAATGTAAAGTTTAGTTTCTCACTTATCTTGACTCACGTATTATCTGTTTGGCCTTCAATGAGAAGAATGAGCGCTTTGTTTCATAATTTCGTCTTAAAAGCAAATTGTAACACTTGTGATGCGAACCATACAAGAGCATGCCATTGGTAAAGCCTCTTATTTTTATCTAAAAGAAACCATATGGTCGCATTATGCCATCGTCAATGTCCGTCAACATTCAGTTAAGGTTGTCTTTAGCATTTTTACGAGTAATATTGATATTCAAACGCACAAATCAGATCAACACAGCGATCTAAATTTATTCGAGAGGCACAATAACATGAATGTATAATGCCTTTCCAGTATCATCCGTTTCAATAAGTCCAGCGTCTCATGCCTTTAAAGGGGTTTTATCTGCAGCCTACATTTCAGAGCATTCCATGTTAGGGTAGCTATGTAATGTCACATGGTAAACGCATCGGCATTCATGTGTCAGGCGGGGTATTGTCCAAAACGAGTCGGCCCTGTTCCTCTCTTTTTGTTCAGAGACGTGAGACTCCACGGCGCGTCTTAACGAGCATCAAACCAGTTCCACATATCATCGCGTCATGCCAAACCTGGTAGTAAATACTTCGACACTACGTTTGTTCTCGAGCTTTTTCAGACGACGTAACTGTTAGATGGACAGTTATGATAGATGGTGGTATTGCTTGCATTCTTAGCGCAGATGTGCGATAATTACATTTCTATTCAATTACATTCTATCTGGGTCTTGTTTAGTGCTTGCACAACGGCAACGGTTTCCTTGTAACAAGCCTACGTACTATTAGTAGCATGATGATGATAAAATATTGGATCATTTATTTTCGATTGGTCTATAATGCTCTCCAAGTTTTGAATTATGCATCTCCGTACTTTAAGCAAGTAGCAGTGATACTTATTTTATAGGAAGGCAAAGATGTAATGTGTGCTACATAAAAGTGGGTCTGAAAATTAAAATTTCTTCGTGTACTGGATCTTCTTTATTGCCATTATCCATAATTATTGACTTTCACTCGGCTGTTAATGTGACCGATGCCATAGTAATTGGTTCCGAACAAGAAACTGGCAAAATTATTCTCATTATAATACCATAGGTGGTTTATAAAAAAAAACAGTACGACGCAAGTCTCCTTTCACCTTCTTGGAACGTAACCCGCTAATTATAGAGTTCATCGGTCTCAAGTTACATACAAGTTGATTTAACACGACTATTAGATTATTTATCATCGTCGAAGAATACAGTACGAGTGGTTCTTTTTACTTTGTAACTATCCAAGCGGATATTGTATCTTGATTCTCTGCCAGTAGTCCATGTACTAAATATGTCGTGTTCAAGTGACATTTGCGAACCATGTAATTTTAATCAAGTGGAACTTACATTCCTACTGGGTATGTACCTATAAAGTTGGTCATGATTTCTAACAGTAAAAAAAATGGACAAAAATGGACCAGTTTTTTTCGTTTAAAGCATTTAGTTATAATCTACATGCAGCCAGACTGGTAAAAATAGAAAGAGAATAAAGATAGATTCCAGATTAGAAACTCGTTGCAATTTACAATAGAAAAGCACAGTAGCTTTTTACTTCCGCACTTAAGTCTCGATGTTCTTGTTTATAGACTGTCTCATTAAAGCTCTTTAATATTATTGGCTTTATAAAATATGGCTACGCAGACACGTTGAAGTAAATCTGCGATAAACTGGTTAAAACGGAAATCTAGGTACCGATTTAATGAATCGCATCCGTGGTTGTCGCAATCGCCGATAGACAAGCAAGCTTCTTAGGACAAGTAAGTAAGTAGTCTTATTAATCGATAACTGGCACCAACCTGTATTTATCAGCGGTTGATTTAAAGGACTTCTTCCTGGCAATCTTCGGTAATCACTTCTCATCAATAAGACTAGGTTTTACTGGTATACCTATATCTATGTGATGAGAAATGCGACTGGGTGTGCTGTGTGAAATTGCTAATTTATTACTGGAGACTGTAAGCTGGAGCTACTCGTATTGCAGAATGCAATACACAAATCAACGTTCTCATTTTAAGTGAAGCTTCACTATGTCAAGATTCGCTTTCTTAGTTGCAAAAAATACTTAAATCTTCCTTCTTATTTGTCCAATCACGTTCAGTTTTTCTTAGAAATGATTTCGATAAACTGTGTTTATCTATCGCACACACGCTTGTAGAGCAAACGTATTTACCTCGGAGTTGATACGACACGCAATCTTTATCTACAATACAAGTAAGGCGACCTCTGTTACTCGCGAACTATGCCGTGACTACCCGCAATTAGTTCGACCATATCTTGATCTCTGGCTTATTGGTTTTGTCAAGAGTGTTTGAGAAAAATAATAACTTCGCAACAAGGATAAATCACTTGAACTCGAAGTGGACTCATAAATGAGTAGAAATGGGCTTAGTGATCATTATTTTAAATTAGCTAAAGGTCAGCTTTGATTGATGTAACTATAAATCACTTACTTATTTTAAATATTGGTCGAGGTATTCTTCTGAATTCTTTATTTACGCTTACTTTACAAGTACTTAGAGGGATTATACAAAAAGACTGGAAATGATGTTGTCGTGTGATAACTTTTCAATAACAAGTAAGAGCATCGGCATATTTTAGGTACTTACTTTACTTAACTTTACGTATTGACATACCTTTATCAATGCTGTAACGTAGCGACACTTTCAAATCGACGGGATTATACTAATCTAGTTAAAATACGAGCACTAATACGTCGCCTATCTCCTGCTTATCTCATTAAATTCCGCTATGTAATATTAACTATCAGTGCATAAACAAAGTATGTAATATTCAATAATAGTTCAAAGAGGATAAATCTATTAACTACATTATTACGACGTATTTTCCCGACTTCTAATAACAAGCTTCAAGTTTCAGTAAAACTTCAAACTAATTTCTGAACCTTGGCTTTATCTTGATATCTCTTCAACACCGCAATTATTTTTCAATTGAATATCTGCAAACTCGATCAGTCTTAGTTACATGATTCATCGAAACATATCATTATGTACAATAAATAGCTAACTAGCAGTTATTAATGCGGTTAGGGCTAGTGTTTTATTACTATGACGTCATGGACTAGACATCGAACCGCCCACAGAGTAATCTAGAGTGGTTTTATCGAGTCGATAACGTGAGTGGAGTCCACAGGTTTAGTGCTGGCTAAAATCCGATAAGAAAAGAGTCAGATTTAATCAATAACGGTTCAAACCTGTTTACTTATGCGTGTGGCGTGACGGTTATTATTATACAATAAATAAATACGTGTGATGGTGGCTTAACTACTTAAGTAATCGACTGGATATGATGAAGTATCCAACTGTAGATAGCAACATTACTTACTTTAGGATATTTACTTGGCTTTACCCTTGACTTTGGAGTATACCCTTGCCCAGCAGTGTGACAGTAATTGGTTAAACAAAACGTGAAAAATAAGTCATGGCTTGCGCTAAAATTTAGTTTCGGGTTTAATACTTCATCATCTGATTACATTCGAGGAAAATTTGTAGCATTTTGAAAGCAGATCAATGGAGATAGCGTCATAGCATATTAATTCACCAAATACATTCTGTGATGATGGAAAAATCGGCTGTAGTCGAAATACCAGCGACATAAATATACTTTATTGCCTTTAAATTGGCGTATCTCCGAAACTGCAACGTTTGACTTCTAAGTAAACTGTTGCATTATAAATAGAAATCTACAAGTACTTACTTGAGTACAGTCGGTGCTACTACTTGCTATCTACGCTATCTACCAAGTTATCTAGGTTCTAAGTGCTAATGATTCGAAAGCTTATGGAAGCAAATACGAGCTTCGTTTTACTTGCACGATATAACGCAGTTTCGTAAATGTGGTTTAGTATAATGTTCGATATCATTTCGTTTTTGCATAATTAAGGACGGTTTTTCCATCTTCCAATACATATCGAACAATGTTATTATTATGAATGCAGCACTAACGTATGCAGCTGACACAATGACAACGAAAAAAATAATGATTTTTCATTCTAAAAAGGTTTTGTATTATTAGCTATCTAAGTTCTAAGCAAACTGCTGAAAGCCACTAAATGCGTGCTACGATCTGAGTTTGATCGCTGTGAAGTTGCACTTATTTTGATCAAGAGCAACAGGAGATCGTTTTTCCTTAAATCTAGAGATAATAAGAAAGAAAAGGAAGACTTTGCAATAAGTTTTAAATGTCGAGAGAGATTGAGCACGTTTCATTAAGCAGGCAGAGCTAGAGTATAATAATGAGGGTATTTTCTATGACATCAACAGGAAAATTATGATTTCATGAACTCATTAGGTCCGACCTAGGTAGGCATAAACAATAATTAGTGGCAGTTTTTCATATTTGATACATAAAACCTTGCGATATTTCGGAGAGTCCGTGAAATAACTAATTTTGTTTAAGTAGGGACTTAAAGTTACATAGGTTAGTTGAATAGGACAAACCTCCAGTCATTGATAAGTAAATGAAAAAGTTCTATTATCTTTTTACTATATTAGCAATCTTATTATGTACAGATACTTATTCTATCGTAAAGTTTTCGAGTTGTATCGAGTAACTCGGTGAATGAACACGATAAACATTGAGCCAAATTTGTTGTCGAAACAATAACACCAACATATGACGCGAAGGGTAAATTATCATGAGAATAGAACAGACAGGATGTTTAGCGTAAAAAATAGAACCAGCCATTATTCTAACTAGGTGGATCATCTAACTAGTGAATTGTTTTATGCAAATGTGGTATAATACACGTGGACGGTTAAAAAACTAGGTACAATGTTATGGTCGATGTACCATGAATCTACGTGTTATGGACAACTATTATCTACTAAATGGATCCCTATAACTATAAAGAAGGTTTTCTTATTAAGTTTTTACCATATGGCCAGGTTTTAGGCTCGTAACATTACCACACAATCAATTCAAACTTTATCGTTCGATCCATAAACGTCTAAACACGGGTGCATAAAAAACATTTGGATAATCAAAGACTCGTCCTTGTTTCTCTTTGGTCCCTTTGTAATTCCTGTGCGGAGGTTGCATTCTCTCGGTGGCGCGGCGCGGCGCACGCTCACCAAGGTGCATGAAGGCCTGTGCGGCTGTGCGCGCCCCCGACTACATACACCGAGCTCACCGCCAACGGCTTTGTAACTTTAAAGTTAAGCACTTTCTTTAGCGCCTACAATACATAAATAAAACGAAACAGCAACAGAACTCAACAAGTTCCCGCCTAAAATCAAGTTTATCGAACTTATCTTCGGTCTCAAATATAAAAGGAACAAGTTTGTAAGTTTTGTTACTGTAAATAACAAACAGTTCTGTCAAGATTTGAGTGAATACTTTGTAGTGGCCACACGAAAATAGGACATTAGATAAATAAACAACACACTATCAGTACCGATAAAATAACTGGATGTCTTACTAACCTGATGGCTCGGCGCAGTCACTCATAATCCAAGCTGCATTTTAACCTCAAAAGGCACTTATGGCACGGTCACGAAACGCGAAGGTCACGGTTATGTTATATTGCATAATATCACCAAGCCTTAACACAAGTAACTGTAGGGATTTACAAAAAACAATACACGAACGAGGATTACTGTTAATGCTGTTATCATAAACACACGAATGCACAGTTCGATGCACGTTTATATTTCAACAAACGACGCGAGTATCCATTCAAGACTCCATCAAATCGCATATTTGAAGAGTTATCTAAATAAAACAAGCACCAGTGAGGACTCGATGTCATAAGTTTTATGCAGTTTACGAATAAACATGTCACAGCCGTGCACTGCACTCCGTCTGACACGACGAATATGGCGGATGAATTTGAACTACGCTTGCGCGGCACAAGGCACGGAGCGAACGCCGTTGTTCGCCGGCAGGTACAAAAACATGGGCGATAGTGCTGCCATCTGTTTAGAGTATACTGAACTTTTATGAAAGTCGGTATTAGACGATAGTAAAGGTTTGTACCAACTATTTATAGATGGCAGTATTAAAAAATAGAAGTAGACAATCGATGGCTTGTTTAAATTACTAATATAAAAATGGACTACTTGTTTGTTAACTTTTTGTTATACCAATACGGTTTAGTTTTTTTTTGTTTTGAATTTGTCATTCGTCATCGATTTTGGTAGGTAGGTACCTATCTAGTACCTATTTCTTCCTTCATTTTATAGTGCAGGAATAAATAGCTTCTTCATTTCATTTAATATTTTATGAAACGAATTAAGTACCTAAGTGGGTAGGTAGGTAGGTATATCAATTTTGTTAACTTTCTTAGCATCACATCGTAAATAACTATCTAGAAAATGACCTAGGTACCTACTTACTTAGGTACTAGGTGTGTATGCGATACATAAGGTAGGTACGGTTTTAAAAAAGTCTTATCAGTACCAATCATGATTAGCAGGTAGGACTGGCTACTAATCAATCTAAATAAAAGAAGTTTAAATAATGTATTAATAAACATTTGGATGCTTAGACATATCTTAACTTTTTTAATATATTACTTTTAGGTGGTACGCACCTAAGCTTTCCACAGTTGCTTCGAAACTTATTTAAAAATATAGAAGCGAGTATGTAAGTAGGTAGGTACCTATGATACCTTAGTATTGACAATAGAAAACAGAAGATTTATAGTAAGTATTCTGTTTTTTTATGGTGTTGATACTAGCAGCAAAGTTATTTAAGGAGCGGAGCAGAAAATAAATTATTTTATACCAATTAAGTATTTCTAACAAGGCTCTTCCTCTTATGTCATTTTCTTTAATTAGCCCTTCATATATCTTTTTATCTCTAACCAACCACCCTCATTCATTTCATTCCCAACCACAGGTCACCCATCCACAAAAAAACAGAACAATTTAAAACAATAATACATTTATTTAAATTATTTACATCTGGCGGAATACATTTATCATAATAGACACCATACATACACCGTAGAACAAATCTCTTATTAATTAAAACATTATTTTCGCCTTGTCCTATGTCTTAGTGCTAAAACGGCTAAGCTATGGAAGACTAGGTAGAGAATGAAGAGAGCTATGACGTCACGCCAGAGGTCGCTGGTGTGGAAGTCGTAGGTTGAGAGGACTTCCTCGCCGGTGCTCAGGCATGGCACTCCGGTGCGGTTGGTGTTGCATGCTGGAACAATAATAAAATATTAGATTCTTTTAAAACTATAAACATGTTAAAGTTTTAAGGATTTGTATGAGGTATAACGACACTCACACCCGGTTTCTGAGACACATTTAGCGGTAGTTTATCAATTATTTAAAAAATTATTCAATAGCGTTTAAGGTCATATAAAAATGGAATTTTGAATAAATAAACTACCGCTAAATGTGCCTCAGAAACCGGTGGTTGGTCGATAAAATTCAACCATCGTGTAGGTATTAGTTAAAAAAAAATGGATTATGAACTACCTATTCAACTACTACCTCTTGCGGCGCAACCGCTATCGAATTCCTATTGAAGGCGTAAGTAACATATAAAAAAATCTTGTTTTTATCGGTATATTGCGAGACCTACATGGTGTGTGTTTCAATTTAACGCATAATGTTTAACAAGCAACTACCTTTACCAAATTGTATTTCAATAACTTCACGTAACGCAGAAGCTACACAGAAATCCCTTAGCGCCATTTTTTCCTACCCGCATTCGTACAACCATTTGTCAAGAATACACAAACAAAAGCCATCTTATTGAACAACTAGTTTAACACATTTTAAACAGAAAGTTCCCCAAATATTATTGTCTTTTAAATATTTTTTTCTATTTACCTGGCAGACCCTTTTTGCAGGGAATACCCTAGCGCCATATCTTGTTACCTGCGCCATTGTAAAAAAAATACAACAGGTGGTCTATGAAAGAGGAAGTGTTAATGACAGTGCATCTTGTGCCATAATGTAACATTCGAAATTTGATTTATTTTTTAAGAACTTGTTTTATAGAGGTGGGGTTTGAACTTCGTTTTAATCTATTAGTTTTTATTTTTAACGTGGTTTTATTCGCTCGTAAAATTGATGATTTATTGATGAATAATTAAAAAGCTTTTGTAGTGACTAATGTCTGAGTGCGCGTTGATAATAAAAACGAATGGAAATTTTAGAGTAATTCATTTGTCACATGTAAAAATCGGCACACCTTTACAAGCATTATATAGAACTCTTTCATATTAATTTTTGCCTTAAAATAGGGGCCATAGGAATGATTTCATAAAATTTTCACACAGATAACCCACTTAATGCAACCTATTTACTTGCGTTTGAAGGAATAATTCAGTTTCCCGTCTTGTTAATATCATAGAGAAAAGAATTTCGAATGCATATGCCACAAATAAGTGCAATACATTTTAATGTACGTGACTATTCATCTCTATTGCCAAAATTACAATAATTAATCGTAAATTCTTCGCAAAAGCGACATAACTCATCACTAAAACCTTGTTGCCAAGGGGTCTTGAACTCTAGGCAGAGTTCACAATAGCATAGATTGATCTAATAGCAGTCATCAAGTCATCAAACACACACATAACATGGACACCGCAAGCCAGTCGGCGGGAGCAACATACAGGCAACGAGAATAATATTGTGCAATACGTTTGGTACTTTTCCGCTTCTAGTTGTAACAAGGTCTGCGGTCCCACACGCAACGAAAATTACGTTTTAAGCTACAGAAACAATAAATAGCAAGAGGAAATTCAAAAATTGTGTTTGATTAAAAAACCGTTGTCGCTAAATTATAATAAAATTAATGAATGAATTATAAAAATAATTAAAATAATTAGTAAGGCAAGGAAAGTTTGTAAAGATCGTACCAAGTGGCGTTCTTTGGTCTTGGCTTGCCACTATGGTAAAAAGGCGTGATATTAGGGATGCCTGAGAAAAGTATAATTGTATGTAAGCGCTCTTGGCAATGTAAGTTTGTTCTTTTGCAGAAAAGAATACCTACTTAAAAATTAAATAAGTAATAAATAGTTTCTATGTGAATGGTAATTCAAGCTAATCATAGCTTTTAGTATGTTAACTAGCCAGCAAATAAAAATGTTTAAAAAAACCCAATAAGTTTTAATAGATTAACTGTCTGGCAAAAAACTCTACGTCTAAACAGAATTTAGCACCCATCTTATAATGTTATCATTAAACACATCAGTCTGTACCGTCTCAAATTACAGATTAATATAACCAACTCCAGTAAAATAAAACAAATTAGATCTAATCTAACATAACTAAGAACTATAAATATCTACTGAAAAGGTCGATTGTCCCACAAGTTAAATACTAAGTTCCAAGATCAACGGGTTGTTATAACTATTATTACCTAGTTAGATCATTATCTAAAACAGTTATATGGATACTAGATAATTATAATAATATGCAGTTAGCCTTTTTATTTTTGTAGGAAGATAGGTATCGATTTGTTATTATTCCAGTCAAAACTTCGCACTGTTAATTTGTAAATTCTACTTAACAGTTTCAAACGTGCAAGACCCTTAAATTTTAATCGGAATATATTGTTTTCAACAATTACGGAGGTTCCTATCAATACGGCTCTTATAGTTATTAGTTTACTTTGAAGTTTTAGGAAAGGAATCCTACTAATATAATTATTGCGTAAGTCTTTGAGGTTGAACGTAAATATGTTTGTAACTCTTTCACGAACAAAGTAGGTACATGACGGATTTGAATGCTATTTAGTACACAGACAGTTTATATTTAAGACATAGGTTATTGCTTACCCCGGGAAATCTTTTTACATAGACAAAGTCATGGGCAGAAGCTAGTATATTAATAAAATATGGTTAAATAGTTACATGCGATGATATTATTATACTCACGTATATCTTCAACGCCGTCCCATTGCAGTATGCTCATTGCTTCGTTGGAGTACATCAGCCACGACAGGTGACGTATCCAGGATACGTATTTTGGCATTGAACTGTAAAGAAGTAAATTATTTGTAAGGCTTTCTTAACATCAAAGTTCTATACAAGGAGATCTAGAGAGCAATCCCATTTTTCGAATGGAACAAGAAATATGCGCGTCTACAACTTTACTACTGAAAAAACATAGAGCATCAGTTAAACCATCAAAGAGTTTTTGGCTGAACAATTGACTTTTAAGATAACAAAATAAAACAAGAATAAAAAATGAGTTTTACCTTAATTTAACGAAGAGTCCCGAAGTCATCATAAGCGCATAGTCAAAAGGCACGAGGTACGCAATGGCGACCGGCATCGATCCAAACGCACACGAGAAGAAAGAACCTGGAAAAAACGAACATTTCACTTTAAGTAACAGTCGTATTTTCAGAAATAATTCTATTTTTCTGTCGCTTGCAATAGGGAGCAAGTTTTGGCTTAGGTATTTGCAGAATATAGGTAAGAACTGTTGTCACGCCAGCGGGCTTAGAGACACGAAGACTCTGAACACTTATCCAATTTCAATTCGCAACCCAGAGAGTTGAGGCCGCAAGAAAAAACACTAGAATACTAACCTACTGGTTGTAAAATTGTTTTCCATAATATTCGCCTAACAAGATATAATAAGCTTATTGAGTGTCGACAGGTTCGCGTTTTTCCACCCCATTTTACACCCTTACTAAAGACTTACAAGCTCACGGAAACGCGTCCTTAATTTGAATTAATTGTATTAAGTTTCAACGTAAGACATTTGTGGGGTTTGTCTTTATCGAGACTCGAGCCCTTAGCAATAGGGGAAGAGTCATATCGATTGTTATTACTTTAACTGAAGACAGGATTACTTTTTACATTTGATGAAGTAAAACATTGTGCCGAACCTTATATTTCCCGAATATTTTTACAATTCACTGATAAAATCAGTAATTAAATTCAAATTCTAAATATTCTTTATTCCGTAAACATTGTACAAAGTATTTAAATTAGTCATAGTTACATAACCTTTTACGGGAGACCATAAGCCAGTAGTAGCAATAATTTACTTAATCTATTTTTAAGGTCGTTGTCCATCATTTAATCCACCAAATGAAGGGATAATAGCTTACTCATGCGCGGACATTATCTTTCTCAGTAGCATAAAAATGATCATAATCTAAAAAGTTAATCATCAATTTCCGCAAAGAGTTTTACTTACCACAAGCGATAGCCACGTTGAGCACCAATATAGCAAGGAACACGGTGAAGCTGAACGCGTACACAGAGGCTCGCAGACCAGCGATCCAGTACACCACCAGCGTGAACAGTGTCGGCTCCACTAGAAGACCTGGCAACTGCAAATAAAATATATATTACATACATATTATTTCATCTGATTCTTTTGTAGACCCAATGGTAGCGTATTTTGAACAAAGTGCTATTTTGAAAAACTTTTTGAAACTTTTAGATTTTCTCCCAGAATATTCTCAATACTAATAACTCGGAGTTTGGTAATGTATTGATGAGACTCACTTTCTATTAAATGAGATTTCGTTGTATCGCGGAGCGGAATTGTACTTCATACACCAATCTAAGCCTTTGGTTAAATCTATACTAATATTATAAAGCTGAAGAGTTTGTTTGTTTGTTTGTTTGTTTGAACGCGCTAATCTCGGGAACTGCTGGTCCGATTTGAAAAATTCTTTCAGTGTTAGATAGCCTATTTATCGAGGAAGGCTATAGGCTACATAACATCACGCTACGGTCATAAGGAGCGGAGTAGCAACGAAAAATGTTACAAATACGGGGAAAATTTTGACTCATTCTCTTAGGTGACGCAAGCGAAGTTGCGCGGGTCAGCTAGTAATAATTATAAAAGGCGTAATGTCAGAAATAAATTTAATGCTACATTCTTTGAAGTTTGCTTCCTTGTACGCCCGCGATAAGCCCACAGATTTTTTGTGAGTAGTCTTAATAATGTCAATACAAAGTTTTTGTAACAATCAATTTTAACATAAGATTGCTATCCGTTGCATGTACATTTTTACAGTAAACTTATTGAAAACATTGTTTTCTACAGGTAGAGATATAAGTAATGCACATCCAAGAAACCGAGAACATTTTAAAATCGTCGGTCAAAAATTGCCTACTTATTGATCCTTAATTCACACAAACCAAGTCGCTAGAACAACTAGTTTAACGATGTTATTATTGTGAAATAAACAATGACATAATGCATTTTTCGTTACATTCAACCCATTGACATTATACTTAGTTCGAGAATGTCGGCAAATCGTGTTCACATAACGGGAATTATTAATAAAAAGTATTGTTATTACATTGCGCAACATAACATAATATTCAGTTTTATTAAGTAGGTACCTACCTATTCTGAAATAACGTGACTAGTTTTTAATAAGAAGGATTTTTTATCTATATTTTGATCTCGCGGTGCAAATGTCACATGCGCTCACATTTTTCGAAAATGCAATTTTTTGTCTTTCTAATATGTATAATAAATGCAGATATATTTGTAAAAATGGGTGATTTACCGTTCGTTACTCTTTTTATTAAAACTACTGGAATGATTTTGCTGACGTTTCGTACATGGATAGCTTAAAACCTGTATTAATACATAGGATGCGTTTTACGAAGTCGCGGACAAAATGTAGGTAGATTCTATATACAGAAAAGGGAACCACCAAAATGTATCTGGGTTCTACGCATAACCTTTAGAACAACCAGACTAAATTGGATCATACTTTTTTAATATATTTGTAACTGTCAGGACAAGGTTTGCATAGGATCGAAGGGATAAAAATTGCCACAGGAACGATATCAACAGGATAAAATTGTACTAGACTCGGACGAAGTCAGACAAGTCCGCTAGTATTATTATAACAATATATCGTGGCCTTGTCAGTACTGACACAGAAATATGGCGGGAACTAATACGCAGAGGCTCGACACGCGATGTATGATAGTCATAAATCATGTCGAAACAAACACTTAGATACGAGAAAAACTACAAAGTAACTTGTTTAATTGATAATGATATTCGCAGATATCGTGCCTTGAAAATTGGTGCAAATAATCTGGGAATAATATAAAAAGAATTGAAATCTAAAAAAAAAATATTTAGTTTGGTCATTGAGTCCATCACAGCTTTTAGACAGATTCAGCTAGTAAATTTAGAAAGAGCTAAACTCATCAATTAATAAATAAAAAACTCTTCCGTTACTGAACGACTGACTGATGGACAACACGCAGCCGAAACTACTGAGCATAGTTCATCGTAGAAGGGAAAATTCTTTAAGAAGAGTAGAGTAGAACTAAGAGTGGATTCTTGGACCCCGTACTCTACACGAAATACTAGAATTTTCCGCATAGCAGCACACTTTCATAAACATTGTATGCTTAACACAATAATTGAGGATATAAACTTTGTTAACTTAGTAACATCTTTAAGTACTATCAATATTAAGTATATCAATAAAGCAATTATGTTGCAGATTAACAATAAAACATTAAACATAAAACAAAGTAGCAATGAATAAAGTTATATAATATTTACAATGCATTGTTGCGGCCCACGTGTAACGCAGACAAACACACTGAATGACACGTGAGCTAAGCTTTTAGTCATCAAGTTGTTTATTGGCTGTCTACAGACAAACGTGTTTTTTACAAACTTTAAATGTCGGTTAAATTATATACGGTTACGGATGTTAGGATGTGAATGAATATTTTTAAACCGAATTTTAATTTACTTCCAAAAATTTGCCGATGTTGTGTGGCTAAGAATTATTTTAGCGGGTGTGCGGTGCAAGAAATCGTCGTGACTTCTTTAGAACAGTTTTTTCAATTGATTTAAAGTTCCTAATTCGGACATGGAGAGCGTGATGGACTCAAGGCCTACCACCAGCGGAGTAGCTAGGTGGGCTGGTGTAAAAAAACTAGAGTCATCTACACCTACTTAAAAAAAAAGTTTATTTGATCTGGGTCCGGGGCCATCTGAGCTTGAGAGCTTTGGTAACCATAGAGCAGCTAAGCCGATTCCCACCACCTTTCCCACCCTGGGAGAAGATCATTACATAACAGTGGGACAGTACCCGGTTTCTAAAATAATTGCGCGTTTCACCTAATTTTAGTGCATACTTACATTTTTTATATCTAAGATTATGTATCAAACATTTCATCTATGCTTATATTAACGCATATTTATTTGCACATTATATTAAAGACCGCCATTACAAATATGTAAATATTGTTAACCAGTTTATAATGAAGTTTTTTCAGCGGCCATACTTGTGTTAAGATACAGAATATTGTGCAATCAATATTCAGGTTCTACCAGTATAATGCTTGGAAACGAGTTAATAAATCATATGAATTTTAAAGTTGAATTTATTTAGGTATTTTTTATAGCGGAAATAGTTAACCAATGCAGTTTTAAACTGAAGTAATTTTAAAGGCCACAGTTAGCCAACATTGCGCATTTGACTTAGATCCTTATGTGACATAATTTTTCCATAAAAAAACCGACTGACCTCAAGCAATATATGTCTCGTTATTCGCATCACGAATGCGCGTTTTCAGGAAATATCAAAGACTCAGGAAATATCTTTTCTTGCCCAAATGGAACCATAAGGAAGCATCATTCAAACACTAAAATGAGGATCTTCAAAATCGACCCACCCAGTAAATAGATAAGAGGTAACAAATATAAAAAGAAACCGACGAATTGAGAACATCCATTCTTTTTTGAAGTCAGTTTAAAATAAAAAAAAAGTTAAAAGCATGAAGCATGTACTTGAATCCGGCATTAATGTTTTCATATGTTTTTCTTTACTTTTTTCTCTTACTGGGCCAATTTTAAAACGGCCGACTTTGACATTAAAGGTTCACCCACCTACAACCTTAAAGGTGACAAACCTTTTTGCATGTGACAATCTTTTTAGAAAAAGATACAAGCGTGCCGAAAACACTGGCAATCACGTGTATTAGTATTCACTATGATTTTTAGTATTTTTTTTTATTTGAAAAATATTATCATAATATAATTGCTCAAGTATGCTTATAATATGATCATAATAATATCAGCTTCATAAGAAAATTAAACTCAGAAAACTTAACTAAAAGAAAATGTAAACTAATGTGGAGAAATTGCTTTACAAGATATAATCACTAAATTAATTCATAATTTTAATTCTGATTCAAAAATACAAAAAAGATTTTTTTAAAGACGCTGACCTTCTTTTAATCTCATAATTTATCTAAAAATTGCAAACTGGTACGAATTAATCGCTTGAACAATAAAATTAATTAATGAAATATTTTTGTTTCAGAATTGTTAAAGTTTTCCTAATTTCATGTGACATTTGTGTAATCGATTATACCTAAAGTGTTTTGGTGCATGTTTTATTTGCATAAACGTTAGAAATGGTAATCGCGTTTCAATTTATTTTATTATATAACATCACGTGTTAGAACATGCTCTGTAAAAATCTTGGTCAAACAAATATTTGTTTTATTTTCCATACAATGTTTTAAGATAAAATTATTTGAATCATTGATAATGTTGCGTACTGCGTTTTATTTATTTTGTTATCAAGGCATTAGTGTACTTGATTCTTTGTTTTCGTCTAATTTATAGGCCAGCTTTTTTTACTGAATTAGAGCATATTTTTTTATAAAATTATGGCTACGGTGAATCAATAGCCGAACACACACTAAACGAATCATTTCTGATCGGCAATGCCGTGACCCGGAATCAATCGCTTCTAAGCGCGATGCAGTGTTTGAGGCGCCCATAGCCAGTTGCGCTCACCGGTCGGTAAACGATCTGTGGGTGAAGCAACCGTTGGCGCGGTTATTCCATAGATGGGTGACCGCATAGTGGTATTTGAACTGGGCGTCTCCGTGCTTCGGAGGGCACGTAAAAAGTCGGTCCCGGTTGTTGTCGATAAAGATAACAGTCGTTAAGCCTCGTCAAAGGCCTTCGGGCGGCTTGAACAACTTTGACACTAGGTTGACCACTAACCATACGATAAGAAGAAGGTCGTCAGAACGTTTGCGATCGTTTGGTGTACAGTCGGTAATAATAAGTATAAGAAGCCAGAATGAACACAATTATTTTTCAATAAATTGACATCAATTAATGTCAAATAAAATGTCAAGATTGCATGTCAAGCGATCGTCGCCACCATTAATCATCCATTAAATAAACATAATGGATCATATCCACAACGATGTCCATTGCCGACTTGCGGTCGACATTGTTGACTACATTGACTGATCTATATTGTTGATTGCAATAGTCAGTGTTAGTGACTCAGCTACGGATAACTGTCGGATAACCTAACCTATCAGATAGATATGATATTGATAAAAATCTGTCATCAAACTCCTTGCTAAGCAAATCGTAACTTATAGGTATTTACTAATCTGTTATCTCTCCTTGATTGACCAATTGTCAGGTCTTGTACTTAGCCTCTAATCTACAGTTTTAACTTTTCATCTTTCGCATATCATGTTTATTGTATTTTAAGAGTAACTTGTGCCGAAACGTCAGGCAATACAAATTAAAACGTATGTTCGCGTTGAATCCCGTATGCAAAAATCTAAGGTGTATAGAAGGTAAAAATATTTATGAAACTGCCAGCAACTTCACTACAAAAAACATAAATATTACTTACCAAAGCAATCATTCTAGCGACGTAATAAACTGGAGCCGAATACAGCCCAGCCTTCAACTCTCTGTTCAGCAGCGGGAACTCTTCAGGGAACATGTGGAGTACCGAGTACATGGGACTGAAGGTGTTCTCTGCGATGATGATGAACAGAGCTCCTTGCACGTCCTGGATGCCTGACTGTGTTAGACGAGCTGTGCCCATGAAGCATAGGCCTGCTGTTAACGCTATAGCCTGGAAGAGAATGCAGGTATTAGGAAAATTATTTCGAAATAAAATCGTACTTAGTAGTTATCATTGTAAAGTTTGGCTGTGGTCTTTCAGAGAAACTGATTAATGAAAGTTAATGGAAAGAGACTTATCTGAAGTAAGACAAAGACATGAGGTTTTTTTAAACCTACTATTCAAAAGAAGTCTTAAACTTCTGAAGCAAATAAAAGCAAAATAAAAAAATATATATCCTATTATTCGTCACTAAAAAGTTGATAACCATCTTAAACTCTAACATATAACTTACCAATTTCTGTAATATTCTAACAAACTGCACCCGTGGATCTCTGATGATGATGATCAGATATCTGTATATGAGCCACAGTAGCTTTGTGAGGAAGAACGGAGGCTGGAACGCGTCTTCAGCTTCACGACGAGCGACGGCATTTGTCTACAACAAAATAACTAAAGTTAACGACTGCCTGATGGTCTAGGGATTACGGGTTGTCAAAACATATTTATTTTATATTATAACACTTTTCAGTTGAGTCAACAAAAAAAATCAGAACCACCAATTGAATGAAGAAAAAAATATGTAAATCCGTTCACACTCCGCGCAGAAATCCAAAAAAACTACCAGATGAATTAAAAACCTCCTTCTTTTTGAAGTTGGCTAAAAATTAAAGCAAAATGATTGGCCTAAAACTAAAGGTGTGTCTAATAAAAGTAGTCCTTTTAAATATTTATTGCATAACATGTTAATAAAACAAGAAAAACTAGAAAAGTAAGTATTCATTTATTACTTACCGAATCATCACTATTCATCAGATGGAACTCAAAGTGTATTTCCATATCGAGTTCTTTGGCGGCATCGCTGACTGCGAACCTGTCGCAGACGCTCTTGATGGCCTGACGAGACGCGGCTTCAGAGCCAGGAGTCAGGGATAGAACCTTGATGAAGTAGTCCGTGGGGTTGTACATGAGGGGGCAGTGGTGGCCCAAACTGTGGGGAAGGGGCATGGATATTACTCATTCACTGTGGACCCAGGGCCTAATCCCTCCCTCGTTTTGGAGGAGTCTCTTGCCCAGTAGTGGGACAGTAAGGGGTTAAAAAACTTATTTATGTCTTCTTTTCTTACTCCCTACATGCAATGCTATGCTGTCTTACTATTACACGATATTTCATTCTGTTATAGTATAATATTTTTTTTTATGTATTTATTTCGATACACGGATCATCATGAGTCGACAGTCCTGCCTATAGATTTATATAATCATACCATACCCAAGATCATGGCTACTGTTACACGTGCCTTTGTGAAACTATTTGAAACATGACGTCAAAGATAAAACTAATTCAAGATAACCTTGACATATTTCTAGATTCCCTACTGACCAAATTATTAAGAATATCTGAAATGTAAATCCTATATTCTTGCTTGTAAAGTGCCGTTTTATGGATATTATGTCGTTCGTTCAAATAATTGCCACTTGCTAGATATGCAACCGCGTTGCATCATATTTAAATCAGTGTAATAACAATAAATGAAAACGCTGGGAAGGGCCGCTCTAGAAAGACATATCTACACAGATCATATCGGAGGTGTCTTGCAAAAAGGTCAGTTGCGTTCTACTCATAGAAAACAGAACAGTTTTTTTATGGTGGTACTCATAACCGGCAGTCCTGTATGACAAGATGTATGAATGTGAATGACGCAAGGGAAGTTCGTAAGGATCGTACTCTAAAGACGTTCTTTGGTCTCTGTTTTCCCGTTGAAAAAGCCGTGTTTTAATGTAAGTAAGTAATAACACTCATAATTGATACTAAGTTTTAATAATTAAAAAAGGCAGAAGTAACTAGTTATAGACGGTAAAATCCAGATATAAAGAGTAATAATAATAATACATCATTTACATACAAACTTGACATTTAGTAGATATAATAATTACATGTTTGAATCACATGATCCAGAATTTAGTGTCGGATTTGAACGTTCAAGATTTACCATTTAAAATATGCGTATCGTATACATATATGTAAAATTGTGATTGTGTCTATATAACGTAAAACAACAAACAGGTTGAACTTAATTAACTACCGATAACTTTTTTTTTATTTGCATAATACATATTTGAACATACATATGTGAGTTCCGGAAAGCTAGAAGCAATTTTGTATAACACTTTTAGCCTATATGAAAAATCAATTATTGTTGTATTATGTCATTACTCATTAACCATGTTTTTAACTAACCAATATCTAACCCGTTACGATGTTTCTGACAATCGAATGCAAAATGATTGAATCAGTACCTCGATTCTCTACCACTATCGACTACTCCGACAACCGAACTGTCATCGAGAAATTTTGTATGAAAATCTGATCAGCGCCTCTGACGGGTGTCGTAGGAAACAGTTTGGCAGTACATTCTAAATGTCAAAATTTCGATAGCTAGCCGGTTGTCGGTAGTCGATAGTAGTAGAGAATCGAGGCAAAGCAACCAAATTTGTTTTACCAAAGTAATTAGTTAACTAAGTACCTATTAAGGTACCAAGTAAATGGAGACGAAATAGTGGCTAGGAGTACCATTTTTTCTATGAAAAGAATATAAAATAGATGTATAGCAGTCCACTAACAGGAAATTAATTCTACATCTGGTATAAAACTGTAAATAATTATAAGAGGAGACAAATTGCTCAATTCCGCAATATTATGACTAGAAATATACAAAATATTGAATCAATCTTAATAACCAATTAAAATGCAATCAATTTTTATTCAGCGTTAGTTGTAAATCAAAATTATATACAATTTATGATAAAATTAAAATTATTCATTTAATACGGCTTTTGCTTATTTTCAAAATATATGCAGATCAACAATAATATTATTGTTTATTAAGATTAATCTATGGAAATAAGCATGCATCTGTGATTTTGGAAACAGTAGATAAGGATTATCAGTGCTGCAATCTATATATTTGGTTTCGTGATATACATAATATATACTTTTTTTTAAAGACCTCGGTTAAATTAATATACGTTAAAAAAGTTAATTATGCGCCCCGAACGATGTATGGACGTTAATGAGGCAAGGAAAGTTTGTAAGGATCGTGCTAAGTGGCGTTTTCTGGTCTTTGTCTGCCCGCATTGGAAGAAGACGTGATTTAATGTATGTTCTTTGGTATCTACCTAACCCTATGCAAAAGGCCCGATGTTATACATGGATGTATGTTTTAAATCCACTTGCATCCAGATTGACCATGTATAAATAAAGGAAGATTTTAAACAGCATGATAAGAAAATCAAATGTACTAACATCTATTAAGAGAGTGCGATTGTTAGACGCTGCTAAGTCGGGAAGTTCTATTAAGGTCAGTCAGGCCAGTTTAAACGATGTACCATTCTAAGTATTCTAATAGATCAATACTCAACAATTATGTGTGGATATCATTCAATATTGTAAGACTACTCGCCTGCTTAGGAACAGAAGAAATGAGAAATTGCATATATACATAGTATTATGCCTCACGCTTGCTATACCCAAAGGCAGTAGGCACAGGAGTACGAAAATACAACCACGCTTCACCATTAAAATAGAGGTCCTAAATGTGGAAACGTGCCAGGTTTATGGCAATAAACTGGCCCCCTTGCAACATTGCTAAATTGGCAAAACGCGGGTGTATTTCATACACCTTTGCCTACACTCCAGAGTGTAACATTCGTGAGGCGAAATGTTATGTATGTATGTTGTATTTCCAAAACTCTTATTACTTTGTCCAAAACTAAGACATTTACCAACCTACTGTAAGACTGACCTTCCTCAAGTTAAAATTAAAAGTTGACGCACTAATCTTTACCTAAAATAAAATACTAATACATATTTATAACTGCATTGAACTCAAAAAACTCAATCATATGACTTACTTAACAACTATCTATTATATTCAAAGTTAACCAGATAGCAGGGGCGGAAATGCACTGGAATTCTATTAACTAATAACCATATTATTGCTTAGTTCGTGAATTAATTGACACTGACAACTTACATACAAAACTTCCTACTTTCGCATTGATGTTATTTATTGATTTAAATCTAATAAAATCCGTTTCGTCCTTAACAATATGCAAATGAAATGCATCAGTATTAAAATCTGAGATAGAAAATTTATGATTCATATAAGCTTACGTGTTTATAAAAACATTTGATGTTATCTTAAATGCGAGAGTTTAAGTTATTTAATATCAACGGTAGCTCGTGTTTTCTAGAATATTTTAACTTATAGTTGGGTATTTTTCCACTGATCTTTCAATCAGATCTCATAAATAAACCGACACGTTGGCAAAGATTTGATTTATTGGAATAACTGAAAGAAAACCTCTTTATCCTTTAGCCTTATCGGGCAAGGGTCTCCGGAGTGAGGACTTGTATCTTTTAGACTATTTACTTCAAAACACAAAACAGCCATTACAAAACAAATACACTTTTCGTTTGTTAAATCTTCCCACGAACATGAACGTTAATACAGAAAGACACTAATTTAATTATAAAAGTTTTGAATATCGCAATCGCTTTCAAAATCAATCGCTCCGATGAAAATGTGTGGCGTCTTGCAACAAGATAGAAATAAGGCGGCGTAAAATAAGTCTGTATCACTCACCTCTTAAAAAAGCTTAGAGCTTGCGTACTGGTCCCTGCGAAAGCCACTCTTCCTTCAGCCAGCAGCACCAGTTTATCAAACTGAGCCATCAGCTCCGTATTCGGCTGATGTATGGTACATATGACTGTTTTGCCCTGCGCCGCGCTGGCTCTTAGTAGTGACATCATCTGATGGGCTGATGAGGAGTCCAGGCCGGTGGTCGGTTCGTCGCAGAATAGCAGGCCGGGGTCTGTGAGGAGCTGGCAAAAGAAATGGTAATGTAAGTGTTTGTAAAGGAATGCAAAAGGTTCCTCTTGGTGGATAGAGAAGATTTACTGCACATAGATAAAGGTACTCAGGCCTTATGTTAGTAATTGTAAAGATAATTTGATAACTGTCGAATTATTTTCCAGAAGATTTTAGAATTTGCTTCTTTGTTGGAGGCCTGTTTGTGCTTTTTACGCGTTAATTTTGACATTTTTAAACCTTTGAGGTATCGTCGTGATACTAAACGATATTATATTTATTGCTGCTGTTGAGTACTTGTGAAATAAATTGAAATTTCTAAGGTCCATTACTCGTAGATACATAAGTAGCCACCTTATTCGTTTATGTACGTGAAGGGGTATGCTTTAGTTGCTCATAAACTTTATAAATATGATAGGTAGGTTAACCTATTTAAATAATAATAAAAATATTTTTATGGTGCGAAGGGCCCTCGTTATAATTTAATTAGTCAATCAATAATAATTCGATATTAGTCGTAAAGGTTATGGTTTTACGTTTCAGTGTAAGACAATTAACTAACAAGATATACACGTGCCGGATTAAACATGGACTCGTATATTTGACATAAACCTAATAAAAATGTCTTGTTAATTATATTATTTACGCCTTTTATTTAGTTGCCAGTTGATATATAAAAGTTGTTTAATCGGTTTAAATATGTAAAGTACAAATTAAATCGATCCATTTTATTAGGAATGCAATATACATACATAATATTGTGTAATATCGTGTAGTCTTAATTCCTATAAAAGTTTAACTACATGAAAAAAAAAACTAAATGTCAGATGAAAACCAGATTGACATCAATGAAATGCACCGTCCTGGCGACTCCAAGACAGTTAAAAACTTGGCCATTTAGTAGATAATATATGTATATGTGTATTTAATTAGTCTTTAGAAGGTCAAATATTGACACTTGTATGTAACATAATTTGTTAAAGTTTTATTAACAGATGCTTTAGATAATTAATGCATAATACGGAATTTTAAAATCCATAAAAGAAAAGGAAAAGTTTTGCAGCTCTTGTGAGTTACTGAGCAGACGATTTCCGAGGGGCAATTTCCTACTAATATTGTTAACCGACTACTATCGACTAATTTTTGTATAAAAGTCTGATCAGGGCTTGCGACGGGTTTTTTCAGTTGGTACGTTATAATGTGTCCAAACTCCCAATTCTCCACAGTATTCGATAGTACCGACTGGTAGAGGGATCGCGCTGTATTACATGATAGGCATTTGTCAAAAATAACTGTTTCTATGTTAAACTAAAGAGAGTAATGAAGGCTGTTTCTACTTTTTACGACTGTTCTATCTAAAACTTCGTGGGTGGCTGACTAAAACTAGTCTCTTTGGATATCTTTTTATTTCTAATTGCCATAATTGGTCAGCCTTAACATTAGATTAATCTTAACCGGAAACCTCACACATTAGCGACTAAGATAAGAACACCAATTTATTCTAAGTATATGTATTTACTTAGATAACGAGATCGATAATATTTTTGCAAAAGCACGTGCCAATAGCCGTAGTGACGTACATCGCATGCCAAAGTGCAGTGACCTAGAAGATCTGCATATTAAAAAAATAAGCGAATAACGATGACATTACATTTTTGCATATATTTGAAAATAAAAACAGTAGGTAAATTCAAATTAGCCTATTAAAATCTAACTAATGATATGTCTCCTTCGTAGATGGTTAAAACTGATACGCATTGTACGTCATAGTCTTACAGATACATATTTATGTATATTGTAGTGATAAACAGAATATGTAAAATTACGGTAATTTGCTGTTTAGTGAGTTTGAGGCGCCCATAGCCAGTTGCGCTCACCGGTTGGTAAACGATCTGTGGGTTAAGCAATCCTCGGCGCGGTCATTCCATAGATGGGTGACCGCATAGTGGTATTTGAGATGGGCGTCTCCGTGCTTCGGAGGGCACGTAAAAAGTCGGTCCCGGCTGTTGTCTTCTAAGATAACAGTCGTTAAGCCACGTCAGAGGCCTCTCGGGCGGCTTGAACAACTTTGACACTAGGTTGACCACTAACCATACGACGAACGAACGAACGCTGTTTAGTAAAATTATGTTTTCCTTCCGTTTTCAATCATGTCTCATTTTTTTGTACCCTACCGTTTTCATTAAGACACTTTACTATTCACTTTGGTTAGGGATGATTTTTCCATCGAGAAATAACACTTCGCGACGAATAATGAAACTTGTATAAAAAAATGTTAATTTAAAATAATTCCTTGAATAAGTCTGGTGGTGGAACAATCTGTCCAAAAAAATATTTCGCCTCCTTATGAAAAATCTAATCAGTAATCTAAATTCTGCACTAAACAAATGCCTTCTTACCTCAGTAGCAAACGCCAATCTCTTCCTCTCACCTCCTGACAACGTCTTCCGTCCATCAAGACCACCGATGAGCGTGAACCTAGATCCATATAGAGACAGCTGCCTGAGGAGTTGGTTCACTCGTCTTTTACGAGCCAAAGACGATGTTCGACTATCCATCCTCAACCTTGCCTAAATAAACAAAACGTAATATGAATAAAATAGTCGCTTTTACTCTTCTGGGTAAAATAATTCAAAGGTCTTCTTTGTACCCATGGCTAATGTTAAATTCTTTCACCAGTACCACTATCGGCAACCGACAACCGGCTAGCTGTCGAAAAATTTTGTATGACAATCGGTTCAGCGCCTCTGGCGGGCGTCGTAGAGACTATATTTGCAGTACATTTTAGATGTCAAATTCTCGATACTCGAAAGTACCGACTGTAGAGAATCGTGCTACTGGAGTGCAATTTTATGCGACTATGGAATATAGACGACCGGCCAGCTAACTGAAAGATGATCAGCGGACAACGGTTGGTTTTTATTTTCTGATTCACAGTTATTTATAAGGAAAATGAGCTCCGTAATAAGATCGAGAATGAATAAACCATCTGTACGCGGAAACTACAGACCGCAAGTTGTGGCCGATCTTGAGGTTTTACTAACATTGTATGGAAAAGAAAGCAACACTTAAGTATTGATATTGTCTCGTAAATAATTTCGCAGATATAATGGGCAAATCCGTTAGAAATTGGAGTAAAAGAAATAAATACATGAAAAAGAAAATTTGGAAGAAACAAACAAAGCAACATAAACTATAGTCAATTTGTATTTCGCCTGAAGAATATTATTTACATTGAAAGTTACACTAAAAATAGTTTCTACGGCGCCTCGGAAGCCATTGATTATATTGCCATCAGAATTTGTCGATGGCGAGCCAGTTGTCGATAGTCGATAGAAGTAAGAAATCGAATACTTTCAATAAGATGTAAAACTTACCATAATAGTGAGATGTTCTATAACAGTGAGGTTATCAACAAAAAGGTCGTCTTGGTGCATGTATCCACTTTCCTGATGCATGAAGTCTCCTAGTGCAGTTCCGTTCATTGCGATATCACCGTCTACTACCGTTCCAACTGTTGACAAACAAAAAGCCTTTAATACTGCATTTATTTCAACTATATACATAAAGGTTTATGATGTTTTAGGGTTACGAGCTTATGCCCGCCATTTAGCCGACATGCAAAGTTTTTCCGAGGCAAAAAATAGACGTGTAATACAAGTCATAAACTATCTACGTGTTATGGTTATTTCAAAATCATTCAATAGTTTTTGCGTGGAAGAACAAAGACATTAACATCCTTAAAAATATCTCAATTTATCCGATATCGATCCGATTTGGAGCCTCACGCAACTAATGTTTTACTTAATCTTCAAATAGATGACAATGTGCTCTCTATACTTGTATTTCATATATCCAGTTTAATATTATATCATACTTTTATGTACACGATAATTGTGGTCCTAAACACACAGTCTTATACTCAAACTGTTTTTAAAAGAAACCTCTATGTCCCGTAATAAGCATACAATCATATCATAATCATCAAGCATTATACAATCATTCTTTAACAACCTACATAAGATAAACTGTATGATATTTTACTGACATTATTTATTAAAAGTTCAAAGGAACAAATTCATGCATATATTAACTAATTTAAAGTATCAGTGAGAAGGTTAACTAGAAGACTAGAAACAGGTTATCTTAAACTAGCTGACCCGCGCAACTTCGCTTGCGCCCAATAAGAGAGAATCGGTCAAAATTTTCCCCGTTTTTGTAACATTTTTTATTGTTACTCTGCTCCTATTGGTCGTAGCGTGATGATATATAGCCTATAGTCTTCCTCGATAAATGGACTATCTAACACTGAAAGAATTTTTCAAATCGGATCAGTAGTTCCTGAGATTAGCGCGTTCAAACAAACAAACAAACAACCAATCAAACAAACAAACCAACTCTTCAGCTTTATAATATTAGTATAGATAAAATTTTAAGTTAACCAACAACTATTTATACTATTTATAAGAATATCGTAGTTATAAATAGCGTATTATAAAATTATTAATTCGCATGGATATAAATAGAAACTTTAGAGGCTTCTTTAACGAATTTATTAAAATAATTAAGTTTCATTATACTATAGCACTATTATAAAAATCATAGTAGGTGTGAGTATTTGAAATATTTATGTTTGGTACCATTTAAGAGCCCTTTAATGTAAATCATCTTACGCGGGTATTATCATATTATTATATTAACGTCGCAATGTCGACGTGAGTTTAAATCGAAAATTCTAGAGCCAAATCGCGTTTTCACGAAATTATGAAATATGAACAAATTGTATTTTAATTACATACTTTTCATTAAGTACTTGGTTACATGAGATAAAATATCTTAATAAAATACTTCATCGCCACGAATAGCTTAAGCTTTTTCCAGATTTTTTATTTACGGTTATACAATTTACAATTTATTTTTTATACCGCATTTATTACTATTTTTCAGCATAATTTATACGTTTAGGATATGATAAATAAATAATAGATCAAACTATTATTTATTTATTCAGACATTACAAAAACTAGTTTCTTAATTGGCAAAGTATATGATTGTGTTAAATTATATGATAATAAAACTGTAATTAGGAATATTGGAGGTCGTCGAACTGTTCAGGGATAAACGTATACAGGGCTTAGTTAATATTATATTTTTCTTTTATCCAGAGATATTAATTTATCGAGAAATTCCACAACACATCCCCCATCATATGAAATTGGCTTACAAGCTCACGTATGCATGAAGCATTATGAAATATACATATCGAAATCATTATGTTAAAAAATATCGCGCAACCAATTTTCCAGAAGTTTATACAGGTTATGTATTCATACAGGTATTTTGTAAGTAAAAAAAGGTTACACGTGAATAAATTCAATTAAGCATCAGCATTGATAGGCATTAAAAACAAATAAATAAATTTATGCTCAAATAAAAATGTAATTTATTTAATTTACGATCAATTTGCGATTTAATTCAATAACCTCTGTCTGTTTTAAAAACTTGATTTTAAATCTAAATACAGCGCTTAGCCGGATACTTTTTAATTTCACACCATAGATACAATAAAACTGCAGGAAAAAAGGTTAGCTGTCAACGACGCATAATTAAATTCTGTCAAATTCAAATCTAGTATTTGCATTCTGTTTGACAGATGCGTAATTTATGGAATAATTTCGATTTATTTATAGTGATTAATGAAATATTAAAATAAAATATTCGCATATGTTTGAGCCCAATTAATTTTTAATTAAAGTTTAGGTTATTTGTACGTCATATTAGAAAAGACGTCAGTTATTTGTAGTTTTATTATGATTGAATGTTAAAATGATTCCGTGTGCGTCAATGGTTACATTGGACCATAGAGCGCAGATCGATTTCAGGTGTCAGCTTTCAAACACGCATAGTGTTAAGTGTTCTTAGTGTTTGTTTTCTAACCGCATTAAATATGGAAATACGATGTAATAAATTATGGTTGGCACGTGTATTTTATTTTGGAATTAATTTTGCTGATTAATTAGTGATTTATCTATGCTGTGGAGTTAATTTAATCTAGAAATGAGTTATACATAATGTTACATAGTTTACAAGTTAATTTAACGTTCTCGGGTATTATTTTATTGTTACTTAGCAGATGCTATGGTAAACTTTTCCAGTATTTTTAAGGATTAAAAACTCACCTGGGCTTCGATGTGCTAAAGCTGTCATTAAAGTAGTTTTCCCGGCGCCGCTGTAACAAAAATATAAATTAGAATATTTAATTGTGATAGTTTGTGCAAAAACCATAAAAATATGTTGCAATGGATTCTTCATTTGGCTGTATTCCAAAATACTGATTATAATACGTAATTACCATCTTATGGAACATGCAAATTCGAAAAGGGTACGTGCCTTTTTTTACAATTATACTAGCGGACTGGCCCGACTCCATCTAGTCCACTATAGTATTATTAAAATTTAACCCCGTTGATTCTATTCACGAGGAGACTTAATGCCATCGATCCCATACAAGCCTTGTCTCAACAGCCACAAACATACCAAAAAAAAAAAGAAATATTTTATTTTATCCAAAAGTAAGTTAGTTTTTTTTATTTATAATCTATATGAGACGCGTTCTTTTCAAAATTGCATCAATGTTAGCAAACAAAGTAGCCGTGTAACAACTATGTTAGCCTCGCGCAGTGCCAGTACGCGCAGTAGCATGCACTGTAACGTGAGATATAGAACTAGATCATAACTTTCCACAACAGTTATTTGTATCGGTAACTGTGAATACATACTTTAACAACACAATGTTTATTTAACATATTAATATATTTGCTCGGGAAATCTTTTTTAAGTGGTCATAAACTGTTGAATTTGATAAATTTTCCAGTGTATGCCCATGGAAGGCCTGGAGTTACACTTGAAGCTCGAAACTGTCCTTCATTTCCATAAAAACGAAATGACTTTCAGTACCTTACCTTACCATACTATTCTCATTTCCGTATTGAAGTTGAAATTGTTTTTGTGCTTTTACTGTTCAGATTGAAAGAGAATTTTAATATTTTCATAAAATGTGTAGCTTATCTGCTTCGCCGCCATTCTTACGAAGAATATTGGTGATAACGTTTTCTTGATCAAATGTTGTTAAAATTATATCAGAGCGAATCTTTTCTCATCTCTATATTTATCCTCTCCTTCTATTCTTACTGTGTAATCGTGTCACATTAACTAAACTGAGATAAGGGACAGGAAATTGAAAATTCTCGTTTCCCGTCGGACACTTATTGTGCATTTACACTAGCTATACAAGGTCAAAAGGGGATACGTAGACCCCAGAACCCTTTTCAAGCCATTGCATCAATAGCTCAGAAAAATATGAGACAGTAACTGCTAACCTAAAGTACCTATTGATTACTAGATGACTCCCACGGCTTTGCTCGGTTATAACTCAGGAAAAATAAAGCTTGACTTTCCCTATAACCCGCTGAGGAATGATCGATTTTAAACTATCACGTAGACGTAGAGTTTAGCCAGCATTTGCAATGTAAGCGCAAAAAATGGGTTTAATTACCACTTAACATTAGGAATCTTAAATTACCACTGGTTTTCTAATATATTCAGCATGTTTTTATACATTTAATCCATCCTCTTGACTCACTCGATCTACTTAAAAAAACTGCATCAAAATCCGTTTTAAAGATCTAAGCGTACATACGTACAGGATACACAGGGACAGACGCGGGAAGCGACTTTGCTTTACACAATGTAGTAAAAATTTCCATTGAAATTCTAACAAATTATTTGGTACATTCGTTATCTTCTTATGTATCAAATAATTTATCTGCGAATGTCAAACCGGCGCTTAATCTCATACATCTAAGTAATAACTTAAACGAAAAGTTGATTTCTAGAAACTAAAATGCTATCGCAGTTTCGAGTGTCATTTTATTATAATTTAAAAAACAAGCTTGGAAGTAATAGGTCGTGAAGTCATTGACATTCAGAATCAACTCAAAAAATGCATCAACATAATAATGATAGATAAATACCTACATTTTGTATACTTCCTGCACTGAGATCGATTATGACAGTTATTTAGACAAACGTACATGTGATTTAATCACACCTTTACATTTACAACCCGCGGCGTGCGTATACCTCTATACACATAATGTATTGTCACAAAGTGGGAAGTTGAGATCGGAGATCTTCGTGCCTCGGAGAGCACGTAAATACGTCTGTCCTGCGCTTGATCTCTCAGTGATCGTGTCAGTTTAGCCATCCCACTGAGCTATGGGAGTTAGGGAATATAGAGGGTATCAGTGTGATGACACATTTGCACATTATAAACGAAGTCTGCATAGTTGGCTGGTTTTAATCAACTGTGCCCAATTCAATGATGTATAATAATAGTTTGGTAGATAGAATCGTTGTTACTGCGATTGGGTTTTCAATAGCCCGAGTTTGCGTCACTTGCAATTAGGGAAATTGGATAGCAGAAAAAAGTCGAAATTTCATCTTTTACAAAATCATGAAGTTTTAATAAGGTGAGTTTTAACTATACTCCTATAAATATGAGAATAAGAAACTACTCTTTAATTGAGAAGCTTAAAAATTAAGTATAAACACTAGTGATAGAGAGCAATATAATCCAAATAAATCCAGTTTCAACATATTATTACTATCAAGAGACCCTGTAACTGAGTGCACTAAGTGCATATGCATTCAATTATTTATTTACTACTACACACCTTTGCATCTTAATCTATTCAAAACATGAAATGCAAATGGTCAGTAAAAAGTTTGACCTAGCGATGATATTATTATGACGCGCGTGCTAGAAGTTCCTGAATAAATAATGGAAAAAAATATGGCAGTTAGAAACTTTGACGTCACTATTCACGATCGTATAAAGATTATATTTATTAGGTATTATTATAACAAATATATTTAACCTTATTGATGACGTCCAAAATCAAGGTTTATAAGTTATTTCAGCCATTTCATTGATATCGACTGATTTATTAAAATGTTTACTGCATTTTGTTTATTATGGAAATTTTGTAGAATATTGTAGAATGCGTTTCAAGTTTAAACAATTAATTTACATACGATCCTTATCTTATTTTTGCTATGAATTAATTAAGAGAATAAAATGTAGTTATAATTATATTCACTTTACAAATAACAGAATTTATGATTTTGGAAAAAGGAAAAATAAATATTTGTTTTTGGAGCGCGTATGAAATATAATATTGTAAACAATAATAATAATATACTATTCAAAAAATCCACATCAAATTATTTATTAATTTATGGCAAATGTTGACAATTATGATAGTCGTTACAATTACTGAATCTACCACTAGCCCGAATGTGAAGGGTATGTGAAAAAGGGTAGAACCTTATGAGAAGAGCTAGCAAGAAACTCTCGGCCACCACTTCAATCGCTAAAAGATTTACAATGTGGTTGATACAATAATTTATTTTTATGCGAGGAGCGGCCAACAATCAATAATAAAGGCTAAACGTCAAATATGAGGAAAGGAAAACGAATAAAGCTTAGTTAATTATTAGTCTTTGATCATACTATATGTTGGGAGCACCTACTAATGTGAGTTTATCAACATACCTTGGCCCCATTAGAGCAGTCATCGTGCCGGGTTTCGCGATACCACTCACTGTAACAAACAGAAAAACATTTCAATTTACAAGAAACTTTAGGGGGTAAAAGATAACTTACTTTAACAATGCATTTATTGCTGGTGATAGCTATTAGTTTAATACATATGAATTAATGAAATAAATAACAATAATGTGGATAGAGAATAATATATCTAAGATGGTTTTTCAGTATACTATATTACTTCACTATATAGTCATATTTAAAATCCCGGTAAGATCTAAGGTCGATAACCCAAAATAAGATCTATTTCTTAAATTTCCCGCTTGCCCTTCGAATGGCCGTCAATGTATGTATGTAGAAGTGTGTGTATTAGTTAATGTTCTCGCCTTATTTGGGTTACCCACGTTATGTGACAACAATAGCTAAATTCATAGAAGTCTACATTCACAGAAACCAAAGTAATACATCTAAGTCGTTATTGAAAATATGTCTGACAATATTCAATTATCAATATAGACTCCTACGCAAGCTTACAGGACCTACAGCAACTATTTACTTCTTGTTCCTATTTCGTCAAATAAAAAAACATGTCTATATGCACTAGAGGCATAATGCAGTGCAGTGTATGCAAGGTCTACCGGAACAATATTTAACCTGTCATAAATACATTATTAAATATCAATCATGATTTACGATTTTAATAATGCAACGGTAAGTAATTTAAATATTAATATTTTATTTTGAAAGTTAGGAATAAGTTGATTGACTGAACAATGACGGCTCGCAATTATTATTTATTTATCACACACATCTAACATTACAGTCACCAAGACTAGAGAATTATGTGTATCAGAAATTATTATCACTTGCTCCTACTTTGCTCCCGGGTCCATTCCCGGGCCGGGTAAAGTGCTATTGGACTTGGTACCTATTAGTGTCCGATAATTAGCATTAGGCTCGGCATACATAAGATTAAAATATTAAATGGCGAAACGCAGGTGTATTTCGCACACCTCAGCCTGCACCTTCGGATATAACTGGGGTGATGTTATATATGTAAGACTAATCTAGCCGGCCTATAAATAACCACATGCAATAAATAATATGTATAGCCAAATCTAAATGGCGTGTTAATTAGTCGTTTACAAGTCGATATGTTAATTTTTTGAACGAACTAGGCTCGTTTTTGACTTAGCAACAGAATATCCAATATATGTAGTCTTTATGAATTCTATAAATAGTCTAATGTTTATTAATGTTAGGTATTTATTATAGGCTGACATTATTATGTTCGGCGCCAAAAAACATTTTTTACTGATCTAAAAAAGCTTAAACGGATTTTGACACAGATTTTTCGAAAAAAATCTACACGAACCTGTTCTATAGACATTTGTAAGGTTTAAAAAAATTGTTTGGCCATGATTTGTCTATTGGTTAGAACAACACATCGTTAGATTAGTTCTGTTTATTTTTTTTAATTTAAGTCATATTGTGACTTATTATCCTTTCACGGTATAAGTATATATATATAAGTATACGATTAAATCATACGAAGACATATACGATTTAATCAATTCGGATGAATATTTGACAACAAACAAGTGGAGCCACGGGCAGAAGCGAGTATATCATTAAAACATAGAATATCTTAAGTAATAGTAATGTAGAACCATCAATATAGTCCAACAACTTTTTAGCGAGCATTTTTTGCAAGAATCGCGGCTGAGGGAGGTATACAATTTTTTTATACAGAACTTTTGTGACTCGAACTTATGCAGCTGGCGGAGGCCTGTTTGATACAACAACTTTATTTTGCACATACTTTATTTCTTAAATATAATAAGTACAATATTCCAAACGAGTGATGGAGTCGGTCGATGCAATTAGATCGAAAGCAGCAAATTAGGTATCCTATCTTCAATTTTTTATGACCCGCTAGCAAATTCAATGTTTATAAACTTTAATTATTCATTATACTCTTTTTAAATCATGTCAATCATAAGGCTCTCTATTAAGTGGTCGGGCTATACCAATAAAACTAAGAGGATATAAGAAATTTAAATTAGTTACATAAATAAAGTTACTGATTTTAATCAGTTCAGATAAGATCAGTTAAGGCTAAAAATAAAAACTATTTATAAATATATATCTAATTTTATATATAATTTTATATATAGATTTGTATAATGTAGTGCAATATAGATAACATCCACGTGGCGTAATTTAGATAAAATTTGTATTAATACATGGGTTTATTTATTTATATTTTTATTTAAATGGCAATATTTTGCGATGTTTCTAGTGAACTACTTTTGTTGCGATTAGGAAAAAATGAATTATTTTTGGTTTTGAGTAAAGCGTTATTTGTTCCTTAAAAGGAAAATCCGTTTGTGTGCTCAAAGTTGCTTATAGTGTAGTTTTCGTAAGTAAATAATTATTCTACCATAAAAATTCAAAAAGAATTTTTCAAATTCAACACTTACTGACAAATTAAAACTTAATAAGAAATCATCACCATTTTTATTTCTTGACCCTTTTGTGACTGTATTTTAATTAATAAGCAAATAATGCTTGAGTAACTTATTTATTGTTATTTTAATACGTTAAATCTCCATATATTTATGTACATTTATCTATAAAACAATCACAATGAAATCATTGATATTTATAAATAAAACGTATATAATCCCGATACTGAGAATTAAAATGTCTTCAAAACGCATAACTACGTAATTACGATGAATTCGAATAGGTCACAAGTGACTTTTTTTTAAGCAATAGAGATAAGAAACATGTGGATATTCGGGGCCAATAATCTTGTACAAGATTATTCAAGGTTAGTATTCTAATGTCATATCCATTCAAGTGTTGAGATGAACCTCTATGTTTCATAACGCTATGTTAGACCGCTGTCCCACTGGCGTTATACGAGCGTTGACGTTTATCCAACGTCTGCGTAACGTCAACGGCGCGTTAATGTCGCGTTTGCTGGCAACGGGGGGCTTATCGAGAAATTTTACACAAAATTATGTTTAGCGCCTCTACCGGGCTCCGAAAAACTATTTTGGCAGTAAATTTTAAACGTCAAACTTTCGATATTCGAATTGCGGTACTGTACATTGTTTTCTCCTTTAGATAATAGTGATTCACACGTTTCATCACAGTAGTAATGAGCAGAATGAACAGTGGACATCAATTTGACGTGCACTAGTTGTCAACTGAGATACGTTACACGCATACACGTACAATGTCTGGCCTTATGCCTCAAGTACAATCATGTTATCAGCGGACGTTTGCCACGCGACGCTCACGCTGCGTAAACGTTGGAAAAACGCCAACGCTTTTAAAACGCTAGTAGTAGTAGATAGCGGTTTAAACTAGATGTCAAATGAGAGTAAAAGTAATTTAACTAGGTTATACGGTTCAAGTGGTTCAGTTATAATATTATTGAATAACTTAGCGACACAGAATAAAAATGTTCTGATTAATTCTAATATTTAAAACAGCTGCCCGTGACCTTGGCCGTGTGGAAAAATTCATCGCGATCGTTCAATGTATGATGATGTAAAAATTTCCTTGCAGGCTTGATCGTCAAATTTCAGATTTGTTTGTGTGATTTCGGGTGGTTTTACACTGAGGTGTACCTACTTATGACTGGCCTAAACTTTAGATAATGATGTATAAGTTATTCATTAGAGTTTTGGTCTGACAAAGGTGGATAATTGGTTATTCTAATTATAAAGCCTCTTTTCGACTTGATACAACGGACGCTTAGTGGGTAAAATACGTAGGTAAATAAATTCTCTTCATATAATATATACGACTTAAAATTCGCAGATCGTTGTGAATTAACTACGCGTAGCATCTATATTATTTGAGAGACAAAATTTATTTCGATTTATTTATAAATATTTAGAATTTTCATTTCTTGTGTAGTAAGTATTAGTGATTTATGCATGCGTATTTTACTAATTTTGGCAATAGATCAAGCACAGACTTAAAAATGCATTCAAATAAACGATACATTTTTTTTATTTATAATAAGGTTTGTATATAAGAGCAAAAATATATTATTTTAGCATAATTGGACAGCTCTGCGTTTGGGTAGCATTGAAGGTTGATACAAGGAATATCACGTGCTCACTGGTTTGTCCAAACAAAAACAATACATTTTTAATTCGAATAATGTTACTAAAAATACATAGTTTTGAGATTAAAGATACATAACATTACACATCACGTGAGAAACTTTTGACTTTTTTTATTTTGATTTTTATTCGTTCAGAAACCTTTGATCAAAATATTTTACAGGTTTCGTATTGTTTGACATTTAATTTTGGGATTGATTGCATGCGTTAGGTACGTGTAAATAGATAAAATCTTTCAGATATACGATTATCGATAAGGACTATAAATAGGTTTATATTATTTAGTATGCAGGGTAATTCGACCTCCTGGGAAAATGAAAATGTAATACTAATTTATCGTTGTGCATCCGTTGCAATACTGCACAGCATGAAATCAATACGCTACACAATAAAAATGTCGTAATATTAAATGCAACTAATAATATGTATTCATAACTGCGAAGAAATATGCAATATTATCGTCCTTATGCAGCTGAAAATACGGGTCAAGTGATCGAAGCCACACAAAGTCATAAGCAGGACACATAAATATATCTCTATGACATAAATAAATAAAATAAAGCTTAATTGTGTGTATAACAAACAAATAAAATATGATGTTTATAATAATTGATTTTAAATCCGGGTATCACTTATTACCTATCAATTAAGAAGAAGAAGAATTTAAAATGCTAACCTATCAGTGATTCTATGTCACTTTATTACATGCATACGGGGGGTGATCCAAAAGTAATGATAATGAAGGTAAATATAAGGATATTTGCGCCGACTAGAAGTGGCCGATTCTCATTACTTATGGGTCACTCTAATATGTTCATCAAATCACGTTTTCTTCCCATACAGGCAAGCAGAGACCAAAGAACGCTTCGAGGTACGATCCTTACAAACTTCCCTTGTTTCATTCATAACGTCAATAATTTGATATCAATATAATTAATTCTGAACATCGACAATATTGATGAAGACACTTTGGTTTGGAAGGTTTAGACGATCGGGGATCGAAGGCATTAAGCTACGCCGTCAGAAGAAAAAAAGGTTTGTTCCTAAATATTATAAAATGCTTACTAGAGTAAAAATTATAAATTAATAAGTACTTGTACTCACCATTGTTAACAAGTCTCTTAAGTTTCCCATCCTTCAGCTTGGTGTGGACTGTCACATCTCTCCACACGAGCGTGCAGGGTCTGAAGGTAGGACTAGGGCCCAACACCTCCTCGATCTCGGGAAACAGGAGGTCATACTTCGACCTAGGGTCTTTGGTCTTCACGTCCGTTGGTGTCATCTCCTGCACCACAAAACAAAACTATTAGAAAAACTGCGACCGCGCCGAAACGTTAGGCATTCTAAGGTAAAATACGTGTTCGTGTTAATTCCCGTATCCTATTATATATAATATTAAATATACAACGCTTTTTTAATAACGATGAACCTATTTGGCCGGTTACACGTTGCAATCTTTACTATATTAATATTTTAAATAAGAAAGGCTTGTATTTAGTATGTTGGCAACGAATAAGCTTAAAAGTAGTAGACCGATTTTTAAAATTGTTTCACCATTTGAATTCTACGTTACCACTGATTAATATAGGCTACTTATTTTAATTGAAAAAAAAAATACTAACACTATAATAATGTGAAAAGATGTCCACTAGTGTGAAACCGGAACGTGTCGCTATTTATTTAAATTATTTTCTTATCGTAAAAATGGCGATTCTAAATTTAAATTGCAATGACAACTCACGCATTTTACGCTTATGCACGCTATCGTATCTCGCACTGTACTGCCATATTTTTGTAATCGGTCTAATATTAAACTAATTACTTTTTTAATTTGGCAAATTGACAAATCATGGCTTTAGACAGTTGCATAACGATTACAATTTCTTTATTATTAAATCATTAATGCTAATCGAGTTATATTAGTGACGTCATTAGATGACTAAAAAACCATCGCAGTTGAAACTACTTTTTTAGACATAATCAGGTATTAAATATTATGTTGTAATTGTTTGACAAAATTCTATCCTAATGGAATATATTATTATAGTCATTGTTTACGTAAAAAGCAAATAATTTTGCTAATCTGTAATTAATGGGTCTTTTCTAAAAGAGAAGTGATCTGAAACTCGCAAAAACTATTTTTGATGTAAAGTCAGCTCAGTTTCTAAAAGGCAACGGTATCCTTGATTTACTTGCTGATTTTTTCGTGTAAAATGACGATTATGTTTCTATAGCAATAACTTAACAAGTTAATATTCATAGAAGTGTTTTTAAATTATTTTACTCGTTTGTTTAAAAGTTGAGGTTTTTATTGTTATCATAAACTTCAAAATAATTGGTATTCAAATTAAAGGTACATAATAAAACCAACTATTAGTTGAACTGATACTAAAATAACGATCTAAACTAGTTAAAAAAAAGTTCAGTTTATGTCATCCGTGTACGTGAAACAACAATAAACTCAATATTTATTACACACAATATTTGTTTAATATTTCAAATGCATTTATTTAGCCTTTTTTGGTACTCAACCTAACCTTTAAAAGTTATTTTTAATTATCGATTTCATGTTACAGTTGTTAAACTTAGGTCACCTACTTGAAAATATTGTAGGAAAAAATAAAATTGTAACACCAGCAGGAATTTTATAGATACATAATATTTTTGTAGGTATATATTTTTATTCAGTTTATGTTTTCTTAATAATATTCATAATCAATATTCCCTCGTAATCATAGTTTTTCCGATATTAACTTTGAAAAGAGGTTTGTTCGGTATTTATTTCTGTATAAAAAAACTCACCCACACATTGATTTTGGAGGCTTAATTAATTAACTATGATAATAATATCACAAACCGGCTCGGCGTTGGCCCTACTAGTTACGAAACCGACATGCAACACACGTTTTAAATAAAACCTTAGAATTTATAAATTTAAGTAACATGAAATAGAATTGTAACTTGAAAGGTCTTGTGTTATTGTTATTACCTACAGTAACACCACAAAGCAGTTTCAATAATAATTAAACTCGTTACTAAGTTATTAAATGTTATGAAATATCGCAATTAATTTTCACTTACGTATGAATCTCCGGAATCATCCGTCGAGAAAATTAATGCTTTATCACTATGCTTCTTTGTACTGGCACTCATTTCTATTGCACAATAATTTTATCAATAAAAAAAAATTGTTCGTTTAAATTTGGAGCGGGCACGACGGTATAGTCCGCGCGTTCATTTTACCGATTGCTACGAAGTTTTGGCGGCAACATCGCGCGTCTGGCCTACGAGTAACGCGATGATAGTTTGACATTACCTCACATGTTAGACAAGGATAGACGTCTTGCATAGAGCAAGATGCACGAATTACACGAGTAAAATATGCCGACCGCTATGCAGGCCTCGAAGGTACAATCCTATGATAACGTGTTTATCACTTAGTTTCATTTACATCACTTGAGTCCTATCAAATATGAAGGAAGTTAAATTTGTCAAAGCTCACGATGGTTTACGCAGGTGTACGGAATGACGTCTGTATTTTAAATACTGCCTATTGTTAGATGCATGTTTTATTTATTAAAAATGTAGAGACATGGAAGAGTGTTGTTAATCGCACGTTTAAATTAATAAATAATAATTATTAATAGAATTACAATATATTCAGCATCAAAACTGTTGATTAAGTTATAAATAGGCGTGCTCTAGCTCTCTACATTAAAAGTATTATGAAGATGGAATGCCTTTATCATTGTAACGGCATTTCTTGTAAAAAGAGATAAAAAAAGGTTGCGGTAAGAACGCTTTTCTAATTCGAGGTTCTTATGTACATTTTCTTTCCGATAATAAGAATACGACGATTCCCAAGCCGTATATTTTGAAGTGATTCTATTAACTAAATTATTATTTCTATTATTTTAGATGAAGCAGTAATATTTTTCAGCAAATAATGCCAACGTATTTTACTTATTACAAAGACTTGAAATGTAGTTTTCAACTTTTAAATAAAATGTGGCAGAAATAATGATAAATAAGTAGGTATTTAAATATGTAAAGAAGTGTATAAAAAAAAATAACGTGGATTTGACAAGTTTTTTGTTCCATCGTCACATGAGTGCAAAACTTCCACTCGGGTTTATAGCATCGATGACATTTATTATGTCTATTAACTATAAATAATTAATTAAACATTTATCAATATTTATATCAATGCGTATTCATTTTAGCAAGAAAAAATATTAGGTACTTAAAATTTAAATGAGAAAATATTGTAAATGAAAAAAATTGAATGAAGTAGAATTTGCTTTCGTGAAGACACACAGTTGATCTAAAATGATTTTCCGAAGAAAATACCTAAATATTATATGCATTAATATAATAATTTTGTACTTACTTCGAAAAATCTTTAAACGCGAACAAAGTTTTTTAAGCAGGCAGATTCTAGTGTCTATATAGATACCTAAGCTTTTTTTCGTACAAGTTTTTATTCAAGACAAAACAATTGCAAATAATTTATGCATTTTTGCAAAAACTTATTTATTTACATGAGGAATTTTCAGGGCCTCTTTACTAAACGTTTCATTTTTTGCTGTCATATTAAAACGAGTTTCGTTTTTTAATTGTTTAAGACGCTATGAATTGGTCTAGAAACACGGGATTTATTAGGAGTCAATTCCTCTACACTATCATTCAATCTAAACAAATTAATAAGTATTTAATAAAATACATTTCAAATATCGGCCCAACATTTTGTGGTTTCTGAACACATATTATCAATCTATCTCATCACCACCTCAGTAAATAAAAAATACAATTTTGAGCAATAAAAATTCAATTTTGCCATAAAATCAGGTCGTTGCACTTTTTGTTATTAGGTATTCTAATTTGACATGCGATCTGTCTTATCATGAAAATCTGTTTATTATCCTATAATTACATCTATGTTGAATCAGAATAACTAAATATTTTATATTTGAAAGAGCAGTTTTGTTTAGCAAATTGGTACGGATAGAACTTGCAACCTTTATCTACGTTTTTCTAGAGAGATCTTTTGTTATTGTATATTATAATATAATATAATTACAAAAATAAGTCCTATCTGCTTGCGAGAAGCTCAAAGGATACCACCGAGTGCTTTTTGATACGTTTTTCTGTATTTTGTTTACAAATGCGTGAAAGAGTGATTCGCGAGAAAATAATTGTTAGAGCAAAGTAAGCTAACATACGGGTTGGTGAATCTTGAATTACGAAACATATTACAGCGATCAGTCGCCGTTTCTGCGTTTTGCGTTTTTTAAATAGGTAAGAAAAATTATATAATGGCGCTTAGATTGCAATCCTAGTTTCTGCCGGACCCGATAGCAAATCATAATTATCTATTTAAATATAGATGTGTTATCAATATCACGTGAACACGAGATGCAACTTATATTTAAAACAGATGGATAACTGTATAATATAAAGTGCGATTGTAATCTTTAGTGTTAATTTATTTATCAACGCAATCTACAAGAGATAAAGTTACAATTTATAGTCAATTTCTTGATACATCTTGTAGATTTTGTTGCTTTTAAAAGCATGCAATTTTTGGTCTAAGTTGCAAATGTTTAAATAATGAACTGGTGAAATCTGGTAAAATATATTATTATTCAAATCCTTATACTATGATGATTACTCATGATATCTTATAGATTATAATATTTATCTGGAATATATTGTAAGGTATTGATTTACTACTCGACTGCAAACTATTATTTATAATAGGTGTAGGATTTATTATTTATTTATGTATACATAAGTTAAATACAATAAGATATACAGATAAGAAAGTAAAAGTATTTAAGTAAGCTGTATTACTAAAATTGCTTAGCTTTAATTGTGAATATTTTGTTCAAATTGTTGCATAAAGTTTAATAATCATACTAACTAACAATATGCATAGTCCCCAAGTCGCACTTAGCCAACGCGTTCTGGCCTAACGCATTACGGGAGGAGACGAGTGCCTTGCAGTACGACAGTAAAGTGCTTAAAAAGTGTAAAGAGGACCCTACACATGGGTCAATGAATGATAATATAATATAGCTCGCCTACTTTACCTACATCATCGTACGACGCCTACAATGACATAATCCACCAAATTGGATAAAGTCTACATTCGGGTGTAACCTACATATCAGACAAGTAACACAGCCACAATGGGACCTGGCGATTGGTGCGAACGGAAAACGATGTGACAGCTAAGTTGAATGGCTTCGGTTTTCATGTAACTTATATGAGATATACGACACCGCAGTATGGCCGGGTCATTGAGCACCCCACAGGGTACAAAGATCAGTGCCTTAACACCCACATGACCGAATTGTGAGTTGATGCGGTGTGCGATGTGGTAGAAGAAAGTTTCAGATCTTATACTCGTAAGATTAACCTATATTGTGGTTGGAAAAACAGTTGTTTGGAGAGAAAATCTGGTTCTTATGACCTTTCAGTATTAAAGTACAGAGCAAGAGTTTTTAAAATTACACTTTGCATGCTAATTAATTATGTTTTGAACTGCTAGTGTTACATGCGCCAAAACGTCAGACATTCTAAGGAAAATTGCGAGTTCGCTATAATTCCCGTATTCTTTTATATAATAGAGCGAAAAGAGATAAGTTTAATATAATAATGCTAAAAAATATATTATAGCTATCGGACTTTTGCTATAGATTGGACTGTGTTGATAAAACTTTAAATTAGCAATATTACTAAAACAAGTAAGTTTAGCATTTTAGTTTTATTCTAGAAGTTAATGAAAATAAATTTTAAGAAGATAAAATCTAAAACACTATGGATTCTAACAGCTACACGATAATAATCACTATTTTGTTATAGTCAAATCGAAACGAAACCTTTAAACACTCTTAGTATGTTTTTTAACTAATAAAGTAAAATAATATCCTAAATATAAACTAAAATGACCGTAAACTTTAACCCGTTATAAAAAATCAAAACAAACATAAATGAACGGTAAAATCAGATATCGTTTCCTTATTTGTTATTCAATAGTTACGATAACTGTATATGAATAATTGAGAGATAAAATTATGTTTTTTATCAATGGCCGCCTTATTAGATAATCAATAGATAATCTTATCTCTAGATCAGTTGTAACAGATGTGTTAACAGTAGCTCAAATATTCAAATAAAACTAATAAAATTAGTCAAAAATAACTAATAGGTTATCAAAATTGCTTTTTTTAAGAATAGATTTAACTAATGACCTTTAGTTTTTTAGTTCATTAGCCTGTAATGTTATGCTCTAACGATACTTAATTTTATGTGGGGCAATGTCTGAGTCACATTCAGAATTTTTAATAAATTCTTTTTTTACCACCGACTAGTTTACTTAAAATATGTAGGCTAAAGTATTTTCAAGTTTTATTTTCTTTGCCTTGCCTACTATATATACCATTTAATAATAAAAATAATGCCCATGAAATGCTTTACTTAACACGGTATTATAATCTTCAAGTGAAAACTTCTATTACCTACCTACGGATATATATTTTTTTTAATAACTGTAATGTAATGTTAATAATAATATGTTTTTAATAACTTACTGTTTCACACCTGCGAGATAAAGATAATATATTAATTTCTACTATCAAACAGTTACATTTCTAGAAAGTTTTATTTATTGTACAACTGTTTCTACTAGGCTGTGGTGGACGGTCACATGTCAACGATCACACACAATATACTTCCGAATTTAGACCGACTAACACCTTATCAAATTTCTAATACAGTTCCGATAATTTACCATTTATACTACTTTTATAATTATACTAATTACGGACAACAAATACAATATACTGACTATTTCAAATACTTTGTAAAAAGTTTACGAAATAAAGAATATTTTGAATTTGAATTTGAATTTACGGTAGGTACTTACTTGAGACATTTTTGACATAATTTCCGTTCGTTATATAGTCGTATTTGTCCACTACATATATTTAAGAATGTAATTTAAATTAAAAATAATCTTACAGTTTCACTTTCTTACTACCCACATCAACATTGTCATAGACTTGACAGATTTCAAAAAGTATTAAAAGTAGTCAAGAACGTTCTCGGTCCAAACAGAGACTTCGTACTCTCAGTTACGTGTATAAATACAAAATGCTCTAAACAAAAAACTGTAACATCTCATTTAAAAACCTAAATAGGTTTCTATTTAGTCTATGGAAGTTATAAATATCAATAAACGTATATATTACAACCATACTATTTTGAAGTAGGAAAGACGTCATCAAAATTACGTCCATGATCAATTAAAGATCGTTTATAGTCAGGAGTTTTGGTAAACTCGTTAATGTGACCCTTAAGAAACAATACTATAAATATATATTTACGATCATCTTCACGGTAGTAGCAATACTATTAATTATATGTATATAATATGGAACTATAACTTTTATTTTCATGACCTCGCATTCCGTTATGAAAATTATCATAAACGTGTCTTGTGAATACGACACGCAAAAAGGGTCAAAAGCTTTAAATAAACCTTATAATTGGTCCACGTGTAATTTTTCGTAACCTCTTAATTAATAAAACCGGAAAAATAATTTTAGCTTTCCACTGTGTAAGTATTTATATTATGTATTTCAGTGGTCATTGGACAGCTTTTAATGGCTCTGAAGTACTCTGAACCCAAGAAAATTAAAGGTGACTTATGAGGTAAATATATAAACCTTTATAACAGGTTTAGGTAATAACTGCTGCAAAGCAACTAGGTCCATGTTATAAAGGCTGACTGAATAATGTATTAAACACCCTGTTTTTCAAAATAGTAGACATAATTATTGTCCTAAATGTACTAATACGTTTCTAACAGTGACTTAACCTACTATTGACCCACTTAGGATTTCCTTTAGATTTAGTAGGGCTAGCAGGGCATAGTTCACCACGCTGGCTTGCGTGTTACTAACTTTGCACCTATTTACCAGACTTCCACATGTCGTCCTTAATTGAGTTAAGGCCCTAGACTTCCGAAAAACATTAGGCCCATGAGAATGTTTTTTTTATTTTGAAATACAAATTATCTGTATCCGCAAGGGTTATTATTAACGTTTCCTTACACGTTTCGAAATGTCCGGGTTAAAACTAAACGTATTTTTGTTCCAAAGAGTTCCATTGTTTTCTTATCACATACTTATGAATGTAATAGTATATTATGATAAAAATAAACAGCTAATTTACTGTATGGTATTTTTTCTTAACCTTAATTTAACATTGCTTGATTTAAGACTTGCTTGTCTGTGCAACAATCGTTATCTTTTGTCGGTAGAGACTGTCCATTGAGTTTTGGACATAATTATTAGCATACTTACGGGTCTAGAGTCGTATAGTCTGTCCATTCAGTTTTGGACATACATAATCGTATACCTACTATCCAGTACTGCGATTGACATGATAACCTAACGTCAGGTATCGCGATTGCATTGAACTTGCGATATCTACAAAATTACTTCTCTTGACTGATTGACTCAATGAATCATCATCGCGGACCTATTGAGAAATGCAAAATTTCACAAAAGTGACACGTTTTGTTTAGGGTTTTCATTTTTGATTGAGGCATCTGCTAAGGAATGATTTTAAAAGCGTAACTTTTCAATCAATTCCGATTTAGGTCTTTGGTAAGAAACAAATAAATGCATGTATGATTTTTTTTAAGTGGTTTACGCTCGTTTTAATCCTTCTCGCATGGGATAAGCGTTTTGGTATCAAAAGGTATGTTAAATGGATAAAGAGGATTCATAGATTGAATACAGCCATAATGATGCATTCTATTAGAACCATACGACAAGTAAATTGACAGCTATTTATAACTTCCTCCTTGAAAATAAACTGTTTTACAACCTAATTTAACTTCTGTTTACCTTGGCTTGTAATTTGAAATACTGTAATATATTCACATTTATTAAATAATAATAAGATTCCATTTTACGATGAACTAAAATGTCCATAAATATATTATGTACTGTCCAATTAAAACGTGATTTGCATGTAAAACAGGCCGATTGACGCATCTTTCCAACTGGGAAATAGAGATCTTCTTTATTTTCTTATAAAACTCTTCCCAGTCAAAAGTGTCTTTTAAATATGTATTTACATACTTTTTTATAAGTTGAAGTTAAAAGAGATTGTAAGTAAAATTAAACATTGTTTCATTTATTAAAGGAAACTAAAGTTACACCTTTAGAAAGCAAATAACTTTGTCAAGATAGATATAACATTTCGAATGCGTGTCTAATGCCCGGTTTCTGAGCACATTTAACGGTAGTTTATCTATTTAATAGCGTTTTTTTATATGAGTTTTTACGCTATTGAATACCCGGGCATTAGAGATATTGTGAGCAGAATGCTAAGTTCATTTTATTTTATATTTTTGTGTACTTAGGTATATTTATTTAAAAATACTTTCAGAGGTTACTCCAAATAATATTTTTACTATTTCTAAAAAGTAGACATCTGTCATCTCCTTTGTTTTATTTTCAACCCATATTTAACATTCCGTCAAAGTTTTTTCTTTAAATAACAGGTAAACAAACACGACGTTTTTCTTTAGAAATAAAACAACCATTTATAAAAACAAGATATAATTAACAATATTTATAATTACTTACATGACAACTAAATTGCTCATCATATTGTATCGCTGCGATTAAAATTAAATACATTTAATCAAACGAACTTTCAAGATTGGCTATTTTACAAATTAACTTTAAAATTATCCGACATTATATTTTTCTATATAAACTTATATACACATTACTATAGTTTGACAATTTAGTAGAGAGACTTATAGGTAGCGGAGGTGTACTAAATTATATATTTAGACCTGTAGGCATATGCAGCGGATATTTGGCTGTTTGCTGCAAATACAATATCTAATATATCAAATTATTAATTATAATCTGGATAAATCGTGCATACCAAAGGTCTCTACTAAGTTATCAGGCTATAAGCTAAGCAGAATACGCAGTTACACTCTTAACTAGGCGCACGGCAGTGAGGTAAGCCAAGTCCTTAAATTAACAGAATTAGTTATTGTCCTATTATTTAGCTGTATGTCGTCACTTGGCTCTGCGTGCGCGGTACAGGAGGGCGAGGTACGCGAGGAATCTGAACCCGATGAATAGCAGGATCATGCTTACGATGTCCATTGCGAAGTCATCCTGGAAAAAATACGTAAAATTAGTACAATTATTTCAACAGGAAGATTTTTTACTGCGTTGATAACGAATTCAAAGTCAAGCTAGTTGATTGTGAACAATTCGTTATCATCTTGGCTGTCTGATGGATTGGTGAAAATATAGTTAAAGGTACTTTTTTCTTTTTGTCCACAGTCAAAATTACGGCGATACTTTGAGTTGAAAAGTGGCATGACGTTTTACCGTGGCTATAATATTTATTACTAACTAAACTAAACTAAAAAAAACAAGCATTAATATTTTTAAACGGTTTCACCAACCTATTAGAATTTCTGTTTCGTTACTTAGGAACAATTTTGTTATGTGATAGAGATCACATAACAAAATTGTAACATATTTTAAGCGATATGCCTAGTTTTTAATATCTCACCTCAGAAAAGCTAAGCGTATCGAGTACAACTTGTCCAGACGCTGGGCAAGTGAAGTTCTCCCTCGTGCAGGCGATAGTCTCCACTCCGGACCACTGGTTGACCAGGAGAGCTTCGTTGCCGTAGTGGAACCACGACAAGTAAGATATCCAGCCAAGATACGGAGGCACCGATCTGTAAGCAAAAAGTGTGTCATGAAATATAGGTTCAATGATTTGAACTTGGCGGAAAATTTACATTTGTGAAATTAACTTTAGTTTTTATTTCCTTTCTGAATTCTGCTTCTAAAAGTTATTTTTGTTAAATTATTAAACACTCTTACATACATACATACATACATACATAATATACAACTAATGCCTTTTTCCTATAGGGTAGGCAGATTTCAAAGCACGCACTTGGTACGATCGTTACAAACAATCATTTAATACCTCATTTACTTTTACTTGGACTTTTATCACGTATTTGATTAAAAATTAAGCATTTATTTATTTCGTGAACTATCTCTAAGAACTGGTTTTATATAAAGACTTAAAACAAAAATGTGCCTTAAGATAAACATATCTATTTACAAAATAAGTAAAATTAACTTACGTTTTCATGAATAACTTCTGAATATTTTTTACATTAATTGTAAGATAAGACTTTATTTTCCATGGCAATAGTTTGTTTAGGTATTATTTAGATACAGTTTAATTTAATTGCTACAAACAGGGTTTTTCCTGATACATAAATTTTACCAGTTAAAGAAAGTTATTTTGACTCATGATAATAGTTACGTCATTATTTTTACTTGAAATATATTTACCTACGGTCTCACCATATATTTTTGTTTAAAAATATAGATTTTACTTCTACGTATAAACATTGTTAAATAACATTTTCTATAGAACAAAATCAAACATCTGAGTGCTTTAGACACTAGAAAACTATGATTTTCTATCACTTATGGCCGTTTATTTGTGGAATATTGATATATTATTTCAAACCTTGGGTGTCGAAGTGGTGACTTCTTCTATGTGGTGCATCTAATGTATTCAATTGCCGTTTTTAGGTTATATTTTATCCAGCATTTATTTGTCATGAAGTCCTAACTGCTAGCCTAAACTTAGATGGCTGCGATCGCAGGCTAAATGAGACTGGTCGTTGTAGCCAAATAGCAAAATGAAATTTGGTTTGGTAGCTGAAGACCCAGAATAACACATAGGCTACTTTTTATACCGGAGCTCCCGTGGGATTTTCACGAGAAGGGTTTCCACGCGGACAAAGTCGCGGGTGGCCTTAGTAATAATATAATATCATGGTGAAAATAAACTTACCCAGAGTTGAGGAAGAATCCACCGAACAACATGAAGGGAATGATGATCGGAGGTCCGACGGATGCTGCCATGCTCACGCTGTTGCTCGCACATGATATCAGATAACCTGCACAAACACATACAATTATTGAATAATGTAATTTACACAATATATCCTTCACTTTTGCTACCAGAAGTTACTTAGCTAGATTGGTTGACGCCAAGCCTAACCTCTACTTTATGTATACTTTATATATATTTTATATACCTACTATACTTTATTACGAGGGGAGAGTCCGAACCCGCGAGCCCAGAAATGGACCCTAAATAGTTTTATTGCTGCTAATGGCTACTAGTTTAAAGAGGGAACTATGAGTAAATAACTGCAATGAGTATAGCAGACAATGGTTTTGTACATTTTTTTATACTTAATTTTAAAAAGATAAAATTATTTTATATTATACGGGTTCAATGTTTCCTCTATAAAAGTCGACTTAGACACGAGTAAGATATTTTTATTTTGCTATAAGTTTTTGTGTGTAAAATTACGTGACAGGTTAAGATACCCATGTTAATTTGAATGTGCAATTAAACAATAAAACGATTTAACCACGGATGAGCTTGATTTATTAATTAAACATTTTATTGGAGTAAACGTTTTAGATATTTTTTATAAGACTAATCCAGCGTAAAAAAGATGGTGTCTGGCAAAAAAAATAAAGGTTATTTCAGGTTATAGGTCTTTCGTGAAATATAAAGCTTTATAAACAAACTTTTGTTATGTAAACATGATGGTAAACCACAGAAAACCGTAACATAGATTGCACGATATTTGAGAAGCTGTGGTGTAGAGAAATTTGTATCGGATTTCATATTAATATCGCGAAACTAGGGGAAATAGATTTATTGATATACTGTTACGAATAAAAAACTACTCGAGAATATTTTTTTGTTAGGCAACTTTAAATGCTAATTTTCCAAAAAAAAATGTTGCACGTGTAGTATTTATTCCTCAGCTGAATACCCAGAAATCCTAATTTAAAACACGTTTAAAAAGTTAATTAGAATTTTAAATAAAGCAACAACATTTTTTTTAGTTCAAGGCCTGTTGTATCCAGCCAGTGACAGACGTTAAGCTCCCAAGATAAAGCTACATTCCACGGAAATGTTACGTTCCGAAATATTTAGTTATGGTTGAAAACCAGTTTTGTAACGTTAAAAAAACCATGACGGCTGAGCGTCATAAAAGTTCAATGTTTACTATAGACTCACGAAAGTTAAAACAATGGTCTGCTTATTAGTATTTCGATTGTTTCTAGTTCTAATCAGTTACATTTGAAATCGATCCTATAAGATAACAGGACTTTGCCCAACAGTGGGACGATATATTAAAGGCTCATGGCAGTGGTTAAGCTCAAGGCAATGCTGCAAGGCTTTTACATTGTAATTGACTTTTTTGGCTTTTCTTTAAAAACAAATCTACTTTTATTTTTACGAAAATATTTTACACCTACACCATAAAATAATATGAAAAGGAGTAATATACTCGTTATCCGGTCGCTAAAATAGAATTTAGGCCTAGATAGAATAAATTAGCAATATATTTTAAAATTCTAGATAGACCACCAAAGAAACCACAACAGGTTTCTTTAAAATTATAGATTAATCAGACAATTTAATTAAGAAAGAGATTACGCTTTGAAACGAGAAATCGAAATCGAGTTTTCTAAGTAGCGGACTCATATATCAGGGCTTATTTAAAATCGTTTTTATATGTAGATTTGACATAATTATCAAACCAAAGAACTTCCTTGAATCATTCTTGTACTTCGACGCATAGCACACTCTACCATTTTCCTTTTCATTTCTTTTCATTGCATAATATTTTGTACAGTTTAGCTTAGTTTGGCGCCGTGGTTAACGTGGTCACCTCGCCGCAATAACCATAGCGCCGCGTGTGGTTGGCTCGGATCCCATCCGGGACCAATATTTGTGTGATTAGCAACAGTGTCAGTTCTAAGCCTGGCTATTCATCTACCTATATAATGATTCTATCTATTCTAAGTTCTGCTTAGTTTGGAATCAAATGATCGTGTGTAAAATTTCCTATTTTTTTTTCAGTATTTTCATTAATTTTAAATGTTCTTGTATAAATAATTAAAGGTCTTATTTATTAGAAAGAGTTTTCTTCTGTACATCTCGTATGTGTTGTGTTGCACAATATTTGTTAAGAGCTTGTAGCGCGGGGACGCTTGTGACCTCGGCCCGACATAATTGGAGAGCCGAGATTTTTTTATAGAGTAGTTTGGTTATAGTTGCGTAACTAGTATTATTAAGTTCCACATTTTATACAAAGGTAACGCCTACTGTTTTTGTATAGTAACTAGTCACGTGGTTTTGTATAGATACAATGAGCTTTTTATCTCAATGTAGAGCAAAAGATCCTAAACCAATACAAAAACTTCAAAGAAAACTTTTGTTCTTTGCAAGGAAGCTAAGGCGAAGGCAATTGGGGTTAATCTTGATTAATATACGGAATATCAAGAAAAATGTGCTTTGTGCCTGAATTTCTCATAACAACTATCCTGACAAAAATAAACATCAAAATTATTTGATTTTGAAAAAGTGGTTCATAAAGAAAAGTTAATTCAATCCATTTCTGAATTTTCTAATTTATTGGATGTTTGTTACTTATTCACGCCAAAAGTTATTGACGGATTTTGATGAAACTTTGTTTACAAATAGCCTATAAGTAAATTTTCACCCCGGAAAATCTTTTTACGCAGACAAAGTCGCGGAAATGCGCTAATCCATAGCTATATAATATAACCCTTCCGTTGCTGAGTGACTGACTGACTGATGGACGACACACAGCGTAAACTACTGAGCGTAGATGGTAGAAATTTGGTATGTAGCTTCCTCGGCAAGTATAGAGGAGCAACTAAGAAAAGATTTTTGGAAATTCCTCCCCGAAGGGATTAAAATTCCACGCCGGTAAAGCCGCGTTAAAGCTAGTAAGTAATAAAAATAGAACTCACCAAATGAAGTAGCAACATTAGTAATCAGGGCAGCCAGTCCCGACGCGATGAAGAACCGCTTCGGCTCAGGGTTGAGGCCTATCATGTAGTACGCTATGGTCGTGAACACTAGCGGTATCGTCGCGAACACCGGCGCTTCTGCCAACGTCTTTGATAAGAAGTACACGTCGGCCCGGTACATCCCTGAGTGATGCTCGCGAATGAAGATTGGCAGCTCGGAACAGAATACCTGGTGGCCAGAAAAGATATTATTTATAAATTAACTGTTTTAGTTTTTTATTTAATATCTTTGTTATGTACTTAACTAAACTATGGCTAATTAACAAAAAGAAAATATTTACAATAATAAAAAAATATATAGACATTATTTTAAGTTGTAATTGTAAGGTACAAACACATTTAAATATCTGGTATTGGAAGAATCGTGAGCTTTCATACGGAACACCCTTTTTCTTAGCAGTGGGGATACAAATTCTACCTCTTTAACTATTTTATTTTAACCGACAATTACGTAGTAGGTGTTATTATAATTATTTACTACGGAAAAATATTTTTAAAGCACTGTAATTACTTGTTAAAAAAATAAATTGCACTTGCGGTTTTTGTATAGGCCCATGATTGTGCGATATTTGCTCAAAGGTTTTTGTTCTATTTCGAGTAATGAGGATATTACTTTATTCGGTTTATGCATTACTCAAACATGCTAAGTAGAAGTCAAACATAATACCTAAGTATTAATTACTTTTAAAATTTCTCAAATAGTATTTAATGTAATTCAAATAACAGTTAATATAAATAACTGGTATACGAACTTAACGCATCGTAATCTGTCAAATGTTTTTTGTAACGGTCCCTAATAAACCAGTTCCGCCTACGTGATGCAAGTGCCCTATTACCACATAAACACCTGCCTAATGCTATTACACTGTAACTATGTAGAGTTACGATAAACAAATAACACTTCGAAGTAATTTAAAACGTCATACTATCTATAATTTTTTTTTAGATACTGAATAAAACGATCTTATTATGTGATCTTTATTGTAGATTTCCCAGATTTAGGTTTAACTTTGAGTTTTTTGTATATTTTATATTAAATCATTCAAAAGAATCAGACTTCATTTTGTCTCTACGTCACTCTAAGGTTGATTGAAAATAATGTTTCAATCATTATCTACATAAATGAATTTATATTAAATTTATGATACGCTTACGTTTCTTTCAAAAAGTCTTACGTTTTCGTCCCCCATAACACAAAAATCATTCTTAGCGTAGGAGAAGCTTTTCGATACAGGAGCTTTCCCTTTTTAATTTAAAAGGAATATGAATAAGTACGTACTCCTAAATGTACTAAATTTAATAACAAATATAATTCTTACGTTAATAACAGCGAAGATGTTCTGGAAGGTCATGTTGGTGAGGAACATGAAGATAGCTCCGTTGATGTTCATCACACCGTCCTGGTCCAGGTGCTGGCCGAAGTATATCACTCCTATCAGGATTGATACCATCTAGAACAAATAACATGGCACTTAGTATACGAGAATTTATCATGGTTTGGTGAAATAGTCAGAATGAACAGTCTATGTTTTTGTTTACGAAATTCTTACACAGAGAAAAGGATAATGCCGAATTATCTCATTATATCTTTTTTATGCTGATGATATTAAAATCAAGATCAATAAGTCAAAACAACGGAGACTATGCTATAATTGTTGTTATTATTAGAAATTCACACTATATTAAACTACTTTCAAATATTTAAAACTTAAAATATTTAAGTCCCCAACTCGCCCTTACTCATCGGAGTAGATTCAGCGCCACTTTTACATTCCAATACTCCCTTCGAATGAGGTAGGAGCTAGGCCATCTCCTATTGCCTAGTATTGAGTCAGTCATTAGCTAAATAAATTGGAATTAAGATACTTACAACAGTCTGCAAGAACCGCACTTTGATGAGCATAGGTTCCTTAGTGACGGAGAGCCAGGAGCGCCACAGCACGGCCCTGAACTGTGCCCACCACGACGCCTTGTACGGCGAGCGCTTGGCGCGGAACGCCAGCGCCTCCGACCACGCCGGGTCCACCCAGCCTGAGGTTATCTTACGCTAAAGAGAAGATTTAGCATGTTAGAAATATATGGAAACAACAGAAATATGTGTTCTCTGGTCTCTGCCTACCCCTATAGGAAGAAGGGGTGATTTCATGTATGTTTGTATGTATGGAAACAAGATTTGAGATGCTGTGTGTTCCTAATATTTTTTTGAAATTAACCTGTACATATTGTTCTTGTGACAATGCCATCGTTCAAAATAAAGAAAAACTTGCAATTTGTGCAAAAACATCAATTTTCAGAACAAGTAAGTGTAAGTTCTACCTCTGTCTGAGAATTAAATATATTAGGATTACGTAAATTGCTTCCATAGAAGGTGTAACCATTTTTGACCAGTAAAAGACAAGAAAACACTAAAGACCAAATAACAAAATAAACCAAAAAAATATCACCAATTCATAAAGAAGATTTTTAAGGTTGAAAACTTACTTCGAAATATAGTGCATTTTCAGCTTCAGCGGCGATCTTGCATCCAATCTCGGACCTCGCGAAGGCGGTGCACACCGTGTCTATGGTAGTTCTAGTCGTCTCCTCTCTGCCGGGCACTCCCGCCAGCAGCTGGATGAAGTGGTCGGCTGGGTTGTAGTTCGGTGGACAGGCTGCCCCAAGCCTATGGGAAAAGAGGGAAGTTTAATATGGGTATGATATTAAATAAGAAAAAAAAAATGTATTTATTTGAACACTAAAGATTTGGTACAAAACAGTTATGTGCACGGTAATGACTGCATTAGTTTAAAACTGTGTCGCAGTCATTAAAAATATTATATATATTATTTGTTTGTTATGAAAAAAGACTACACCCGCACAAAAAATTGCTCTGTGCCGCGGGGACTTTAATATACATACAACAATTGATGCAAAGTACAACCAGACCCGAAACAACTGTCTAACACAGATATTCCTCTATTTCTGTATGGGAATCGAATCCACGACTCACTGGTAATGGCATGGCGACCACTTAAACCATTGCGCCACGGAGGCCGTCTACGCTAAACCTGAACTTTAATCCTATCGCATTTAGATAATAGTGAGTCATCATTGACACCGGATCCTCGACCAATCATATAATAAGAACACGTTCAGTTCACATTATTACTAATTTAATCAACTTTCTTGGGCAACAATCATTTTGAGCGAGACAAGGAAGCTAGATTAGAAAGGGAGTGACTGCTTCCGTGGCGCAGTAGTTTAGGTCGCCACGGCGATACCATTGCGTCGAGAGGTCATAAGTTCGATTCCCACATGGTTGTACTTTGTGTCCATTGCTTATATGCTTGTAAAAGTTCCAACAACAAGAGCAAATCTTGGTGCAGTTGTCTTTAAAAAAAGTAATGCCGGATACAAAAAAAAGCAACTAGTTTGGGAAGAACTATAACATGTTCTGCATTCTATCTTACACATTCTCATATCAGGAAACAACTACTTACTCTTTAAAGAAGCCGTTAGCCTGGTCCGGTGAGCCGAGGAAGGCGACCTTGCCGTCAGCCATGATGAGAAGTTTGTCAAACATGGCGTATAACTCGGATGAAGGCTGGTGGATCGTGCATACCACTGTCTTGCCTTTGTGAGCTAGACCTTTCAGTACCTGTTGGAAAACGTGATAAATTTAATTTAATACTTTTGCTAATGAAGATATCGTATTAGCAAAAACAATATTTGAAAATTCTTCGCTAAAGTTTCAATTTTAAATAAGTACAAGTCATTTGCAAAAAATATGCGCTTACTGATTTTAAGAATCAAACGAAAGCAAAATGCTAGTAGCCTTCTTTATTCCCTTCAAAATTAGCTTAATTCTGAAACGTTACTCAAATGTAAGCGTGCTTAAAAGTTACATGTTTAAAAGTGATATAATTAGCTGCTTAAAAAATAAGAACGTACTATAACAATAAAGTATTATATTTCAAGAATCAAAATACTCTCACTTAATTTACCCTATATTAACAGTATTTAATAACCAACCTGCAGCACGTTCTGTGCCATAAAAGAGTCCAGGCCCGAGGTGGGTTCGTCGCAGAACATGAGTGGAGGGTCAGTCAGCACCTCGCTGGCGAACGACAGCCTCTTCATCTCTCCCCCAGATATACCCTTCAGACGCCCCGGTATACCGATCACTGTGTTCTGGCACTTTGATAGCGCCAACTAGGAGAAAAGACATTTAGATTAGTTATTTTTTTATGTTATATTATTTGAGATTAAAGACAGTAAGTTCTTTAACTATTGCCGGGTTTTAAAGGAGACTCAGTGTTTTCTTCTGTCTGAATTTTATACAAATGCGTGCTAAAGAATGTAGGTTTCGTACAGTCTGTGATTCTTGATATAGTGAGTAGAGATCCTTTTTATTGGAAACTTACATATCTACCTTTACAGGTCGTAACATAATTCGATACTGTGCTACAATATGATTCCAGAAACATCTGCTCTTGGGATCTTTATCGTTCGGCTGGCATCAAACATTTTTTTGACTAATAACTAAGATAAGACCAATGTATGGAGCCTCGAAACAAATTAGTTGCATAACAAAATTACACACGCAACCAGGCACAGTTAAAAACTGCACAAATTCTATTTGGTTATGATTATGACGTTGCCAGACATTATTTACAAATTCATGTGTCATTGTTTAATAACACAGTGTGACATTTGGTAATGCACTTAACAGATAAATCTGTCTAATAAAGATAACGAGAACTACGTGCTTAATTCACATTAAATGTTTACTTTGAACAAACATCAATAAAATATTGCACAAAAATGTAAATAACAACATTTTATAATACTTGGTTTTTGTCTTTTGTACCCATTAAACTAATGCATTTATCGTTTAAAACAAAATGTAATTTTACATTATTTTTCCCTATGTTTTATTGGGTCTGAAAAGATGAAACATCAAAAAAGAGTCTCAAGTCAGATTACATGGTAAGGTCAGACTATAACTGCGGCCAGTGTAAACTGCGCTAAAACGTCAGGCATTCTAAAGATATTACGTGTTCGCGTTAATTCCCGTAACTATTTTATTGATATGATATACAAAAACGGTACAAAACACATTAGTAAATAAGCCATTTTAATCTCCTTTTGAGTCTTTATATACATGAAACTCTACTGAATACCAATTATGTCCTGCTATTTCTAATGACAATTTACGTCTCTGTGTACTGAAACAATATCTTGTTTCAGTAAAACTTACCTCAGATATAACTTCTTGAACTCGACGCATGCGTTGAGCATAAGGGATGTGTCGGTCCATACGCACCATAGCCTGTTAGAACAAAACAACAATATTACTACAATCATATTAAATAACACTACATCACTTAATTTTGGGGGCTTTTATGTACAGTTGAATACCGTGATAGCGATTATTGTAAACATTGCTTCTTTTCTAAAATAATGGTCAACAATACGTTAAGTCAAAGCCTGCTGTTATGTACGTCTATCAAATTGAAATAGTTGTCAACTGAGATACTCAATAAGCGTATAGCAGTTCTTAATATTAGCATATTTAAATAAACGAACAATTTCTTCGGCGTTGATATATAATATTTAAAATGTGGACATAAGAATAATTTATTGAAACTAAAATAGGTGTCATAAAAAATAACATAACATCAACTAACAAACTAGTTAATTATGTCGCTCAGTAGGCTTACATTTAAATTTTAACGTCCAAATATTTATCGAGCAGCCATATTTTAACCATGGATTATTTTTGTAGCCATTCATCGCGACGATTACGTGATAACATAATTGATTTATTACATTATAATGACTTGAGAAGGCAGTTTATATTAATAAAAAACTTTGAAGGTTCATTCTAACTATTTTATTAATATACATGCGTGTGGGCGGAGCTATCAATCGCTTGCCTCACGCTTCCTAGATGCATAGTAATTAAAATTATAAGCGACGTATTAGGTTTTAGTGTGCATTCTGAAGGCTGTCTGTCTAGTGTCTGGTCTAGACTTCAAATAAACATACACTGAACTTTAGAACTCATTTTGAATTTAAATTGCATTTAGTCCAAGTCTATGTAGATAATTAATAACGTCGATACTATTTATATAATTACAACTATAAAAAAACATATGCACGAATAAAATTTTGTCCAAGTTGCATTACAAGATTCTAATTTGGTAATTCATTGTCATACTAGTTACCAGTTGCGAGCATATTATACGTAATTCATTTTCATATAAGATTGTACATAAGCAACGATCTAATGTACAATCATGGGTACTGATGTTAAAGTCCGCACTAAGACAACCTTTAGCGCGGACATTTTATAGCTGGGTGGCTCCGTAGAAGCATTAGTACTAACGGCAGCCACGTAAAAAGTTAGTCCACAATTTGTCATTTAAAATAACAGTTGTATGCCATGTCGTCTTTGGTCGACTCGACAACTTTCACACTAACACAAATAATAAAATAATAAATAAATAAAGTAAAAAAGCTGTAAATTTTACCTGAAAGATCAAATGTTCTTTAACAGTCAAAGTGCCAATAAACAAGTCCTGTTGCTGTACATACGCTGACAGGGCCGCCAGTGCCTCCGGCGTGGCTGGCTGGCCGTTCAGTGCTCTAGTACCACTGGATAGAACTCCCTGAGGAGTGCGGAATGTCAGGGTGTTGAGGAGCGTGGTCTTCCCTGCCCCTGATGAGCCCATGATCGCGAGCAGTTCGCCGGGGTATGCCGCGCCGTTTACTGTAGAAAAAATATTTCATTAACAAAATGCTTGATGGCTGGTTATAGGGTGCTTTGGGCATTTTTATGTTAATTTGTATTTTTCAATATGTTATTTGAACGTCGTAACGAAATGATAAAGCCACATAAGTCTTGTATCGTTTTGAACCTTAGGATAAAATAATAATAGACTTTAATACTAGACTTTTGTTGATACTTTAATGTTTCGAAAAATAAATAAATCGTGTAATTTATTTTTATCTAGATCTACTAAGATATCTAAGTTGGTTATAGAACAAGGTTTCGAATAAGGTATTCATTGACTATTAATATGTTATAATCTAACACAGTATCCGTAAACGACTTCGTAGAGATTCCAATAGATAACAACTAAGATGTATTATCTATTCACGATCGTATCTTATTTATAAAACTTGAAAAGCTATATAAGACAATAAAATTATCACAAATACATAAAATATTAGTCTAGTATCAGGCTTATTCCTATTAAAGAGATAACGATTAAACCCACCATTTCGCCGATGGAACACACAAAAGTTTTAGGTGTACAGTTGCAATAACTAATAAGTAACTATTAGGCTTATACATATTAAAAAGATAACCAATAAACCATGGTTCCAACGTAGGATGGGACAAAAGTATAACGCAAAAAGTCGTAATAAAAAAATAATATATCCTTACCATTCCTCAAAAGCTGTTTCCTCTGTTGGAACATGCCACTAGTGGAGGGCTTCCAGAAATTCCAGAACCTTCGGCTCCTGCTCCTAGACTCTGTGGCGAAGGCGTTGATGTCAGCCCAGGTGTATGTGACCTTCTCGATGCCGCCAATAGCGCCATAGTTGCGGTGGGAGGGAATCGCCAGGGTCGTCTCGCCAGCACTGCCGCGAGGTGATGACTCTGGTGTACGACCATCCTTGGGAAATGAGAAGAAATTTTTAAATCGGTTTCGTCGGTTTCGTCTTAGGCGATGTTGTAATGTGTTTTACAGCTTTGTGCAGAACAGTCAACCTTTAAAAAGCGAATTATTTTTTGTAATAATGGATGCGCCTGACTACGGTTACGTTACGTTAAAGAAGTTTCTTCTTATTCAAATTGCATTTAATTTAATGTACTTAATTGCAAAAAAACTTTGAAAACAGACTCAAAGAATTCTCGGAAAATAAGCTTGATAAGGCTTTTATTTATTTTTCAATTTGCAATAACCAAAAAAGCTTTATTTGTCCTTTATAGTTTCAAGGTAGATTTTTGACCTCATTCTTATCAATAAAGTAAATCTAGGTAATCACCAAAACGTGAGAAGTTCATTGATCTCAAATATGTTGTGTTAGAGCTTGCATAGTAAATATTTGTTTATTTATTTTTTAACATTTAAATTAGGTGTTGACAACACGAATGTTTACTTAACTTTTTTGAAAAACCGTAGTCTTATTTTGTAAATTATTTTAATACTATGATTTGTAAATAAATTATTTTAATATTTTTTAATTCATTCAGTTTGCACGTGAGACCTTCCTAGTAGTGACGTCAACTTTTTATTGCATTGAATATCAATCTTGTTGCAGCTAGACTAGCTATTATTTATATTAGACAGCTACGCAGAAGTATTCGAAAAAGCTGTATTTATAAACTGTTAACTTGAATTATTATGATGCCTGAACTACATTTTAAATACCTTATTTCTTCTTAGTACAATAATTTACATTATATTTATTATTATTTACTAAAACTCCTGCACGTGAATGTTTTTTTAATATATTATGATGCAGTATTTCTAAAAATATGCTTGACTCTTTTATTGAGCAGATAAATTCATGAAAGGCTAATGTTAAATCACTAAATTCGAACAACAGTGCCTAATTTATGTATCAATAAATAATTAATCAGTAAGTAGAATAATCTGACTGTGAATTTATTTTTGAACTTGAATAACGAGGTGTAATAAAAATAGTCTGTATTAAAATGTATTGCCGATCATACCTAATTAGGAACTACAAACATTATGTATACATAGATTTAAGATAAGATTGTCTATAGATCTGTATCAATTTGATATCTTATCTCAGGCTGGAAGATCCACATTATTTTATGGAAGGCAAAAAAATACAGTCATATATTTTAACTTAAAAGCTTCCTAGATCGATATAATGTTGATTGAATATCGAGGACTGCCTCTGTGGGGCGTTCAGTTGTGTAGCCGCCAGTTGGGTTCGACAGCCAGGTTGGACAAAGTACTATTGGTCTTATTCTAAATCATATTAGACTATCCTCAATAATAATCCAGAGATTGGTAAAGAGCACGTTACAGGGCAATAAGCTCGAACCCATATTCCATGGGACTAACAATGTTAATGGCGAAACGTGGGTGTACATCACACATCTCTGCCTAAACCTAATATAACAGGCGTGATATTATGTAAGTGGATTCAATATGGAAAATTACCAGCTCCATTGACATTTAAGAAACGTCTTGAAAAGATATCGATCTTTGACAATTCCTTGTCTGTAATTTGAGTTGTTCCTGTCTCGATAACGTTAAATAGATAATTTAGATTATTCTCATGAATGTGTCGCCTTGAACTTCTGAATTATCTGGTGAATGTTGTGTCGTTGTGTCGTTGTTCGCGGTATCAATTTAGTTTGAAGATGGCCGCTGTTGCCGTGGGCCTTAACCGTCGACCATTATGTCATGTGTCGTATGGTTTCGCACATCAATTGCTATGAAATGTTTTAAGTTTTGTGCAGAATTCTATGAATAGTCAGACTATAAAATGATTCAGTGACTGCTTAGTCAAAATCCATGGAAACAAGTTAAAATCTTACACTTATTATGCATATTAGATGACATAAGTAGTTATAATCAATAAAATGATCGTGAGAAAATCTAGAAATGGTAAGATAGGACTATAACGCTTTAATACTTATGTGAGAAAGAATAATTTTGCTGAAAAAATATTTAAGTTATTGTCCGAAGAAGCCCTCAATACCAATTTACAATTAATTCCCTTTTCCATACACGATTTTATTTCGACAGTGCAATTTCCCCCTCGTGAGAGTATCAGTTTTCCAACAGCTTTAAATTGATCGCCTGGAAAACTGTTACGTTCGTGTTATTTTATTTTACACGTGCTTCGTATTAGTGGTGTGATTTATAATACTAATGTTTGCGTTATATTAAGATAGCTGTTCAATGACAGTAGCTTGTTTAGTTCTAGTGTTAAAATACTAATTTTCGTAAATGTAAACACTCAGACTTTACGTAAAGAAGTGCTAGGTCCTTAATAAGAGCTTTGTAAGTTTACGAAGTTAATAAGTTAAATTCTGATCTGTTATTCCTTTCACCGTAATAAAAATATGAAAAATATCACCACTAATCAATTAAATTAGTAACTGTCGGCTAATATTCTCTCGGGTTTCTATTCCAATCATGTATTAAATAGACAAAGCTTTCGAGTTTCCTGAAACCTGTCACGTACCGAATTAATACACGAACTTCCCGTAATTTATACATTTGAAATGAAACCTTATACTAAATTCTAACTGGCACTGATGCGTTGATAATCTTCCCAAATAAAACATGTTCTTGCAGGAAACCTTCAATTTTGGTGTATAATTACCCCACGGAATTAGGGGTGTGTTTCCGGAACAGTGTCGGGTTACTTAAGCCTCCCTACGTAATGTTCTAAGCTGTCTTGAGCCCGCTATGAGCTGGTTATAAGGCGATAAGATTGTTACCTAATAAATATTCATTACTTTTAAAATGTGTTTTTTTAAGTAGGATTGTGTTGTAGGTATATTTCTGTGCTTGTGGTTCTAGTTCTCTGAAAATATGGCGTTCCGAATATCTCCGTTATTTAAAGGAACTAGAAGCTAAGTTTGGAATTATAGAAATTATTGATTTTCCTTGAATTATAGAAATTATTGATTTTCCTTGATGTATCTTACGTTACGTGGGAACGGAATGACATGTTACCTCTCAAAAATATGCTATAAAGGGGATTTGGTTAATGTTTTTAAATCCGGTTACTGCCTAACGACAACCCTCTTTGGAAATGAAATCATCGAAATTATATCAACCTCAATACTCGTGTAATCGTCACTCTTATTACTGTATCTAACAAAGAGGCAACGAATACATATTGTTCTTGTTTTGTGAGTTTTTCTGTCATTTATAATCCACCTACATAGCTGTCTTTGTATGTGTCGTTGCTTCAGAAAAAAGTTTATTGTATCTCGTGTCCAAACACGTGCTGATATTCTATTAGTTGTGAACAAACAACAGGTTTCAGTCATTTATTTATGTAACCTTTAATTAGCTCTAGAAGTAGTGCTGTTAATCAAGGTCGTAGTATCGGGAAAAGATGCTTAAATTTTCGCTTACAAGGATTGTAAGTTAGCGCTCTATAATTTGAGAAAACATGCCTACTTATTGCGTAATATTAAACTTTGTTCAGATCAGAAAGGTAAATTTGTAGGTAGCACAATTGAATTTTCGAAAGCATTTTTATCGATGAAAATAGTGAAATTACTTCAGGAACTAAACTTCAAACTTCAAAGTAGACCATTATACGATCAATACGTATATCTAATTGAGCAAAAGCAATAATTAAATTAATATTTACACTAAAAAAAGTACGATTAAACTGCATTGAACTGAAAATCTACAAACTGGTTTTAACATTTCTAAGAAAATGTAAATATATTTTAACTTCTACTTTATTAAATCACCGTGTTGCTTTTGCACCCACCACCCACTATAGCGTTATTTTCCGTTGCGTACGGTCGCCTAGATATATTTTCTTATAGGAAAGGAAGTGGCCTATTGTATCGAATTGGAGACGATCAATGAATGGCCAGTGACTTTGTTGCGACCATGTTCAAAACAGATGGCTTCAATATTGATGTTAAATTGATTTGTAGGGCTTGCGTACAAACCTACATATTATAATAGATAAGTTAAGTTTTGTATCGCAATATATTTATAACGAATCGTGTTTAAAGATTTTTTATAGATGAAGCTTAAGCCAAGGACATTACTTACCTATTTTTAGTTCGGAGTTCCTAAGCTCTAAGATTCAGATTTACTATTTTTTTGAGATGCAATGTTGCTTGTTAGTGCTTATTTCAAATTAAAGCTCCGTAAACCAAATGTGGACTTCTAAATCATAGATAAGTAGAAGCTTACAAAACCGGTGCATAAAAACAAACCAGTTTGAACTTTTTGTACGTCTACTAACCCACGGAATCGAAGATACAGCCTTGTGGCATATTTAAATTTATTTACTGTCCAGTCCGGTCTGTTTAATTTAAAACATTAATATTATAATTTTAACGATGTCACGTCACATGGAATTTTTAGAAGCCGTAAAGTTCTGATTTGTATCTTACTTAATTCAATTAATTGGGCTCGTCTTCGATTACAGAATGTGTAAAGGGCTTCTGTGTTATAAAAGATTTCATAATAATAAAGTTTAGCAAGGGAATTCATTACTAGTCGTATCCTATTAAATTTCAATTGAGCTAGAATGGGCTGGGAATCTAATCATCGAATGGGACCTGTGTGCTAGATCTCACTAGGTCTATACGTTATCAATTACATAATTTGATATCTTAGTTGCAGTTCAATGTTATCAGTTAGACCCTAAAGTAAAAACATTGTAGAATAGTGCGTAAAACTAAGAATAGATAATAATGCAAACGTGTTACAAGACAATAATGCCGAACATATTTTAATAAATTCACTTCCTTAGTGAAAATATCATACTTTCAGATTTATATTAATTAAAAAAAAATAGTTGTAAATACTTACTGGTGGGGAATTACTGTACGTAACTCGTTGGTTATCAACAGATGATGTGATCAGGGGCTCATGCTCTTCGTTGCCGGCCGTCATTTTTATTTTTTATTAACACAATTTAAAAAAAGAACTAAAAAATAAAATTAAAAATTCACAGGCATATTCACACTGAACACGATAGTAACGTCACTATTTTGGCGGGAAAATGGCGAGCGCGGGAACGAGACGCGTAGCGATGTTGTAGCTAGAACTGTCGGATACGAACTACTAAAATGGCTATCAACGTGTTCTGCCGTCTCTACGCGCCGTCTGTCTTGTGTGCATGCATTCTTGAATTAACATCAACTTGCAATCTCCACTCACTTATTAACTTAATGATAATGACGTTTATTTTTACCTTAATTGTTAATACTGTTTATTGAACTTACGGGTGTAGATAAATAATGACACTATCGAATACGAGCTCCTATAATGCGTTTTTTATTATTCTATGAATCAGCCTAGTTCTAATTTATTTTATTTATGCTGTAACATAATGAAATTAATACGCAACACTGATTTAATATTATTGTTTAACTGTTTCATTTTTGGGTAAACAGACTTTACGAAATATATTTGATTGGCAAAACCGATAAAGTAAATGTTACCGGTCGTCATATTTGAGCTCCTTTTTACTTTATTTTCTAGTTGTTAATTTTAGAGTATTTCTACACTTTCGACACAAAAAAGTTCATAACATTTAGTTGATATTTCAATGTTCAAATGAAATGAAACATGTTATTCACAACATGCTTGATATTATTAACAAAATTGTCTTGTTTTAAGCATCTAGACTCGCGTTACCTTCATCCATTGTCCTGGCATTGCGTCTTGAAGTTTGGAGAGCTCTGAATTTAACAATGGCGATTGATAGTCTTTTCAGGGACTGGGTCATATTTCATAGACACACATAGGCGCCAGTTTACTGCTTAAGTTCATGTAACTTTTATTTCTTGTCTTGTCTACTGTTGCATAGAAACAAGGCTTACATTATAAAAAAATATTTATTCCGGGCGGAAGTTGTATCTTTTACGCACGTCTTGTTCAATGCAAATCCGACTCTAGGGTAGACTACATCATTCGTGAAAATATTCTTAACTATTTTTAAATTATCAAGGCCTAATAATTTGTAGATTAATTCAGGTATGGAATTATATTCCATAAACATTGAAATTTCTTCCGTAGAGTTGTGATTTGACGTCAAATCGATAGGTCGGATCGGTTTTTATTATTTTTGTTTTTAATAAAGGCCTAAAAGGTAATAAATTAACACACAGTAAATAAGCGTAATAATTTTAATTTATTCTATAAAATGACATTTGAGATAGATGCAAATATTTTTTCAGTAAATTACTTTATACAATAAAGAAACGAATCTATTACACATTTCGTTAGTAGTATGATTATAATGACACATGACAAAGGAACTATTGTATGTAGACTTGAGATGTATGCGATACTTAACTATAACAATGATTTAGGAATATGGCTAATTAATGTTTGTATTATTAATATTAAACTCGACGAAACCTCTAACACTTAATCATTCAATAATATTTGGTGATAACTTACTACTGTTGCGGTCGCCGACTTGTTCTAAGTGGGTATTAGCATCAGTATCACAATACAACTTAACATTTTCATCGTGCATAATACATAATATTTAATATAACATGAACGCACTGACAATGTTATTATCATTCATAAATAAGACGGTACTATTTACATTGCACAAACGGAACCTGTGTAAATCATAAGATAGTGCGACGTTGCGCGACTACCCGACATTGTCTAGTCAGACTCTGCTTAGAGTGACAACAATAATTTGACATTCTTGTTTTGATATACAATTAGTTACATGAGATTTTCTTACATAAACACTTGATAAGAATTTATAACTTCGATTTCTTAGCTTTCTTCGTACGAGACAAACTCCCAATACAAATTAACCAAAATATTTCTAATCAAGTGTTTAAGAAAAGTAAATTTACAATTTATAAAAATCTTTTATCTGAAAATCTGTATTTTTTTTCAAATTTACAGGCTTACATAACATTTTTGTTTGCAATATACAACTGTTTAACAATATAGGACAAATATATGTGTAAAACATTCGCGCAACGTCACATCGGACTAACCTAACCGATATTTAGCACTACATAGGAAGCATTATAACTTTCTCGGTGTCCCACCACCGCAGTTATTTATACCTATTGGCTATACTACAAGTGCCGAATCACACGATACACTGTTCCACTTAAAAACAAAATTATCCTAACAACCAAAGACTATTGTTCCATGTAAAATTATAGTTATCTATTTCATTCAGTTAAACATCTATTACTAAAACGGAAAATCTCATCTATTTATAATCAGCTGCGTTTGTTTATTCTATTGTTCATAACTACGCATATGTTTATTAAGACGGGGAATTACAATATTAATTAGTATTTAAAATGATCATCGAAACAAACAAATGTAATATGACGTAAATACAGACTTGAAAGAGCCTTTTTTGAATGCAAATGTTTTTAAAACAAAGTTCATATTAAAAGTCCCCGTCTTGAATAATGTAAAATCACGTTTTGCAGTAAGTCTATTGACTATTTAATAATAAAATACTACGATTGATATCATCGAAGGGAAGCTAATTTATCTAAAGGGAAGTATTAAGCATGTCTATGGCAATGAGAGGCTTATGGAACTACACTTTAGTGTGAAGAAACTGTATCTTGTGTTTGTGCTCTACTTTAAGACAATGTCATCGGTATATCGGTCAACGACTTTTGTTTTTAGTTGAATATTTAAATAAAGGAGTGATTTTAAAAAAGATAATGCAGACATTAGGTTGGTAAATAAAATGACAAATCTAACGATATCTTACGCCTGTTTGTTTCAGCATATCTTACGTAGTTTTGTTAGAGCATTATTTTTGATTCAATCTAAAAGGTAAATTTTTCGTAGTCTCATTAAAGCCCGCCGAGTTCAGTGATTTGTTTGTTAATAAAGAATATTACAAACGCACCAATTTTGTGCGTTTCCATTGCAGTGTACCAAATGAGTAGGTACCTAAATCAATTAAAAGTTATTTTAAACAAACAAACCACGGCGTTAAAACTTTAAGGTCATGGTACAATTTGATATTTTAATGCTGGTTTTTATGAAGGGCTGTGTGAGGTCGATTACGCAACATCACCATGACGAAACTTAACCGGATTGAAACATTCTTATGTGGTTCGCCGTCATTAAACTCAGATGATTTCTATGAAATGTATTTATAGAATTCGAGACTAGTTCAATGGTATAGTTAGATTAATGGGACAAAAAACAAAGTAACAGTAGTTTATCTATTCAATAGGGTTTAAGCTCATAAACGTGACAGTTTGAATAGATAAACTACCGTTAAATGTGCCTCAGAACCCGGGGGTTAGTAAGACAGTTGTCATTTTCCACAAGATACAGTTTCCCAACACCTACTGTTTGAACAACAATATTGAATACACACAAGTATTAGCTAGCGTAACATTAACTGAGCCTGCTACATCACGTAACGTTATATGTATATACTATTAACGACGCGATCAGTCTACTGTTCACTTGGCAGTGTTACATGGGTTATAGTATACTGTTGAGTCTTTTTATCTAGTTCTTTGTAGGTAGTTATTTAGTATTTGACGCATTTGAAGCATGCTAAGTCAGAGAAGGCGGAAGGCAACTTCTGGCCGTTATTAGAAAATTACAACTAGGATCTGGTGATTAAAATTCCTCTTGTTCTAGCAACATACAGCATTCTCAAATGCGAGTTTGAATTAAGTCAAATATTTCCTTCTTTGCTTACTTTTTGATGATAAGTTTGCTTTGCGGCATGTAACCCGACTTTCATAGCACAGCTATGCAGGATAATCCAAAGCTCTACTAAATTACTTTACGCTTTGAAGTATAACCGAAAATAGAATAGTTTAAATAGTCGGAAGTCGATCAACGTCCAATGTTACTTAGTTACTAGTGACACACAAATCAATCGAGTATCACATGTCCTCTAGACACTCGATACAACGAATTCCATGGAACGATATCTACCGAACACTTGCGGTTGGACCAGCTAATTTGTAATGCTAATACAAAACTTGTTGTTAATTGATTAATTTAAGCGACTTTTTTTGGAATCTGGTGGGAATTTGACTCGATATTATTGGGTTTAGAGCATGAAGAATATTTTTTTTGGGTCTACTTCGAATTCAAATGATTACTGACTATCTACACAAAACGAAAATATACGTTTTAGCAATGCGCCATCTCTATTTCACGTGCCGAAAGCAAAATTATAGTAAATATGAGACTGCGTTAATTAGCTTCAAATATTAATTAGAAAATTATCACAACATATTTTAGTGCTGTAGTAATGCCGTTTCTTCCGAATATCCTCTCTTAAGTGAATAAATTCCTCAAATAAATCTTTTTCATTTCTTGTAATAAAGTTTAATGGTGCTATAACTAGGAAACAAACATTCCTTACCAATGAAACATATCTTAGAACGATTTTCACGCCCAATAACTTCGCGGACCGCAGACAGTCGCGACGGAATGACCCAATAATTTGATCCGCGGGTTTCATTACAACCGCTATTGATCATATTACTATTACTTTACAGTTCACTCTCTATACATATAGCCATAGCACTTCGATTTATTGACGTTAGGCGAAAAAATATTATAAACATTGATTTTTTTGCAGTTTTAGTAAATCATGTTTTTATATCGTTTTTTTTTTAAATAGTAAGTGATTTGTAGCGCGATGTTTTAGAGTCGGTAGTATTGAGTATTGAAGCTTTGAAAGAAACTCTAGAGACTATAGTATTCGCTAGAGTCGCCGATCAAATTATTAATTTTCATAAACCATTTTTCTACAGCTAGCCAGATATAGATAGTTGATAGTAATAGGAAATCGCTTTTCTGTTCTGCTTTTAGAAAAATATAGAAATTACGATACCTTTTTCGTTACGATGTTTTGTATTTCCCTACATAGAACTAGATAATAAGACTCGTTAGATACCTTTTAGTTAACAATAACGCAGCGAAAGGCCACGAACAAAATTGTATTAGCACTTTGACGTTTGAATAGATTTGTTTCTCACGCTCAAAATAGATTAAAATATGCTAAATGTATTGACTCGGAAAAGATTATATTATATTTTTGAAAACCAAAAGGTTGCAATTTGACATTAAAAAGCTGCAATACAAATATATGCGGTTCTAAAACGGCATATGTCCCATTAAAAATACATAAGGCATGTGTCCTTTTAGAACTGGAACATAATTGCTTCCGTAAAGCTTGCTACACATATTCAGTTCGGCAACCTTTATCGAGCAGCAAAACTCGGCTCACTTGTTCGGCTTGTGCCGATCGGGTTCATCTACACATATTCGGTTTTGCCACCCGGCTAATGCCGAAACGAATGTGTGTAGCCTTTTGTACTGCAAGCGTATTTCAATTGTAGACATAATTAATTCTAAATATAATATTGGTTAATATAAAATTGTACAAAAACTATCCAAACGTCTGAAGGCTATTGATTCGCGGTTATCTAAAACTATTGAACGACATGATATGTCTATTATTATTCGAGGTAAAGGCAAATCTGATCTGTCTTTTGAGGCTTTAATAACTTTTGATATTGATGCCAAATGTATATACCGTTTCATTCATAAAAATCTTCAATTCAATTCATCTATAGATGTCTCTTTCCCTCTCAGTGTATTTTGTATTGGATAGAAAGGAAGAGAACACTATAATTTAAATGTACAAAAGATTTTTATGCCTGAATTGGCTTGATATTTTTGCGTTTGGTATTTTGATATTCCATTTTTTTTGCAATCAATGCGTCGAATGTATTTTTTGTATAATATTCAGTCAACGAGCCGAACATACGCTACTATTACCGAATATATGCTTACATTTAGGATATTGTATATTTTAATACGTTATATGCAACAAACTGTATCTTTCATAAGCTAGCACATATTGTTCTGGAGAGCATATCGTATAAACTATTTATTTTACTATATTTATGACTTATTATTAACACTATTATATTTGAAGACCACTGACATGCGGAGTGACGGACTCGCCGGCCACTCATGAAATCAACATTTGTATTTAGTATCTAATATTAGGATTATTCATGTTTCATAAGTGGATATGAGACACACAGCTTCCATATTAGCATTCCGCGCGATTTAGACTGTCAAGGTCACCAACATATTTAAATATCACTAAAACAAGTATTCACATATAATCCTGACAAATGCAAAGCATCCTGCATTCTATATTTATTCAACGTACATCCACAAAGACCGGTGATCATCTAAATCACCCGTGTAATGTGAAAGCTCTATAATCTTTGATTACGATAATTACTTTCAATGGGCATCGGTTACACTAGAAAACCCACGCATAACAATTCACCTAAAAACGTTCATAACTGTCGTGTAGCAACAACTTAACACTAAAACTATTTTAAGGCATATTTATTTATAATAAAATTCATATCGTTCGATATTAAGTCGTGTATATTTTCACTAGAGCTTTAGAGGCAATGTCACATTATTATATAGGTTTACCCGTCTATTTTGCACATTGCCCGGGCGTTATCGACATTGCGCACGTAGACATTATAATGCAAAGATAATCTAGCGTATTCCGATAGTGTAAGGAGTCTAAAGGAAGCAAACGAATGATTATTTATCGATTAATACACGACAGCTTGAGGTAGCGTGAAGTTATACAAAAAACTTAAAAGCGACTCTTTTTACTTTGATTACGAACGTACAATATAATACTGCTAAGCCTATGAATTAAATTACACCCTTCAACGAGAACATCCCTTTTAATATTATGTTCGACAAACTTATATCTGATAATAATGATTAATGATGAAAAAAGGAATATTATCGCTAAGTGATTACTCGAAATTAATGTGCAAAAACGATGTTTCCACTAATTACGCCTACACTTAAAAATGAGAGCAATTCGCCTAATAATAATGTAAGGAAATCCACTTTGAAAATGCACGATATTTCGCGATATCAACGTGTTATTATTATAATATAAATAAACAGTGTTGCCTCAGTGAAAATTTACAGGTTTTCACACTTTCCGTTCATATATTCCATACATTCAAGCTTGTTCCACATTCACGTACTTTCCTACCGTAACCTTACTCCTAGAATACCGTGCATTGTAAAAGTGTGTATGTATTATGTAATACATAACATAGGTGTGAGCAGTGCGGCGGCCTATCCTACCATCTCTTTCCCACAAATATCCTACTTACGATTATCTAGTATACGCATGCCTTAATCTAAACAGTAAAAATTAAAATTTTGATCCGAATACTAACAACTAAGGAATACTAAATATAATTTATCCAGAAAGTTTTGAATACACAAACTATTTAAAATCGACGACTATGAAGTCTAACGACCGAATGCAGACACGTCAAATTAAAAAGCCAATCTCAAGTATAATGCTGTCTTTATCACTACCACGCGAATGACAGAGACAGAAATACAAGCATCACTGCCAATTTAAAGATTCCGCATTCGGTCTTTTTCAAATCCCTATAAACCAAATATCAATGTAATAAAGTAAATAATTTTATTAGAATTAAAAAGTCCAAACTAAATCTTAAAAGCAATTTCTTCAACTAATGAACGCATACTGAGCGTATTATCACAGCCAAATCGGCCGCCGCATGCCTTCTACCTACAGTAGGCCCTGGGACATGATGGAGACACCAAAACATGACGTGAACTTACTCCAATGTAGATTCATACTGTCTTACAAATAAACGTCGTGTCAACTCTGGCCAGTTGTGTAGTGTTTTGTCCTTTTCATTCATATACATTTTCAAGATTGATTGAAAGTGACAAAACACTATAACTTATCAGAGCTTTTACGTTTATTAGTAAGACAGATAGAGTTCTACAATAAGGGTAGATGTAAATTCTTTAGGGATTGGTGAATCAACGAGTCATGTTGGAGGGCCAAGTCTAAATTTTGTGATACTTTTTACAAATGTATTTTGTCTGGGACAAGCATTACAACCTTGTATGAATCTGTTATAATAGCCCATTACGTTGAGAAAAGGCACTTAAAGCAAAGTAAGGCCTAGATCTTAGTCTCAGTAAGTTTTAAGCATTAGGTACTTGTAGTTTTTAGGTGTAATTCTTGTAGGTTTACTTGTAGTAAACAAACCACTTATGTGTCCTCCATTTGTTGTAGTGTTTGTCTCGACATAATACAAGTATAAAAGTATCTTTAATGATGTAACTATAGACCAGTAAGCTCGTCACTGTACCTGCCTGTACCCCACAATACATAAAACACTATCAGTCTTTAGACAACCACGTCCCGTTCATATTACAAACAATATTTTAACTAAACTGAAAAAGGTGGTATTTTTCCATCGTGACATAACTTTAATCAGAAATTAATGTATAAATGATTGACAGATAATGTATAGAGAATCTGTCGCACGTAGAAATTATACAGTAATCGACTGAGATTATTAAACAATAGCAAACGCAGATTTAGCTACTAAGTACTAGTAATTTAGCTCTAGTTGAACCATACTTGCAAACTATGCATAGACAATATGACTGCATACCTAATAAAATTGTAAATGAGAATTAATTATGTGTTTATTTATCCTTCTTTCACACCAAACCGGCTGAACCGATTGAGCTTATTTGATAGTGATAAATTATATCCTGCGAAAGGACGTAGGCTACTATTTTGTGCAATAATGTAAACAAGTTATTTTTCCTCTGGAGTATACTCAATTAGTTATCTACGTATCTTTTGGTTTCTTTATATTTATTGTAAAATGTTTAATAAGTGCATATGAACGGGACCATCAAATATACTTTCATTCTAGTACGAAGCGCAGTGAGCGAGCCGGGTCGAACGTACGATGGTGTATGTAAGAGGCAAATTTATTGATACAAGCGAGATTTGAGCGAGTGACTTGACGTGCGAGGAACTAATAGACCAGCGAGACAACAATGAACGTAAACAAACTTAAGAATTCTTGTATTTTTTTATTGAAATTGTACCAAACTCATCTTATATTTTCTTAACGTGGAAACAATAGAAAAAATTACTGCCTATCCTCAAGGGTTGATTTTAAATAAGTATAATCAGTTTTTACTGCTGACATAGCAAAGGTCTTAAACCGAAATTACTGGAGGGCTAGGCCTCGAGTCCACCACACCAAATGCGGGCTGTGAACTTTGTATTCCCAGCTTTTGGATATAAGGATAAGCATGTTTACATCGTGTTATAATCGTCTCGCCAGCCTCAATATTGTCTAAAGGAGATCTACAACTACTCTACACAAATGACTGATATAATGAATGAACAAAACAAAATTCAATTATGAAACATTCTATTGTTCAGAAGCATCAACATCTTCACTCCACACAAACTTGAAAAGATCTAGCTTTCTAGTACTTAACTGAAATACTAGCTTTTCTAGAAAATAACTAGAATATACCACACAATACTCGGTCACTCGCTCTATGTGAACACGACGAATTATTAGGCAATGTTTCGCTTTAATTGACCAACATTTGTTAGTATTTTTCTTATAATTTATAACGTGTATCGTCGTGTGTACGTAGGTGTTTACAAGAATTGGGCAGTCGAAAACGCAGTGACAGATATATAGAATAATTTTCAATGGAGTCTTTGCAAGTTCGTGTAATAATTGCAAGAAAAAACACATTCACTTATAACATACGTCGGAACTATAAATATCCTGTACTGTGCCACTTGAATAGGCTATATTTCTATCTATATAATTATGCCAATTTCGTTTCACGTATACGTTCATTCGTAGCTAACGTATACGTACACGAAAGAGTACGTAAAAAGACTTGCGCAATTCTTGTAATCCGATGATATAAAAATTGTATAACAATTTCAAATATTGTTTAATTGCGGTTAACAAGTAATCCTATTATTAACCGCAAATGAACCATTATTACATTTCTGTTAGCGCGATCAGTTAAAAAATGAGTTATTAATGATCGAAAAAATAAGAGAATAATCGTTTTTTAATTACTTGGTGTTTCATTACTTTTTATATCGCGTTACGCAACTTTAGTAACAGCTTGCGACTTACCTACGCCATAACTTACGTTCTATAATGGACCTTAATGTGATAGTCATAATGCTCGCTTTAGTTCGTATTTACCGCGATTGTTACCGTCCTATTACACAATATTACCGCTACATAGACAAAAAGTAAGGTCGTTAAAAAGCCCTAAAGAATGAATTTGTGTAATTCAATCGTTTGTAGGATTATAAAATTTCGTAATGATAATCCTTCAAATGATCGGTTTTTTACGTTAATTATAATATAGTTTTTTAATAGTCAAATATTTAAATACTTACAAATTCTATGATTCATACAGTCAACAGTATATAGACTTAACATTATGTGGTAAATACAACAATTTTTATAATGTGAGCGGTAATATCGTTTACCCGTTAATGTAGGTAATACCCAAAATCACCGAATAGAGATACATGGGCAATAACACTACTAAACACACCCTATTATATAATTAAATCTGTATAATCCTGATGCAATTCTTATTAATGCAAGAATAGATTTTAAAATATTCGTGGGTACTATATTTCTATCGCATTTACGTACGACAATCGGTAAATTAAGGTATTACCTTCGAACATTGCGGGTATTACCCCATAACATGTGGTGAACGGTAACAAGCGGTAATACCCTGTAACATTGCGGTACTACAGGGTCTGCGGCGTGTGTTTAGACGGCTGGCGCTTGAGCCGCCTGCCCACCGGTCACTGTCAGTTGTTCTTGTCGATGTTGTGTATCGCCCAGTTGAACGACGTCGTCCACGAGTTCTTCATAGCCTCGTTGAACTTCTGACGGAAGTGCTCCATCGCTTTTTCCTCGGATAGATCCATCACCTGTTACAAATAAATTAATGTAAAAATATGTTCTTGCAATAAAAACTATACTCAATGCATTATTTTTACGCAAAATGAACTAGTTTTATAAAAAAATACTATGAGCATTGTTGTAAGTAATTATAATTTTTTAAATTTCAATCCAGTTATGGTTCAAAAGTGTAGAAGAGGTGTAGGAAATAAAACCACGTTTTCGTTTACGTCATTCAGAATGCTAGTCCAGTAAGAAGGGCGAGCCTTTCGTCATATATCATATTAACTTGCAAATGGCAGAAACACTTGAATTTTTGTCAACCTTAGCTATAAAATTGAGTTAGAACTACCAAATAAAGTCTGCTACCAACAACAGTTATATACACAGTTACATACCAATAGATCGTCGACATTATTCACAGTACTAGACCTTTTCATCATCATATTATTATTGTTTTAATTAAATAATACTTACAAGTGTTTCGCGAAGGTACTGCAGGTCCTTCTCGGAGCTGAGCTCGGGCAGACCGGTGGAGATCATCATTGAGAACAGCGATAGGATCAGGTGACCATGCTTACGGAGGATTCTGAACGCCTGTTACACAAACAAAACATTACTGTCAATGGAAACATTATCATTAGTAACATTTTTACAAACATACAAACAACGAATACGAACTCGCAATCCCATGGAGGCAGTAGCTGCTAGTCTTTCACTATGACTTTCTCACAAATTCTATCTAATTAAAATTTAATAGATCAAGTCTTTCAATTAACTTTATCATAATTTTAATTAAAATTAAACAGATTATTAAGTTAAGAATAACCTGAAATATTATGTTTTTGAAGAGGTGATTCATAAACTGAGTGGATTCATAAACTTTGAGATACATCTTTTTGTAAACAACATTCTATTATTGTTTCATTGGAACTGCTTCCTTAACCAAAAATAAGTGTCAATGGAGAATGTTACTAGGTATGCCAAATCGCTTGAAATTGACTCAGTAAAGCCTGTACATGTACATGAAAACTAGTTTTTGTTTTAGTCAAAAATACCAAGTAGTTTTGATTTTACAAGCATTCAAAGTTTCAAAAAATATCGAGTCCCGCTAACAGCGTGACGTCATAGTACACCATGCCGCGCAGGCCGCGTCCCGCTTAATATCAAGTCTCCAGCCGTAGATGTAATAGCTTATGCAGTATTTTGTTGTGTTTTCGTCTGCTTATTACATTTAAAGTGTAATAATAGTAAATATTATTAAAAAAGACTATGTGAGCCAGACTTAGCGTGGTGTACAATGACGTCACACCGACTCGCGCGGTTACAACTTGTTTTACTTATAAATCGGAAACTAATTGACGTATCAAAGTAATTCTTTCACTAGTATTTTTTATTTTTAACAGAGAATATGGAGAGCTAATAATCCAAATTTGTTAACATTCTCCATTCTTTCTAACACACACGCACTTTGGTTTTTAACATTATGTTTGCGTGAGCATATGAATTAACATGAATTTAACATAATATTAGGAAAATGTCATAAACGTACCGTTTCACAATGTTCCCTGAATATCTTGAAGTCGATGGGCAGGTTGTCGCCGGAGCCCTTCTGTCCCTTGTTGATGACATGTATGAAGTCATGCGTCAACACAAACGGCACGCGCTCTCGCTTGAACCCGTACTTCTGCTTGAAATGACCCAGGAAGTGACCGAAGTCGATGTGGAATAACTGTGGAAAAATATATGTTATTATATGGCTATTGTTTACGAAAATATTAACACAATTATTTGAATAATAATAGTATGTAATACCTGTAATTAACAGGTATTACATACTATTATTATATTAAAGTTTATCTATTTATTATTTGTAAGTTGAAGTGAGTTTGGCACACTAATAGTTTACAACAAAATTAAGTTATTTTATTGCAGAAGAAATCGCACACAAAGTTTGGTAATAACCCGACTTATTACCCGACTACGCGACGATAAAAAGGTTTAACTTATTTTAAATATTATTCGCAAAGCCTTTATTATTAAGCTTATAACACTTTATTTTATGTGATAAATTGTTTAAAATATTTTGTCACGACTTATTCTAGGAAGTCTTTGTTCTATCACTGTTTTATAACAATACAAAGAATCACGCCGTGTTATGTTGGATATGATTCGAGATCGTAACTAATTGATGAACTGATGATATTCTCTTATTGCAGGATTATTTCACAATATTTTTTTATATCATACCAATAAATACACTTAATATAACATTAGTAGGTTATTCATCTCGAATATGCGAAGAACTAAAGCTGTGTATAAATCTACTAGCGGACTCGCGTAACTTCGCTTGCGTCACTTAAGAGAGAATGGGTCAAGATTTTTCCCGTTTTTGTAATTTTTTTACTGGTACTCTGCTCCAATTGGTCGTAGCGCGATGATATATAGCCTTTAGCTTTCCTCGATAAATGGGCTATGTAACACTGACAGAATTTTTCGTCGGACCAATAGTTCCCGAAATTAGCACGTTCAAACAAACAAACAAACATACATACAAACAAACTCTTCAGCTTTATAATATTAATATAGATAGAAGGTTTTCAAACAAGTTTCAACCTTATTTAGTTAAATTAAAAACTATTGACTGTAAGTCAAAGGTACACCTATATTTATCAACTGAATCTGAGTTTGTTTCACAAAATGACCATCGTCTTACATAATATGTCTCGACTTATTCTCCATCGTAATTTCAACTTTATGCAATAAGCTATAGTGTGTATTACCTGTCCACTCTTTTTCACCATGATGTTATCGGGATGTCTGTCAGCGATGCCTAGCACGTAGGTCGCGACGCAGTACCCCGCGCAACTCATTGTGAACTCGTCCACCGCCTTGTTGAACGCTGGCTCGTTATTCTCAGTGTTCTTGCGTAGCCATTCTGTGTATAAACAATGAAATATATGAATTTTTTAATGATATTAATAGTTTGTATTAGAACTAATAATTAAAATGAACAAAGTGTGCCTTGTTCTGCTTTCAAGGAAAATAGTAGTGAAAGAGAAACGATGTCATATTTGCAATCTGTTCACTTAGACAACAAATAAATTTGAAATGTATAATCTAGCTTTTCCGTATTTCCTGTTTTTTGTTTAACCACAACCATTAACCCTAAGTTCAACGAATTAAAACCACGATTGACACATTAGTATTATTTCGATGTTCTAAATAAGTCTAGAATGTAGCTACTACCGGCTTGATGCCGGTGGCTTTTTCTTAAACGCAGTCTTCATCTACAAGTCACTAAAATGATTCTTTCAGCTGTGTCGACATGTTAGTGGGTTTGAGGTTTCCTTAAGGGAGTGTCTATTAATCACGTGAGTATGAAAAGGGGGAGGGATCTATATAAAATCACGAAATATTACCGGTTGTGCGGGGGTAGTAGTAAATGATGATTTGATCAGTTAAGAAATATGTTTTGATACTTACGTAACAATGTGTTCCTATAAATAGTGGAGGCCGCGTTGAACAGAGCGCTTTGTTTCTGAATGTTGGCGACCGTCTCGGCGTCCTCCACCACCTCGATCATGCCCACCGCGTACTCCATCGATATGCAGTTGTATGGATTCAATCTACGAAGTAAATTATACTGATATTAAAGATCATATAATTAGATTTAGAATAAGAATTAGTGTTTAAATTTACTTTACTTTTACAGCTAGATTAGATTCTATTCAAAGTTTAAGTCGTAATTATACAGGGTGTAGAAATGCTCCATAAAAGAACAACTAGCGATAGGTTTTAAAAACAATGACTTAAAAAAATGCAATAAAAACATTTTTTAGTAAAAAAGATTAACATAATGGAGAATGTTACTAGGTATGCCTAATCGCTTGAAATTTTGACACATTATAGCCTGTATGTATACATATAAACTAGTTTTTGTTTCAGTCAAAAATACCGAATAGTTTTGATTTTATAAGCATTCAAAGTTTCGAAAAATATCGAGTCCCGCTAACAGCCGCGTGAGCGGCTGTGACGTCATACTACATTACCGCGCCGCGCGGGCCGCGTCCCGCTTAGTATTAAGTCGCCAATAGTTGTTGTAGGTGTAATAGCTTGCGTAGTATTTTGTTGTGTTTTCGTCCGCTTATGTATAAAATAACTAATAATAATAGTAAATACTATTCGATTAATAAAATGGATTTTAAAAAGGGCAATCGGATAATCTACCTAATATAAATGGAATAATGGTTGCGAATTATTTGTGAAACAAATAGAGGTTTTTTTGCTTCCGAAATCATACTTAATATTATGAAAGTTTGTGAGAATGTACATATGTACATATGTTAGTACATAAGTAATACATATAATAACATACATTTGTCATTGTATGTATGTATGTAAGTATGTATGGATGTTTGTTACTCTTTCACGCAAATTTGACTGAACCGATTACGATAAATTTGATATATAGCTGAAGACCCAGAATAACACATATGTAGACTACTTTTTATCCTCGAGTTCCCGAAGGATCGGGATTTACGCGGGAAGGGTTTCCATGCGGACGAAGTCGTGGGCGGCTTCTAGTATATTATACATAGGTATAATAAGTAATAATGTTAGATATTTACGATCACTGCATATTATAATGAAACAGTTTTTAACCGAAATAATCGCATACTTATCGATTTTACATTTTTCCTGCCACAGTAAAATCAATAAACTCGCGATCAATCCGGTTAGAAATTGTTTCATTATAAGATGAAGTTATTTATTATTACTTATGTACTTACCTACATAATATTAAATTACATTTAGGCACAACATATGATTTCCTAGTATTTGAATTGAACATTTTTAAAAGTATTTAGGAATAATTTCAACGCATTGAGCGCGCGACCGTAAGCGGACTGTGTGAGCTAGACTGAGCAAGTGTAGAGTGACGTCACACCGTCACCGAGAGCTAGCGTCGTGCGGTTACAACTTGTTTTACTTATAAATCGAAAAGTAATTGACGTATCGAAGTAATTCTTTCACCAGTATTTTTTATTATTAAACGAGAATATGGAGTGCTAAAAATCAAAATTAGGTAACATTCTCCATTTCATACAAGAACCCGAACCTCCCACCACTGCTTAATATTTTTCACTGAAAATTACTGCTATAAACGCCACTAAAGCTTATAGCCTAATTCAGAAACCGAACACCACATGAAAGCCTTAAGTAAATCCATACTACACCATAGATTTCATACCTAAAGTCATATCCATGGTTCTTCCACAGCCGGTCCATGATGCGCAACATCTGCAACGTGAACATGTCTTGTCGGAGATCATCGCCGATCTTGAGGATGATGCGGATGTCTGAGCCTGTGGGGTCCACGTTCTCAAAGTCCAGCATTAGGGGTCGCATCTTACTGTCCATCACGCGGCAGACTTCAGGCCTAAGAAAAAGAGGTTATTTTTGATGAATGTAAAGTCGAAAATAGGTAATGGCAATAATAGTTTTAGTATCTCGAATTGAATTGTGTAATTTGTTACTAATAAACAAACTAAAACGACCTTTACAAATAACAAAAACAGATCTTTTTTTTCATTCCAATCATTTTAACATGTGTCATTTTTACAGCATGTCATATGGACTGAATAATCTTATACTTTATAACATTCCCTAAGGATTAAATTTTATGATCACGATAATTTGAAGACAAACTCTATAAAATACGTGTACATTCGTGCACGTAAATTAGAAGTCCCATCTAAGTAAAACATTGTTTAAAATCTAACAATAACTATTTACAAATCATTAAACTTTTTAGTATCTACAGTTACATGACACTTTATCAAATTAAATCTACATATAAATCAAACTCACTTGATCCGTTTGCACACAAAGGTGGGATTGAGCGGTGACACGAAGTCACACAGTGTTTCAACACAGTGCTGCTCCTGCAAGTGTTGTATAAGCGCCGAGCGAGCCTGCTTTATCTCTTTCTTCTGTTTCACGCACTTACTCGCCCCTGAAATAAAATAACATACCTATTGACTCGGAGGTAAAATTGGTATCCTACCACTAATATCTCAGTAGATTAAGGAGCGGTCAGTCCATAGATGGGTGACCGCACAGTGGTATTTGAACAGAAAGTCGGTCCCAGTTGTTATCAATTAAGATAACATTAAGCCGTTAAGCCATGTCAAAGAGCGGGCGGCTTGAGCAACTTTGACACTAGGTTGACAACTGATCACACGATACAATAAAAAAAAATGGATTTAGTACTATACTTTATACTTTTCTTAGTCTGCTTACTTTATAAATCTCTCTGACCGGGGATACGATATTTGTTTACGTTACCTTTTTGTAAAAGAAAAAGCGATCGAATAATGATTTAAGCGAGTAACAACAAGTTAAAGACGTAATACTCACACTTGAGTTTATCAAGGCAGGTGATCTGTTTGGTGAAGCTGTTGATGTGGTCCTGACAGCCGCGACAGTACGCCTCCAGCAGCAGACCGAACCGGACCGACACCGACGGCACGTGCATCTCAGACCTGATACAATGTATACCAGTAAATATTGACATTTTTATACGGAGAAATGATTACTAAAGAAATACTTTGTTGGATAAATATTGGGGCACAGTTATAGCACAAAGTTTGAGTGATTATACCAAAATATAAGCTTTTAATTCTTTTTTACTTCCAAATTTTTACAGGAAAGTAAAAAAAATCTGGCGTAAACTTTCCTAAACGAATTTTATGATTATGTAAACGCGACTTTATTCTGTTTAATGTCAGCATATTTTATTTTAATAAATGAAAAAGATAACATTATTTGTGAGAACTGGTAAAAATACAAAAAAAAATTATCAATGGAGTAGGTAAGTTGGCTTTTATGCTAAAATGTTCTCTTAAAACCTAAATAGGGGTACATTACCTTAAATGCCAAAAGAGGTAGTGTCCAATGGTCATGTTCTTGAAGGCTCTCTTGAGCAGGAACACGGACAGGTCGCACATCAAGTACGACTCGTGCTTCAGCGCTTGTACCAGTTGCAGAAGATATAGTAGGAGATCATTGTCACTGCGAAGAGACAGCATTTGTTATAAAGATTAAGTTGACTTATTAAAGGTATTTTTTCATATCAACATTTCCATATCAGCAAGCAACAGAGATAAATATATTTGTTCAATCATTTGCTAAGAGCATGCATCTGAAAGAGAGTGAAATATAGGTACATACATATATATCAGATAGGTGCACATAGACACAGGTTGTTAAATGTATGGGGTAGAGAAGTTTTTCCTCGTGCTTTTACGTGTTTATAGATATTTGCAACTTAATACGAGGTGTTTTATCTTGTTGTATCTCACGAGTTCTTAACATGGGAAGATGAAACGCGCGTGTGAGGAACGCAACACAAGAGCACGAATTTAATAAGGGATATAGGGTTGCTTAGCACTGTATTGACAGATCAGATCAGAGTGTGTACCTGATCTTGCCGAGGCACTTGACGGCGAAGCTCCGCACGGCGCAGTCGGCGTAGGCGTAGTCCAGCAGCTCCAGCGCAGACTCCACGCGCAGCATGGGCCAGTCCGCCAGCATGCGCCGGACACTAGCCGCCTCGGCGCGCTCGCCCCACTCCACGCACGACAGCAGCTTGGGCAGCAGCTCCGGCGCCTCGCGACGGAAACGCTCCCTGACAAAAAAAAATACAATATATAATCCCCGAAGACGGAAAAATTACAGGAAGCGAATCGGTTACTTGTAGATCTCATTCTTAGCGAATCAAAGCTGATAGCCAAACACATAAGACAGTTTTGAACGTCGCAATGCAAATGTGATAACGTGTGCGACGGGCACAATGTTACCAATTGGAAGCAAATTCCAGGAAACATACGGTATATTTCAAAATTACCTTCATTTCTCTGTAAGAATTAAGGTAATTTTGCAACGCTCACCTAGTGAATCTCGTTTCTCAGACTGACCAACACTACAGAATATCAAAACTAACATATCGTTAACATTTAAACAATGCAATATTTTGCTAAAAACCACATACAAAAACCTAGCATGATATAACATACATATATTATGTATACATTTTTTTTTTGCCCATAGGGATAAACAGAGAGTGAACAAACCGGTATAGTATAAATGAAGTTCTATACTGTCACTAGCTTACCTGGAAGCCCAAATGTCTTTCTTCTCCTGTTCGTGCATTTCATACATAGGGTCTTTTTCAGCGGTGGCACGCAACCGTTCGTAGTCCCTACTGAGTCGCTCCATCACGTCTGGTGAAACGTTCTCTATGTGGTCCGAGTATATCTTCACTGTCTCGTCTTTGGGGAACAACACTGGGTATTGGATGTCGTAACTGGAAAAAATGGTACGTTAGTCAAATTATTTGCTAAATAGAAAAAATCTGACCCCTCAAAGCTCCACCTAGGGGCCAAATATCGGAGCTGAATCATCAATAACGACGCCACGACGGTAAATAATGGATCGGGCAAGCGAAATTATAAGTAGACACGATACTTTTACTCCACATCCCGGAAGCAGACGATTCGGTCATCCGAGATTAGTGGATATTTTTTTCCATATGGAAGATCTATTTATTTATATTTTTTGTTGAATTTTTTTCTTATTTAGTTTAATAAACATTTGTAACGGCTTCAAAAATGTGTAATTATTTTTACACGATGTTTCATTACACGAGACATTTTGTAACATCTTTCTATGTTACACAAAACGTAACCTACTTGGAGAACTTGACCTGCAGCGCGGCGCAGGAGTCGGTGTTGGGGTTGGAGACGACGGTGCCGAGCGGGTGCAGCACCAGGTCGTCGCCCTGCGTGTCGTCGGCCACGTGCGTCCACATGCACAGCGTCACGCCGTCCGTGCGCAGCTGCTCCTTGTAGTCGAAGATCATCGTGTTGGCCCACGTCAGGCGGTTCACGCCTTCCTGGGGACGGGAAAACAATCCTATGTCAATATAAACCTGATCTAAAGACGACTAAAAAGGCTAGCTAAGGTTTCGAAGGCTTCATCTAATAACTCGATAATAATTTAATTTAAAGGCCAATGTGTTTCTTGATCTTAAATAACAGATAATACAATAATCATTTATACTAGTAGAAAAGCAACATTAGGCATATCCTATGTTGCTTCTACTTCTTCTATTTCGACTAGTTTGCCTGTATTATTTTGCTGTCGCAGAAACGCCTATTGCACCTATCCTGGTCGAAATTATCTTTTCAACAAACTTTTTGATATAAACCTATTCTAACCTACTCTATACAAATAGTAACGAAACTTTAAACATTAATTTTATGACTCTTAAGTTAATTTTATTTTATGCCATTTTTGGGTGGTTGCTAGTCATACCTATTCACCAATATAATATTAATCCTATACTTTACAATTAAACTAAACAAATCCATTTATATAAATAATTTTACCTTATTAGAGTCTTTTCCTCTCCTCTTCGATTTGCTTTTAGTGATTTCATACACGCCAAAGCAAATCCTGCTCATCCGCGGTAGATTGTGCACTTTGATGGGGAACGTGAGCTCCTGGTCCCATTTCGCTACACCATCCTTTGATATCACCGCGGCCCGAGTCTTTTGCGTCTCACACAACGGTTTCCCGCCGTGGAATATACCCGCTTGACATACAACCTGAGAAAATTATTATTAAGTAGTAAGTATACGAGAATTTTAAGTAACGTATACTTGGGTATACGTATACGTAAGTAATTTAATAGAAAAAACAAAGTTATTCGTTCTAGAAAGATAATGTGTGATCACTTATCTTATGGTATTTAAACTGACAATATAAGTTTTAATTCTCAAGAAACAAAACTGAACTAACAGTTAATTGTTCTATCGCTGTCATTAAGGGGCAAGTATAGTTACTTTAAAAACGTATGTGAGTAATCAGTTGTTAAGAGTTAAATTATGGTTTATGTATCTATTTTAGACTACTACCACAACAGGTCTGTCTGAGAGAAACGGCTCTAAGTTCTTAAGGTACATTTAGCGGTAGTTTATCTATTGGCGTTTAAGTTTACTAAACATGAAAGTTTGAATATATAAACTACCACTAAATGTACCTCAGAAACCGTGCATAGAAAAGTTAAAATGTTCATAAAACTGACCTCAACAGCCAACCGGCCAGGGTCGACGTTGAGTTTGCTGACACTCTGTATAACACACGAGTAGTCCCTGTGGATGTTCCACGACGATTCGTTCTTCTTTCTCCTCATAGTGTTCGAGTGCTCTGACGTCAGCCGCCGGCGCTCCGGCAAACAGTACGGGTACGGACGCTCACGTTTTGCTATATAACGTACAACATTTTAGTATATGTGAGAATTATTATTAATGTTACTGCCTCTGTGGTACTGTGGTGTATTTAAATGCTGACTGAGGTCCCGGGTTTGATTACCAGGTCGGATAAAATGTATTGTTATTTTTCAATTTTTTTTTACATAAATTTTTAGTAATAGTCCGCAGTTTGCTAACACCTATTGCCATATAATATGACATATATGGCAATGGCAATGGCGCTGACTGACGGCAAACTCCCTTGTTATGGCGTGTCGGTCTGCGTAGGTCTTTAACGATCAAAATATTGTGCAATACTTATTGACCGTATTTCGCAAAGGTACAAAATAGGAAAATGTTTTTTTTATATGATTAATAAAACAGTCATTTACGATACACAATAGAAAAACATGCCCAAAAAAGGGCAGGCGGTCGATATTATATAGAAATGAATATTTAGGCTTTTTACCACCCATTATGAAAGCAATAGTTTACACTGCGGGTTTCCTCGTATTGTTTAATTATCATTATACAATTGTTAGAAATATCTTATATGGACATGGTTTAATTTAAATAACAAGTGATACATCAGACAACCCCATTTGATTCATGTTACAGAATCGAAAGTTACCCTGTGACCACTTATATGACTGACACACCGATTTATATGAAATAGCTTTTGCCCGCGAATTCATCTGCGTGGTTTGTGACTTACGGCAGAAATTTCAAACAAACTGTCATCTCCTATTTTATCGGTAGAATTAATCAAAATCCTTTCTTAGCGGATGCCTACGTCATAACATCTCCCTGCATGTTAAATTTCAGCCCATTATATTTAGATATCATGTCTGTTGATCACCAACTCACGCGTAAGCGGCAACTGGTTCATCCCGACCGTCATGACGTGGGGCACGCCGTCCATGGAGAGCATCTCTTGGATGTACAGGAACTGTATCAGAGGGTAGTCCCCGAACAGGTACTCCTCGCGCCCGCACACCTTCAGCACGTAGTTGTGGGGGTTCTCTCGCATCTTCAGGGTCTTCGCGAACTTGTGGAGAATTACCTCAATGTGCTGTAGTGGCGTGCGAGTTGCTGGCACGCTTGATGTGAATGAGAACTGTAAACAAAATTATTGGTTAATGTAATGTCACTGCATCAGCTGTAGTCTTACGGTGGTGTGTTTCTTCTAATATATTTTGAGATTTCGCAATAACAGCCCGGAGTTGATCACTGCTCAGTATATGGCAATAGACTCGTCCCCATATGACATAGAACTAACATTGTTAACAGCAGGATGAGAGCGTAGAGTTCATATTAATATATTTGATGTTAAGTGAAAATCTGCGAATCTGGAACGTCAATAGTCCTGGTGATGATGAATATTAGAACTGAATGTTTCAATTCGACAATTTAAAAACAGTCGGGTTTCAATCGCCACACGCAAAATATTATTCAAAGAGCTAGCTGCACTATCTAGTCCAGATAAGTAGCGTATAGTTAACAAGTTCAATTTTGACAAATCGCTTTTACTTTCGTATAATGTCGTTGCCATTATTCACATTTCCCAAAAGTCGGCAAATAATCTTATAGTTATGCGTATAAATTGTAATAGCTTATCAATATATTGTACTACCAAATAGAGAAACATGGGAGTTTATTTTGTGCACGTAAAAAGTTTAAATATTACTCATTATAAAAACCTCAAAACAACTGGAAAAAATAAATAAAGTCATTAGGTACGTAGGTATGACGTATGTCACAACAGTCATACTCGACTTTTTACGTAAATATATAATTTTGGATGGTAAATCATGTTGAAGTCTCACTTTAACCTTCAAGGAGGGGGGGAAGAGGAAGAAGAGGCGGTGGTGAAGCCGGAGGAAGAAGCCGAGGTGGTAGACATCACCAACTTTGTAGACGAAGAGTCTCGGTGTTTGAACAAGTCCGAGGTCAGCGTACGACTCAGCTTTTTAGGGAAGACGGCTGAAGGCGATGGGTAATATGCGCCCTGATTACTCATAATTATACGTTTTTAATCGGATTTGTTTATTTTATGTAGGATATTATCGCGTATGTTATTCGTGAGGATAGGTAAATAAAAACAGTTATATCAATTCTATAGTGTTTGCATATCGTATTCACGACGTAAGATACAAGCAGGCTAGACAATACAGTGAGACACGGACTCGGGGTGACGAAAATCTAAACGGGCACTATGCTGCTTATACACTTTATAGGAGAATGAGGTGTAAAATATTTTACTAATGATTACCATATTTTACAGATACACATATCTAAAAGCTACTCTCACTGGTATGAGCCTAACTATAATAAAAGCGATACAGCACTTCCAACATCTGCAGTTCGTAGACTTGTCAAATAATAAGCTGGATCTACATGAGCTGCAAGCTGTCACCGCCCTCCCCTACTTGATCTTTCTACAGGCGGATCAGAACAGACTCAAGTCAGCCGCACTCAACCGGATGAAGTACATCCAAGTGATAATCTTGAACAACAATGAAATAACGAGCGTCAACGATGTCTACCAACCGGAACTTAGCACTTTAGAACTCGGCTTCAATAAAATACAAAAAGTAGAATTTAATAGCAAGATGCCGAACATAAGATGTTTGGATTTTCGAAACAACAAAATAGCGGAGATCACGGGCTTTGATTTCCCGAAATTGGACAGCTTGTATTTAGCCGGTAATAATATTAAGTCTCTCGTTGGAATAGAGATTCTCGTCAATCTAAGGATCCTTCACTTGAGGAACAATCCAATAAGATTGTTGGATGGTTTCCATGAAGATCAAACAAAGCTAACTTACGTTAATTTAAGGAACTGCAAAGTTTCTACATTGAAGCAAATCAAAAAGTTGAGAGTTAGTAACATAATATTTGCACTATTATAAAACAAAACGGTAAACGGTCATAATAACATAATAATTTGCTTAATGTTTTAGGTGCTGAAAGGGTTAGAAACATTGGTAATAAGAGGGTGTCCGTTCATGGGAGGAACAGGCGAGGAGGTCGACGAGCCTGTCGAAGAAGAGGACCCGGAAATACGCACCGAGGTCCTAGCTTCGCTGCCTCGACTTAAAAGGCTTAACAAACAAGTCGTCACTCCTGAAGAAAGGTACAGGCAAAAAGTTCCTCGGCTGACGTTTTGACAGTTTCAGTTTATTGTTCATGGTCAGTTTTTAATTATTGCCTGTTTGTCTTACAGAGAGGAAGCGAAACAAATGATGCTACAGTGGCTCGAAGATGGAGAGAAAGATGAAGAAGAACTGGTAGAAGAAGGAGGCCAAGAAGCAGAGCAGGAACATGGAGACTAAAACACTGATTTATAATTGTGTTTATTTTGGAATTAACGCAAGATACGATTGGAAGTTAAGAAAACGTGACGAAAATCAACGACACGAGCAGACATATAGGTATGCCGCAAATATTCAAAACATGCGGCGAAAAAATACTGTTAATTCAGTACTCACTTAGAAACGCCACTAGCTAAAATTCCAACGTTAAATTATCGTTCCATTCAAATTGCATAGTGAAACGCGGACAAATTATACGCCGCGATTCAGCCCAATAAAAATGTCAAATGTGAGACGGTCCGGCGGATTTATGAAATTAGGTTGTGTTGTAGAAAAACATCGGTAAATTTCATTGTCATTGCCAATGGTTACGAGAGGCGCCAAGTGTAATAATGTCTAGACAAGTCTGCGCTATAAATACTTGCATTCAGCTGATCGACGTATCGCTTACCCCAGTATTTAGATTTTTAGTGCACAAGTTTTTTAGTTGCTAGCTGACCTGGCTTTTATATGGGGCAATGTGTTTGTATTATAATGTGTTATATCAATAAAGATTCAGCTGATACTGACACTGGTTTGTTGTTCTATTTCAAAAGACGTTTTAATGTTATTGGTACCTAATGTGAAAACATAACACGTTAATCTAATGATTTGTTCTAAACGGTACAAAGCTTAAATAAATTAAAGCTTGAACATATATCTTAGAATTAAGGATGTACATATTGTACATAATAATATATGAAACTTAATTAGCCGGCAGTTGTGACCATATTATTATAAACCAAAACACAATAATAATTTCCTTAAACACAATGCGACAGTATGAAAGACTTGTTTTGCAACTGTAGTAATGAAAAACAAGTATAAATTAGAAAAATACCTAGTAACATAAAAGTTTAGTAAACAAGTAATCAAATGTCTATTGCTTTGCTGATACGCTGAACATCGGATTACAAAAACACGTGGAAAAAAAAATAGTGTAATCGTCGGAATCGACGCATAAACAGTATTCTTCATTGTACCTAAGGTTTGTAAATTATGTGCAGTGTGTACATGGAAATATTTATGAGGGAAATATCGTATTGCCGTTGCTATTATCTTTGAGTAGGTAGGCATATGGGTCCCAAAGTGTCCCACTATAAGAACTGCAGTAGAACAAATGCTAGACACGGGTTTGTTCCAAAAATTAGTGGTACAGACGTTTGAATCTACCACCATGGCAATACTCATCTAAGGGCTTTGTGATCTGTTAAGATTTGGTAACACATTGCTTTACGAGTCTTAAGATTTGGTAACAAACTCTCAGGCCTGTAGTTTCGCTATGATATTTTCGTTCACAGTAAAATCAAGTAATCAGCATTTCTAATAAGATAATTATAAGAAGTACTAAAAGAAAGCTTACCTCTGAATTGGCGAACTTGGTAACAAGTATAAAACAGTGATTATTGAGATGGCTCCTAAGCGTGGTGGGTGTTTCGTATTCATCAGCTAGTCTCGGTGGGCACTGGTAACGAAGCCTCTCCAGCCACGTGCTCTGGGCGCGCTTGATCAGGCTCTCCTCGGCGAGGTACCGCATACGCATGCGAAAGTCATTCACCTCCGAGCTTCGAATGTTGTCGAACTCATTTAGACCTGACGAATAGTTGGTTACATGTTGATTCTGGTTGAATTGTAAACGGATTAGTATAACGATAGTTTTTGATAGCTTTTTTTAATTGACGCCATGGAACATATAATTTGAATATTTTGAAAAAACTAAGTTACTTGATAATCCCTAAAAATATATCTACCTAATAAGCTTTTTTATTAGATCAGACAAGTGTTAAGAATCATGAAAACTTGGTCCCCTGTTAAAAAGATTTAAGGGTGTAATGTACTTATTGAACAAATAATATCATTCGCAAATCATAATACTAGCCAAATCAATTAATCTGATCTAAGCATGACAAACAACAATAAACAAGTCCAAAGTGAATTCTCCAATAATAGACAAAAGAACAATGATCAGCTAATAATAGATTTTCATGAGAAATCATTAATTAACAATATTCTATATTTCTAACACAATCGTAGGAGTAAAGAGTAAACAAATGACGTCATAATCATTATCTATTCTAAACATGATAGGTGATAGATAATTCAGTAGTGTAAGTTCACGAGTATTTCGACGGAAACTAGATACACATACAAAATAATAATATTGATATGACATAAGGTCAACATCCTGCGGAATTGTACATGCATTGTTTAGAAAAGTGTTGTAATAGATAATAAAATTGTAAGAGGTCATAAACCTAGTGTTCATTTAAACTATTTACCCAACAATGATTCCCAAGAGAGGCTAATGTGTTCATAGGCTTGCAGAATAACAAAATTCAATGGTAGTAATGAAAATGTTTGCTTTTATGTGCCAGTTTTTTGGGTAATGGAAATAAATATACAATTAAATTTACTTATCAAATAACACAGAAATGTAATGACCAAAGAAAATGTTTAACAAGAATAAAATATAATTTTATACTTATTTAAAGAAAATCATTGCTGAAATAATGCTTATCTATACATCTGTCTCATAGCAACAAGAATAAATTAAACTACTGACATTTATCCTCACACTAACAGTATTATTTGATCAAGAAATTGAGATTTCAGTCGATTAAGATAATAATATATAATCATTAAATAAAAATAAATATCAATTTACATTACTTTCAAAATAGAATTGAACAATAACAACTTGTTGACATCCTGTTACAGAGTGGGTAAAACCTACAACAGTAGGTACTTATCATAACTGCATTAGGCATTTCAAGCATTTAGGCAAAAAAAAGCATAACTTTCCTCATTCTCATCACTCTTGCGAAGTAAAAATAGATACTTACGTTTTCCAATTAAATGACTAATGTGTGTGTTCAACAACTGTTCCCCTGGTCTTTCTATGGACCTCTTCACAATGATAAACACACCGCATACTGGTTTAATGTCCCGGATGCGTTTAGTCTCGTCCTCTATCTCTTCGGCAACGGCAAGTGAGTTGACAAATTGGAATACATAGCTGGACATTTCGTGCAACATCCCAAATAAGGGATAGTTGACTGCCCTGTCCCATAAGTCCTGAAACAAAATGTTGCTGTGTCATTGCTTCTAATAATATTTCAGCTCATTTATGATATAGTTTGCAATAATCATTTAAATTTTTTTAAATTATCATCATGACTATTTAACAATGAAGATAATACTGTTTTAGTGTGGTTCATTGAATGGTTCTTGGTACTAGTTGCAATATATTTGTTTTATTTTGATTCCTAATGAGTTGCAGATGGCAACTCATTATAAATTGTAGCTTTATAACATTCAACTCATAAAAATATTCTCCAGTGTTTATTGCATGCTAAATATTCAGTGGACATAACTACATGCACATTATCTAAAAAAAATGGGCTCTATAAAACCAAAAATAATAAGTAAATATAAACAAGCCTTGACTTAAAAATAGATTTAAAATGATAATAATTTCCTCATAGTGAAACACTGAGTTTCCTTCACAATACAATTATTATGTAGATCAGTGTTAGCACAGAGCAAAACAATAACATTGCAGTGTTTAACTTCCTACAGATGAATCAAAGTCTACTCTTCACACAGATCCAGTAAATACAAAACAATAATAAATAACAGCAGCATTAGTTGCAATAAATTCCCACACAACCAATAAAATTTTAATAAAAATATTGCCTAATGTAAGAACATCCACCAAAACACCTACATGATAAAAAATAGTGGCAGATATTGTAAACAATGTAAACTACTTTCTAAATGTACCTAACTAATCTATCTCTGTAAACATGTTACTCAATACTTTGACCCACTTTCCAAAAATGCAATCAAAATATCGTGTCGGCGAGAGGCGTGAGTCACGCAAGGGTGTTCCTTCCTGTCACTAACCTCTTTGACATCCTGAATAGTGGCATCCCAACTTATCCTCACAGGAATGTAAACAGAGTTCGGCAGCAGGCACGTGAGTTCCACGACGCCGACGTCCGACGGTGTCGTCGTCCAGTAGTCGTACGTGAACGGACAACTTGGCGCAGGAACCATTGTTTTGGTATTATTTTCCCAGGTTACTCGAATTACCCCCGCGACATTTTACAAACTTTCACTGATAACTGGCGTCTGCAGCGACCCGGTCACTGTCTCCAACTGAAAATAATGCACACACCACATTAGTCACTGTTGTTGAAACCGCAGCGATGTTGAATCATAGCATTTCCTGGTATTTTACGAGGGGCACATCGCCATTCGAAACGAAACTGTCAGCGATAGTATTACTGAAACAGCACCAAAACAAAACCGTCGAAAGATACGTGTGTATTTACCTCCACATGAAACGTTTACATAATTTGTATATTATGGCATGTACGAATTAAAATTAGTAAAATATGTTTTTGTGAAATTGTAAATAAAGATTACGTGCAACAAACTATGAGCAAAGTATATTGTTTATGGTATCAATTTGTGAAGACGTATTTTTTATCTAGGCTTGTTTTCATGTCAGTCAAGGCATAAGGTCAAGGAAAGCTTTTCATAATTTATTTTATAAATTTTCGTAATACATGTTTCAATTTGCAAATAATCTCAATACCTCTGATGAGTATCTTTTTAACGTGATACAAGTATTAATTTGATGTTATAATTTTAATTAAATAACAGTGGTCCAGAAGACATATAAGACTGGAACGCGATATTGTCTATGATACGAAGTAAACAAAATTGACGCGTTCAAATATTGCAATTTTGACCACAAAACTTTACAAATACTATTATCTCAGATCATATTAAAGGTAATCGAAATTATCATTGTTGGGTCATATTTTTTTGTAATAAATGTAAGCTAATATAAAAAAGCTCGCTTCATATATTTTGAAATATTCTGAAGATTTTATAAATTGTGGATGTGTTTTAACCTCAAATTCGTTCAATTATCCGTCTGATTGACGTATGTCTCGTGACTAAAGTAGACCAATATTGTTGAGCAATGGAATGCTTTTTATGAATGTGCTACGCTAAATAAGATGTTTGAACATTCAGTCAAAGTTCCCAGACATTATAAAGTAGCCGCTAATATATTCAAGAAAGTATCCACTGAAGGTGGCAGCGTTAAAACTTTATTGTACGACGATAAACTTAAGCATTTCGTAAGTACTCGTTTTAAAACCTTATAATGCAATATATTTAAACAAATTTACTATTATTAGTCTATCGTATTTACAGAGGACGAATGTACTTTACGCATTGATAACAGAAACAATCAAACATGCGGGCGATATAGACAAAATTTTTGAGCACTGTAAAATATTAGAAAACGAATCACGATTAGATCCATGGCTTGCGAAAATTCTCACTGCCGAACTTTTGTTCGGCAAAAAGGCTTTACCTGGCAAAAGCAAGCCGGAGCAAACAGTCCTCACTTACAAAGAGCAGTTTGAGAAATTTACATCTGAACATCAAGATGACTTGAAGACTGAAGGTAATATTTTTTTTTATTCTTTTTCAGATCTAATACCGCGCAAAAATAAGCACAATGGCCGAAGCAGACGAAGGTCCATTAATCCCTGAAAAGACTAAACAGGCTGTCTTAGTGTTGGCAAACCTGTTTATGTATAGTGTTGCTATGTTTACGCTGCCATTTATCGCATTTTTTGGCGTTAGGCATGTGCTGACTGAGTATTATCCTGTAGGAGCATTTGCTGTGAATGTGTGGTCTGTTGTAGCTGCAGTAGTGGTTGTGAACATAATTATATTTGCATATGTGTATAAAGCGTATCATGAGAAAGAGTATGATGATGATGGGAATGAGATAGATCAGCACAAGTATGACCCGCTTCCTTCTCAAGCAACATCGGCTGAGAAGAGCAATCTGAATTTGAAACAAGATTGATATTTATTTGCATTTATTAACATTCCTGTACACAGTATTTGATGTGTAAATTATTTTATGTCTTTTATACTTGTAGAGCTATGTAAGAACATACATCATAAGCTTAAAACAATAATGTTACTTTATGTGAATGTACTTATGTAAACTTGTACCAAAGTTTTGGTGTTGTTTGTCTCATGTACTGAAATTTATAGCTAGAAGTATTAAATGCTAATGTTAATAAAATTGTTTTATTTCATTAATTTTGTTTCTTAATTAATTCATAATTGATTTTCTAAAAGTTAATATGTTCATATAAGATCATGAAAAAACAGAACTTTTTACACTACAGAATTAGGAAAAAGCTATTATACTATGTACTGAGATGCATATTAATTACCTTGAACGAAATAGACCTGGGGGGCTATCACATATCTCAGTTGACAACTATTTGATAGCCACTATGCTGGATATTGTTTTCTCTCTTAGATTTAAGTGATTAACATGTTAAAATGAAGTAGCAATTTATTGAATAGTGACCAGCAATTTGACATACAGCTGTCAATTGTGATATGTTATATACATGCTGTCCCACTAATGGGATAACTTTATTCAACAATGGAACACTAGGCCTTAGTATTATAAATGATTAATTGATTGATTTCATGACTTCAGCCACCCCAAGACCAAGATATGTGCGGATCAACACCAATCTGCTTACAACATCAGACGCAATCAGAGCCTTCCAAGATGAAGGGTACCGTTTCATTCGATGCACATCGGGCTCATATGCAGATTATCTGGAACAAATACAGAACTTAACTGAAGAAGACTTCACACAGGACTATCATGTGAAGACCATGTTTGTGTTCTCTGCTGGCACTAAGCTGCATGAACATGAACTGTACTTGGAGAATAAGATTATTCTTCAAGATAAGGTGAGTTAAATAAACAAATAGGTACTATTCTGTTTTGAAAAGATATTCTCTTGCCTAAGGACCCATGTGAAACCTCTCTGACTCTAGACATAAAGAGATATGTTGAGCAAAATCCAAAAACATCAAATTCAAATAAAAAAGTGTTAAGAATAGTCATGTAATTTATTTCTATTCATTACAATTCATCAGATGGTTAATCCAAATAAATACTTGAGTAAATGTAAAACATAACATCACTCAACAAAAAGACTGGGGAGAGGAGTGCAAGGGATTTTGAGACTATTAATTTCCACACCATATTAGTTTCTGGACCAGTTTTTGGCTTGTACAATTTTCTAAATGATACCATTTTAACTTGCAGGCAACAGCAATGGCAGTACACTTGCTAGCTCCACCCCCAGGCAGCACTGTGTTGGACATGTGCGCCGCCCCCGGCATGAAGACCACGCAACTGGCTGCATACATCAGGAATACTGTAAGATATGAACTTTAAATCTTTAATCTGATAACCCTCGCGACGCAGAGGGTCAGCTGGTAGCTATTTAACATCTGTTAGAAAATCGAGGTTTGATGAATTTTTGTAAAATTATCATGGATTTTACATGATAATTTTTGGTATTATATGCCTGGCACTGCAGATATCAGTAGATACTCACGATGCTTTATCTAACATTTCGATCCCAACTCATCAAACAGTGCGCATTGCGTAAAAACACAAAACAAAACTACTTACTAAAACATAAATATTTTTACTAGGGCCGAGTATATGCAATAGAAAGAAACGAGAGAAGATACCAAACACTATGCGATTTCGTCCAGAAGACAGGCTCTCAATGTGTGGAGACCATTCATAAGGATGCTCTAGAAATCAAGCGAGGCGACATGGATGATGTGGAATATATCCTGTTAGATCCTAGCTGTTCAGGATCAGGTGAATATAAACCATAACTTTGTGTATTTAAAGTTCATTTAAGCTTAGCATATCTGATGAAATATCATACATAATCCTACCCTTCGTTTCTTAAATTTATTATTACTAAAGAATATTAACTAGGAATTTATTTTTCATTAAAGCATACATGACAAATGCGTTTCATTCATTGTTCAAATATCTGAATTGCCCATCTCAAATTGTACTCAGATCAACTTGCTAAGTATCTAATTACTACCTTTTGAACGTCACATTTTGAACAAATACCCTCTGTTGTTATAGGAATGGATTTCTGTGTTCACAACTACATAGAAAGCTCTCGTCTAGCAAAACTGACATCCCTGCAAGAGAAATTCTTAAAACACGCAATGAACGCATTCCCAAAAGCCAAACGTATCGTCTACAGTACATGCTCTCTATTCCCTGAAGAAAACGAACGAGTGATTACTAATGTAGTAAAGACTTCAAGAGCTAAATGGAGAGTCCAAGATGTGAAGGAACTCCTCAAAGGTCAGTGGAATAATTTTGGCTCAGGTATGTATGGAAGTATGGGTGCTAGGTGTATGTATGCGAAGCCTGACTCTGACTTAACCACTGGATTCTTTCTGGCTGTACTTGATAGAGATCCAAAAGATTTACATAAAGCTGAAGTAGCTACGGAAAATGGTCAAAAGGAAACATCTAAAAAGAGTAAACATTCGGAAGAAAATGGAGATAATGATAATGGTGAGAATGGAACAGAAGATACTGTACAAGATGATAATATGCAAGTAGATGAGAAATCTAAGTCTAGAAAGAAAAAGAATAAATCCAAAACGAATGATGTTGAAGATTTAGAGGCAGTTGTGGACAATACTGGAGAAAATGTCGAGAATGTTGAAGAAGGTTCTAGAAAAAAGAAAAAGAAACGCAAGAACGATGAGGACAGTCAGACTCTACAAACTGTGACTGATAATTTTAATGAATTAGTTGTTGAAGCAGATGATGTGCCGAAAAAGAAAAAAAAGAAGAAAGATAAAAATAAAAAGGTAGAAGAAATTGAACCCAATACAGAAGAGTCTTCTGTAAACAATGTAGAAAATAATGTTGAAATTAAGAAAAAGAAGAAAAAGCGTAAAAATGACGAATCAGATATAAATATTGAAGAAACTCAAACAGAATCTGAACCAGTAAAGAAAAAGAAATCGAAAAAAGCTGACAAAGACAATGAAGTAACAATAGGCAATGTAGAGGAAAGTGAAGTTCCAAAAAAGAAAAAGAAGAAAAAATCAAAAGATTGATTGTTAAAGTATATTTTGATTTTCTATTTTTTACTTTTGTTTAATAAAGTTGAATGCATTAGAATTTGTACTTTTATTTCATACATATTTATGTACTGATAAATAATATTAATTATTATCGTAATGTTATGAATAACCTGCTCAATTTGAAATAATTACAATGTAATTATACATATTATGCAGTTTATTTAAATCTAGTTTCTGCTTCCGACCACGTGGAATGATTTTCCGGGGTAAAAAGAAATCAATTTTTAAGGTATCATGTGCTTTATTTCGTCAAAAAAAGTTAATAACAAACCTACAGTTCTTTAACGACAGAGAGTTCTAAACATTACTGAAATTGGAGAAGCAAATTAGTCCACATATAATGGCACAAGTGCATATAAGTGGCAGTTTACCAAAAGCATTTACCCACAAACTGCAAGGCAAGACCTTTATGAAGCTATAATTTTACCGAGTCGATTTCTTAAGCACTATTTTACATACTAAAACACGACCCCTTTACAAACCATGGCAACTGGTAAATAATTACACCTATTCTAACGTCTAGACTTATAATTACAAGCAAACACAAAAGAAATCACTTCTCGTCATAGTCGATAAATCTCGGACGAAGTAGGGCAAGTCATATAACGAGTCCGTCTAGCCATCGTTCCTATGAAACACTCTTTTTCATATACAAATTTGGCGATTTTAAACCCTATTGACTTCTACCTAAAGTGGTTTTTAGTTTGGATGTTGTCAGATGTACACACGCTAAGTTGTCACGAATATACGTGCGCCCTTATTTTCTTTGCATATTTCGTATGAAATTACTATTTTACGAATATAAAAGGAATTTAGGTAACTGTCATAGATAAAGAAGAAATAAAAAAGCTGTACCTAGAAGTTTTGGTTGTACTTAATTATTTACAGGTCACTGTCTTATCGCAGGTCAAAGATCCTTTTTCTTTTATATTCAGTTTTGCCATATGACGTATCTGTCAAGCTGCCTAGGCTATAAAATAATTTTATTTTCATCGCCCGAATCTGCTAAGATATGGATGATCTTTTCGCAGTATGTAGGTAAATTTTGATTGAAATAATACCATTTTAATTGATCAAAAATCTTTTGTTCATTCATTCACAAAACTAGTAGCACCTGCATACCTACTAGTTTTGTGGCACTGAACCAAGTTTAGTACTTCAGTCTAAGTATCTCTCTCTCTTGGACTTATCATCCGTTATCTTATTATCTCCATTAAAAACCGAGTAAGTATTTGACTAAAATTAACCACATTGATAATATCCGGGTTTATAAGCAGAGAGGCAAACAAACTTAGGTAACGGTACATTCATACTTAACTTGCTTTAGGTTTAAAGCGGTAGTTATAGGTCACAACAATTAGGTAACGGTACTTAAATCTGATTTAATACCGCTCTTAGCACGCACTAACAATTTACTGAGATTATCAGATAAAATCTAACTTAACCTTTCGAAAGGCCATAGATTTAAGTTCAGTAATAACTACTACTTAATCAAGATTTTATTACGTAAATACGTTAATTTGTAATGGAAATCTCGATTTGCCGACACATTAAAAGCAAATTTTGGCTATATAAATCAAATAATTTATTAGAATATATTTGTAAAAGTTCCAGTTAATGAATAAGGAAGATAAAAGCGAAATAGCTAGCTAGAAACTCTGGTCAAGTTCCGTTCGTCAAAATAAAAACATGTATGTCTATCACCAAAATGATCACATCTTTTACACTTCCACGTTGCATATTTCTTTAAATATCCATTTTGGTTGTCGTGGTCGCAGACTGAAGCAATCAAAGGTAAGGTGAAATTTCACGATAATTCCCGTATAACTTTAGATACCAAACAACTATAAAAGTGTTGTCTATCTTTCTTTATATTCCGCGTTTGGTGGTTTCGAATCTCTCTCGAAAATCTTTGTGTGATGAGCACGAGTATATGTTCTGACCCTGGATGTTAATGATATAAGTATGTATTTAGAAGAATATAAGTATTTTTATCAGTTATTTTAGTTTGGAATCAAATGACCGTGTGTGAGTTGTCCAATTATATTTATTATTTATTTATCTCAATCTCTACAGCATAAAATAATCCTTCAAAGAAAAACCTTGTTTAATCATTTCTTTAGTGTCACGAAAATATCCGGAAATTCTATTCTCTCACCTCGTTCACAAATATTTACTGGGTCAACTTCAAACGCATTTTCTTATCAGTCAACCTTGAGCTAATTGGAAAGCCTCTAAGAACTACAGTCATGGCGCCTTAAGGCATTACATATTATAAATTGATTACACGTGTAATGATTTGCTTGTTTTACACAAGCTCCATTGATTAATGACCTTTTTGACGTGCTTACGTTATGTAAGCTTAGCTTTCTTGTACTTTAGATGCAAATATTTGATAATGTTACTTAATGTTGCTTCAAATACGCGAATAATGAGGTTGAAATTACGGTATTTCAGTCTACCTAAAATTGAAAAATAAGATGTCATTATAGTCACCAATTTAATACGTCTAGAGCTAAATAAAGAAAATTATTGTTAAGCAAAAAGTCTTACTTAATAAAATTTAGAGGAAATCTTAATTTGAGGAGGATTGATATCGTTGAAAATACTGGCACTTTGTTTTAGACGAACTACGACCAGCCGACACATAAGCTACACTAGTGCTTTAACGAGATCTCGATAAAAATAAATGGATATAAAATTATGAAGATGTCAACGCGTTAGTGCATATCTAAAGATTCAATGCAAGTTTGACAACTCTTGCAAAAATCCTGCCGATAGATGGAATTATCACAAACGTAAGACAAAACCTGTAAAAATTCCACCTAAGCAAACCAATACTTAAAACAGTATGGATCTTTAAGTACCAGTAAAAAATTTAAAACCTAAATTCCACGTTTTATCAATAAAATCCCCTTCTCGTGGTTGCCTAGCAACCAGAGTTCCATCTGGGCGTGTCCTCAGCCGGGCGTGCCCCTATCCTCATTATAAACAACCAATCAGCTACCGGATGTCCGATGTTATGACACCGGTGTCACTCAGTAACTGTCACTTATAAAGCATTCAATTTAAAATGAACTTTATTTCAAAGTGTATAGGTAGTTTTTTAGTTGTGTTGGTGTAATTAAATGAGCTTACGTTATTGGCCGTCTATTGATGTTATTGCTATGTAACGATTATGTTTGTAAACCAATAGGTAATGTGTTTGTATATAGGCAGGGGTAGTAGTAATTAAGTTATACCTACAATTTTAATCATGGTTATTTCACATATCTTTTCTTACACTACATTCACAAATATTTGCCGTGGATCTTATTTGCGATGAAGTTACTCTACTAATGTGTATCTACACCGTAGGAGCTGCGTAGTCAGTCTAACCTAGCATTATTTTTCGAAAGTTACTCTCTATCTGACTAGTAGCAAACGTTATTACTGTTCTTAACCGATTTAGCCTACATCTCAGGGAAACAAATAGTCTATTGGTTTCACAAATAAAGTACTTTAATTCCTTACTATGTTAAAATCTGATTGATATTGACACTACCGATTTTATAACAACATGCGTGGATAACAAGAATACGTACCAAACAATGCATACAAAAAAACGATCCTGCTTCTACAAATCTTAGGTTCATTTTCACTTTTAAATTTACTCGAGGTCTCTCAGCTATAAAAGGTTATTACAAGTAAAAGTAATAAGGAACTAAGCGATGGATCAGTGCGTGCTGCCCTCCATAACCGTCTATAACCGTCTGCTATCGTGCCATTGATCATAACCTTATTTACGTTATTTACTGTTACACAATGTATTATTAGTTAACTGTGTCACTTAGTACATGTGGCGAGAAATCTGTTTCAAGTTGACAATTTAAGAGATTTGTAGGAACTTTTTTATGAAAATGTCGAAGTTATCTAGCTTAGTTTGTTTGAAGTGTCTGATTAACGAAGTGTGAGATAATATTGATAATATATGACGCACTCGTAGGTGTGATAGTACTTATAAATAAGATAAAAGGAGATTATAAAAAAAGATGATATAAAGCCATTTGTTTCGGCTTACAAATGCGTAGGTAAAATATTACATTGATCTGAAAATAAATTACGGTCAACCAATTTCCTGGTCTATGACTTCGATGGACTTAGTACCTCTTTTGATAGCTATTCTATGGTATAAGAAGCATCTAAGTTACGAAAAACTGGTAAGCTTTCATATGACTAGCAATGTCTACGGTTTGCTACGACTGTAGGTGTTCTACGCTTCGTAGCGGTGCTACGCCGGCTACAGGAAATGTCAAAAATGCCTGGTTTTTGTGACAAAACGCCATGTAATATCCAGGTCAAGTACGAAGCTGTAATCGTAATTGTAGTTAACAAGCGCTTGTTTGTTCCTCACTTATAGCGAATGAGCATTGAAAAAATTAAACATTACTGAACTGCCGACACGTTAGTATTTATGTAAAAGTGCAAGTACTGACTGCAAATTACGTTATCTTAAATTGTCTGCAGCTAAGTTGTCAGCCAATCATTTAAGCAAGATTCCAGTGTCACATATTTCAAATTCTTTCATTGCTTCTGTCTGTGTGTGTGCGATAAGCTTAAAATCTGCTGCATGGATTTTTATGCGAGTTTTCACCAATAAATTGAGTAATTCGAGTGAGCTTGTTTTATTGAAACCCGAAATGGGTTTTTTTTCCTTTTTAACCTGGGCGAAGACGGGTCGGTACGCTAGTTTCTAAAATCGACAATAATTACAAAATGTAATTAAAAAAATCGCCATATAAATTCAAGTTATTCATGAAGTAAATTTTGATTATTTGTTAAAGATTTTGGAAGATGTCGAAAATATGACATTAGCTTAATCTAATGGCGAAGATTTAAAGCATACAACGTAGTATCAAACATTGTTTGCGAAACATACATGATCACGTGAGAACATTTAACGATGCTATTGTTTATGCAAATTGTGCGAGCTTGTTAAATGTCAAACTGCTTATTTCTGCCATTTGACCAACATTATATGTTATTATATTATTAAAATATAACGACCAGGTTTTAAACTTTGTAAAAAAATATCTACATATGATTTTATCTGAATGTTTCTATGTATTACTTGCCCTAAGTAAATAAAAAAATAAGTGACTTTAATTTATACTACTGTTAATACTTTAAATATAATCGTAACCCACAAAACAATTAAGATATTTATGTATAATATACTGTAACACAATTTCGACATAGAGAGTTTATAGAATTATATAGTAGGAAATTATATATGCATTACATAAGGGAATACCCTTATACATTAACTAGTAAACACGTGCATTGATATTTCAATACTTGATAATAAGATATTCGTAGCACTTTCGTAGACGTTTACGTCTACAGCTTTGCTACGAAGCCTACGAAATGTATATTAATATTACTACTATCAGTCTAAAAAATATTTTGTTTTTATAAAATTATGTAGCTTATAAATATGCTAGGTTAAACATGGTAAAGTTTGACTTTGTATTATAAAAGAAACTAAATGCTATCAGTATTTTATATCAATTACCTATTATATAGCACTAGATCCTGGATAACAGACGACATACTTAAAATCTAGAACACAAATATTAAAATTACACAACAAATGTTATGCGTATAAACATAAATAACGATTAAAAAACTTAATTGGGTCTCATAAAGCGATAATGTGGAACGTACCGAAATGAGAGAGAGGTGAAAATATAGTCTTAACCTACATAAACACGTTCGAACAATATGCTTCGTTGACCGGCGGCCGGCATGCGACCGTGTACGATAGAATGGCGGGCACACTTGCTAGATCATTTTTATAGAGAATTTACTTTGCTTTTTTTGTAAATAGTCCTATATTGAGGTATACCGGCTACTTACTTTGCCTATGTAAGCGTCCCGCTGCCGGTCAACTTGCAGGTTTATTTTAATCAGTTTGTTTTAATTCCTCAATGCATAAAATGCATTTTTTGTTTTATTAGACGTTCGGAGTTATGGTAATTGATAATGGTATACATAACAGGTTCATTAAATTTTCTAATTACAATAAAATATAAGAGTAAGACAAGATAACACTCCTAAAAAAACGACCTTACTGAAAATATCATTATCATGAAGTCACACTTCAACATCTACCAAACTAAAAACAACAAAAACCTTAGCGCTTTACCCTAAAATACATTTATATTACTCTTAAGGACATAAATTCTACAAACCACGAAAAAAGCGTGTCCTAAAATTGTTATCGATTTATTTCTAGCTCAAGTAGTAAAGTGTTCCCTCCATCACGAGGCACACGGGTGCGCTGGCCGCTAGCCGACGTTGCCGCCCATTGGAGCTGCCGTCACTCTCCTCACTCGGTTCCGTTAACAAAACATAACCGGACGACTACAACCTCCATTCACAAACAAAAACAACTTTAAAATATTCCCAAGACATTTTAAATTTCACAAATACTTATGTAAAGTGGAAATGAGTGTAAAAAATAACAATTTACGTAAATAATTCGACTAATTTCCGGGATTCGTGCAGTCCTGTTACGGTCTAGATATTATTCATTTATACTTAGTCATTGTGTGCATGTGATTGTGTTTTGTTATGGCTGCTGAAGAAACTATGCCTGCTGCTGTGGTAAGACTACAATATTATTTTACTAATTACATATTAATATTGAAGAAGTAATTATGAATTATAATGAGGTGTTAGTAGCTCAAGTATATTAAGAAACCTTCAAATGCGTGCATACACGGTGTTACCTGTTGATAAAGCAGTTATTCTACCAATGGTATTACTGAGAAGTTTCTTATAGAGACGTTTTTAAATATCATTCTAGGCCTTTCAATTCGTATAAGTAATCATTTCTCTTCCCTGGCTACTAGATCCTTAGTTAAATAGAATAACTAAATTACTTTAAACTGCGTCAAAATATGTTGAGTTTAACTCCGTTTGATAACAAATTTTAATTTTAAATCTAGACCACTGCAGTATTTTTTAATGCAGATAATAAAATATGGACCATAAACATAAAACATTAAATTGTAGTACGAGAATATTTCGTGTAATTGTTGTTTTATAGAATTAACAGTTGATTAGTTATAATATATCGTTCGAGCGATCTTTTTATACATCTATTCAATATGTTAGTCATCGTTAAAGTATAGGTGAATTTAATTAAAATTCTAGCTAGGTGTTTGTACTTATGAGAGTTGTGATAATTTGATACCGTTTTTCAGGCATTTTAATTTCTAACAACATTTTCTTTATGACAAAAAGGTGGCAGTGTATAAATCTTTCTGAAGTTAATAAGACGAATATAGTATAGTTAGTTTGATATAAATAATAATATAACTTTTCCCATATTATGAGTAATATAAATATGAGTAAAAACAAAGAAAATGACTTCCACAAACTTCAAATCACATTCAAGGTCCACAATCAAATCTAAGTTAGCATCGATAAAGCATTCGCTATAATTATGTGTGACTAAATAATTTTCTTTATGACTAACAACGAGTGAATCATTTATTTTCACCACTTATAACTTTACTTATAAGTTAGGCGTCGTGACTAGCGTAACTTAGTCACGGCAAGGGCCAAAGCTCGTTAAACCTTATCTTAGGAACATCTAAGTTATACCTAAGTTGAAAACAAAACATTATAACGATCGTGTTCGTGAAGTGCAGTCAACGTATAACACTACTAGTCCATTGAAATGTTACAATTTGAGGGCCGAATATTGCATTTATTAGAGGACGCAATTTTATTTTTGGGACATGTAGGGGGGGTCCATAGAAGCTTAACTTGAAGTTTGTGGGGTCGCCACTCTTGTCCCCCGGCCGCCATCTTGGAAAAGGGGGTGGAAACACTTTTTTCACTATATCTCGGAAACTATGCGTCTTACAATAAAATTGTGAAAGCATAATTTGTAGCAAATTATTTTGCCTACAAATATGTTTAATAACTTTTTGCCCTAAATTAACAATTAAAAAAGTTATAAGCAAAAAAGTGCGATTTCTTTTATAAACATTTTCTTTATTGCTATATAATTTTTTTTAACGACAGCCGCGCGGATGTATGTATGAGGTTAAGCCACGCTTGCCGAGGTTGTTCTGTGGATGGGTGACCATCTTACACATATCGAGTTCCTCCGTGTTTCGAAAGGCACGTTAAATTGTGGGTCCCGGCTGTCATTTTCAAAGATCTTTGACAGTCGTTAACAGTACTCAGAAGCTTGGAAGTCTGACAACCAGTCTTAACCAAGGGTATTGCTTTATATCCCAGGTAACTGGTTTGTGGAGGTCAGATAGGCAGTGGTTCCATGTAAAACACTGGTATCCAGCTGCATCTGGTGAGATTTGAATTCGATTCCAACATAGTTTGGAAAAAAGGCTAAGCTGACATGTCTATATACAAAAAAAATACCTCAGACCAATCTGGTAGCGTATTTTTCGAGGAAAATTTTTCTCTATAATTTTTTCAGTTTCATTCATTAGAAATTCAGTAACAGCGCTCCGAAGTAGACCGAATTCGGAAAGAAATGTTTTGTTGAAAAAATTGCACTTTTTTGCTTCTAACTACTTTATTTATTAATTTAGGGCAAAAAGTTACTAAACATATTTGTAGGCAAAATAATTTGCTACAAATTATGCTTTAACAATTTTATTGTAAGACGCATAGTTTGCGAGATATAGCGAAAAAAGTGTTTCCACCCCCTTTTCCAAGATGGCGGCCGGGGGACAAGGGTGGCGACCCCACAAACTTCAAGTTAAGCTTCTATTGACCCCCCCTACATGTTCCAAAAATAAAATTGCGTCCTCTAATAAATGTAAATCTCATGTAACATTTCAATGGACTATACGTACAATGATCTCGGTTATATTGGACACTAGTGTAAGTAGGTTTTTCAATGTAGCATAGTTTGAGACGCATATGTAAAAATACATTAAAATGTTTGATGTACTCGTACTTTGAAATTATATTTAAATAAATTGTAATTTCAATGTATTACTGATATTGAGTTGATAGATAACGTGTTTCTAATTACAACTCGCTTTTGAAAATATCATTGTATTCCAGACTCAAATCATTTGTATCTAATGACTCGGTGGGAACTTAGTTGCATATTGAATATTCTTTGATAATTTCTAGCAGCATAGTAGTAAGATCATCGTGGCCCACTGCCAATCAATCAACCACGTGGTGAGTTCATGAATGAAGCTATAGACAGTGGTATCAGTTGATTGGGAGTGGGCGGCGGCGGGGGCGCGCGGCGACCAGTCTGCGGACGGTCCGGGGCGAGGGATGTCGCGTCGCCCGCACCCCCGACCGCGCCTACTCTCGCGTCCTTGCCGGCAGGCCGCCGAGCCCGCACCAGCGCCTGACCCGACCCCGCCACAGCCGCCACCTGTCACCGACAACCCGCAATCTGACGATGAACGGGAGCCTGGCGACTGGCGCTCATCCCGCCCGGCAACACCACCGCAACGCACTGATGACGTCTCCGAAGGCTCTGAGGCCACTGCCCGACCGACCAGAACGGAACCAGCCTCTCGATACGCTAACCTCAACTATTGGAAGGCCAGACGCGTCACATTCTATCGTAATGGGGATCCTTTCCATCCTGGAGTGGAGTTCCGCTTCAAACCGGGCAGAGATTTGGCATCAATGGATGCGTTGTTGGATAGACTGTCGGAGAGGCTGGAGCTGCCCAGAGGAGCGAGGTTCATCTTCGGCATGGACGGTGACAGAAAGTACCGGCTGGAAGAACTCGAGGATGGAGCATCCTATGTCGTCTCCTCATACAAGACATTTAAGGTAACTTATCTTTCATCTGACGCTGTATTGTTAACTACCATGTTATTTGACAACTGGTGATTGATAACAGCCTTTGTCCTCGTCTAGTTAGTTATGACTTATTTGCAAGACTTAGTTGCGTGTGTTACTCATATGATAGAGCTAGTACGATCTGATAAACGCGATACCGTATTATTATTTTATCTGATGTCGTTTAACAAACGTAACATACGTTGTTTTCTCATCCTTTTAGTTCTTATGAAACTAAATAAATAGTCCGAAAATCCATAAACCACAGTTGTTCCAATTTAACTATAGATTTTTACGAACAACCGCTGCGTTTAAAAAACACTTGGCAGCTCACAACGACTTACGTGACATAATGCCGATAGAAATCGTTTCTTCTGACCTCAATTGTTTTTCAGTAGCGCAAAATGAATTCTTCAAAACTCGCTAGCGCTACCTGCTGTGTACGTCTATAACTAAATAATAACTTCGCAAACGTATCATTAACACCTGCTCTAATTCTAAACGCAAAAATTATTCAATTATAACCGTTCGTGAAACAATTACGTGTTTCGTTACATTTCGTGGAGTGTCGTAGGGCCACGGCCTTGCAGATGTGGGTCGCAGGATAAGGGCCACGCACCTCCGAGACTCACTATTTGCATTTTGATTACACACACCAAACTTTTGTTTTGCCGATAACAACTAATTGCAACTAAATTACTTTTATACTAAACATTTACTAAGTGAGGAAATTGATGAATATTTGGAGGTCCGAAAGCTGAGATTCGCGTGTTAGTTTTCATTTGTAATTAAAGTTATTTGCTTTTCTGAAAGTAACAATCATCATTATGTCGTTTGCTGAACTAATTTGCGAGAAATTGAGTTTATGTTTTAGTCTAGTATTTAATAAAATAGAGGTTAGACGTTAATAATATATTGCCCCTGCTATTAACGTATTCACTATAATAATTAAAATAACATACACGAAATTAAGGCTGTAGACGTTTTGAATTATAATAACTAATATCGATTTTATCCTTATTCCTTTAACTTAATACATACCCAAATTAAAACCTAAAACAAATCTAAAATCATATAAATACTAAAGAAATTAACAACGATTTCACATAAACAAATCAAAGCACAAAAAAAGAAAATACGGGCCGTAATCACTCCATTATCGACGGAGCACGCCTTCAAACGGCGTCGTGTCAAATGCCTACGACCTTACACCGTGTAGCCAACGACATCAACGGGGCAATGCACCACCTTGCACTTATAATGCATCAAGGCAACGCGATTAACACTGAGGTTTTATATCAACACTTTATAGTCTGTGGAAAAAGTTTACGTGTCCCCTTATCTATGGTTTTATGTTTTGAATGTGGAATACTGATGAGTTTGACGTATGAACTTTTTGTTTTGTTTTATGATTATTTAGATAGTTTAACACCATCGTTCTTACATCTAAAAAGAAAAGCAGGGCAGAATAGTTTTACATAATTAAGGTAACGGTATACTCAAGCCGATGACAGGATTTCTCTGCGATACACATATATGCGAATCCAGAAAGATCATTAAATATTTCAATTAGCTAGAGCTATTCGAAAGTTCCATTGCTGGTTCCTTTGGGATACTGGCGAAACTAACGCGTTACTTGTTCCTTTGTATAAGTATCAATAGTACTGTCATCATAGAGACTTACATTTTATAGCACTAGGCATAATAACATTAATGTTTATACTTTGCGATAACTTCCATTACATATCCGTAACACAATACGCCTGTCATAAAAAAAAATAAAAAATATAATAGTCTTTATATATTTAAATGAGTCTAATACAATAAAATGATATAAAATATACCAAGGACGTTACTGCGCCACATTGCGCTAACGTAATCTATTTAACTGTCATATCAAACACATTTGATACTCATACGAGCATAATAAAAATATATGAAAAAATACTTCCAGTTGTATAGCATTCGTAGAAGTTATTGAAGCGGTAAATAAGAACGGTCGTTTTTATATCGCATGTTGTTTTGTTCCAACAAAAGACATCAACGTTGAAATTATAATTCTTCTAACAAACAAATGTAGGCTCGAGAACATTATATTTAGGTACTTGCCCTTTGGAACCACAAATATTTATTTAAAAAGATTATTAAGTTTGTGCTTCAGTCAGTTTGATGACGCTAGTTCCTGGGTATTGCGTAGGATGCATCAATTGAGAGCTCGGGTATAGTTATATGGTATAAAGACACAGAAAATTGAGTTTTACATGATTGATGTATGTAAATGTTTATTGTTCGAAAAAATATCCTTTTCATAAATACTATGTTTGTCAAACGGTTTGATCTATTTAGTACCCTTATTTTAAAATCTCTTTTGTATCCACTAAAGTCATAGTACTAACTCAATGTTTAGTGAATATATTATAATTTACTAAACAAATATGTATTAATCAATCAAAGTCCAGCAAACACTTTAAACAAAGTAATACATCTTCTTACTCAATAAAGGCTTTAAAAACATGTACAAGGAAGTCGTAAATAACCGAGATAAGATTTGTAAGGACATAATGAAAAAAATATAAAGCTGACTACTAACGTGAACAGTTACTTGTAACGTAAAGCGCTTGCGAATGCTCGACGCTCAGTTCAACGAAAATCTTAAGATCGGAAAAGTTTAAAATGATAATCATTTGTGTTTAACACGATTTAAAGTTTTATTGACATAAAATATTCATATAATAATAGTTTTATAGTAGTTCAATTAGAGAAATGATTGTAGCTAAAAATTTGTCCTAATTTTAGGCAATTTTCTAAAATTTCATTTAGCCTGTATGAATCAACTAGCCAAATTTAGCTTAGTTAGTGTAGCTAGTAGTAAAACTATTGTCAGAATTGCCTCAATAATTTGGAATATCTAACAAAAACGACCTCGGTCCCCGATATAATTAAGACAGCCTTCTTTGTATAAGCGAATGTCGATCGAGAGTACGTTGTTACACGCAAATAGCCACATATGTCTTTACCTTATTTATTAACTCGAGTGACCCACTTTGATATTCTCGCATCGTTAATTTGCCTGTAATGTTATTAGAGCTATTATTCATACAACGTTACTGTAATGCATACTTTATCATGAATTATTATAGTAGTGTATAAAAAATTATATTTCTTTTAAAAAGGCGGGTCTTTTGTGGGTGTGTAGACGTCAGAAGAAATGCAGGACAAATAATAATTTGTTATATGAATGATTATTGTAAGTAGGTTGATAAACTTTGTTTAAGATTGTGTATAGATTAGTGGTAGACATTTTTTATGTGATTAAACTTACAGTGAGATTGATCGCAATTTTTTCTAAGTTTCTGTAAGTACACACAACATAAACGAATTGTGTTTTTTATGTATTCTGTAGGAACAAACACAAATACAATTCATGGCTTTTCGGAAGTTTGAACAACTTTAACACTAGGTTGAAGACTAACCATACGATAAAATAAAATAAAATTAAAATCGAATGCATGACTATAATATTAATGAAAAAAATATGTATGTATTATAATGTTGTACATCCAAGAACAAAAATAATACTTAAATCTTATCTTTGCACTACAAAGTCCTACAAGTCTCCTTACTTTGTTTCAAGTGAAACATTGTATCGTTCAAAGACCTGAGACCTAGATTCCACATATCACATGTCAGCAGGAGTAAAAACCGACTGTCATCAACGCCATCGATAAGGATTGAATAAATGAATAGTAAGTTAATGCTGTAATACCTACTCTTTGTTGTAGGGCTGTAACTGCACTCTTTTACTATGCGTTTAGAGCACAGCTTACATTAAGTTTTTACAAAGAAATACTATACAATTTAGAACATTCTCTCTCGTTAGATTCCTATGTTAAACTCGTTAGAGTTGGTTATAAAAATAAAGTATAGCTTATGTGGGATTGGTAAAAGAAAATAAGAATAGTTGATAGTCTAGCGTCTAAATTTTGATTACGAAGTGGACTGTTATGAGTTTTTGTATCGGTGATAAAGGAATTCATCAAGGTTAGGCTTTTTCTTATTAAGTTTAATATAGAATACACTCTTACTTAGATTACGTCTTTTAGAGCTGGTTAAGAACATTTGTCTCTGTGCCTTCAGCATTTAGAGGCTTTTTAATAGGTGATTTGCAATATCTTTTCCATTAATTAATTTGAGTAGGAGGTAAATTTCCGAAGCTTATTGTTAAAATCGTTAATTGCTGTCGGTGGAATAAAGCATGGGAGGCATTATTTGATATATTTTTTTAAATTGTTTGTTTTTTTTACGAAAATCGTCATCCCTAATTCAGTGTATGTGTGACCATGTACTCATTGCCGGCTATATAGTCGACTCCACGCGATTATTCGTTACTTGGTAGTTTCTCTCAAGATGGCTATCGTGAACGTGGCGTAAATAATTCAATTTATTTTTTACAACGACCCTCATAAAAGTCACAGTTATTGAGATTTTGCGATTAGCACCGGTTTCGGTTTTACGATGTCATGCGAATTTTTGATTTATGAGGTTAGATGATGGTGTATATCTACAGAGTGTTTTAGGCATTTATTTAAAAATCGTAACCTTGTAACGGTTGCCGTGAGCAAAAAGAAATGAAATAAATGCTTCGAATGATATCACTACATAGTATAAAACAAAGTCGCCCATTTTGTCTGTAGTCCCTTCGTATGCATAAAACTTTAAAACTACGCAACGGATTTTGATGCGGTTTTCACTAATAGAAAGAGTATTTTCTCCGACAGGTTTTTATATATAATTGAAATACATTGAAACTATATTAGCTGAGTTATAGCGATTTATGTCCAAGAAGTCAGAAAAAAAATCTAATTGAAGATTGCATTTGTGCGTGCGCCGCTTATACCGTTGGATACAAGTAAGAACAATGTATAGCAAAAACATTGGTCTTTATTAGTTCTACAAAAAAGTCCGCGATGACATATATCCAGCTTTTTTATTTAAGTCACAAAAACTACTTTTCTGTATTAAAAAAACATTTAATTCGTTGGGTGATGTTTAACTGGTGATATAACCAATAATACATATATCCTTATCAAAATAAGTAAGTTCATCATCACGAGCATTTAATTTAGATTATTTTTGCAGTTTACAGTGTGTTATTTAGACATATAGTTTAGGAGATATCACGATATTAGTATTGCGGCACGGTACGGGCCGGCCGCGGCGGCGGGGGCAGCGTCCCTATAAATAGCGCGTCGGCGGCAGCGGCTCCCCATTAGCACTTTGAAATTGAAAAATTATTTCAGTGTTAGATAGTCCATTTATCGGGGAAGGCTATAGGCTATATATCATCACGCTACGGCCAATAGGAGCAGAGTGAGGGTAAAAAATGTTACAAAAACGGGGAAAATTTTGATCCGTTCTATCTTATGTGACGCAAGCGAAGTTGCGCGGGTCAGCTAGTTACTTATAACTCTATAAAGCTACTCTCGACTATTTTGTTTTAAACTAATTATGAAATAGGATCATAACTTCAAGTAATAAACATGAAAAGTCCCTTTCTCTAATCAAAAGGCATACAATACTTTTCATTCGAAAACAAACATGTAGCCATTAGCCGTAGCGCATCGTAGCAGTTCGTAGCACATTCGTAGCATCATCATCCTAATACCGGTGATTACAGTACATTAAAAAATCGAACTTTATTACTTGAAGAAACTATTAAAGAGATAAGAAAATGTAATAAAAGCTTTCATATAGTTAGGATAATGCGGCTTTAACGATATGGGTGCGGCTTATACACTGTACAGTCACGATGTATGCATACAAAGATTTATTACAAAAAAGAATAAAAATGTGAATGCAAATTAAAATGAAATAAACCCCAAGTGGATTAAAATGTAGTAAAGTTTTAATTGAGTGAAACGTTTTTGTTTCACTGTAGACTTTTAACTGCATTCTTTAATTAGCTCAAGTTGTTGCTTTTTAATATTTTTACTTTATAATATGTCGTAAAATTTTATAAAGTATATTTTCTTGTACAATACTTTAAATTGTATGGAGCTGAATACTTGTTTATACGCCTTTTTATGCATTGGTGATTTTGTATTAATTCTTACTAATATTATATGCGAAAATAACTCTGTCCATCTGTCTTTTCTTTTTGCCTAAATCATTGAACCAATTTGGATGAAATCTTGTACAAGGAAAGTTTAGAACTAGAGACAGTACATAGGAGGTTTAATCACGAAGTCTTACGGGTACGATACTTATGCGGGTAATAGGATATTAATAAAAACAAAGACTCACTTTTTTTAAGTACTATTCTTATTCTATTGCGAAGCCTTGACAATTATCCACTGCACTACACCATGTCCTATATAGGCACTGTTAAACAAGTGTTTTAATAAAAAATAAATTTGAAGAATTTATTTTAATCATAAATTATGCAAAGTGCCAGTGACATCATCATCGAAATGTCAATAATAAAAAAAATTGTGAAATGTCAATACATTTAAATAAATTCGATTCGAGAGTATTCTATGTAGCATGCAAAGGTTCTCACATGTTCTTTCAAACACTTTTTCCGTGTATCATGTAAGTAAAGTTGTAGGAAATGTCTAAATTGCAGTTTTGTTCCGTTGTACGTCGTTCGTGATTCAGTTCGGACCGTGTCGAAATTGTAAACTCTATGGATGGTCGATCTAAATGAGGGATATAGGTCAAACGTGTGCTCTTCGATACACTGACTTAACAAGTGTTGCTTGCAATTTTTGTATTAAACTTTGTTGCTAAATATCTTGAAACAATGTTTGTTTTGAAAGCATTATTCGTAACGAACTGATAATGCCCTTTAGTTTCTAGTAGTTGTTTCTTAATGTCAACTCGTTGATTATGTTTTCAAAACAATATAATATCCTTAACTTCTATCGTTATAATTGCTTAGGTAGAGTTTAATATGGGAAATGTGACCGATGATCCCTTTTTTTATACATTTATGAAGTAAACTCACAACCGCCATGTTGAAAGATTGCATGCCCAGTAATTATAAAAAATAGCAAACTAAGTATTAACATAAAACAATAATTTCCCTATAAACGGCATGCAAAAGACCCCGTAAGAATAGGAAATAAAAAAACCTAAGAACCATTTAAATAAATACGACACACTTTGCAAACTTTAATTAAGGTTTACGTCAATTATAATTCTCGACTTCGAATGATTACGTAAAGCTTCTATAAAATGGATCAAGGTTGGCGACAATCTTTCTTGTTTACGTTACCTTTAATGAGTGGCCGAAAATCGTTATCGGCTCGCGTGATCGACCACTCCTGGGCATAACAGCTAATAATTACGTCACGTAAAATATAAAGAGCTTTAGCCAAACGTCTGGCTTGATGCATATCTGACTGTACTTTAGTTACATTGCGTGGATTCTACTGAGAATGACCTTGGCACCCCCCGCTCGACGTTTCCCTCCACCGTCGTATGAAATTTTCGAATAGTCTGCTCCATCCAACCGTGGTATTCGTACCTCTGATATTAAGTGTAATATAAAACTTATTACGTACCTATAGGGTATCATCTCGCGTGTCCTTCGCGTGTCTGTTAAGCCGTACCGTTGTTGTGGAAGGCTTTTGTTTTGTTGGTACTGCAAATTAGTCAGCTGTTGTGGGCCTAGTACCATGCATGGTCGCTGAGAATAACGACGTGTTCCTTTATTGCGAATAAAAAGAGATTTTAATTAATTCTTAAATAATACGAAAAGCATAGAAGAGATTAGATCGTGATAAGAAAATCAGTGTCAATAAAGTGCGGTTGATAAAACACTTCATATTTTCAAGTTCATCGAATTGAATCGATTGTTTTATGACCTACTTTTTGTCTGTTTGGTGAATTTGAAGTAAACATTTTGGTATGTAAATAAAGCATATTTTTTGCAATATTAAATAGTTTATTAACGAATTTGAATATATGAATAAAAAGCTCTTCACTACGTAAAAAATAATTTATTCAAGTGTACAATTTTAATATCATTTATTAAATTACGGAGCTAAACCAATAATTAACTTGAACCCTACATAGAATACTTTGTATCTAAATACAATTTGCTCCACTTACCGACAATAGCCTCGACAATATCGCGTTTACTCCGCACAATAAAAATACATAATTATAAAATAATACGACGTTACAACGAGTGCTCAAGCTATTAAAGTATTGAGATCACGCCATGGTAAATAATAACTATAATGAAGTTTTCATATTATCGTACATAGCCATATATAAGGCGTACACATTTGCGCGTGTTTCAATCTCAGAATGACTATACAGTTGCCGTGGCCCACTTTTTATTAAAAAAGTAAGTTATTTTTTTCTCTGTGGCCAGTGTGATTTATGCAGTGCATTTGCAATCAAAGACCTCTGCGGTAACCGTGTTTGTTTCTTAAAGAAAAAAGTTACGTAGTAATTGTTTTTATTTGTGGTCAGTGTGTGGTAAGGAGAGCTAGATTTAAAAATAAAAATGTTTTGTTTCGACTGTGGAATACATTAATCTTTAACTTAATCAAAAATGTTCCAGATTCAAGTTATTATAAACTCAATTGATTGTGACGTAATCATAATTCCTAAACAGCAACGTTTACAATCTATTTACCCATCACAAGCGTGTTCGTTGTATTTGTAAAATATGGAATACCTACCGATCAAACTATTTATCTATTAAAGATAAAGTAACCATAATAATTTATGAAACAAACATATAAATTGCAGACGTTATCAAAAATCCTTACAAACGAATAACTCTGGACGTGCAAATCGCGTATCTTAGTGTTTAATGTAAGTTTATGCAAATGTATGTTGGTCGGACCGGACAAACGTCACCGTAACGTTAGAACTATCACTGTATGCAAATGTACTGCATAATAACACGAAGACTTAACCATTAGGTACTTGAACTTGACTCGAGGTGCTGAACGCAAGTGACATTTTCATAAAAGTCTTTGACTCTCAAGCTGCTAACAAACAAATATGTTGTTTTAACTGAAATGTATTTTAAATGAGTTATATCTAGATAAAGTATTTTTTTATCCTAACTAGATCTTTAATAACCAGTTTAATAAAGTATTGCGACAGAAAGATAAGCAACTATTAAACGAGGGTTTAGTCATGGTCTCAATACAATATATGCGTTGAACATTTACGTTTACCTTTCTGAATGGGTCCTAATAATATCACCTAGTATTGCGTTAACGGTTAGAAACGTGAATAGTATAGACACCAGCCCAATGATTAGACACAACTAACAGTTTTTAAACTAACGTTTTTAAACTCTCGCGACTTGTACACATAATATTATAATAATGCAACGGGTCTTATACGCGATTGAAAATTTTTAAGGGCCTCAAATAAGGTATCCTAACCTTAAGTTTTTAAACTATCGTGGGTTGTATACACGTTTGTAGAATAATATAGGTCGATACAATTTGGTAATAAAAATTCAAAGAAATCGTTCCTTCATACGTAATCAACATCATGTTAATCGTTCAAACAAATAATCATTTACGATAAAAATCATATACCTACCTAACAATAAAATAATCATGAAGTGTCTTATCAACCTTTTTATTACAGCTTTACCAATCAATTTCTCTAAAAACATGTCAGTGATTTGCACTCAATAAACTGTAGCTTCGAACATTAGTGTATCGTGCTAGGGGTTTGTGTGGAAGTTAAGGGACAGTTACGAAGGTGTGGCGCCCGAGCCGTTACCGGTGGCTGCAAGCTGCTGACACATCCATGTTGGACAGCGAGGAAGAGTCGCCTTTCGTCGTCATATCGCTACCATCTTACACACACGAACCGATCGTAAGTTTATACATACAATAAGACCGCAATGAAAACGGCATGAAAATTATTGAGTGATAGCAATGTATGCAACTGTTACCATTATTATTTGATTAGAAGTTTTTTAGCTTTACTTAAATTTTGGTGTCGTTTCTCAGTGCAGCTGTACTAAATGTGTAAAGTCTGTCCAAAGACATTAATGATTGCATTGTTAATCCGTCGTCTTTTCTTCTTCTCTCAAAACTTGTTTCCCGATATGGGTTTTGAGGCTAGTTATAACATCGTAAGTAGCGTAGACAAGTGCTACGCTTTTCGTAGACCTTCACTTTGACTACACTATAGCGATAAACATTCTGAAATCAAATTTTCCAAATACTAGTATATAAAACACATTACAGACTAATAATAGAAATTGGCAGCACTACGTAGTCCTTCAAAAGTTGGCAAATATCTAGAAATTCTAGCATTTAACTTACATCATACATTACAAGGTACTTCATATCCGCATGCCGTGCTAAAGCTCGTTTAATTTCCACATGAAAAATCTTTGGATATATTTCCTAGATCATTACTGAGTCCTACAAAAGCCATTTGTGGGGAAATAGAACAGCTAATGGCGGCTTATCAATAACATAATCCAATGTTTTTCTTGAATATTCAAACGTTGCGTGTCCAGTTCGCAAACGTTGCGTAAAGTGCGGCTAATATTACAAATGCTTTAATGAATGCGTAATATTTAAATGATTTCGGTGTTTGTTGTTGCTAATGGTAGTAATTAAGTATTCGTTGATAAAGAAATGTATTAAGAACTTTAATTTAGACGATGACGTCAATTGAATACGAGTGGGCGACGATGTGTTTAGAATTCAAGTTTAGTCGAGCTTTGCTGATGCTATGGAGGCTTGTTTACCGTACGATTGTTAATCGTAAGCAAAATTTAACTATAGAGTTTACCGATGTTGAAATGCAAACTAGCAATTAAATAAAGTATACGTGGTATAGTGAATATAAGTAGATGTACAAAAAACTTTCTTAAGTAAAAACGCGATATGAGTTGGCAACCAAGTTTTTAATATCCATAATTTTATGCGCGACTGTAAAACATTAAACAAAATGTAACTCTCCTAATTCAACTTCCTTATGGACATGAAATACAATTTTCCAAGTAAACGACAAATTGACTAACATTTTCAGACATATTAATTTCAAACACCGCAGTCCACTTGTTATGCAGCAATTTGAGACGTGACCTCGCTCGACGGCTCCCTTGCTCACACGTGTTAGACGATACGTGTGCGCGGGCCACGTATTGTGGACCTGCGAAATTATACACCACAGCCCTCGATCCCATTGAATGCAGAACATTCGCGAGGGGGCGGGGAGGTCAATCTAACTGGTTACGTTATTCTAATTGCACGCACAGACTCGCGATAAAGTCTGTCCTTGGGGGACGGTCAGTACCACCGGCCAAGGACTTCGGAATAATTTGGATGAAGCAGGGTTTGTGTTTACGCGGCCAGTGGTCGGTCGAACGTCAGCCGCGGCTGTCACCGGGTCCTTGTGCCAGCTGTAGCAAAATACCGCGAGTTAAAGTTCGCTATTGCACGAACGACGACGAAGAGTTGAGGGTATCTGTCATGGTGAGACTTTATGTTTATTTACTTTATCGTATTTCATCACATTTCTTTTAATGTCTTTCTTCTTTTCACATAACATGATACTTCTTTATTGGACGGGTATTGGTGAATAGTCAAAACGCGTAACTACTGAATTCAGAGCTCCAAATATTCGAAAACTTAAGACAACGAGTCCACTCGCTATTAGAATCCTACGTTGTACTTAGACTTAGTTTGTATTCAATCAAAATGTAGTTTTGTATTCAATCTACAGTTGATGAGTCTTTCATTGCAGCGTTAATATTCCAGTACGACTTTTAACAAATAAAACAAAAGTAACTTGCATTTGTTTTCTATTGTCTAGTTATCTTGGTACTTACTTCTAACAATGTGCCACCAAATAATGTCCATAACGTAACATTGGGGTCGCATAACAAAAGTAGGTTAAAAGCGGTTACATTCGCGGGAAACTAAAAAATAACGGTCAGCGTGGACGAAACGGAAGCAAGGGAATTTACCAAACAGCCATAAAATTCTGAATAATTCCACTTTCGTCGTTTCATTCCTGACACGGGATTAAAAACTTCAACAATTACGCCATTTTTTGTTTGCTTCGTGGAAAAATACGGTGCATAAGACAATTAACTTGAGTACAAAAGAACCTGATGGGACATTTCAAGCATTATCATTTGCATGCGTAACCTTGTAAAGTCTAGCGAGTAGAAGAAATTCGCTATTCCTCGTGAAGTTCATAAAATAAAAGATATGGTTCGGTTCAAATGCACGTCAGTAAAATTTCGCCTATTGTTACAGTTTGCACATTTATCAAACAATGAATTTGTGTCAGGGGCACAGGGCCTCGCGTTTAGCCTCCATATAACTCTAAAATCATTGAAAGTCTAAGCTTACTCTGACATAATCATAAAGCCCGACGATTTATTGACCAAATTAAAAGGAATGTTGTAATTTTCGACCTAAAGTTTAGTTGAATCGGTCTCTCGGTGACCCAAATTGTTTGAACCGTTTTAGGTTTATTTTTGGTATTTAGTACGCAAATGTAATGGCAGGTATGCGTGGCTATATAGAAATAGCTTGAAATAAGTCATTCATACAATTTTAACTAGCTAATCAAGGACTAGAAACCTGAAAAGGTTAGGGTGCAAATTTTTGCGTATATTGGAACTCGTAACATTTCGGACTTTCTACAATTTAGTAGTGTGTGTACATTGATAGGTTTCGTATTTAATACTTTTGTTTTATCATCGTAACAAGTTATTGTTTTTGAACCAGAAAAATTCATATCTCGCCGTCGCGACGATACCGAGTGAAAAGAAAATGCTTAAGGTAATCAACAGAGGCATGAGTTTGCCGCACTTAAAGCTATGCAATATAGTGATAACAGGTGAAAATCAATGAACGCTTGTACAAACATGCACTGCTCTAGACAGATATTTACCACTAATTAGATTGCTACGTTTGTATTCCTCTATTTTTAAGTTTCTTCTTTCTTGAAGCTGCTTAGCGCGTGGTCTCGGCTGTTCAAAGACCACCCCTTCTCTATCAAATTGACTTAGTCTTTCAAGATAGTTCTATAATGTATCGTGATACTGAACGCAAGTCAAAATTCTTGTACAGACATTTCATTCATAGTATCAGTGTTTATAAAGCCAACATCAACGAAATACTAATACGAAATTAATTATAAATTGACTTATAGATCATTGGTCGTTCTACGCTGCAAACCAGGTCTTGTATATTCACAGCAGTTTAGAGATCGAACGCGCTGACATCTATTTTCTTCTTTTACCTACTTTTTTCCTTAACAATTTATAAAATTTTCACATAAGACGTATTACTGATGTATATTTTTCAATATACAGGCAGCAAGTTACGGCAAAAAGAACGGCATGTGGTACGGTGGGACGACAACTGGTACGAGCGCGTGGTCGAGAGCGGGGACGCGCAAGCAATCGGTCGCAGAGTCTGATGCACCCCCACCTGGTGGCGGCAAGCCCGCCAGTGGTCGTGTCATAAGGATTATTAATAATATGGACCACTCTATACAGGTAATCAGAAAGTAATTTAGAGTTTGTGTTATAGAGCATTCGCTAGACCGTAGTTAATGATTTTTTTTAGGAAAACGAGAATAAATTGCGATTTGTTTATTCTCTTTTTAGAAAAGTGCTGATTGGTCATTCGTTCCTGATAGTTATTATGAGCTTTTACTACTAAGTTTGTCACTAGTACTCACTTTTTTAGTATAAATCTATTAGTTAGATATTATTAAATGTACCGGTCCTCTCTGCTTAATATAGCCTACAGTCAAACTAAAAACAAAATACCATCAAGTAATTAAAATGAGTTGAAAGGCATTACTTCCCTAGCTTTGTTATTTATCACAGATCGTACAATCGCTGTAAATGCGAATTCACGGTACCGGTGAGCCGTAATATTACGTTTTCAATGCAAAGGCCTTGGGTAGTAAACACTAGTGATTGGTTAGAAAGGTTTGGTAAATTTCGCCCGAGGCCGCTTTCACTGTTAGTGCCAATACCTAGGTATTAAAGTCCGATCTGAACGTTTACGATATTAGTAGAGAAATTTTCATATGCAACTTTACGTTCGTGTTTTGGAAAATATTAAAATGTATATTAAGTGCCTGTTTATAAGCAATTGCTAGTGTGAAAATTAAGCCGACCCATATAATATGAGTATAGCTAAGCAAAAGTCGATAGTAGGTACTGGCTTTTAGTTAAAACCCTAGTTTAGACAATGTTTTCACAAAACTTAAAATAGCATGAATTATAGGTAAATATAGTAACAAATTGAATGTTGTCTAATCTGTAGGTAGTCTTCCATAATAACACGAACTACTTGCTCATAGATTTGCTAATGGTTAATCCCGCTTTGAAAGTCAGTTGCAGCGAAGTTGTTAGTGGCTCATGAAATAACAATAATATAAGTAAATTCGTAACGAAAAGGTTGGGAAGCTCTGATTTAATTCACAAGTTCATACATAACGCTACAACTGTCGTATTAACAGCAGTGCTATGACGTAGGTAAGAGTTATTATATAAATTGTTTGTATTGCAGTGTCGTGTATTATTAAACCTACGTACAACACAACCTTTTGAAGAGGTTTTAGAAGATTTAGGACAGGTGCTGAAGATGAGCGGCGCTAAACGAATGTACACAATCACTGGACAAGAGGTATTGGGACTTGAACATTTAATAACTTCTAATTATACTTATAATTAGGTACATGACAAAAAACATACAATTGTTAATTTTTTGCGTGGAATTTATTATTATAGTTATGTGGTTCTCAAACTGATTGGTTATATATTTGGGCTATTTGCTTTATGTAAGAAAAGGAATGATCTGTAACTTTAAATTTTTAGAATCTTTATGTTGCACTTAAGTGTACGCAATAACAGAACCACAGGAAATTCAATTGATCTAGCCAGTTTTTTCTATACAGAGCAATTAAATCTATAATAATGATCAATATTTGTAGGTTCGGAGTTTCTCTCAACTCCGCAACGAGTTTGCGGACGTAGAGACGTTTTACTTAGGCTCATTGATGGTCGCACCGGCCTTGAGTCCAGGAGTCAGTGCTCCTTTACCAATCGAGTCACCAATAAGAAGGTAAGCCTTTGCATAATATTGGAAATACAATTTTTAATATATCATTACTTACATAAATATGTGGTAAGTTTGGTAGAAGACCGTTGCCCAGCAGTGGCACAGTAACGGGTTCTTCCCGGGAATGACGTAATAAATTTAAAGTAGATAGGATCCACGGGGAGAGCCGCGAACGAAAAATAGTTTAAATAAGAATAATTAAAAGGTTGGTTGTTATAGATCTAGATCACGGGGCAACGTGGCGGCTCCTCCGATGAACGAGGACATGCGCGGGAGACGCGCACGCAGCAAAAGTCGACCACGAGTGCTTTACGCGCCTGAGGGAGAGATCGTACGGAATTCAGGTACCATCCTCTACCTGATAAATACAACCTTTTCTTTGAGTACCTTTTGCAACCTTTTGGTTAGTTGAACTTGTAAGATTGTGGAAGAATTTTTCGAACATTGACTGTCAATTCAGTTACCAGGCTTAACCGTTAGTGATGAAACTGGCAACGTACAGCATACGTTAACAAAAACATTACTTCACAAATTTAACTGGAGGTTTTTTTGAGGTATAACTATTGTTTCTTGTTTGTTGTCACTAGATTACACTCTGCTAGAAGTGTTGAAGGAGGAGCCGATCAGGGTGACGATCAGAGGTCTCCGGCGCACATTCTACCCGCCCATACACCACGCGCCTATTGACAACACGCCGCCCGACAAGAAACTACAGCTCGACTGGGTGTACGTTAACAATACAAGCATTTTTCACAAACGAATCCTTCTTTTTTCGTATAATTCACCGATTTTTTTGTGATGTCTTTCTCCTCATCGATAGTAAAAAGCGCGGTTGTAGCAGTAAATAACAGTTTGCAATATTTTAATACCTAAACTGCTGAAAAGCTAAAGTTGAAGCAGAATAAATATAAATATCAAGAATAATAGATAAAGGTATTGTTCGAGATATAGACATGGGCGTATATGGGAGTACGGGGTACTTATGAAACACGTTTAAATTGCGTCACTTTTGGACGACTAGAGCTCACAATATTGAGACCGCTTGAATAACCGAGTTTCTATTAAAATTTAAATGTCCTCAGTTACGGTTACCGCGGCGCTGACACCCGCCGCAACTTGTGGGTGTTGCCGACGGGCGAGCTGCTGTACTACGTGGCCGCCGTGGCGATCATGTACGACAGAGACGAGGAATCACAACGACATTACATCGGACACACCGAAGATATACAATGGTAATATACAAGCACGACTTAATAGTCCATGCTGAAATTCTATTCAAAAATTTGTTAAAACAGTATCGTAGTTTTATCATTGTGATGACCTAATATTTAGAAAACTGGTTAAAAAACAATCATGTACGTCGGCTTGACTTCAAGGATAAGCCGATTGCTGATTGACGCCAAGCCGTCAAGAAATGGCTGGCAAGCCTTGGCTATACACGAGATCGATTTGTCTGCGTTGCAGTAGAAATTAGTAGAGAATTGAATATAAAGAATATGAAAAGGTTCAAGATATTTTAGATCAGTTTACGAATTGATAGGTGCGCTACGAGGCTCGGGCCTTAAGTCATGTGAACTTTATAAATTCTCTAACACGACAGCAAAATTTACATTGCGTAAATGATAACTTTGTTGTTGTCAGTATGGAATTGCACCCGTCCCGCGAGTTGGTGGCGAGTGGTCAGCGCGCGGGGCGCGGGCGTCGCGCACAGGCTCACGTGCGGATCTGGAGCACGGACACCTTGCAGACGCTGCACGTGTTCGGCATGGCGGAGTTCGAGGCTGGCGTCTCCGCTGTCGCCTTCTCACAACTAGTCAGTACATCATAACTAAAATTGCATGTCAAATTGCCTAATACTACAGGATGTTGCGTGGTCATCAGTAATCGCCGTAGGGGGAATTCATGCTTTCAAGCAGTCGACGTTTCGGTGCAAGTTACTTGTACTGATAGACTATACCACATATATGACCTGTAGTTGACTTATGGTTGTTACGGACTTTAAATTCATTATTTTTGAGAAAACCTTTCTAAATTGAGCAACAAGTTAAAGCACAACTTTTTACAAAAATACTTGGAAACAATATTTTAAACCTTTTCGAGACAAACAATCTAAAATTTATTTTATATGACAGAACGGCGGCAGTTATGTGTTGGCAGTAGATGCTGGCCGCGAGAGCATTCTCTCCGTATGGCAGTGGCAGTGGGGACATCTACTTGGCAAAGTTGCTGTAAGTCGTATCCATACTTATAAACATTTAATTCTATTATACAGACACGGTGTTACACTATTTTACAAGTCATTAATTATTGGATTTACGATCCATATTCCACGATCAACCTATTCACACGAACCTTTCATGAATGGTACCCACAATGAATCACCGCCTCGTCTGGTTTATAAATGAAAACTACATGAAAATCCGTTCAGGAGTTTTTGCTTTTTGAGCTTATCGTGAACAAACATATATAGTAGGACGTTTTATGTCTATTTCTGATGATTCATACTAATATTATAAATTTGAAAGTAACTCTGTCTGTCTCTCTGTCTATTTGTTACTCAATCACGCATATACTACTGAACCAATTTGAATGAAATTTGGTATGGAGATATTTTGATACCCAAGAAAGGACATAGGCTACTTTTTACCCCGGGAAAATGACACATTCCCATGAGAAATTCAGGCGGCGGACGAAGTCGCGGGTAAAAGCTAGTATTTATTATATTTTTCATAATATTTATAAAAAAATCTTTGCTTGAATCACAATAGTATTAAATCAAAGTATGACTTTAATGCATTTGTTTGCGTTGTCTACGACCTTGTGCGGCGAGGTCACACAGTAAGATATCGCGATATGCACCGATAGCGACACATAAACCCTCGCTAACGTCTTGTACTCTTATACTAACTACTTTTATTTACTTAAAACGTTTTTTTATAAGAATTTTCCAAGAAAAATTGTGAGTTCTTTTTACTTTGCTTCGCCACTACTTATTAATAAGAAACGGTTATCTGGTGGGATTTAAAAAGCTTTTGTTTCCGTACATTTGCTGTTTTACTTTCGGTAATGCTTTACTATTGGATAGGTTAAGCGACACTTATCTTTAAGCTGTGGAACTGTCTCTTAATCTTGTAACAATAGATCTACGTACATACTTATGGTAAGTTAATATGACACGACAATTGCTTAGTGTATTACATATTATTATGTCTATTGAATACATTTGATGAATACAAAACAGTGAAGCATAGGAGGCGACAAAATAAGACGAAAAATAAACCAAACTATTTAAATAAAACATCAGTAAAATACGAACTCACAATGTCATTCATGGCACATGTAATCGATAGTGCAATAACCACAAACACTCATAAAAAATATTCAATAGCTTTTCACCATAAAACTCCATTACTGTTTAAGATAAGGCGTAATGCAAGTCGTGGTCACATAAATCAGTTCGTAGCACTCGTAGCATTAGCCGCAAGTTCAAATCGACTACGGCGACGTGAAGTTGAACGGACGGCACGCCCCCTCTACGCCTCTACGACGCTACGAGTCATAAAGCGCTACGAACTTGGTCATTATTGAAAATACACAATATAAATGTTATGTTATGTTTTTGAAGTTTTATAAATGTTAACGTCTGTTATGCATATTTATAGTTTAAAGTTTTATTCCGCTACGAGAATTTACTAAAATTCTTTATATACGATTTCCATTCTTTAGGTGATTGTTTTAAGTTCTGCGTGCTGGATAATGTCCTCCTAGAGGACTTCCTAAGTTATTACCATATCTATAAAAATCATAGCATTTAGCTTATAATGATTAAGTGAGAGGTCAGGATTTGACTAATAAATAATCGCAGAACTTACGAAAAATAATAATTACACTGTTATATTTTTACATAAATCCTTGAGACAAAAAATGTCTAATAGAGAAATTATCGCAACGCACTTAGCACGAAATTATCGCGGCCATCTGCGGCATTACTACAACTCTCATGGCCTTACGAATCCATGCGAAATCGTACTCAATCATTATGAATTACCACGATTGTGGTGCCACCTATTTTCTTTGAAGAAAAATGTTATTTTTCTCGCTACCTTCGGTAATAATTCTTCATAATTGTCAAGTAAGCAACATCTTATCGGGTCACGCGAGTGTGGCAGCACGCTTCACGTGCGACCGTGTGGCGTTGTGGCTAACTAAGCGTATCGCGTATTACGCCTTTTTGTCGGGTTTTTTTAATGAAAACTACGCGGCGTTTCTTTGTAGCTAGTGTGTTATTAGCATTATTATCGGCGTAACAAGCCGTAAATAATAGAAAGGGCTTGACTAATTCACAACTACGTCTACAATACTATAATAAATATATAAATACATAAAAGAATAATGGTCTACTTACATTTGAAATGTGAATGTGTGTTTTGCATAGTTGTCATTAATGGAGCACAAGGAAATAATACATAAGGCTTGCTACACACAATATATTCGGTTCGGCATTAATCGGCCTAGCCGGGCGGCAAAACCGAATATGTATAGATAAAGCCAATCGGTTTTATTGTTCGATAAATATTGCCGAACCGAATATGTGTGTAACAAGCTTAACTAAAATTTAATCTAATCCGTATAGTATAATATTACTTACCTCCTTATCCTTGTCCCAGCTATGTTTAATAACATTGTTTGGTTTGCAGACATTGCAAGAAGAGTTAACCGGCGCAGCATTTCACCCACTTGACGACAATCTGCTCATTACTCATGGGAAAGGTCACCTAGCGTTTTGGAACCGCAGGAAAGATGGATTCTTCGAGCGCACTGATATTATTAAACCAGTAAGTAATTTAATCACTGATAGTTACAATCCTTTTTTGTAACACCACTTGTAAAATACCCATAACCATATTAACTTAACTTAACCTATCACTCGTGAGACCTGGAACGCGCTTATATTTTCCCGCGCATTCTATTCTATAGTGATGTGATATGACATTAAAATGTTTTTTTTTTTCAGCCTTCTCGTACACATGTAACGGCTTTGCAATTTGAACAAGATGGAGATGTTGTTACAGCTGATAGTGATGGCTTTATAACGATTTATAGCGTAGATAGTGATGGTGCTTATTTCGTACGAATGGAATTTGAGGTAAAAACATATAATTAATATATCTAAGCTAAAGACAACATGAACTAAACGTAATAATTGATGTTTATTTTTAATATGTATTGAATTTTCTTTTAATTATTATTTTTTTTTGAATTTTCAGGCTCACATCAAAGGTATTAGTTCTTTAGTGATGCTCTCAGAAGGAACACTCATCTCGGGAGGAGAAAAAGATAGAAAAATAGCCGCTTGGGATTCATTGCAAAATTATAAAAGGATAACAGAAACGAAGGTTTGCATTGTAAAAATCTCAGAGCTAGCGATTTTTAAGTTTAAAAAAATTTTTTAGGACATAAATACTTTGTTTTGTAGTTACCTGAATCGGTTGGAGGGGTACGCAGCATTTATCCTCAAAGGCCAGGTAGAAACGATGGTAACATTTACGTCGGCACCACACGAAATAATATCATGGAAGGTTCACTTCAGAGAAGATTCAACCAGGTAAAAGCCAATCGTCTTTATTTTATGTATCCGCAAAAGTTATCTTTTTACTTTAGTAGCTTTCTAACTCCGATGAATAGGATATCCTATTCCAATGAATAGGATAACTTCGATGAGTTATAAAGCTAAAACAATTTTATTTACCATGTGGTAAATAACATTGTTTTTTGCCGTAATTTCAAAACCCGAGATTTAATTCTGCTACGTATACTGTTCAAGCCGAGTTTATATATTTTAGTAGGATATTCATTATATTTACAGTTTTACTTCATGTCTTAGGTGGTGTTTGGTCATCATAAACAACTAATGGGCCTAGCGGTACACCCTGATGATGAGATGTTTGCGACTGCAGGCCATGACAAAAATATTGCTTTGTGGAAAGGACACAAATTAGTGTTTGCCACACAGGTAAGTTAACTCTTTCTTTTAATTTAAATCTGTCAGGACCTCCCTGTAACATTTCGAGAGGATACGTGTATCACCAAAAGGGTGTAGTAGGCTAAATATTATTTAATTAATTCGGGCCCAGATAGCACCTCCATCTTAAACTTACGTAAAAAGTTTCTGAATCTCAGCTTATTATTTTATTTATTCTTTAGCCGCGGTTTACGGTTATAAAACTACTGGTCAAATTAACTTAAATGATCATAATACTAAGCCATGACCGTGGTAACGTGCCCTGCCCGTGACCACGATCAGTATAACTAGATCGAAACATCGGGTGATAAAAAAAAATAGTAGTTACCTTCAAAATATTCACCGCGCTTAAGACCCGTCGTATTTTAGTATACAAGAGGGAGTATGTGTACAAGAGGCGATAGTTTAAAAACGTTAATTGTGAATCGTTTTCAGGTTGGATATGAATGCGTATCTCTAGCATGGCACCCAAGTGGTGGGGCTCTCGCCGCCGGCAGTACAGAGGGCCATCTCGTCGTGCTGAATGCTGATGCTGGCACTCATGTCGCTACGCTGAGAGTTTGCGGCTCACCGCTCAGTTGCTTAGCATATAATTCAGGTAGGTGTTACGTTTTCACTATCTTTTTTCCCTTAGTCTGATTTACTGTCCTGCACTGTTGAAAAGACCTTCTCCTATAATTAGTAACTAATAATCAGTTTATCCGATAAAACGGTTTGGGTAGGTACCTACTCTAAAGATACAATCCATATATTATAAGCTAGATTCTTATTTTCACTGTTGTGGTGACTTTCTAGCAAAAAAAAATGTGTGATGAAACTATCTTGCTTTTCGTCAACAGCTTTTATCACAGAATCTTTCCTTAAAACAGTAGGTAGGTAAGAATGCATCGTTCATGGTACCTGAATAGGATCTTTACAATAACATCCACGACATGGTCCTATTAAATTTTTCTCATTTTATTATTTCAGCTGGAGACACAATGGCTATAGGATCGCAGAATGGGAGTATTTATTTGTTCCGAGTATCACGTGATGGGTATTCATATAAAAAGTCTAACAAGATCCGAGGAGCGCAACCTCTGGTGCAACTGGACTGGAGTCTGGACGGCAACTACTTGCAAACTGTTACCGCTGACTATGATCTAGCCTTCTGTACGTATATTTAGATTTTTTACACCAACATGCGTATTGCGTATCTTAGTTGATTACTTTTGTACATCGCACTGATAGCTACTAGACTGTACATTGCTGATTTCGTGTAACGTATTAATCACCTTTATCTTAAGAAATAAGCAATGTATGGTGTAGTGACCATCAAAAAGTTGTTAACTGTTATGCCTGCCAGTATTTTTTTTGGTTATTTTTATTGATGTTCCTATATACAATTTGTTTTTCAGGGGATATCAAATCTTTATCGCCAGAAAAGAGTCCCATAGCTATGAAAGACACAAAATGGTCTACTTATAATTCTACGGTTGGATTCCTTGTATCAGGTAAAACAATATTTTTTAAACAAACTTCACAATCAACGTTTAAAATTTCATCTATCTTTTTAGACATTATAGTAGTAAATCACTCGAAAAATATAAAAATAGAAATCGAGTTATGTATATACAATTTTAAAATCATTTTTTTTATAGGAATATGGAATAACCGTTTCTATCCAATGACTACACTGATATCGACAGCTAGTCGATCAGCAGCACACGACCTGCTTGTGAGCGGGGACTTGGATGGATATCTACGTCTGTTTAGGTAACTTTAATTTTACTTCTCTTAGATTTATGAACTTTAAGTTATTAATACGATATATAGGTACAGTATACAATTTAAAAATAGTAAGATTTTATAGTAATAAGATCATTTTTTAATTTTTCTTCGCCAGGTATCCGTGCGCAAGTCCGAAAGCCGAATACAATGAGATGAAAGTATACAGCGGCGCCATATACAGCGCTCGTTTCCTATTCAATGACCGGTGCATGATCAGTGCGGGTGGAACCGACGCTGCGCTCATGCTCTGGGACCTGGTGGATGATTAGCAGCTAATGGCGCAGGGACTCCGGCCTCCCGCGGTCGTGCTCGCACCGCCGACCCCCTCGCCGCCGCCCCACGCGCTCATCTCACACCCCACCTTCAAAGTGATCGACTTCGATGAACTCGATTGAGTACGTAACTCAAAAAACTTTGAGGTTTTTCACTACAAATTCTGTCCGGATTGAAGTTTTCACAACGTCAGAAACAAACGTTGTATTTGAACTGCACGTCGAGGATGTATTTTAAACATATTGAACGCTGCGACAATTCACTACCACTGATACGCGGATGTACGATAAATATAAAAATTATTCATTACTACTTAATTTGTAGGTTTACATGACACACTGCCATTCTAAAGTTGCAAATTATTATTAATAATTATAAGTAGATGCGTAGAGATAAATCACGCTATATGAACATTATTATTATTGGATGGATATATATTATGTATGTACGATAAAAATGTATAACATTTTGTCTTAAAAGAGTGCAAGCATTTTATATAGATTGGTTACCTATTGGTGCTGGTAATATAAGTGATTGGAGATAAAAAAATATTCATGGTTTATGCAAGAACACTTATAAGAGATATACACATGACACAATATTTATTAAAAAATGTTATTTTAGCCTTACACAGCATTATTAAAACAATCGTTTAGACGAATCTATACTAATATTATAAAGCTGAAGAGTTTGTTTGTTTGTTTGATTGTTTGTTTGTTTGTTTGTTTGTTTGAACGCGCTAATCTCAGGAACTACTGGTCCGATTTGAAAAATTATTTCAGTGTTAGATAGTCAATTTATCGAGGAAGGTTATAGGCTATATATCATCACGCTACTACCAATAGGAGCAGAGTGCCAGTGAAAAATGTTACAAAAACGGGGAAAATTTTTAACACTTATGTAACGCAAGCGAAGTTGCGCGGGTCAGCTAGTCATAAATATATTTAAACCATGTTATTCGAGAGCACTATTTATAAGAATATAACTAGTCTTAACTTAGTGTAAGTGATTTGAGGACTTCCGGAATGTGGCAGGCCACAGCAAAATTTTTATAAGCAGAACATTTATTTGTCAACCTTTTACACTATAACACTTAACCAGTACTTGGTTTGACTAGAGGAAATGTTTTACTTGTCTTGGTACAAACAAATTCCATAGATTTAATGAAATATTATGTATACAAAAACAACAATCTTTTTGGTGATAAAGATTAAAGTATTTCGGCCATGATGTAAGTTATCTCATTACAAAAAAAAAGTGCACATACAATTAGTTTTTTTATGTCGTATTATTATGATATCATGGACTTAACTTTTATTATGATATCCTGGACGAAATACTTTAAACATTTTTCATATCTAGGCTAAAATGATAAACTTTCTCATTATATAAAAATATTAATATCAGCCACATATCACGATACAATGCCTTCACAATCACTATACATAGCAGTAGCTTTTAATTCTAAAAATATATAGATTTTATGATTGTTCACTGATATTATAATTAATTCGAGAGACGTACAAGAATATTGTATTACTTTTCTATAAAATTGATTTTCGTGTAAAATTTTGAAAATTGTCAATAATTTAATAAAATCGTTGTTATACCTACTTTTTCTGTAGTGGTCTTTATTTTCTTTGCAGGAGATTCTTCAATATTTTTAGTATACTTATAAAATTCAAATCGTTGTTATTTTAAAAACTTACTATATGTTTAATAAAAATAACTTGTTTTTATATACATAATAATTGATAAATCAATAAATAAATAACGGTTACATAGTGTTTTATTGAAATAACACACACAAACACAAAGTTTAACACGCCTTCGGTAGTCAACGTAATCATCATAAATTCTTTAAAAAATTACAGATACAAGTAGATCGCAAATAATAATGTGTAGTACCTATTATAAATCTCAATATCCCAACTTTCTACTGCGATTATAAAAAAAACAATAGTAAACGTGTTAAGTAGTTATTCTGTGTCAATGATAAAAAAGAGATTTTTGTAAGATCTGGAACGTGCATGATTGAACTGTCACTACTGTCAGTATGAAGTTGTGACTTTGTGAGTGACATTCACAGACTGACAGTGTTACAGTATTATTTACGAAGTACTTAGTCGCCGATTTCATTGTTTTATATCGATTATTGTAAGAAATATAATAATGACCAAACCTCGTCCATGTGGTTGCAAAGGTTGTCGAACATGTTTGATTTGTGAGACCCAATACGGAGCCAATAACTTGAAACTACAGCTGGAATTAGACAAAAATAAAGGTTATGTTTACTGTCCTTACTGCAACAAGGCTTGGACCGGTTGGGATATAGACTCATACAAGCAACACCCTAATCACGAAGGAGATTCTATCGATTACCCTGGTGTTTACATACAATTAGATTTCATATCAGAAGACGAAGAGAAGGAACTCATGAAAAATATTGACGAAATGCCGTGGGACATATCTCAAAGTGGCAGAAGAAAACAGAACTTTGGTCCAAAGACGAATTTTAAAAAGAAAAAAGTTGTCGTTGGTAAATTCGATGGTTTTCCGGCATTCTCTAAATATTTACAGGAGAGGTTTGAAACATTCGATTTATTGAAAAATTATGAAGTTATAGAGCAGTGTTCTTTAGAATATGATCCTAGTAAAGGTGCATCTATTGATCCTCATATAGATGATTGTTGGATATGGGGAGAGAGGATAATAACAGTGAATTGTTTGTCTGACTCTGTTCTAACTATGACTCCATTCAAGGGTGATATAAAGAAATATAATCTGTATTGTGCGGAGGAGTATAAGCCAGTTGTTGGTACAGATGGAAGTATTGTGATGGATAGAATAGAGGGGCCATCAGCATTTGAGGCTAGTAAATCATCAATTAATGATGATGTGATAATAAGGATACCTATGCCAAGGTAATTTATTTTTATTTTTGCTTTATTTGACTTTCAAAATAAAAGAAATTTAGTAGGTATTTAAAAACAAATCTTTATAGCACGATTTAGAGATGCCTTATGACCAGGAGATCGGGACAATACAAAAATTATGTTCATTGTCCTAAGTCTAAGTTATTATATAAATATTTAACATCCTGCTAAATGTGTGATTTAGAGTTATGAATTTATGAAAAATAATGACATTTTATTTTTTTCAGGAGATCATTGCTCATAATCTATGGCGAGTCTAGATATCAGTGGGAACACTGTGTACTTAGAGAAGACATTACTTCAAGAAGAGTTTGCATCGCATACCGAGAGTTCACACCACCATACCTCACTGGTGGACAGCATGAGGAGATTGGCAACATTATTAGAACCAAAGGGAAAATATTCTGGGATCATAAGAGTAAAATAAATGAAGATGTAGATAGTAAATAAGCTACACCAAATATTAATTTAATTAAACTATTTATATTAGTTCCTTTTTCTACACCGAAGAAGTGTAATAGAAATATTGCTTTAATATCTGCCTTTTTTTTAGATCCTCTGTAGAGCTTGTTTATCAAAATGTCTTAAACACTATAATGTTAAAATGCTTAGATTTAAAATGGCGTGCAATGGTTGACAGTAACACATAGTGATATCTTAGTATTAACATTATACTGTTTAGTTTTGAGTTCAGGGACAATGCAAAACCTTAATTATATCCAACTGCACGTTTGGCGCAGTGGTTTAAGCGGTCACCTCGCCGCAACAACCGGAGCGCCGCGTGTGGTGGGTTCGAATCCCACCCGGGACAAATCTTTGTGTGATGAGCACAAGTATTTGTTCTGAGCCTGGATGTTAATGTATCTATATAAGTATGTATTTAGAAGTATATAAGTATGTTTATCAGTTATTTGGTTACCATAGTACAAGCTCTGCTTAGTTTGGAATCAAATGACCGTGTGTGAGTTGTCCAATAATATAAAAAAAAAAAAAAAAAAACAAGCATTCCCTAAATGATACATGTGAAGGGGTCTCCTTTTAAGTATAAGGAAACTTGGAGGCAAATAAAAAACTGATATGTCTTTAATATTATATTCTACTAATGCATGATAACGATTAGATACAAGATAAAAGTAATATCATTTAATACATTAACTGTTACATAATAATAGAGTACTAGACAATTACGCATAGTTATATCAATATTCCTATCTATTGAACAATTTGTAAATTATCGGAATCAATTCAAACTTGTCTTTACTTGCGTCTATTGTATTAGACAACTACTTCTTTTAAGAACAAGATTAGACAACTGATTTTGCTTTATACTTGTACATTGTACGTCCTGCACCCTTATAGGCTTTACACATCAACTTGGTTTATGTGGATAAACCATGTGAGTTCAACTTCTTTGATCTATAGTAGGTAGTAGTTAAGCAGAAAGGACTCAATCCACACTTTCACCACAATGGAGTTAAGTATGTTTTCATCCTTCTGAGGGTAAATTTTGACACTCTTCATACTGTGGGTTGAGTCGAGATAGTAGGAAAAGTAGTTTCCATGTACATTTTAAAATTAGGGATTTCACTACATCATAGATTTTACCCTCAGGAGAATGATTGCATACTTAACTCCACTGTAGTCAAAGTGTGGATTGAGTCCTTTCTACTTAGCTACGTCCAGCTAATAAACAGCTTTATTAGAAAGTGACAAGCAAAATATTAGTTAAATATAAAGTTGTCATAGTTGCAAATTTTGGATTCGTTATGAGTTTTAGTACCTAGTTTTCCTATAGACTAGTCTTTTGAACTTGCTTTTGTTGTGGAACTCGAACTCTGATACGAGGCACAGGAGAAGAGGCATGGAGTTACTTTGCCGCTAATAAGTAGGTGAAGTAATCAACATTATTGCTATAGTCCAACAACTTAGTAGAGGGTATGCAACGTTTGCGGTTGGCGGAGGTATACAAAATTCACAATTTAGAACATCGGTGACCATGTGGTTTTCCGGATTATGCAGCTGACGCCGCTATGATTAATGCAGCCACTTTATTTTGGAAATGCGGCTTTGTTTTCTATATTCAAGATAACTCATGCATGCCAAACCTCTCTCATAAGTTTTCGGAGTATAATTAAGTTGGGATAATATTTGAAGGAATCTTAAATATATCCCAAGGCAGTAAATAGGCTACATTTTTTTTGTTACCTAGAATCTATATAAGTATTAATAAAATGGTTATCTTAGAACATATTGCACTTAAGCCATATGATGATGATTGTTAGCAACGTCGTTAGCTTCTACGCTTCTGTTCATTTCCTCGTCCTGACGTGCTCTGATTATCTGTTCAGTGATCTGCCACTCCATTACTGACTTCTCGCTCTTCATCTTGCGAATGCAACGCGCCAGGATCAATGCGAATATTGTAGCTAGAATCTATAAAACGTTAGTATTTTTTTTAAAACATCGTTCAGTTTATACTCTTTGATACTCTTTATACTCTATGAAAAAGTGAGTTTATACTCTTTGAAAAAAATAAAAAACAAACACATGATTGGGGGCGTGCCATATTATAGTGATATATGTACGTATACCTACGTAACGCTGAATTGCTTTAGAAACATGCTAATAAAACGATAAGAATTTGATGCAATTTTTACAAAAAATATTCATGATAAAGGTATGAATGTGTACTTAATTTATGACTGTTAAAGACGTCGATAAAAATTAGAGCGCCGCGACCTTTCGAGTTAGGTCTGATTAATATCTGTTGAGTTCGCTTTCCTACCTTATGTTGAGGTAAATAGTTATAAGTATGCTAGAACTTACATGAATGGACACCAAAGTAATCGCAAGCACGGTTATGACGGTAATATTTCTGTGCATCATATAAGACAGTGCGTATTTGCAGCCATAGTCCTGTATGTTGTAGTTGCCGCAAACTGTAGAGCCGGGAATGCTGCAGCAACTGGCCGGCACCGTGATGTTGTGGTCACTGTTGTATGATGGTGGTACTATCGTGGTGGCCATGTCTCCCGGGAGCTCTATACCTTCATAGTCACGGTAGCCTGCGTCACCGCAGCATCGGAGCTGTTCAAACAAAACAAACGAATAAATGACATATATTGTTGGATGGGGCGGGTTAATTAAACCGATTAAAAAAGAGGGAGAGGTTACTTTCTAGTCACGCATTTGTGTATTTCGGATTCGCCCTTTCCCTTTGAATTCGCGCTACTTCTGTCGAATAAACAAAATATCTACAATCTTATCGTTGAAAGCATAAATTCTTAATACTTACCGTCATTTGCAAAGTATCAACAGCGTCTTGTACATTCGGCTCGTGCAGCCTTCCGAAAGGAATAGAGAAGTGTGTCCAAACGGTGCTGACGTCGAAGGTGATGGCCAAACATAACGCCACTATCTCCACCAGGAACAACAATACCAATATGAATGCGTACTGAAAAAAAATTGCGTTTAAAAATGATTTAACAGTTTCAAGCTTAATTCTGCTCTATCAGAATTCTTAGGATGATGAGTACAATTATACATATTACAAGCATAAATATGAGTTTTCAAATTAATTTATCTAGAATAGATCTGGGGCTTTGTTAACGCAAAAGTATTTTCACACAGAGAGGTACAGTCATTTCAGTAGAGGCACAGTAAAGCATGGAATATATATCGTATGTAAATCAATTTAATTACCTAACCTTTTAACTTCCTTTCTGTGAAAAGTATATCGTGTCGCATATAAAAAAATGGTATCTGTATAGTTATCCCATTGTTAAGATTTTTTGTTACTTTACCGAGTTAACCATGCAGGTGCTCTTCTTGAAGCTGCCAAGAAAGCCGAACGCAGCGACGGCCAGTAAGGACAGTCCTAGAAGCATACCCAGTGCAGAGGGAGTTAGGTACCCGCCCATTCCAGCGCGATTGAAGAATAACGCGTAACTTTGGAACTGCCAGTACGCGATGCTTCCATACATTGTCAGGACAAAAGCTATTATCTGAAAATGGAGCATTGTTTTTCAAAGATTCGTGACGTGCATCACTCGTATCTATATTTACAAAATAAATTATACTTAATAACATTTTACTTGTACGCTTAGAACGCGTTGTTTTTAATGATTTGGAAACCTTTCACAGTTATCCAAACAATTATCAAGATTTTACAAATGGGTTTATAATTTGCCCCCCAAAGCAGGTGGATCCCTGGGGACTAGGAAGATAGGGTGGTTTACAGAGACACTTGTCCCCGGTAAAGCAACTGATTTCATTCATTTTATGCAGAGAAACTTAGAATTACTTAGTTAATATCTAGTTTGTGAATCCCTTCTGCCTTTTTACTTAAGGCATTGGATCCACCACAATTCATTTAAACATGAAGTGTAAGAACAGAAAATAATGTTGGCTCAAGAATCATAGTTAACTTCTGTCATCTGACGGATAAGATTTTTTTATTAAAACAAAGAATAGCTCTTTATCTCAGTTCATGTGAATCGTTAAAAAAAGAATAAAAAGATTAGGAGATAGTAGGTATTACAATTACAACACCTACTTACCATCAACATAGCTGTGGTAACTAACATCAAAACTCTCATAGAATTCATATTAAACATCGCCTTTGTTTTCCCAAAAGGCGAATTAAAATTAGTTTTAACGTTATTCTGCGGTGCACTCATGTTGGTTTCACAACGATCAGACGAATGATGTCAACGAAACAGCGACTGATTAGATATGCCTACGCAGTAATCTGATAGCAATTGTTTTGGTCAGATAACTCACTGACAATCCATGTACTCATCTCTGAATTTGGCATTAAAATCGTGTGCTTGTACAATTGTCATAAGGACTTAAGTATCTCTGTTATAAGGCATAGCTACGGGCAACAATATGCACTTATGCAATTTCACATTTTCTCATACTTTCTTTAAGTATAAGCATACCTAATCTTTAAATTCTTAAGTAAGTAAATTGTGATAGGACAAATGATTATAAAATAATATTAATCAACAAAACCAAGAAGTTTTTTCGTTTCATTGATAAAAACCTGATTGAAAATGTGGCAGTGTAGACTATATTTTTACTTGTATCTATACCTTTGTATTTGTGGCTTCATGTTTATTATCGGTTTGATGATATAAATAATTGCATATACAATACACTAGATAACTACATACTGTGGTCTGTTTTGTTATTAAGGTGAAATAGCCCGGATTAAGAACTTAATACGACATTTGAGGAGCGCGCGTGTTACGCTCGTGGAATCATCGCGTTGTTTTTTACATTGAGCTCTCAAAAATGACTCACTCAGAAACCTAAGTAACCTAATATAAATGAGACGATAATATTTTGAAAATGTTTATTTATTCGTCTTTTCACTTCAAAACTCCTTGACTGATTTGAATAAAAATTGTCTAGATGTTTATAAGACTAGTAATTACTAAATAAAAAATAATAGAATAATAAAATAATAAATAATAGATATTTATTTATCTCAAAACATATTGGACTTGAGCCATATGATGATGGTTGTTAGAAACGTCGTTAGCTTCTAATTTTTTTTAATATCCTCCTCCTGACGAGCTCTGATTATTCCTTCAGTGATCTGCCACGCCAATACCGTCTTCTCGCTCTTCATCTCGCGGATCCTACGCGCCAGCATCAACGTGAATATTATGGCTAGAATCTGTAAAATATTATTACCAACTTTAAAAATAATGAGATACAATGTTTGGATGATTGTTTTTTCTTATTTTGTCCTGCTTATTATGCCTCAAAGTGAGGGTGGACCCAGGGGTATACATGTAATTTACCCACGTATCGCCATTAATTTAGTCCTTTGTGTAAGGAGCGAGGTACTTTAATGCATAAATCTGATTATCATAAACTGCCAACTGAGACTAAACAGTGTCTCATTATTGGCTGTTGTAATATACCCGGCAAAGTAATGTCTGACAGAACCACCAGTGTCAAATATTTAGGTAGTTACTCACTTTCCAAGATCGTAAGGACTTACATGAATGAACATTAAGGTAAACCCAAGCACAGTGATGATGGCAATATATCTATCCATCATGTTAGACATCGCGTATTTGCAGCCATAGTCCTGTATGTTGTAGTTGCCGCAAACTGTAGAGCCGGGAATGCTGCAGCAACTGGCCGGCACCGTGACGTTGTGGTCACTATTGTATGATGGTGGTACTATCGTGGTGGCCATGTCTCCCGGGAGCTCTATACCTTCATAGTCACGGTAGCCCGAGTTACCGCAGCATCGGAACTGTTCTAACGAAGAAACAAATAAATGAAATAGCCCGGGTTAATTAAACACGTGAGGGAAGTATTAAAGGCATAGGTACATACCTTACATACCCTCTTATTCATAAACACACTATAAACCTATTTTATTTAAAATGCTACTATAATATGTTTTCTCTTATTCATTTCGCTAAGGAGTGAAAGAAACAAAACACTTTATAAGGCTTTCATTCCTTCATATATTTTTATGAATAAGATGGATAAACTTTAATAGAACACGAATATATTTGACGTTAACGCATCGAGGTGCGGAAGACACTGAATTTAACTAAACAATTTATTTTAACAATTGGCTTTGAGAGTTTATCATAAATGGACGCCATGAATCAACAGTTGTTGAAATATGTAGCAAAGAACAATGGCAAAAAAATCACTTATATTTTTTGAGCGTCTTCGAATGTCAATATTACCAATGTTCTTTATTAATTATCGTATGAATTTCAGGAATATCATTTTTACCTCTGATAGCGACATTTAATACATTAAACAAAAAGTAAAAAATTGACTATCTAAGAATGATTCTCCATTTCCTTTAGATAAAAAAATGTTGCCATTCGGTACTTTGTTGTAGTAAAGTAGATTTATGTTGTCTTTATCTATTTAATTGTTTAAATAACTAAATAGTCTTCAACGTGAAATATATTGTTATGACAAGTTATTAAAAACAGTGACTAATAAACTAAAAACTTCTTATTTATTTTGCTCATACAAAAATATATTTACAGTCAACAGAGATATTTTAGTAGTATTATCTTTTTAAAGTATGGCAACTATATTATTATATTGTCTACTTCGGTTCGATTTGATTGTTTGTCGTTGACGTTTGGTGATTTTCGGCATTGACGTGTTGTTGTGTTTTGCGATTACTATTGCTTTTTTGTACCTATTTTCAAAAAACTCTGACTTACTGAGGATATCTGCTCTATTTGTCAACCCTGCATCTCTAACGGATTTCGATTTGGATTCCATCTACATGACTTCTACTGATTCATCATGGACGTTTCCCTTGCTTTTTGGATTTTGTGAACTAGTATAATACTTCTTCAAGTATGGGAAGCCGTGTCAGACAGACTCGAATTATGTGCGTGAATTGTAACATAGAATAGCTTCCGCTGATACCCTGCTTTAGAACAAAATACAAGAGTTGCCACATTGCTGATTAGCTGGGTTTATCCAATAACATATCTCACGAAAATAGGTTGTCCGGTGGATATACATACAATAGGCTGCTGTGCTGACTTTAGTCTGGTACTTAGGATAGCCCAGGCATCAAGATAATGTACCAGCTGAATTTTAAAATGACATGATAATCAGAGATGTGTATGAAAGAAATAAATAATGTATAACCTTTTCATTTTTTTATTTACCTTTGTTGTTACAACCAAGCTGATTTATACTATCTGATTACTTAAATACCCCATAAAACAGTTTGTTTTATAATATATCAGTCTAGTTGTAGGAACAATGACTCAATTAAAATCTGCCGGAGCGTAGTTGGCTACAAATGGTTTAACAGCAGCTATCAGCTCTTTATTAACGCAAAGAATTGGAATTGTAGACATAAGACCCAGAGGTTACCATACGGAAATCTCTGGGTACATATTAGTTTTAGGGCTATACCTGCTCGAAAGGTTAAGGCAGTCTTAACGCAACTTCACTACGATGACGATAGTAATACTACAGGGTGTAATTGACAGCTAACGGTCAATTATAACATTTTAATGATGTGATGATGACATAACCTATAAAAATATAAACTCAAATTACTCAGGATCTCCGGTGCGCCTAATGCACATATTTATATATTTAGAATCAGGAATTAATGCTGCATATTATAACATTTGTTTTATTTGAAGACGCAACATTTTAAAATTAGTGATTATGATGTATGAGATTTTGCCATTGTTCTTTGTATGTTTGTGACCTGATGGGGAGTCCCCGAATGTTTTTATCGACGGATTACCTAAATGACTAATTTCATTGTTCGTTATCTCAGTTGCGATAAGCCCAGGGACGGATTGAATCGACCGATAAAAATGCGCGCTTATGTTTGACATGGATGCAAGCATTATTCAGCGTTTAAATCTAATTTTCGTCTGCCCGCAACTTCAAAAAGTATGATTTTTGTGACCCCAGGTTACACGCTATTTGTGTGCCAAATTTTATCGAAATCTATTCCACAATTTTGTCCCTATTGTATAACAAACATCCATCCAATCATTCAAACTTTTGCATTTTTAATATTTTAGTACAATTTACTCTATTCTTTCATTCATAGAATAGACAATTTTCTAATACCTACCGTTATTTGCAAAGTATCAACAGCATCTTGTACTTTTGACTCATGAAGTCTTTCGAAAGGGATAGAAAAGTGTGTCCAAACTGAGCTGACGTCGAAGGTGATGGCCAACCATACTGCCGCTATATCCGCCACGAACAACAATATCAATATCACTGCGTACTGAAAATATATTATAACTTTACGTAAGTGTACTCTCTCAAGTTTCGTTCTACTCTACATGGATTTAGTTTGACAGAACTGAGTGAGTTATTTTTAAAATCATATTTTCACTTTATCTTATAATGAAATACGTGCTATCGTGCGAAGAAAAAACTTTTCTTATTTTAGTAAACCACCAAATAAAAGTTTTAACAATGCTTATAGGAGAACATAAAATGCAAAGATACACAACAAGCATTATAGTTTCTCTAACTCTGCATCCTCCTTATCTACATGCATCGTTTGTTAAGATAATGGCCTCAAAATTGATACAACTATCCAATTGTTTAAATTGTTATTTTACCAAGTTAACCATGCAAGTCCTCTTCTCAAAACTGCCTATTACCCCAATCATGGGCATAGTCGCTAAGGTCAGGCCTAGAATCATACCCAGTCCACACGCACTACGGTACCCCGCCATTCCGGAGCGGTTGAAGAATAAAGCATTATTTTGGAACTCCCGGTTTGCCATGAATCCATACATGTACAGGGCGAAAGCTATAATCTGAAAATGGAAAACTGTTTATTAAAGTTATCAATTAGGTACAAGAGACTGCAAAATTTAAAAACAAAATCGTGCTTCATCGTTACTCCTATCAATATTTCTACTTTAATAGTTGACTTGACTTAGATAAATGTTTGTGTGGACGCCCTTGCCGTAAGATTAATAAAAATCGACCATCAAAAAGCTCGTGCAGACAAGGTAGGTAGGTATTGTTTTAAATTATTTAAGGAGCTTTGAAATTTGTCAAAACAAAGAAGTGCCTTATCTCAGTTCATGTCAATCAGAATGCAATCATAAAAAGAGAATTAAAGGATAAGGAGATAATAGGTACCTACTACAATTACAACGCTTACTTACCATCAATATCGCTGTGGTAACTAACATCAAAACTCTCATAGAATTCATATTAAACATCGCCTTTGTTTTTCCAAAAGGCGAATTAAAATTAGTTTTAACGTTATTCTGCGGTGCACTCATGTTGGTTTCACAACGATCAGACGAATGATGTCAACGAAACAGCGACTGATTAGATATGCCTACACAGTAATCTGATAGTAATTGTTTTGGTCAGATAACTCACTGACAATCCATGTACTCATCACTGAATTTGGCATTAAAATCCGGCTTCCTTGTACAGTCATAAAGACTTGTGTTTGTTTGTTACAAGGCATAACTACGAGCAACAATATGTATGCAATTACTCATCACCTTACTCACTTTTTTTCAACTCTAAGACAATTAAATCGTGATGGCGTATGTAGTTATCAGATAATATAATTCAACAGAAAGTAGAAGTTTTGTCGCTTCTATTTACTTTTTTTTTAGAACATCAGCCGCGCGGCTCGGTCTCTGAGCTAACCTCGATCTTAAGCTTCGCTAGCCGAGGTTGCTCTGTGGATAGGTAAACTATCTTAAGCATATGGCTTGCCTCCGTGTTTCGAAAGACACGTTAAATAGTGGGTTACGGCTGTCATTTTCAAAGATCTTTGACAGTCGTTAACAGTAACCATTCTTACGGAAGGGTATCGTGTAATAACCCAGGTAACTGTGCTGCGGAGGTCCGATAGGCAAACTCTTCGTGTAAAGTACAACAATCGAGACTGGAAGCCGACTCTAACATACCTAGTTGGAAGAAACGCTAGGCTGAAAATTCTACATACTTATTTTTGCTTGTTACTGTATTTTTGTACTTGTATTGAAGTAGGTACTTAGCTATAATTGCTGAACGAAGTACCTACTTACTTATCGATTTGATGATATACATCATTGCATACCTATTATACTGCATATATTGTCTGTTTTGATAGTAAGGGGAATTAACCCAGATTAACGACACAATCACATTACCAAGATTAAAGTATTATTTTGTTTTTACTTTCACTTCTTTAGTTAGGTGGGTATTTTCACTGAATACTTACGACGCATGTATTAGGTCGGGGAAAACTCTCTCGCAACAGGCTCGCACCCTTTGCCTCACCTCCCTAAGTCTAATCATTAAATTTCTTTCAGCAAACACTAATCATTAAATTTCTTCCAGCAAACCTCAGGAGTTTCAACTCCAGGATTCGAAACCGAGGCAGGCGATAACACGTATAAAAAACAAGAAATATAATGGATTACTGTCCCGCTGCTGGGAATGGGTCTCCTCCTGTAATGACCAAACCTCGTCCATGTGGTTGCAAAGGTTGTCGAACATGTTTGATTTGTGAGACCCAATACGGAGCCAATAACTTGAAACTACAGCTGGAATTAGACAAAAATAAAGGTTATGTTTACTGTCCTTACTGCAACAAGGCTTGGACCGGTTGGGATATAGACTCATACAAGCAACACCCTAATCACGAAGGAGATTCTATCGATTACCCTGGTGTTTACATACAATTAGATTTCATATCAGAAGACGAAGAGAAGGAACTCATGAAAAATATTGACGAAATGCCGTGGGACATATCTCAAAGTGGCAGAAGAAAACAGAACTTTGGTCCAAAGACGAATTTTAAAAAGAAAAAAGTTGTCGTTGGTAAATTCGATGGTTTTCCGGCATTCTCTAAATATTTACAGGAGAGGTTTGAAACATTCGATTTATTGAAAAATTATGAAGTTATAGAGCAGTGTTCTTTAGAATATGATCCTAGTAAAGGTGCATCTATTGATCCTCATATAGATGATTGTTGGATATGGGGAGAAAGGATAATAACAGTGAATTGTTTGTCTGACTCTGTTCTAACTATGACTCCATTCAAGGGTGATATAAAGAAATATAATCTGTATTGTGCGGAGGAGTATAAGCCAGTTGTTGGTACAGATGGAAGTATTGTGATGGATAGAATAGAGGGGCCATCAGCATTTGAGGCTAGTAAATCATCAATTAATGATGATGTGATAATAAGGATACCTATGCCAAGGTAATTTATTTTTATTTTTGCTTTATTTGACTTTCAAAATAAAAGAAATTTAGTAGGTATTTAAAAACAAATCTTTATAGCACGATTTAGAGATGCCTTATGACCAGGAGATCGGGACAATACAAAAATTATGTTCATTGTCCTAAGTCTAAGTTATTATATAAATATTTAACATCCTGCTAAATGTGTGATTTAGAGTTATGAATTTATGAAAAATAATGACATTTTATTTTTTTCAGGAGATCATTGCTCATAATCTATGGCGAGTCTAGATATCAGTGGGAACACTGTGTACTTAGAGAAGACATTACTTCAAGAAGAGTTTGCATCGCATACCGAGAGTTCACACCACCATACCTCACTGGTGGACAGCATGAGGAGATTGGCAACATTATTAGAACCAAAGGGAAAATATTCTGGGATCATAAGAGTAAAATAAATGAAGATGTAGATAGTAAATAAGCTACACCAAATATTAATTTAATTAAACTATTTATATTAGTTCCTTTTTCTACACCGAAGAAGTGTAATAGAAATATTGCTTTAATATCTGCCTTTTTTTTAGATCCTCTGTAGAGCTTGTTTATCAAAATGTCTTAAACACTATAATGTTAAAATGCTTAGATTTAAAATGGCGTGCAATGGTTGACAGTAACACATAGTGATATCTTAGTATTAACATTATACTGTTTAGTTTTGAGTTCAGGGACAATGCAAAACCTTAATTATATCCAACTGCACGTTTGGCGCAGTGGTTTAAGCGGTCACCTCGCCGCAACAACCGGAGCGCCGCGTGTGGTGGGTTCGAATCCCACCCGGGACAAATCTTTGTGTGATGAGCACAAGTATTTGTTCTGAGCCTGGATGTTAATGTATCTATATAAGTATGTATTTAGAAGTATATAAGTATGTTTATCAGTTATTTGGTTACCATAGTACAAGCTCTGCTTAGTTTGGAATCAAATGACCGTGTGTGAGTTGTCCAATAATATAAAAAAAAAAAAAAAAAAACAAGCATTCCCTAAATGATACATGTGAAGGGGTCTCCTTTTAAGTATAAGGAAACTTGGAGGCAAATAAAAAACTGATATGTCTTTAATATTATATTCTACTAATGCATGATAACGATTAGATACAAGATAAAAGTAATATCATTTAATACATTAACTGTTACATAATAATAGAGTACTAGACAATTACGCATAGTTATATCAATATTCCTATCTATTGAACAATTTGTAAATTATCGGAATCAATTCAAACTTGTCTTTACTTGCGTCTATTGTATTAGACAACTACTTCTTTTAAGAACAAGATTAGACAACTGATTTTGCTTTATACTTGTACATTGTACGTCCTGCACCCTTATAGGCTTTACACATCAACTTGGTTTATGTGGATAAACCATGTGAGTTCAACTTCTTTGATCTATAGTAGGTAGTAGTTAAGCAGAAAGGACTCAATCCACACTTTCACCACAATGGAGTTAAGTATGTTTTCATCCTTCTGAGGGTAAATTTTGACACTCTTCATACTGTGGGTTGAGTCGAGATAGTAGGAAAAGTAGTTTCCATGTACATTTTAAAATTAGGGATTTCACTACATCATAGATTTTACCCTCAGGAGAATGATTGCATACTTAACTCCACTGTAGTCAAAGTGTGGATTGAGTCCTTTCTACTTAGCTACGTCCAGCTAATAAACAGCTTTATTAGAAAGTGACAAGCAAAATATTAGTTAAATATAAAGTTGTCATAGTTGCAAATTTTGGATTCGTTATGAGTTTTAGTACCTAGTTTTCCTATAGACTAGTCTTTTGAACTTGCTTTTGTTGTGGAACTCGAACTCTGATACGAGGCACAGGAGAAGAGGCATGGAGTTACTTTGCCGCTAATAAGTAGGTGAAGTAATCAACATTATTGCTATAGTCCAACAACTTAGTAGAGGGTATGCAACGTTTGCGGTTGGCGGAGGTATACAAAATTCACAATTTAGAACATCGGTGACCATGTGGTTTTCCGGATTATGCAGCTGACGCCGCTATGATTAATGCAGCCACTTTATTTTGGAAATGCGGCTTTGTTTTCTATATTCAAGATAACTCATGCATGCCAAACCTCTCTCATAAGTTTTCGGAGTATAATTAAGTTGGGATAATATTTGAAGGAATCTTAAATATATCCCAAGGCAGTAAATAGGCTACATTTTTTTTGTTACCTAGAATCTATATAAGTATTAATAAAATGGTTATCTTAGAACATATTGCACTTAAGCCATATGATGATGATTGTTAGCAACGTCGTTAGCTTCTACGCTTCTGTTCATTTCCTCGTCCTGACGTGCTCTGATTATCTGTTCAGTGATCTGCCACTCCATTACTGACTTCTCGCTCTTCATCTTGCGAATGCAACGCGCCAGGATCAATGCGAATATTGTAGCTAGAATCTATAAAACGTTAGTATTTTTTTTAAAACATCGTTCAGTTTATACTCTTTGATACTCTTTATACTCTATGAAAAAGTGAGTTTATACTCTTTGAAAAAAATAAAAAACAAACACATGATTGGGGGCGTGCCATATTATAGTGATATATGTACGTATACCTACGTAACGCTGAATTGCTTTAGAAACATGCTAATAAAACGATAAGAATTTGATGCAATTTTTACAAAAAATATTCATGATAAAGGTATGAATGTGTACTTAATTTATGACTGTTAAAGACGTCGATAAAAATTAGAGCGCCGCGACCTTTCGAGTTAGGTCTGATTAATATCTGTTGAGTTCGCTTTCCTACCTTATGTTGAGGTAAATAGTTATAAGTATGCTAGAACTTACATGAATGGACACCAAAGTAATCGCAAGCACGGTTATGACGGTAATATTTCTGTGCATCATATAAGACAGTGCGTATTTGCAGCCATAGTCCTGTATGTTGTAGTTGCCGCAAACTGTAGAGCCGGGAATGCTGCAGCAACTGGCCGGCACCGTGATGTTGTGGTCACTGTTGTATGATGGTGGTACTATCGTGGTGGCCATGTCTCCCGGGAGCTCTATACCTTCATAGTCACGGTAGCCTGCGTCACCGCAGCATCGGAGCTGTTCAAACAAAACAAACGAATAAATGACATATATTGTTGGATGGGGCGGGTTAATTAAACCGATTAAAAAAGAGGGAGAGGTTACTTTCTAGTCACGCATTTGTGTATTTCGGATTCGCCCTTTCCCTTTGAATTCGCGCTACTTCTGTCGAATAAACAAAATATCTACAATCTTATCGTTGAAAGCATAAATTCTTAATACTTACCGTCATTTGCAAAGTATCAACAGCGTCTTGTACATTCGGCTCGTGCAGCCTTCCGAAAGGAATAGAGAAGTGTGTCCAAACGGTGCTGACGTCGAAGGTGATGGCCAAACATAACGCCACTATCTCCACCAGGAACAACAATACCAATATGAATGCGTACTGAAAAAAAATTGCGTTTAAAAATGATTTAACAGTTTCAAGCTTAATTCTGCTCTATCAGAATTCTTAGGATGATGAGTACAATTATACATATTACAAGCATAAATATGAGTTTTCAAATTAATTTATCTAGAATAGATCTGGGGCTTTGTTAACGCAAAAGTATTTTCACACAGAGAGGTACAGTCATTTCAGTAGAGGCACAGTAAAGCATGGAATATATATCGTATGTAAATCAATTTAATTACCTAACCTTTTAACTTCCTTTCTGTGAAAAGTATATCGTGTCGCATATAAAAAAATGGTATCTGTATAGTTATCCCATTGTTAAGATTTTTTGTTACTTTACCGAGTTAACCATGCAGGTGCTCTTCTTGAAGCTGCCAAGAAAGCCGAACGCAGCGACGGCCAGTAAGGACAGTCCTAGAAGCATACCCAGTGCAGAGGGAGTTAGGTACCCGCCCATTCCAGAGCGATTGAAGAATAACGCGTAACTTTGGAACTGCCAGTACGCGATGCTTCCATACATTGTCAGGACAAAAGCTATTATCTGAAAATGGAGCATTGTTTTTCAAAGATTCGTGACGTGCATCACTCGTATCTATATTTACAAAATAAATTATACTTAATAACATTTTACTTGTACGCTTAGAACGCGTTGTTTTTAATGATTTGGAAACCTTTCACAGTTATCCAAACAATTATCAAGATTTTACAAATGGGTTTATAATTTGCCCCCCAAAGCAGGTGGATCCCTGGGGACTAGGAAGATAGGGTGGTTTACAGAGACACTTGTCCCCGGTAAAGCAACTGATTTCATTCATTTTATGCAGAGAAACTTAGAATTACTTAGTTAATATCTAGTTTGTGAATCCCTTCTGCCTTTTTACTTAAGGCATTGGATCCACCACAATTCATTTAAACATGAAGTGTAAGAACAGAAAATAATGTTGGCTCAAGAATCATAGTTAACTTCTGTCATCTGACGGATAGGATTTTTTTATTAAAACAAAGAATAGCTCTTTATCTCAGTTCATGTGAATCGTTAAAAAAAGAATAAAAAGATTAGGAGATAGTAGGTATTACAATTACAACACCTACTTACCATCAACATAGCTGTGGTAACTAACATCAAAACTCTCATAGAATTCATATTAAACATCGCCTTTGTTTTCCCAAAAGGCGAATTAAAATTAGTTTTAACGTTATTCTGCGGTGCACTCATGTTGGTTTCACAACGATCAGACGAATGATGTCAACGAAACAGCGACTGATTAGATATGCCTACGCAGTAATCTGATAGCAATTGTTTTGGTCAGATAACTCACTGACAATCCATGTACTCATCTCTGAATTTGGCATTAAAATCGTGTGCTTGTACAATTGTCATAAGGACTTAAGTATCTCTGTTATAAGGCATAGCTACGGGCAACAATATGCACTTATGCAATTTCACATTTTCTCATACTTTCTTTAAGTATAAGCATACCTAATCTTTAAATTCTTAAGTAAGTAAATTGTGATAGGACAAATGATTATAAAATAATATTAATCAACAAAACCAAGAAGTTTTTTCGTTTCATTGATAAAAACCTGATTGAAAATGTGGCAGTGTAGACTATATTTTTACTTGTATCTATACCTTTGTATTTGTGGCTTCATGTTTATTATCGGTTTGATGATATAAATAATTGCATATACAATACACTAGATAACTACATACAGTGGTCTGTTTTGTTATTAAGGTGAAATAGCCCGGATTAAGGACTTAATGCGACATTTGAGGAGCGCGCGTGTGACGCTCGTGAAATCATCGCGTTGTTCTTTACATTAAGCTCTCAAAATTAACTAACTCTGAAACCAATTAGGTTTTTAATACTAGTGATAAATTCTTTATAAATGAGAACGCGGAATAAACGAAACGAAAAATAAAAACGGAGCGAATAAACGCGGATAGGTAACTTAATATGAAAAAGAATAAAAAAGTAATGTGTTGATGTTTCAAAATGGTTCATAAGATTGAGCTTCAAAGTTAAAACCTGCCTATTAATACGAGTCTTAGTCTCCAGATAATAACCCATACTACTGCTGCTATTTGCAAACTGTTTATTTATTCGTCTTATTTATTTATTTAAACTTCATGTACAGTAGTGGTACACAGGCGGACTTAATGCATCAAGGCATTCTCTACCAGTCACCCATTGGGTTATATAAACAGGTTTGTGTTAGGTGTACTTTAATGAATATTATTTTAATATTCTTATCACTTATCACTTCAAAACTCCTAGATTGATTTGAAAAAAAATTGTCTAGGTGTTTAAAAGACTAGTAATTGCAAAATAATAAAATAACGACATTTATTTATCTCAAACCATATTGCACTTAAGCTATATTATTATGATGATTGTTAGAAACGTAGTTAGCTTCTAAATCTTTTTAATATCGTCTTCCTGCCGAGCTCTGATTATTCCTTCAGTGATCTGCCACGCCAATACCGTCTTCTCGCTCTTCATCTCGCGGATCCTACGCGCCAGCATCAACGTGAATATTATGGCTAGAATCTGTAAAATATTTTTACCAACTTTAGAAATAATGAGATACAATGTTTGGATGATTGTTTTTTCTTATTTTGTCCTGCTTATTATGCCTCAAAGTGAGGGTGGACCCAGGGGTATACATGTAATTTACCCACGTATCGCCATTAATTTAGTCTTTTGTTTAAGGAGCGAGGTACTTTAATGCATAAATATGATTATCATTAACTGCCAACTGAGACTAAACAGTGTCTCATTATTGGCTGTTGTAATATACCCGGCAAAGTAATGTCTGACAGAACCACCAGTGTCAAATATTTAGGTACCTAGTTACTCACTTTCCAAGATCGTAAGGACTTACATGAATGAACATTAAGGTAAACCCAAGCACAGTGATGATGGCAATATATCTATCCATCATGTTAGACATCGCGTATTTGCAGCCATAGTCCTGTATGTTGTAGTTGCCGCAAACTGTAGAGCCGGGAATGCTGCAGCAACTGGCCGGCACCGTGACGTTGTGGTCACTGTTGTATGATGGTGGTACTATCGTGGTGGCCATGTCTCCCGGGAGCTCTATACCTTCATAGTCACGGTAGCCCGAGTTACCGCAGCATCGGAACTGTTCTAACGAAGAAACAAATAAATGAAATAGCCCGGGTTAATTAAACACGTAAGGGAAGTATTAAAGGCATACCCTCCTATTTATAAACACACTATAAACCTATTTTATTTAAAATGCTAAAATATAATATGTTTTCTCTTATTCATTTCGCTAAGGAGTGAAAGAAACAAAACACTTTATAAGGCTTTCATTCCTTCATATATTTTTATGAATAAGATGGATAAACTTTAATAGAGCGGGAATATATTTGAATGAATTGCTTGATCCCAGAACTTGCCCGTTGCTCTCCTGAATTCGCGCTAGTGAATCTTGAGATAGTTCCAAGAAGTGTAGTGTAGTATAGTAATCTTTTGCAGCATGGTGGAATCATTGCTTTGTAGGATTTGCAATTTAGGGCGCATTTTCATTGATCGTTAACGCATCGAGGTGCGGAAGAGCCTGAATTTAACTAAACAATTTATTTTAACAATTGGCTTTGAGAGTTGGTCATAAATGGACGCCGTGAATCAACAGTTGTTGAAATATGGAGCAAATTTGTATGTTTGTGACCTGATGGGGAGTCCCCGAATGTTTTTATCGACGGATTATCTGACTGACTAGTTTCATTGTTCGTTATCTCAGTTGCGGTAAGCCCAGGGACGGATTGAATCGACCGATAAAAATGCGCGCTTATGTTTGACATGGATGCAAGCATTCTTCGGCGTTTAAATCTAAGTTTCGTCTGCCCGCAACTTCAATAAGTATGATTTTTGTTACCCCAGGTTACACGCTATTTGTGTGCCAAATTTTATCGAAATCTATTCCACAATTTTGTCCCTATTGTATAACAAACATCCATCCAATCATTCAAACTTTTGCATTTTTAATATTTTAGTACAATTTACTCTATTCTTTCATTCATAGAATAGACAATTTTCTAATACCTACCGTTATTTGCAAAGTATCAACAGCATCTTGTACTTTTGACTCATGAAGTCTTTCGAAAGGGATAGAAAAGTGTGTCCAAACTGAGCTGACGTCGAAGGTGATGGCCAACCATACTGCCGCTATATCCGCCACGAACAACAATATCAATATCACTGCGTACTGAAAATATATTATAACTTTACGTAAGTGTACTCTCTCAAGTTTCGTTCTACTCTACATGGATTTAGTTTGACAGAACTGAGTGAGTTATTTTTAAAATCATATTTTCACTTTATCTTATAATGAAATACGTGCTATCGTGCGAAGAAAAAACTTTTCTTATTTTAGTAAACCACCAAATAAAAGTTTTAACAATGCTTATAGGAGAACATAAAATGCAAAGATACACAACAAGCATTATAGTTTCTCTAACTCTGCATCCTCCTTATCTACATGCATCGTTTGTTAAGATAATGGCCTCAAAATTGATACAACTATCCAATTGTTTAAATTGTTATTTTACCAAGTTAACCATGCAAGTCCTCTTCTCAAAACTGCCTATTACCCCAATCATGGGCATAGTCGCTAAGGTCAGGCCTAGAATCATACCCAGTCCACACGCACTACGGTACCCCGCCATTCCGGAGCGGTTGAAGAATAAAGCATTATTTTGGAACTCCCGGTTTGCCATGAATCCATACATGTACAGGGCGAAAGCTATAATCTGAAAATGGAAAACTGTTTATTAAAGTTATCAATTAGGTACAAGAGACTGCAAAATTTAAAAACAAAATCGTGCTTCATCGTTACTCCTATCAATATTTCTACTTTAATAGTTGACTTGACTTAGATAAATGTTTGTGTGGACGCCCTTGCCGTAAGATTAATAAAAATCGACCATCAAAAAGCTCGTGCAGACAAGGTAGGTATTGTTTTAAATTATTTAAGGAGCTTTGAAATTTGTCAAAACAAAGAAGTGCCTTATCTCAGTTCATGTCAATCAGAATGCAATCATAAAAAGAGAATTAAAGGATAAAGAGATAATAGGTACCGACTACAATTACAACGCTTACTTACCATCAATATCGCTGTGGTAACTAACATCAAAACTCTCATAGAATTCATATTAAACATCGCCTTCGTTTCCCCAAAAGGCGAATTAAAAATAGTTTTAACGTTATTCTGCGGTGCACTCATATTTGTTTCACAACGATCAGACGAATGATGTCAACGAAACAGCGACTGACTAGATATGCCTAGTATGCCTACACAGTAATCTGATAGCAATTGTTTTGGTCAGATAACTCACTGACAATCCATGTACTCATCACTGAATTTGGCATTAAAATCCGGCTTCCTTGTACAGTCATAAAGACTTATGTTTCTTTGTTACAAGGCATAACTACGAGCAACAATATGTATACTATTTCTCTTCACCTTACTCACTTTTTTTCAATTCTAAGACAATTAAATCGTGATGGCGTATGTAGTTATCAGATAATAAAATTCAACAGAAAGTAGAAGTATTGTCGCTTCTATTTACTTTTTCTTAGAACATCAGCCGCGCGGCTCGATCTCTGAGCTAACCTCGATCTTAAGCTTCGCTTGCTGAGGTTGCTCTGTGGATAAGATAGTTTACCTAACTATCTTAAGCATATGGCTTGCCTCCGTGTTTGGAAAGACACGTTAAATAGTGGGTTCCGGCTGGCATTTTCAAAGATCTTTGACAGTCGTTAACAGTAACCATTCTTACGGAAGGGTATCGTGTAATAACCCAGGTAACTGTGCTGCGGAGGTCCGATAGGCAAACGCTTCGTGTAAAATACAACAATCGAGACTGGAAGCCGACTCTAACATACCTAGTTGGAAGAAACGCTAGGCTGAAAATTCTACATACTTATTTTTGCTTGTTACTGTATCTTTGTACTTGTATTGAAGTAGGTACTTAGCTATAATTGCTGAACGAAGTACCTACTTACTTATCGATTTGATGATATACATAATTGCATACCTAATATACTGCATATATTGTCTGTTTTGATAGTAAGGGGAATTAACCCAGATTAACGACACAATCACATTATCAAGATTAAAGTATTATTTTGTTTTTACTTTCACTTCTTCAGTTAGGTGGGTATTTTCACTGAATACTTACGACGCATGTATTAGGTCGGGGAAAAAGTCTTTTCGCATTATGGTATGTATAAAGTTATAAACTAGTAATAAAATCTCTTTGACTTCAAGAATCACAAATGAGTACACGGTTCATTAGTATTATTATTTCAGTAAGCTCGTGAAGTACCTACCCACATATCGAGCTTTTTTGTGTAGAGAAAAGATACATACTATAATGCGAAAAGACTTTTTCCCCAACTTATATTTTGTGATTAGTCTTCATCGGTCAGATTATTTGAGACTGGTCAACTGCGCAGGAGGGTGTTGGTAACCTTTACTTTCTCATTCTGTCAGTTCGATAGTTCGGTATCCGTAACGATCGGTGAGAGGACAGTCGGAGTATTAACGTCTTTACGAGCTCTCCGCTCTCCGAAGCTTGCGCCCTTTGCCTCACCTCCCACAGTCTGAGCAAACACTAATCATTCAATTTCTTCCTGCAAACCTCAGGAGTACCTACCTACTCCAGGATTCGAAACCGAGGCAGGCGATAACACGTAAAAAAAACAAATGGATGGAATGGGTCTCCTCCTGCAATGAGGGAGGGGTTCTTATCTTATTTTATCTTAGGGGTGGGGGTGCCGGTTAATAGCCAGCTGACACTTCGACAACTATTGATCCTTTGTATCACCTCTTCCTATGTTACTGACGTTGGGGGGCAGGGCAAAACTTATCAGTTTTGTTATCCCATCGGCAGCAGCTTATAAATAATCTTCTGGTTTGGGGTATCAACATCCTAGAAAATCTATCCAGTCTCAAATAATGATGCAGTTCATCTTATCTCTTTTAATTACATACATTGTTTTCTAAGGAAATCATTTCTAAAAACCCCAGTTCATACATCAATGATCCGTAATAGCAAAGATACTTCATCGACACTTCGACAGACTGTCGTAAATACATAATAGGTATTTAGTTATTATGACCCATTATAATAATATCATAACAGTTACTTTTAATTACTTATTATCTAATGTTGGCCGGTAATATGTAAATCAGGCAAGCAAAATGGAAATCAGGCAAGGTGACTGAGGCGTGGACGTCCATGAAAAACACTGGTATTCACCTGCATCCGGTGAATACCAGTGCATTTTACATTGGAAGCAGGGCCAGACTAATTAATGATCAGATCAGATAATTTAAGCATAGTTCTGCACCATTGGCCGGTTTCAATGCAGTTAGTAGCCAGGTACCTATTACAGGTCAATAATGTATGATATTGTATTATTGACCAAGTGGTATAGGATAAGGAAAAACAAACAAAGGATTTTCAATGACACATACTTACTTATTTATTAACGATAATTATATTAATCAGTAGCTATATAGTTACAAAATGTACCTGATAAGTAATTGATAAGTCAAATTAGCTTATTGTACTCAAATTCTTTAGCAAAACTCATTAGTATATCAGCTTAGCCTTTATTCCAAACTTTGCTTGAGTCGGCTTCCAGTCTTACCGGATGCAGCTGAATACCGGTGTTTTACATAGGGCGACTGCCTATCTGACCTCCACAACCCAGTTACCTGGAATATAACACGATACCTTTCGGTAAGACTGGTTGTCACACTTTTAAGCTTCTGACTACTGTTTACGACTGTCAAAGATCTGAAAATTTAACGTGCATTCCGAAACACGGAGGAACTCGATATGTGTAAGATGGTCACCCATCCACAGAACAACCTCGGCAAGCGTGGCTTAACCTCAGAGATCGATCCGCGCGGCTGCTGTTAACTAAGCCACGAGCTCCTCGCAAAACTCATTAGTATCAAACTAAATTACAGGTAGATTAAAAAATGAGTGCTACAAAGCAAATCGATTCTCTATCCTTTTCTCACACCGGTTTAAAGTTTAAAAACTGTAGGAGCCTTATTTGTGTCATTACGATATCGATTAAAAAAAAAACCTGATTCAAAGATAGAGAAGAAGAAATTCAAAGCATGATTTACTATATTTTAGTTCATTGTTTGTCTGTTTGTCGTATGGTTAGTGGTCAACCTAGTGTCTGTGACTGTTATCGTAGTACATAATAGCCGAGACCGACTTTTTACTTGCCCTTCGAAGCACGGAAACGCCCAGCTCAAATACCATTATACGGTCACCCATCTATGGAATGACCGCGCCGACCGACCGAATGACCGACCGGTGACCGCAACTGGCTATAGGCGCCTCAAGCCTAGGCTTAGTTCATTGAATATATTTTAATGATTTAAGGGTGCTAGGGTGCTTAGAGTTAAACCACTAAAGCTGAAACGAATTCATCTCTTTCACGATTCTCTTTAATCTAAAGTGATGATGTAAACTATCACGTAAATACCTTCATGCAGGAAACAAAGATCAAACTAAAACACCCATATCCATATTCACGATCATGCGTCACTAATCATTTATTGATATGTATGAAATTTCCGTCTTGCGTAACACGTAATTTACAGATAGAAGATATAGTAAATATAAGTTGGTTCTTCTTCAAAAAGAATTTAACAGCTTGTCAAAAATACCTTAAATTTAACTCATTACTGCCCCACTGCTGGGCAAGGGTCTCCTCCCGTAATGAGGAAGGGGTTAGGCCTCGAGTTCACAACGCAAACAAAGTGCTGGTTTGGGACTATGCATACATTTAAGAACTGTTTTTCTTCACCTTTGGAACAAAAGTGACAATTACTTCTAATGCACACTCCGTATTGCTGTGTTGCCTTGTTCGAACCATCGACAACATAACATTTTAAGACCACTTGGCTATCACAAAAATGGTCAAAAAACACCTAACTGACCTCAATAAAGTTATAGTTTTAGTATCTGATTGGACACCTAATAATCCTTACAACTGGTCCTTGTGTGAACGTAGAATCAGTAAAACCGGTTCAATCATATACAAACGTTCTACAAATTCACTGCAGCAGGAAAATAATACTAATGAATGCTTTTTTTTAATTTATTATATAAAAAACAGTTACTGTAAGAACTTTGTAGTTCTTGTGTCACGGAGACGATATTTTATTACTCTTATATCTGACAATTAGGTGATTAAATATGCTGTTATGATTAAGTTATATAAGTAGTACCTACATAGCTACATACTAGGGATCTTATGTTTACACGAAAATTCGGTTTCGGATATAATAATGACAGTAGTCATATAGAAATTATTTCGACTATCCGTTACTTTTGTATGAATACGGATGAAAGATTTCGAAATGATACTGTCCATTCCCGTGCGTCGGTTCGGCCGAAAAAACCAAAGAACCGGTCGTAACATGCTTCATTTAGCCTAATTCTATCCGCATGTGTTACGTTACTATTACGGATATCTGATCATTTTGTTTACGAAGCTCCATAAAATCCCTGCTACATACTAAATATCATTTAAGCAGCGTCAGCTTGACGCTCATCATTGTTATTAGCATGTACTTAGTTCATTCTTATGCCTAGGGTTGCCATCCGTCCGGGTTTCCCCGGATTTGTCCTAGTTTAGGGTTTGAAAAATAGAAAAAATTGAGCCGCCTGCGAGACACGCACTATGCTCGCTCACCATGATCAACCGACGAACCAATTACATTCACCGTTCCCCCACTCATTCCGTCGCAGTTGCTCGTCTTGTTGACAAGTCTGGCTTTCGGACTCTAAAATCCGGGGTCTTCACGCGTCTTGTCCGTTTTTCCAAATTTTAGAGATGGCAACCCTACTTATGCCTTTCCTCTCGTGCAACAATCAGTTGCTCAGTGATCTGCCACTCCGCCAGAGTCTGCTCACTCTTCGTCTTACGGATGCAACAGCCATTGACCAGTGCGAAAACTATGGCAAAAGACTGAAAAAAAAAACAACATATATCCGATATAAGCACTGATAAATGCATTTGTCTTATCTAAGTTTCAAGATTGATGAAGTACTACACTGTATACGGGACTAATTCCCCAAAAAAAGAATCGTCGGAATAAACAATCCGTGTACAGCCTGCAAAATTTCATGAAAATCCCTTCAGTAATTGATGCGTGGAAGACTTACAAATAAACAACAACAGTTTGGCATTTCTAATTGAAATTAGATTATAAAATAACTTACGTGGAAGCACAGCATGATTATTGCAAGAACACCGATAATAGCCATATTTCGGTACAGCATGCGGGATAGCTTGTACCTACAACCATGATAGGCATATATATCGGAGCAGAGCTTCGGGCCAGGCGCACAGCAACTGGCTGGCACGGTGAAGTTCGTGTCATTGTTGCTGCCGTAGTGGTCTGATTTAACGACAAACACGGTGTCCATATCGCTTGGCAGGTCGATGTTTCTGTAATCTGTGTAACCAGTGTTTCCGCAGCAACGGACCTGTTTAAACAAGTTAAAAAATACACATTCTAAGTAGAACTTGTTTCTGGTAACTAGATTACAGTTAAACATATGTATATAACATAACATGAACATAGATAAATTATTATAAAATCTAAAAACTAGCTGAAGAAAGGGTAATCTAAAGTTCGTCACGTGGTGATATCATGCCTTTAATTAGATAACGGCACGTTTGGCGTATAGTGTGTTCAACAGATATTTGGTTACCATAGAACAAGCTCTTATTTAGTTTGGAATCAAATAACCGTGTGTGAGTTGTTGTCGTTTTGATGTTGGATAAAGTTTCCAATATGGAATCGTTACATTTTTTCTATTTGATAATAAATATAATATTTGGTACTTACCGTACTTTGTAAGCTATCAACAGCAACTTGAACTTCGTGTTTATGCAAATTGCCGAGAGGAATGGCAAAGTTCGTCCACAGTGAGGTGGGGTCAAATGTAACCGCCAAACATATCGCCACTATTTTGACCAGAAGCAATACAATCAATATGAATGCGTACTGAAACAATAACGTTTATTAATTTCAATGTATTCGTTTTTACGATTCAGAATCAATGAAAGGTTTTATTGACGTCGCATCAATAATATTGCACTGTGTCGCGAATTGCATAATAATATTTACATTTAGATTCTTATGTTTTCTTTTTATATTAATGATATTTTCGTTTCAATGTGACGTTTAATTTGATCACGCAATAGGATTTTGAAAAAAAAATGCGCTATATTAGGTGTATGAATTTTGTAGCCAAGTAGTATATCCGTTTCATATATTTCAATGGAAATCCATTCGTTAAGCATCAACAGGTTTCCTGGAATTTATCGCATTTGCGTAAACTTACGTCATATAGACCGACAACTTAGTACAGAGCTTTAGCGTGCACGATTTATCGCGATTATAATTAACGATTATGGGTATTTACAGAAAAAAGACTCTACTTGGATCATGCCATTCTGATTCATAGGCGGATCTCCGATATTCGAGAAATCCGAGTTTTGTATACCTTGGCCAGCTTGACACAGCTAGTTTAAAAAACTCTCTGCTGATTGGACTATTAGTAGGATAACATAGTATAAATAGTGGTTTTACCGAGTTGACCATGCAGGTGCTGTTCCGGTAAATGCCGAGGAGTCCGAACGCGGAGACAGCGAGCACAGACACGCCGAGAGCGACACCTAGTGCCGAAGGAGTGAGATATTCCACCAATCCTGAACGATTCAGGTAGTGAGGATAACTGTTGAACTGCCAATATGCGATGCTGGAGTACACCGTCATTATTAAGGCCAGTATCTGGAAATTAAGGACAATTTTATAACAGGTTACTTACAACTTTTTAATACTAATTTCAAAGGGTTTTTTTTAAACTATGACTGTACCACTGCTGGGCAAGGGTATCCTCCCGAACGAGAGAGAGGTAAGGAATTGCGTCCACCGCACTGGCCCAGTACGGATTGGGGACTTTGCATGCCCTCAAGAAATGTATCAAACAATTTTTAGGTATGCAAGATTCCATTTCGATGTCTCTTTCACCGTTAGAAATTGCACCATAACAAATAGAAATACTCAAATGGGTAAGTAGGTACCACTGGACTAATTTGAGTGTTTTTTATTTGGTTCGGAATGAGTTTTTTGACTTTAGAGTAAAATAAACGTCGATCCAAACAAATAGTATTTCAAAAAACTGGCCCAGTAGCAGAAGACTAAAAATGCAGTGCAAGGAAAATATTTAAAGTGGGACATATTTGCATATTTATAGTCGGACATCTTTTATAATTTCTCGCGGAACACACAATCTGCAAGCGGGGAAATCCCATCGAATGCGAGTCGTAAACAGCTACGTCATGACTACACCACCTACAATTAAGACGCCAAAGGCCAACTAACAATACACATCTACAATACTCGCTATCTTACAATTAGACGAATCATTTCAAAGAATTCAAACCTATAAAATCTACAACTTGATATTTGGTACCTTAGTACCTATATGTTTTTTCCTTCTCAATTAGTCTAAATTCTATTCAAAGCCCGAGTTTCAAAAACAACCCGTCATCAACAGGTAAAATCGCTATTTTTGATACTAACTCAGTCAGTTCATATTCATAATATATGTAACCTAGGTAGGGTAAAGCACCCAGTAGTCAGCCTTTTAGTGCAAATGTCAATTTGATTTAGCCATATTTTTAACATTTACAACTAGATGTAAAATCATTAGTCATTGTATGAAAGGTAATTTATTAAACTTTAAGAAAAAATCAACAAAATATCATATTCATAAGATTATCATGGAAAAAATCCGCATTAAACAAAATATGGCACTTTTTACCAGTAGTCAGCCCCATGTCGCCACTAGTCAGCCATGTCTTACCCAGTAGTCAGCCTCTTATTTACTCAATACAAATATTCTATTTTAAATATATTTTTATTGAAATCTCCAGGAAAAGAAGCACATTTGCAATAATACCATGCAGTACAATTTATATATCCATTCATTTTTAACCCCCGACGCAAAAAGAGGGGTGTTATAAGGTTCGACGTGTCTGTCTGTGTGTCTGTCTGTCTATGGCATCATAACTCCCGAAAGGATGCAGTGATTTCAATTTAGTTTTTATTAATTAAAGGTGACTTATGTGCGAGTGTTTATAGACATGTTTGATGAAAATCGGTGGAGCCGTTTGAAAGTTGTGGGGGGTTAAAGTGGGGAGATTAACCGAATGTCTGCAAATTTACTCGGACGGGGTCTCAAATGGCTTCGCATGCTGAGAAAGTTGGTGGTGGGAAAGTTAGAATGGCTTAACCCAACCACCAACCTATAAAAAGTATGAAATAAAAAATATATTGTGAAATCGGGGGTTTTCAAGATTTAAAGTTATAGTTATTAGCACTTAGGTAATTGATTTCTAAATGTTTTCTAGTTAATCTTTCTTCACAAGGTTCACAGCGATAAAAGTTTATTTTCTGTTCCTTTATTCCTTCTGTTTCTCAACTCTCCCCACTCTACAAAAGATGCTGTCTTCTATAAAACTATTTTAGCTTTCTTGATGTGTTGATACATAAGTCAATGGTAGGCTAGGAAATGATAGAAGTAGGATAGGAAGTTAGATGATAGAAGTAACTGGTATCATTCCTTTCTTTTCTCATTTCCCAAAGTTCCTTCGTGTTTTGGAAGGTATGGTAAATTGAAAGTCCTGGCGGGAGTCAAGGATCTCTGGCAATCGTTGCCATTAGTCAGAAGATTGAAAATCTGATAACCAGTCTTATGGTAGTCGTGGTATAGCCCAGGTAACTGGGTTGTGGAGGTCATATAGGCAGTTGCTCCATGTAAAACACTGGTATTCAGCTGCATCCGGTGAAACTGGAAGCTAATTCCAGCATATCGTGACCAGTTTCTTAGGGCAGTCATTTGTTTTTGGGAGTGCACTTAGTCTAGCTTAATGGTACGGGATTTCGGACTTGTAGTGTCATAATAATGTGTGAAATGCCAAGTACTCGACTCGTTTCCATGATTTTCATAACAGTTTTGATCGCCACCATAGCACATGACAATTATTCCTCTTTATACAGATCTTTTGGTCTTTTTGATATGATACTATTCGAAAACAAGTAACTAAGTTTTGTGCCAACATAGCCGTCCACAAATTTGAACCATAATGAAAGGATTTAAGACCTAATTTCATTTAGCAAAACTGACGGCCGACTATGGGATATGTAGGTCTAATGGTCGGCCTCATGAAATTCACTGACTTTATATGCGGCCGACTACTGGTAAAATACGATTTTTGTCGTAGAAGAGTTTAGCTCAACGCAATAGTTAAATTGAGAACTATTCGCCCTGTTAATTTCAACCACATATGTATATGAGAATTGCAAAAAAACCAGTAGTCAGCCACCCATGGCCGATTACTGGATAAACCTCATCATTTGGAAACCCAATAGTCGGCCACGTTAATTTATAATACAAAAGACAAATAAAACGCCTGCAATGCATGATTTTATCGAAGATAAACTATTAAATACTAGCATAAAATATCAATTCGTTCCATATTACATCAAATTCATTGAAAAACATGCCAAGAACTAAAACACGAATCCTTAACAAAAAAATAGCAATGGCGACGTTTTTGGCCATGTCTTTGATGGCAGTTCATAAGAATGAGTGTAACACGTTAACCTGCCATGCTATCGAATCGTAATTGGGCATATTAGTCAATAAGAATATACAGATTCGATTAATGATTATTTTATTGGTCTTTACTATTTTCGACACTAATTATATGGATATAAAGCCTGTAAAGGCTGACTACTGGTTGGGGGCCGACTACCGGGGGTTTTACCCTACCTACTTATAGCTAAATATGTGCATGAGCATGTGCAAAACCGAAATTAGGCATGGGTGCGAACTTTCTACACAAAATAAACAAACAAAACACGGTCTAGATTTAATCGGCAAAAGAAAACATAGTTATTTTTGCATTTAAATACACGTAAACACTCGAGATTTGTAGATGTTTCAAATTGTAACGTGGCTTCATTTTGTCTATATATGCATTGGCTTTATTTCATAGGTAGGTATACGGTAAAACAACATTACAACAGTCAAACAACGTCAATCAAACCAATTAACCGTAACAAACAACAATACAGAACTGACTCATAATTAAATTTGTTAACACATGGACTTATTTTATATTTACGATAGAAAGAACACTATAATTTTATCACAATAATAAAATGCACTACCCTTTTTGCAGATATAATGATAAGTTCATTAAGTACCTCCTGATTATAACATAAATATATTGTTCTAAAGAAACAAAAAGTACTTACCATCAAAATAGCCGAGATGACCAACATTAAACCTCTACTGCAATTCATGTTGCACATTCCCTTCGATTTTTCGAAGGCGTAATTAAAACTACTTTTAAGGTTATCCACGACAGGACTCGACATGTTTGTATGGTAGCAAACACAGACGCCGATTGATGCCAGCCGGCTCCAGTGTGACCATCTCAAAAATGGCGAATCTGCCACACATGGACCCAAAAATCTGCCAAATTCTGCCACGCTCGACGTTGAAGAATGCCAAAAATGTGCCAACATGAAAATAAAAGAAACGTACTATCATCTTTTTTTTAATCAACTTTATAGCTACGTTAAACATACAAAAAAACAATACACCTAGTCAACATTGGCTTCAAAATTTTCGCATTCCTTTTCTTTGTACATGGATTTTATCGACATATTTTTTAACATTTCCTTGCTTGGTTTAAAGGAGACGCAGTCTCCGAGTTCCTTTATTCCCTCTTTTGTAGTAATTATTGCCGAGACATGTTTATTCAAAAACCTGTTCCTTATTTTTGTTTTGTTTAGATTGACTTGAGAAAATATCCTTGCGCACGATGCATTTGACATCGGCAAACATTAGAGAGCTTTTGCAAGGTTTGCAATATTTGGATATTTTGCTGTCCCATTTGCGTCCCTGATTTTTCCAACCGCTGCTCAAAACTTGTCCACGCTCAAAATTGTACCGGCGCTACTTCCGCTTTCGCCTGCTTCTGCCCGCCGCTTACACTTCTGTCAAACTTCACCTGTCGGAGTCCGTCATCAACTTTTTGAATATTGTCTCCGTCTACAATGTTGGGAAATGACGATGCTATGCTTAAAATTGACGTAAATTCTTTGTATACGACATGTTGTGGATCCAAAAACTGTAATTCTTTGAAAATGTTTGTAAGTGGCAGACGTGTTTTCAATTGACTACATATTTTAGTTAAAAATGATTGGATTCGTTGAAGGAACGTCTGGATTCCAGGTTTCAGACTCACGTCTGTGGATAAGCGATCGATTTCTGTACTCACGTTAACACCCAAGTACATATCTTTCAGAGGCAAAAAGTTTACGGTAGATTTTGGGTCAATTGCAAGTGGGTCTGCTGTTTTTAAATAATTTCTCTTGATATAACAACTCAATAGGCACACGTACACTTCAGAAATGTCTTTGAATGCTGTGTGGACTGTTGTATAATCTCCTTGAAATATAATGTTTAGTTTGTTGACTGACTGCAATATATAATCTAATGCATAAAAATAAAGTTTGTGTATCTTGTCATTCACACTGTTAAACAAGAACTCTGATGAAATATTTGTCTTTCAAAAACTGCGATTGAAAAAAAAAATTTAGGGCTTCCCATTGTTCTAAAACTTTTTTAATGCAAGCGTGCACGCAAAGCCAACGAATTTAATAGTATCTTAACATTTTATGCTTTTCAGTACCAATAAAATCTCGATATTCAACAAACTCCCTTTGTCGTTTACTGCTATGGGCAAAATATCCGTAAACCTCTTGTATCATTTGGTTAATAGCTCGTGGTATGGTGTTTTTACTAGCATGAGATACACACAATACAGTGGAATGACACACACATTTAATAAACATGCAGTGAGGATTGACGTGCCTTATTTTTGCAATGATACCACCATGTTCTCCAAATATAACGTTAGTAGTGTCACTTGTCAGCCCCAAAACCAATAGCATCTTTCATATTAAGGTTAGAATTAGTTAAAGACGTGGATAATTCATCAAACAATGATTGGGCATCAACCCGGTTCAAGTCAACCAAGGTCAAAAATTTTGTTTTTACCTGCAGGTCTTTTTCTGAATAATATTTGGTTACAACTGCAAACGTTGATGTGGTTGTAACATCTGTAGTCTCATCTATAACCAAGGAAAACATAGGTGTACGTGTTATAATATTTTCACAGGATTTTAAATCAGCCAGCATCTCTGTTTCTAAATTTAGTTTTAAAACATTATATGTTACCGCTGCCGCTTTGGTTCTCTTGCAACAAAATTGCTTGGCGATTTCAGAATCATGGGAGCTTTTTGAGATGTTTAAAGACCAATTTACAGTGGAATACTTAAGTCCCTATAGTATTAAATTTAAAACGTTCATCCTCTACTATCTATTAGATCTTTTTGAAAACCAATATTAAAAGGATACATAGTCTCCCAACCCATGCATGCATGCATGTGACCAGCGTAGTGCAGTCTAGGCCTAATCCCTCCCTCATTCCCGGAGGAGGCCCTTGCTTGGTTATAAAGTAATGTTGTTTGTTAGCTATCTAAGAAATATCCCAACTAGCACACAAGCGCTATAACAAGCTGCACAATGGCCGGTTAAAGGATTTTTATAACGCCTTAGGCTCCTTTAGTAAGAAGTATAGTGGTTCTATAAGCGGCTACAGATCTCTTGTAACGTCAAATAGGCCCATACTGTCCAGCTTATAGCTCGACATTGGATCTACAGTGGTCGTAAATAGTAATTATAATAGTACGTAGTATAGTAGTTATACAGGAGCGCTAAAATAAAATGAAGGTGGTATAATCGCGCTACAAGAGCTTTTTCGAAGTCTCGTGGCGCTAAGACAGAGGTAGTTAGCGCCATGAGCGTTGAAAGAATTTTTCAATTCGGACCAGTAGTTCCTGAGATTAGCGCGTTCAAACAAACAAACAAACAAACAATCAAACAAACTCTTCAGCTTTATAATATTAGTATAGATTATGTCCTGAATTATACTGATAAGAATCATATACTTTTCATGTACATACTTGTTTGAACTGATAGTGATGACGAGACCTTACGATGAAATATCATTCTTTATCTGAGTCTGTATGTTATTATGTATAACTAGCTTTTGCCCGCGACTTCGTCCGCCACCTGAATTTTCCCATGGGAATGCGTCATTTTCCCGGGGTAAAAAGTAGCCTATGTCCTTTCTCGGGTATCAAAATATCTCCATACCAAATTTCATCCAAATTGGTTCAGTAGCTTAGGCATGATTGAATAACAGACAGACTAGTTTTGACTAGTTAATTAATAACCAGTTTAAGTATATTCTACATTCCACGATAAAGGGTTTGAATAACCTACTGTACAGTGTACACTAAACTGTCCATCTTGGTCATCTTGTCATCCCGGATCCGTGACCCCGTGGTGCCCGATCCCATGACCTGTGTTCGCGTTATCCTCGATCCCATGATCTGCGATCCCGTGATCCGCGATCCCGTGATCTACCCAGATTAGAAGATTAGCGCTAGGTCTCCATCAGTCATGTGCGCTTTGAGTCGTTTTGATCGTTAAGACTTTCTTTCACGTACCCTATACTTAGGTAGTACAAATCTAGATACTTAGAATAAATCTACTTACACATGTAAAAATGACTAGTAGCGCCAGTTGGCCGATGGCTCTTTCATATTGTATCATAGTCTCAACTAGAATGTTCTTACAACCCCAGGGCCATATTGAGCACTCTTCACTGTTTGGCTGGCTGCAGCAACTGACCGGCAGCTCGACAGACACTATTTCCTCACTTACAACCTTCGAAAATACTTTTGTAAACATCTGTTTCGGGAATACCACATCTATGTAATCCGTATAATTTGAACTGCCGCAGCACCTTAGCTAAAACATGGTGAAATATTGCAGAAGATACCGTTAAATAACAAGCAGTGTAACAGCGTCCAACAATTTATAACATCTTCGAAATGGCTGGGCACTTAAAGTGATATTATAATTAATCCTATCAAATATGATGCCTTTTCATCCGCCAGCTAGCTGGTGCCCATGCAGCAGTCCACTCGCCGACAGCTAGCAGACGCCCAGCTACCTAACCAAACCTACCGATCGCGCTTTTCGCCACAGACACAGTTCGCGATCGGTTTCTATCACGTAAATACCCACATGCAGGAAACAAAGATCAAACTAAAACACCCATATCCATATTCACGATCATGCGTCACTAATCATTTATTGATATGTATGAGATTTCCGTCTTGCGTAACACGTAATTTACAGATAGTAGATATAGTAATTATAAGTTGGTTCTTCTTCAAAAAGAATTTAACTCAGTCCCTACCAAACTACAAGCGTAATAATAAATTTAACCCATTAATGTCCCACTGATGGGCAAGGGTCTCCTCCCGTAATGAGGGAGGGGTTAGGCCTTGAGTCCATCACGCAAACAAAGTGCTGGTTTGGGACTATGCATACCTTTAAGAACTGTTTCCTTCACCTTTGGAACAAAATTGACAATTATTTCTAATGCACACTCCGTATTGCTGTGTTGCCTTGTTCGAACCATCGACAACATAACATTTTAAGACCACTTGGCTATCACAAAAATGGTCAAAAAACACCTAACTGACCTCAATAAAGTTATAGTTTTAGTATCTGATTGTACGCCTAATAATCCTTTCAACTGGTCCTTGTGTGAACGTAGTAACAGTAAAACCGGCTCAATTATATACAAACGTTCTACAAATTGACTGCAGCAGGAAAATAATACTAATAAATGTTTTTTAAAATTTATTATATAAAAAACAGTTACTGTAAGAACTTTGTAGTTCTTGTGTCACGGAGACAATATTTTATTACTCTTATATCTAACAATTAGGTGATTAAACATGCCGTTATGATTAAGTTATATAAGTAGTACCTACATAGCTACATACTAGGGATCTTATGTTTACACGAAAATTCGATTTCGGATATAATAATGACAGTAGTTATATAGAAATTCATTCGATTATCCGTTACTTTTGAATGAATACGGATGAAAGATTTCGAAATGATACTGTCCATTCGCGTGCGTCGGTTCGGCCGGAAAAACCAAAGAACCGGGCGTAACATGCTTCACTTAGCCTCATTCTATCCGCATGTTTTACGTTACTATTACGGATATCTGATAATTTTGTTTACGAAGCTCCATAAAATCCCTGCTACATACTAAATATCATTTAAGCAGCATCAGCTTGACGCTCATCATTGTTATTAGCATGTAGTTCATTCTTATGCCTTTCCTCTCGTGCAACAATCAGTTGCTCAGTGATCTGCCACTCCGCCAGAGTCTGCTCACTCTTCGTCTTACGGATGCAACAGCCATGGACCAGTGCGAAAACTATGGCTAAAGACTGAAAAAAAAAACAAAATGTATCCGATATAAGCACTGATAAATGCATTTGTCTTATCTAAGTTTCAAGATTGATGAAGTACTACACTGTATACGGGACTAATTCCCCAAAATAAGAATCGTCGGAATAAACAATCCGTGTACCTGCAAAATTTCAACAAAATCCCTACAGTAGTTGATGCGTGGAAGACTAACAAATAAACAACAACAGTTGGGCATTTCTAATAGAAATTAGATTATAAAATAACTTACGTGGAAGCACAGCATGATTATTGCAAGAACACCGATAATAGCGATGTTTCGGTACAGCATGTCGGATAGCTTGTACCTACAACCATAGGTGTACACATCGTAGCAGAGCTGCGGGCCAGGAGTGGCACAGCAACTGGCTGGCACGGTGAAGTTCGTGTCACTGTTGCTGCCGTAGTAGTAGTCTGATTTAACGACAGTCACGGTGTCCATATCGCTTGGAAGGTCGATATTTCTGTAATCTGTGTAACCAGTGTTTCCGCAGCAATGGGCCTGTTTAAAAAAGTTAAAAAATATTTTTGGATATTCATCACATTCTAAGCAGAGCTTGTTTCTGGTAACCAGATTACAGGTAAACATATGCATATATATGTTACTGTAAAAGCCCAAACTGTGGTAAATCCTAAGATTTTCCGGTAAAACCTAAGATTTACCAACTCTCAATGGTAAAAGTCCGAACAATTCTTTTATTTCGAACTTTTACCACTATTCACTTGATAAATCTTAAGATCTCATAATCACACGTTAAAAGTTGATAAAGTCATATCATAACGTGTTATAAAGAAGGAATTTTGGGCAAACCGACATGGGTAGGTTAGGTTGAAGGCTGAAGTTAGCCTCCGTGGCTATTTTTGTTTAAACCACCTATATAGTGTGTTCATCAGATATTTGGCTACCATAGAACAAGCTCTATTTAGTTTGCAATCAAATAACCGTGTGTGAGTTGTTGTCGTTTTGATGTTGGATAAAGTTTCCAATATGGAATCGTTAGATTTTTTCTATTTGATAATAAATATAATATTTGGTACTTACCGTACTTTGTAAGCTATCAACAGCAACTTGAACTTCGTGTTTATGCAAATTGCCGAGAGGAATGGCAAAGTTCGTCCACAGTGAGGTGGGGTCAAATGTAACCGCCAAACATATTGCCACTATTTTGACCAGAAGCAATACAATCAATATGAATGCGTACTGAAACAATAACGTTTATTAATTTCAATGTATTCGTTTTTACGATTCAGAATCAATGAATGGTTTTATTAACGTCGCATTAATAATATTGCACTATGTCGCGAATTGCACAATACTATTTACATTTAGATTCTTATGTTTTTTAATATTAATGATATTTTCGATTCAATGTGACGTTTAATTTGATCACGCAATAGGATTTTGCAAAAAAAATGCGCTATATTAGGTGTAGGGGCCGGCTACGTATAATGAATTTTGTAGCAAAGTTGTAGGTATATCCGTTTCATTTCAATGGAAAGCATCAACAGGCTGCATGGAATTTATCGCATTTGCGTAAACTTACGTCATATAGACCGACAACTTAGTACAGAGCTTTAGCGTGCACGATTTATCGCGATTATAATTACCGATTCTGGGTATTTTCAGAAAAAAGACGCTTCTTGGATCTTGCCAATCTGATTCATAGGCGGATCTCCGATATTCGAGAAATCCGCATTTTGTATACCTTGGCCAGCTTGACACAGCTAGTTTAAAAAGCTCTCTGCTGATTGGACTATTAGTAGGATAACATAGTATAAATAGTTGTTTTACCGAGTTGACCATGCAGGTGCTGTTCCGGTAAGTGCCGAGGAGTCCGAACGCGGAGACAGCGAGCACAGACACGCCGAGAGCGACACCTAGTGCCGAAGGAGTGAGGTATCCCACCAATCCTGAACGATTCAGGAAGTGAGGATAGCTGTTGAACTGCCAATATGCGATGCTGGAGTACACCGTCATTATAAAGGCTAGTATCTGGAAATTAAGGACAATGTTATAACTTTGTTACCTATATAAATTTCAAAATGTTTTTTTTTTAAACTATGACTGCCCACTGCTGGGCAAGGGTATCCTCCCGAACGACAGAGAGGTAGGCCTTGAGTCCACCACACTGGCCAAGTACGGATTTGGGACTTTGCATGCCCTCAAGTAATGTATTAAACATTTCTTAGGGATGCAAGATTTTATTACGATGTTTTCCTTAACCGTTAGAGTAAGTGATACTTATTTCTAATACAGTTGCACCATAACAAATAGAAATACAAATGGGTGCCACTGGATTAATTTGAGTAATTTTTATTTGGTTCGGAATGAGTTTTTTAACTTAGTAAAATAAACGTCGATCCTAGCAATTGTTGTCCCAAACAAATAGTATTTCAAAAACTGGCACAGTAGCAGAAGACTAAAAATGCAATGCAAGGAAAATATTTAAAGTGGGACATATTTGCATATTTATAGTCGGACATCTTTTATAATTTCTATTCTCGCGGAACACACAATCTGCAAGCGGGGAAATCCCATCGAATGCGAGACGTAAACAGCTACGTCATGACACCACCTACAATTAAGACGCCAAAGGCCAACTAACAATACAAATCTACAATACCTACTCGCTATGTTACAATTAGACGAATCATTTCAAAGAATTCAAACCTACAAAATCTACAACTTGATGTTTGGTATCTGTTTTTTCCTTCTCAATTAGTCTAAATTCTATTCAAAGCCCGAGTTTCAAAAACAACCCGTCATCATCAGGTGAAATCGCTATTTTTGATACTAACTCAGTCAGTTCATATTCATATGTAACCTACTTATAGCTAAACATGTGCATGAGCATGTGCAAAACCGAAATTAGGCATGGGTGTGAACTTTCTGCACAAAATAAACAAACAAAACACGGTCTAGATTTAATCGGCAAAAGAAAACATAGTTATTTTTGCATTTAAATACATGTAAACACACGAGATTTGTAGATGTTTCAAATTGTAACGTGGCTATATTTTCGTCTATCTACGCATTAGCTTTTTTTCATAGGAAGGTATACAGTAAAACATCACTCAAACTACGTCAATCAACCCAATTAACCGTAACAAAGAACAATACAGAATTGACTCATATTAAAATTTGTAAACACATGGACTTATTTTATGTTTATGATAGAAAAAACACTATAATTTTATCTCAATATTGAAATGCAATATCCTTTTTGCAGATATAATGATAAGTTCATTAAGTACCTCCCGATTATAATATTAATATATTGTTTTAAAGAAACAAAAAGTACTTACCATCAAAATAGCCGTGATGACCAACATTAAGCCTCTGCTGCAATTCATGTTGCACATTCCCTTCGATTTTTCGAAGGCGTAATTAAAACTACTTTTAAGATTATCCACGACAGGACTCGACATGTTGGTATCGTAGCAAACACAGACGCCGATTGATGCCAGCCGGCTCCGTTCAACGGTAAAATAAACAGATTAGATATAGGACTTACGTCATCAGATTGCTATTCATTCATGTACTTAACGCAATACATACAGTTTTTATGCGAACGAAACATCGCTTTGCTGCAAATAACATGTAAATTTCCTCTATGTAAAGTAAAATAACGTCGAATTTAATTTAATTTAAGTTTGAATTGTTTATGGATGTCGCTTATAATCTGTGGTAGTACAGCCGGCTAAAAAAGTGTTTTGTTTCGTCGAATTGACATTGGTCATTATCAGAATGTCATTGCAATGGAATTTTAACCTTAATACTTTGTATTAACTTGTAATTTAGTTCATTGATAGATCGTAGTACATTTTCGCTCCACTGTATAATGAACGTAGTCACGTGCTGCATAATGTGTTTATAACAACAAGCGTATTAAAACCGATGGTGTAGGCAAGGTAATGCATAGAAAGCGTTATTTTCTTGTAAAAGACTATGGCCACGTATCAAAGAGTACCGCTCCACCATACTCACGCGCACTATGTAGGGCCCCTAGAAAACCCATAGAAATCTTGTAAGTAATATTGCGCAATATATAATAGCGCTTTTTTATATGAGTTTTGACACTGTTGAATAGATAAACTATCGCTAAATTTACTCAGAAACCGAGGGTTAATAGCGCAACCTTATTGCACTTATTGAACGCTTTGTATTTAGACCGTTTAAATATTGCACAACATGAACTCAAAATGGTCAATAATAAGACATGCTTGTAAGTGAAATTGTGCAATATCATTAATCGTTTATCTATGATCGGCCCAACTGTCTATATACATATTGTGTTGTGTTTCTATGTATGTTGTTACTAGTCTATTGCTATAGAAATATAATAGGTAGGTATGTATATTGATTAGCATCAGCATAACTGCGCAATTTCCTCAAGAACTTACGTTTCAAAGTCGGCAAAACTTTACGCTAGGCAATGAGGAGTCAATCAGGTATAAGTTGGTACCTCCCACGCACGTGGTTGCAAGTCTGAGCTCGAGGCAACACACCAATTACTTTTAGAAGTTATGTTCCTTAGGCCTGTTCTTGAAAGCATGCAAAGTTCACAACCCGCACTTGGACAATGTGGTGGACTCAGGCCTAACCGCACCCTCATTACGGTAGGAGACCCTTGCCCGGCAGTGAGACATTAATGGGTTAAATTAATTTTCAATGAGGAATGACCATTCTCTTACTTGGTTCTATGAATGCACTTGAACGTCAAGCGAATGTCTCCCGAATTGACAAAGGCTCCTCAAGTACCTCTGTCAGAACTTGCTAATGAATTAACCCTTTTTAACTCATCTTTATTCACAAAACTTAATGCACCAGACCAGAACTTTTATTGTCATATTGGTTCCAATTAAGTCTAGTGCAGTGATCATCTTTGACGGCTAATTGCTTGTTCTTTATATACTAACCCTCTTATTACTCTTATATAAACACACTATAAACCTATTTTAGTTAAAAAACTACTAAAATATGGTTTCTCTTTTTCATTTTGCTAAGGAGTGAAAGAAACAAAACTCTTTATAAGACTTTCATAACTTCATATTTTTATGAATTAGTTGGAATATGTGTAATGCTCCGATACTCATCCGATTCATCTTGCTTCGATAATTAGGTAGGTAGTATACGTTTTAGGGGACACTTGTCTAATCTCCGGGCTACTACTAATATTATAAAAACGGATACTATAAAATCATATACTCTTCTTCCTACTCATAATGGAAACCGAGACCTCGTCATATCCACATTAGAAGCAGTTAATATTTTATATACAAAAATAGATTTAATTAAGCATAAAAACACAATAAATAAACAATAGTCTTATCTTTATGGTGATCGCATATCTACTGCGCAAATGCACTGTCACTGACAGATAAAAAACATCGTTTACTCATAAGTCCAGTAATACGTTCATTCCATTTCATCCCTACTAATCGTATGTGTGTCTTCCTGGCCGATATTTGGCTACGGCGGCCAGTTTAATTGAAACCAGCCAGCAACTATGCACATTTTGTTCATAGAGTCCAAGTGTGTGCACAATACACAGGTACAATTTTTATTTCGTTACTCTCATAGCCCGGTGGGACTGCTGAACCGACACGGATATCGACGATCGACACAATCTCAACTTCCTGACTCCGGGTAATCTCTGAGATTTTGTTAACAGATAAACTCAGAAAAGACTATTCGGCCCGACCCAGGATTTGAACCCGTGACCTTTTGCGCGACAGTCGCTTAAACTACCGACAGCGCCACAGAGGCAATCAACTACTAATATTACAAATACGTACGAATAACAATATCTGCTGTCTGTACATATCTTCTCTCTATGCCTAAAACACTGAATCGATTTTGATGTAAGTTTGTACAAAAATAGTTTGAAGTCAAAACTGTTACCTAGCATCGAAATTGTGACGAAACTTTTACGATTTACGAAAAGTAGACCTATTGACTAGGTTTGAGGAGGTCGGGCCACCAATAAAGTACCGTAAACCTAACAACCCCGTATAAAGACCAATTTACAGTGGAATACTTAAGTCCCTATAGTATTAAATTGAAAACGTTCATCCTCTACTATCTATTAGATCTTTTTGAAAACCAATATTAAATGGATACACAGTCTCCCAACCCACATCTGACCAGCGTAGTGCAATCTAGGCCTAATCCCACCCTCATTCCCGGAGGAGGCCCTTGCTTGGTGATAAAGTAATGTTGTTTGTTATTGCCAAAATGCTATCTAAGAAATATGTAATATTATGTCCTGAATTATACTGATCTATACTAATATTATAAAGCTGAAGAGTTTGTTTGTTTATTTGTTTGTTTGTTTGAACGCGCTAATCTCAGGAACTACTGGTCCGATTTGAAAAATTCTTTCAGTGTTAGATAGCCTATTTATCGAGGAAGGCTATAGGCTATATAACATCACGCTACGGTCATTAGGAGCGGAGTAGCAACGAAAAATGTTACGAAAACGGGGAAAATTTTGACCCATTCTCTTCAGTGACGCAAGCGAAGTTGCGCGGGTCAGCTAGTAAGAATAATATACTTTTCATGTACATACTTGTTTGAACTGATAGTGATGACGAGACCTTACAATGAAATATTAATCTCTATCATTCTTTATCAAGTCGGTATGTTGTTGTTCTATCACCTCGCAATATTTGCCAGATAAATTATCAGATGCACTTTATAACGTTACTAGCTGACCCGCGCAACTTCGCTTGCGTCACATAAGAAAGAATGGGTCAAAATTTTCCCCGTTTTTGTAACATTTTTCACCTGTACTCTGCTCCTATTGTTAGTTGCGTGATGATATATAGCCTATAACCTTCCTCGATAAATGGACTATCTAACACTGAAAGAATTTTACAAATCGGACCAGTAGTTCCTGAGATTAGCGCGTTCAAACAAACAAACAAACAAACAAACTCTTCAGCTTTATAATATTAGTATAGATTTGACTCTACTCTACTTACGTTATTTACCCCTACTGTGCATTTTTATTGTAAAACCCGAATTCAGTAAATTTCTACATTTGATATAAGGTGCCAGGTGGATAACCCAAATAAGGCCTATATCCTAATGAGGCCTATTTGGAAAAAGCGTAAAAGAACGGTTGAATTGAATACGTTTTTTTTTTTAATTTCGAAAAGAAAATCTTAAAATTGTCAGGTGGATGACCCAAATAAGGCCTATGCTCATTTCTTCCATCTCTCGGTTTCGAATGGCCGCCAATGAATGAAGAGTGTGCGAATACATTAACTAACGCACGAGACGCACTTCTAACATCCGATAATCTTTATAAACCGACTTAAAAAAAGACAAGTTAGATTCAATGCAACCGTTCTTTTAAGCTTTACCACAGAAACTCGGTATATTAGAAAAATCTAACAAATCTTGTATTAAAAGTTAAGCTGATAGATTATTTACGCGGAGGCATAATAACAATATTATATAAAAAAAACCCTTCTTCAACTGTTTATTTTTTATTTAAATTCTTAAATATTAATAAACACATGTACGGAAATCAATATGTCCTTTGTTGGCCTGTCCATTGCTTTTCTTATCAGGCATGAAAGTTGGACGAACATAATATTTCTCTCTAAGACGGTCGCCCACTACGCTGCTCAATATCTGAAACGTAATAAAAACACCTGCATTATTAATCCTTCTATTATAAATACGAAAATTTGAGGAGCTCGTGACTTAGTTAACAACAGTCGCCCGGATCGATCTCTCAGGTTAAGCTACGCTTGCCGAGGTTATTCTTTAGCACCTCCGTGTTTCGAAAGGCACGTTAACAGTAGTCAGAAGCTGGAAGGTCTGCCAACCAGTCTTACCGAAGAGTATCGTGTTATAACCTAGGTAACCGGGTTGTGGAGGTCAGATAGGAGGCAGTCGCTCCATGTAAAATACTGGTATTCAGCTGCATCTGGTGAGACTGGAAGCCGACTCCAACATAATTTGGAAGAAAGGCTAGGCTCAAATGATAGTGTGTATGGATACATATTTGTTAGTCTTTCACGAAAAAGTACTGAACGGATTTTAGTGAAATTTGGTACGTTGGTAATCTGGATTAACACATCGGATACTTTTTACCCCGGGAACTCTTGTCACACGGGCAGAAAATAGTTAATTAATAACCAGTTTAAGTATATTCTACATTCCGCAACAAAGGGTTTGAATAGCCTCATGCATACCAAACTGTCCATCTTGGTCATCTTGTCATCCCGTATCAGCGATCCCATGACCTGTGCTCGCGTTATCCTCGATCCCATGATGTGCGATCCCGTGATCCACGATCCAGATTAGTAGATTATCGCTAGGACTTTGTGTCGGCAAGTCTTCATCAGCCGCTCCTGAATGCGATCAGGTCATGTGTGATCGGTATGCTTTGAATCGTTTCGTGTAAGACTTACTTTTACGTACCTTAGGTATACGTCAAATCCACTTAAAATAAATCTACTTACACATGTAAAAATTACTAGTAACGCCAGTTGGCCGATGGCTGTTTCATATTGTATCATAGTATCAGCTAGAATGTTCTTACAACCCCAGGGCCATATTGAGCACTCTTCACTGTTTGGCTGGCTGCAGCAACTGACCGGCAGCTCGACAGACACTATTTCCCCACTTACAACCTTCGAAAATACTTTTGTAAACATCTGGTTCGGGAATTCCACATCTATGTAATCCGTATAATTTGAACTGCCACAGCACCTTAGCTAAAACATGGTGAAATATTGCAGGAGATACCGGGAAATACCAGAGTAATAGCGTCCAACAATTTACACTCACATCTTCGAAATGGCTGGACACTTAAAGTGATATTATAATAATTAATTCTATCAAAAATGATTTTGCCTTTTCATCCGACAGCTAGCTGGTGCCCATGCAGCAGTCCACTCGTCGACTGATACCGATCGCGCTTTTCGCCACAGACATAGTTCGTGATCGGTTTCCATTGAAGCAACTAGTATTTTTTACAATGTACCAATTCACAACCCGCGATATAGCAATTGTTGCTACTGCAATAATTGAGGATGAAGAGAGAAGTGCAAGAAAGAACAGCCGAAGCAGTCGCCGCGGCGACTACTAGCAGTCAGCGCGCCGACAGCCCGTTTACAACGCGTGATCAGCAAGGCGTCAACTACCGAGTAGTCCGATGGCGGAAAGCTTGCTGACACCGAGCTGTCTGCTAACTTATGTTGTCCATATAAACTACCGCAAGGCCACGACTAACAGCCCTTATTTGAATGACATTTTATTAGACGGGTGGTAGCAGAGTCGTGTAAGTGAGCTTACTCCTTACGGCCTCGGAGAGCACGTACAGCCGTCGGTCCTGCGCCGGTCGCCTGGTCGTGTCAGTTATTAGTGCCACCGGGCTTTGAAAGTGAGGGTATACATTGTGTCTGTGTTTTGTGCACACACTTGGACACTATAAAACGTCCCGCGCAGATGGCTAGTTTCAATAAAATCTAGTGCAGTGGCCAAATCGGTTCGGAGGAACATTTTAAACTAATTTTATCAAATACTTACCGTACTCTGAATATAATCAACGCGTTCCTGTAATATGATATCGGTCTTGATATTCGCTAAATTGATGTGAATGTTTTGCTCCAATGAATTAACGTTTCTAGTATAAGCTATCGGACATACGATCACACTCATAAAGGCGGGCATGAGTAAAAGGGATATACTCTGAAAACAAATGAAAATTTGATAAGTATGACGCCGGCTCCACACGTTGGCCCTAATATAGGCCCCAACGCTATTCGTCCAACATGTGGTACTAGAAAATGGCATTGGTCCCAACGTCGCCGCGTCGGGGCGAGCGTTGGTAGTTGGCCGGCTCGTGCCAATGCTCGCGATCTGACGGGACAGAACTAGTTTATTAGCCAACGTGTGTACGCCTCACCGAGTTTGCAGCCCAACGTTGGTACGAGCGTTGGGACCAACATGTGGAGCGAGCTAAGTAGTTATGACGTATGAGTGTTATGACTATCTAACCCGGTAGGTGCGTCGTAGCATGATGCTCGTACGCATAGATTAAGCTGCACTATTTTAGTGTCAGTGTAGGATTTATATTGTGGCATATTGGCATTGGACATTCATCGGCCCAGACGATCGGCCCCCGATAGTTGACTGTTGAAAAGATGCATCTAATAAGAGGGTAGAAACTGAGAAAAATATATTTTATCATTTCATCATTTATTAAAAGGGCATACAAAAGCGCTTTATTTCGCTAAGCTAAAACTTTGACAAAATATGTACAAATGATGGGCAGCCTTTTGTGCCTTAAATTGTGATTAAAATGCTAGGCGCGGTGAGTAGAAACTAATATACTTACAGTAGTCAAGGTAAATTCATCTTTCACCGCAGCACCTCTGATTCCTATGATAGAACCAAGTAGTAACAGAACTCCTACAACTATGCTTAAACACGCTGAGTTCGCATCCGATGTAATAGGATCATTTACAAAGATTGCGTATTTTCGGTAATACTGATCGGCGTTGTAACCTAACCGTATGGCATACGAAGCAATCACCTGAAACACGAAACGAAACGTTCTAATAAGTATGAAATTCAACAAATGCCGGGGACAAGAGGTGCAACAAGTTGCGGAACATGTTCCTCAACAACTACGTCGAACTTGCCGAAGTAAGTGTCGCGGAACATCGTGTCAGGCCACACTAGTCAGGGTATATTATGTTACGGTAAATGTAAGCAGCAAAATTATAGATAACTAGCTGACCCGCGCAACTTCCCTTGCGTCACATAAGAGAGAATCAAGATTTTCCCCGTTTTTGTAACATTTTCTACTGGTACTCTGCTCCTATTTGGTCGAAGCGTGATGATATAGCCTATAACCTTCCTCGATAATTGGACTATCTAACACTGAAAGAATTTTTCAAATCGGACCAGTAGTTCCTGAGATTAGCGCGTTCAAACAAACAAACAAACTCTTCAGCTTTATAATATTAGTATAGATAGTATAGATAATATCATACTTCATAATCAATACAACGCACATGGTAAATGCACTTCCATACTTACAAGCAGCGGAGACTTAATATTTTCACTATATGTTACGAGGTCTCGGATTCGATTAGCGGGTCGTGCATAGTGCTATTAAATTTTCCTAACTGCCTTTACAAAATTGTCAATTAAGTAGTCCGTAGATTGGTAACTTTCTCGGAATATTCAACGGCCTCCTATAACATGGGATCAAGAATATCAAAAGAGTCCTATAAGTTAGGACAAAATAGATCAATTACCCAACAATTACCCCCGGTTACTGAGTACATTTAGCGGTAGTTTATCTATTCAATAGCGTTTTTTTATATGACTTTTAACGCTATTGAACAGATAACTGAGTCAAAGACGTAAGTACACAACTGCATTCACCTCCGAGTATTAGGTATATGCGTGACGTTATATATATACTTACAAGAGTTAATGTCATTAACATAACATAAATACACCGATTGTTAATTGTACTTTTCTTTATATCGTATTTCGTGTTGTTTTCCTTAGCACTCATTTTTGTCAAAAACTACGACTTATCGGCTCCTATCTCAAATACTTAATGTTGCGATTATTTCGTATAACATTGGTTATATAACGAGGGTGATGATAAGATAGATATAGATTAGGTACTAGATATCCGGGGGTGCCCCCGAAACTAACCAAATAAGTATGACAGGTTTTTGGTTAAAAATAAAAATTTTATCTTAAAGATCAGATAATGCCGTAATGGCTGTTTCCTATTACGAGTATCCGGAACAGGCTATATAGAATATAAAATCATGATTTTACCCAAAGGGGGTGATTACCAAAGAATGCCTCTTGGTACACGATCCTTACAAACTTCCCTTGCCTCATTCACATTGTCATCATCCATACATCTTGTAAACGGGCCTGCTTAAAAAACAAAAATATGATTTTGGTATTTAATTGCGTTTATTTACAATTGACCAAGTATATTATACAGATAATAAGATAAACACATCGTTTATAAAATAAAATATAATATAACAATACGTATAAAATATTCTCGCTATGTTTAAGCAAAAAAATATTAATAGTTTTAGCGTGTCTGGTCCCTATAAATTCTATTACTTACATCAAAATTACAGTTTTTCGAATTAGAATAAAAGAAGCGATATCATAATATAAATAAATTAAGGCCATCCATCCATTTATAACGTAAAACAGTTTTTTCTTTATTACCTAGGTAAGACAATAGCTCGGTTGTAAATAATAACATTTTTAAATTATTTATTATCCAAATAAATATATTTTAGCACTTTTGATTTCTTAAGATAGGTACTACAATTTGGATTTTTTTATGATTTACTCAAGTATTATGACACGGTCAATTCTTTCCCCTCATACATTACCTTAGGCAATAAATGGATGCGCCTAATTTCCTGAACAAATTACTTAAGCCAAGCTAGTGGCTTGATGATCTATGTACACATGGTTGGCATCAGTTTTGTTCATCTCCTCAGCCTGCCGCGCCATGATCATCTGCTCCTTGATCTTCCAGGCCATTAGCGCCTTCTCACTTTTCATCTTACGGATGCAACGAGCCAGCAGCAACGCAAATATGATTCCCAGTAACTGTAAAATATAAATAAAATATCATCAATGTTTTTTAAATCTTGAGACGCGCTAAAAAGTTGTCCTTGAAGGTTTTTGTCATGATTATAAATGATTGCCGTTAGGATGGCGAGATTGCAGACCTCCAAGCCTCGAAGACCATGTAGCTTAGGTCTATGAGACTTATGAGAGTCAAAGAATAGCAAGTGTAGGTACTTGATTGCGCACACACTTCGACACTTTTAATAAACTATATAGGCTTACTTTACTGTACGGGTAGTATTATAACAATAATACTTTTACTATTTAGAAATGTATACTTACATTAATAAACATTACAGAAACACCAAGAACACCGATGACAATGGAATTTTGCACCATTACATTGACGAGAGCGTCTTTACATCCCATTGACCACATTTTGGTGCAGAACTCCTGGTCGGCGTTGACGCAGCAGCTCGCCGGCAGCTCTATGGTCGCCACTTCACCATCGACAAGCTTGGACACGACTGTGGTAGACATGTTGCTCGGGAACTCAACCCCTATGTAGTCTTTATAATCTTTAGCGCCGCAGCATCCCAGCTAATGATAAAAAATGGTTAAAATATTGATTAGTTAAAATATTACACGGTAATGAATGCCAATCTGGTATGGTGAGGAGGCTAGATGCAAGTGGGCAGTACTATAGTGTGTGTTAGATCCCAGAGCTTCTCTATTCAAGTATCAAATGGATGGTTATCACTATTATCACTACACAACCCGCTTCTTTTTTCTAGGAAATGCGTCTATCCGAATAAAGGTATACTATTATGGTATCCCAATTTATAACATATGTGTTTAACTGAACGTTTAGCGCAGTCACCTGGCCGCAATAGCCGTAGCGTTGTGTGTAGTACGTTGATATACCGCCCGGGACAAATATTTATGTGATGAGCAGTATCTATTCTGAGCCTGCTTGTTAATTTATCTACAAAAGTATGTATTTAGATGTTTATAAATATGTTTATATAGTTACTAGCTTTTACCCGCGACTTCGTCCGCCACCTTAATTTTCCCATTATGCATCATTTTCCCGGGGTAAAAAGTAGCCTATGTCCTTTCTCGGGTATCAAAATATCTCCATACCACATTTCATGCAAATAGATTCAGTAGTTTAGGCGTGATTGAGTAACAGACAGACAGACAGACAAAGTTACTTTCGCATTTATAATATTAGGTATGGATCTTGTTACCACAGTAAAAACGAAGTCCAAGTTCAAACAAAAAATCAATTAAATGACTTACGGAAGATTGTATGAAGTCGAGTTCGGCCTGTAACTCGGGGTCGTAAGTGATGCTCGTGATGGGGATGTGGAGACTGTCGAGCAAGGCATCGCTGTCCATCGTGAACGCCAAACATACGATCACTAACTTGAAGATGAACACCAGCAACAGGATAAACGCGTACTATAACACAAGTTACACAATTGTTATTACTTTTCAATTTGTTCTTCGTCATCACAAAGATGACAGCGTCCCCTCGGCTTTATTTATTTTTATCTACTAATCCCCGGTTTCTGAGGAACATTTAGCGGTAGTTTATCTATTCATTAGCGTTTAGACTCATTTAAAAAATGCAATACAAAAAAACAAATAAATCACCATTTTTTAAAACGTGGATAATACTTTGCACAAGAGCAATTCTTCGTGCGGGAGTTGTCTTAAATTACTTAAGTAACTCACCAAATTGACAAGGCAGGTGCTCCTCTTAAGACTGCCGAAGAATCCAAACATGGAGACGATGAGTAACGCCAGCCCGAGGAACACGCACAGCGCTGAAGGTGTGACGTATCTGCCCACGTTGCCGCTCTCGTAGAAGTGCGTGTAGTCATGGTAGTGGGCATACACACTGTTCCCAAGCACTATCATGAGAAGACCGATGGCCTATGACAAGAAACGGTATTAAAAAGTCAATAACCTCTCGTCTTTGGATGTCAAAATTATACACATCCCCTTGTCTGTGGAGCCAATTTAGTAGGTACGAGCCGACAATTCGATCCGACCGATAAGATTATTATCATTATAGAATTGACCTCGAGTAAAACCTATATTTAATTTCCCAATTATCCATGTGCATTAGTGTAAAATAACTACCTGGATAGTGTGTACTATGTAAATACTTGTTTCTTATCAATGTTGTACTTAATTACATTTTTTTAGGTCATTAAAACTAACACGGAAATTAAACAATGCGTGGGTATCTAATATAAAACAAAGTCACTTTCCCGCTGTCTGTCCCTACGTATGCATATGCTCTTTAAAAGTATACAACGGATTTTGATGCGTTTTATATAATAGATAGAGTGATTATTTAGATTAATGTGTACAAATTGTAATAGTTTTTTGTAAAAAAACTTTATTAACCGGGTGAAGCCGCGGCCAACTGCCAGTTATTTATTAGCATATCATAACTTCACTCATTTTAATGAAAAAACTACAATAAACACGCCCTTGTTTATTATTGTTTTTCAGATATCTTTATTGTCTCATCATGACGTAAACAAACACAGATTTTGTTGATAAGATGTAAAGAAATAAAAATACTGATTGATAACATAAATATAGAACAAGGAGGCATTAAAAATAGTTTATTTTAAGGTATAAAACAACTTTAGAATGTCGTGTGTATAATCCTACATCAGTGAAATCTTGCGCTTATCAAAAATTGCTCTTAGTCGGTCATAAGTACATTATTGTTTTTTAATACATGCTCGGTATTCGTATTCAGTAAGGACTAGATACAATCGAGTACCGAGATTGTCATTATAAATGTACTGCACAAATAATTGTTACAACTACAGTTATCTAACTAGATGTGCTGTAGCGCGATTCTCAATCACTATCACAACCGGCTAGCTATGGATACATTTTGTATGAAAATCGAATCAGCTCCTCTAGCGGGCAGTGTAGGAACTGTTTTTGCATATGAATTAATGTCAAATTCTCTTTTTGCGTATGAGCCGACTGTAGACAGTCGCGCTACTGATCAAGTTTTCAAACAAAAGTTGTCGATACCTAACCGTTTATCCATAGTAGCGAGAAGGAAATCGAATGAATGATAATAATATTTTGATTAATTTTCATAAGGCGCATTCTCCTTGATCGTGCGCAACAACATTGAACAAATCATAATGCCTATGATATCGTCATTCAAATTATTTTCATTTCGTTTTTATATAAGACGTGCTATCAATTGATGAAAACCACATTGACAGGCTGTTCTTAATTACATTTTGAAATGCAAACGTTTCGAAAGAAAATATTTTTTCTGTCATCATCAATCATTTTGATAAAGGTGAAAGGAAAGATATGAGTTTATATAAAGATGTACCTAGTGTTATCAAATAATTGATCATTTTGGGGCCTATCTATTAGTGCTTGATAACAAAAAAAATGTATTTGTGTTTTTCATAGCACCACGTTTGTTATTCCCGAAGGTCTAGGAAGCGATGCACTCTATGATGTGACTAGTTATCTAATAGGTGGCAAGCGTTTAGCTATACTAAAATCCAAATATTGTAACAGAAATTACAAAAAAATCACAGCATGGAAAACGAACCTGAGTCTTCTTGGCCTATCGTCGCATACGTACCATTACTACTACTACCGGACTACAGCGATAGTCGATTTACGTTAAAATCAATGTAATTGTTCTAAAATCTTCGTAAAACATAAATTATAAATTTATGTGATTCAACATATTACATAGACGACAAAATGTTGTTTTTTTTTACATGTAACGTCACAAAGAGTCGATTCGCTTAATCAGTAATTTTTTTCTTTTCATTCATACATTCACCTTTTTATTTGCAAATATTTGGACTTTCCATGCATTTTCAAACAACGCAATAACAATTCAAATATGAGCGATCTATGGTGTATTACCATAAGTTGCATAAATTTAAAAACACTGTCATCCACACAACCTTTAATAGGTACGTGATATACATATAGCCTTTAATACGTGACTTCGAAGGATTAAGATAAATAAGTACCTACATTATCTCATAGTCTCATCTGTTATAGTAGTCATATAATAAAGTACTTGATACTGAAAATTTCATCATATTACTCTCTCAAGTATCACAACATTATATATTATTACGTGTTTCAATAAACAACAAAAGAAATACTCACAATAAACATAGCCGTGATGGTCAACAATAGAAATCTAATAGATTTCATATTGTACTCTGTTTCCGTTTTAAACTTCATCTTCTGGTTATTCACTTCGGCAGCCATTTTTTACACACAAAAACGACTTAACGATTCCGTATTCAATGCCTTTATACCACGAACACCTGATAACACCGGCTCAATCTGATAACAAATTGTTTTATTCGTGTTAAGTGATATAGTTTTTTTCCAACAAGTAAATGACGACACTCGCAACTAACTTCAGGCTGATGTTATCGGATTACACGAGACGCAAATCTGTGTCTAATGAACAAACAGCGCGTGTGATGAAGGATTTTCTTTATTGCGAACGACTATTGTTTATGTTTCATTGTATTTTATGACTAGCTGTTTGTCTCGCATTCGCTTGTCATAAAATACACATATTATTGTAACCGGCTGTCCTGTATGGCAAGATTTATGGATGTGAAAAAGGCAAGGGAAGTTTGTAAAGATCGTAGCAAGTGGCGTTCGTTTGTCTCTGCTCTACCCCTATAGGATAAAGGCGTGATTTGATGTATATCTGTATGTAGCTGTCCATTTGATATGTGCATTTCGAATGGTGAAGAATATTTTCATCATCAATCCTGCACCTAAGAGTTCTGTAACACAGTTCTTAAAGGAATGAAAAGTCTCCACCTGCACTTGGTCAGCGTGGTGGAATCGAGGCCAGCTGCCGGGAGGAAACCCTTGCCCAACCCCTCTCTCTCCCACCCTCTTTCGGGGAGAAGGTACTTGCTCAGCTGTGGGACTGTATTTGTATAAATTTGTTGATTCCTATACATATTAGACACAAACTTACAATATTATTTTTCTCTAATTAATATAGATTTTAGCTTTTATCCAACTAAAGAAATGTATCTTTCAAATGTTAGACACATATTTTAAACGGGTTTGAAGATTATTAAGTATATAATACACACAAAAATCCCATTCCTTAATTATATTACAGCACTTACCTGTAGTTACGGACATTAATGATATAACAATGCTTAATTATGTAAATTATCCGTATATTAATATCAAACGTATTTCAGATTTCAGTATATTATCCGTAAGTATTTTCTAAAGAATATTTTCAGTAAGTATATTGCCCCGTATCCCGTAGTGACGGTAAGCAACTGTTTCGTATGAAGGTGAATTTCAATCACATTTTTAGTATTGTTTACTTTTCTAATGTTTTGATGTAGGTTTCTATAGCAACTACAAACTGATATTGATTGCAGTACACAATGACCCTGGCCATAGCATTTAAATATTTAATCTCAATGTAAATACGAATGTTTTTTTAAAATATTAATGCTTTGAATGTTTTTTGTTCATGTCCAAATTGTAATTATCTATATCTACACGAAAAGGTGTATACATATATATTTCCAACATTGTGCTTTTATGTGAAAGGGAATCAGTCCCGATGTACCGATTCACTTTTCGAAATTAACATTGCTTATGCCGCGTAAATGTGCTATATTGCCAAATACGAGGCACATTATCTGATTGAGGGCTTCTATTGATAATATCTTACTAGAAATTAAAAAGAATTAGTTAATCCGGGATTCAATTCTTAAACCTTTGAGATCACAAGTAGCCCAGTATTATTATTACAATTCATATTGTTCTTAATGTATTTATATCGTCTACAGTTCATCTACCTCATGGTTAAACATACATTTTTAATTCCTACATAAAGAGTTGTTATCTATTGAGGTCTGCTAAACACCTTCGAAGCATAACAGTAGCGAAGAGTAAATAGTAATAATACTTTGTTCAATGTTCTTGTTTCTTTTGATACATACTTATATACATAATATTACGCATGTATACCCAAAGGTTTAGGCACAGGTGTATGGAATACACCCACGATTTATTTCGTACTAGCCGACCCGCGCAACTTCGCTTGCGTCACGTAAGAGAGAATGGGTCATAATTTTCCCAGTTTTTGTAACATTTTTCGTTACCACTCCGCTCCTAATGGTTGTAGCGTAATGATATATAGCCTTCCTCGATAAATAGGCTATCTAACACTGAAAGAATTTTTCAAATCGGACCAGTAGTTCTCGAGATTAGCGCGTTCAAACAAACAAACAAACAAACAAACAAACAAACAAACTCTTCAGCTTTATAATATTAGTATAGATTTAACGAGTGCGAGCCTATTGCCATATACTGGAACGGTACGAAACTCCCGACTACTTTTAGAAGAAATACTACTTTGAGAATAGTCTAATAATAATTGGAAACACACCAATAACCCTTTTTCCGACCTGGTCATCGAACCTGGGATCTCGTGGTCAGCAGTTTATCTATTCAATAGCGTTGAAACTCATATAAAAAAACGCTATTGAATAGATAAATTACCGCTAAATGTACACAGAAACCGGGGGTAAGTTTCTTATAATTCCATGATCAATAAAGTACCATTTTTTTGCAGCGTAGGTTTTTCTTCTTCAGGGAAAATTGTTGTAATTGGCGGAAAAGTCGCCGGCTGTGTCTACATTATAATCTTAGTCAATAATTTAGTAAGGATATAGACGGATTATTATTATTTATTTATTTATAAATCATAAGTTCTCTGTAAATACAGCCAGTGGTGATAAATCACTGATGACGCTGTAATATACGGTTATCGTTTAAGCCTTATCACTTATCGCTCTTATCATTACATACAAGTATTATGGATAAATATCATTTAAGTGATATTACTGGCATTTTCTTTGTTCTAGACTTAAAGGATATGGATGTAAGGTTATTTTATACTTATGTATAAATTATTATATATAATTACACCCTAATATATAATTACACCCTAATTATTTATATATAATTACACCCTTCATTGACCAAGACAGAAAGCCGTGTACCTCCGTTATAAGCACCCTTGCGCATGAGCGGTTACCGCGGGAGCGGCTAGCCGCGTGGTTACAGATCCTAAGTACATGTGAGTCACGTCGCAGTACATAGAGTTCCAAAAAACCTGTCTAGGCGCTACAGAGCCTTAGACAGACAGACACATATAGGCTTAAAACTTATAAACAGTCCAAAAAGGATTTTATTTGAGGCTGAAAAAAAAATTGCACCGTCATCGGTTGCTAAACAACTCCAATTTCCTTCTTTCCGTATTGATTTTACTGAAAATGATAGAACAAGGTAAATTTAAATAAAAAAACTTAATTATTATTATTATAAATAAAAATATTTCTTTGCAATACTCATAATAATACTTAATTGTTAAAAACATTGACAAGAACAGTAAGTATTTCGTAATTTCTAACAATTTCACAGTATTTAAAAAATATAATTGTGTTACGAATTATTAATACAAAGAATTTTAACCCCTTTCCTACAAGAGCGGGTAAAAAATATTGACATCTAGAAGAATCCTGAAGAATTTCATACTTATCTAAGACAAGGAATGTTGAAGAATTTAATTTCACAATCTAAATCACAATAATCACGTTAAAATTACTTAAATTACAATCTGTACCAAATAACTATGCCTATTTCTCAACCCTTTTTGGTCCCACCCAATACTCAAAGGAAACTATGGACCTCACGTTCTTGGTAAAACAATGATATGCTTTGAGCCAACAAAGTCTTTGGCGTGATTCACATCTTAACAAAACGGATAACTTTAATATTTCCTTAAATTAACATCTATAGATAACAGAAGCAGAAACTTGATCTCGCAAATGTTTAAAAATCGTTATTCCTACAATTGACTCCAGTGTTTGCTAGGCACTAATACTGGTTACAAAACCTAAGTAATATTTAAAAACATTTTCAAGATCAAGATGTTGTCCATTTTGTTTAAGCAGTGGTTTGTCCGTGGAAGGGGACATAGACAACGGGTGCTTTTTTCTCATCGGTCGGGTTGAGTGAGGTGTAGGCGTTAATCATTCGTTCCTGGATCTCCCACCGTCTGCGTTCGCGCTCGGATTTGGCTTTACGAATAGAGCTGGCCAGCGAGAACGAAAACACAATGCCGATTATCTGAAAAACGATAAGATAAATGAATATTTACATTGAAGTCGATAACACAAGTGGATATCACGCTATTTTTGTGTCTACGTGAAATAAACGAATATTTTAAGGGTTACTCAAAGCCTCTTGTTATCTTATCTGTAAGGATTCTAGAACGTCTGGATACAATAATAATGCTATCAAGAACCTGCGATCTCACTTTATCCGGGTTACTAATTATAGACATGACAAACCATTTAAAACAAACATCGAAACTTAAAAGTTACTCTTGCTCGGTCGCAAATCAATTAAAAACAGGTATTAAGACACATAATGTGTAAGAAAACCTATTGATAGAACTGTGCAAACCTGACAGTTTCTTAGAACAGACCCCAACCCGCGATAGGCCACGGAAGACCTACCTCCTCCTTGAATACGAAAATAGACCGAGCAAAGGGATAGCAATAAATAATTTTTCATACCTGGATGAAGGCAATAGTCATAGCTCCGGCGCCGAGCAGTCCAGCGCTCTGGTACACCAGGTAGAACACTCTAGGCAGGCAGCCGTTAGCGTACAGCTTGACACACTCTTCGATCTCTATGTCCCCTACGGTCTGATACTGGGTCTCTGCGCAGCAGGAGTTGGGCACGGTGATGTTGCTGATGGAAATGCCGGAGACGGTTGAGGGGGGAGCCACGTTGCCCCAGTCCATATAGCTGTCCACACCGCAGCAGTTCAACTGCAAATATAGAAAAAAAAAGGTTGAAGTGATTGTCTTTGGTATTTGTATATTATTTTTTAAAAGTAAAAGTTGGAACGTATTTTTGTGGTTTTGTTGAGGTTGCGCAAAATGCCTGATATATATATATTTTTAAATCCTTATTTTTATGAAGGCCAACGAACTCAGGTTAATTTATTTATTGCTGTGTTTTACAATGATAAATCATTTTTAAAATTAATGTTTCATTACGATGAAGAAAATGAACTTGCCTTTACAAAATATAATAATATATTATCAGATCTGGCTGCGCAATTATAACTCTCCTCTTTTTGTATTGTCTAAAATACAAGTTTGATTAATTTATAACAAGTTCCTGTTCATGAAATAGGTACATGATAACGATTGAGTACACACTGATAACGTACTTAGTCATTGTGTGTAACAATGTCACACACACACAGCCACTACCTACTTATATACAGTTTAATACCTTAAAAGCTTTTGATGACATCACTAACTAATCCCTGTGTCGTTTTTTTTGTGGAAATAAATTACAATATAGATTTCCTAGATATTTTCTTTTACGAACTTTACAATTACATCCAAATAGTACACTACATACAGACTTGAAACAACTATATTGTGTGCATCACACCAATATTTGTTTTGAGTTGGAATAAAGCCTACGTCTCTAGCGGCGTGGTGTCACCTTTCATAGTCTAAATCCGTTTTGAAGTAAACGAAAAGCAAACTAACAATCACTCGCCAATTTTTATAATATTAGTACGAATCACGATATTATTTTATACAATTTACCTTATAATTAATAAATATTAACATGGCGGAAAATATTCAACGCTCCATTTATAGTGACTTTCCTTATTTGTGTGTGGTCACTGGTTATTATCTACCACAAATACAATAGTTTCCTGCTTTAGACTCAGAATACCCTGACAGCCAGCGGTATTTAGTAAAATATCAGTAAATAATAATTTATGTTGAATAATGACATGAACACCTAGCCAAACACCAATCAAGGTTCTTTGTGAGAGGTCTACCAATTCAAATCCACAACTTCGTAACCAAGTCGTTACTAGTTAGCGACTTGGTTACCTGAATAAATATCATATGATTAAGCGAAATAATCAATCATCAATATTGTAATTGATAGGGTCATAGATTATACCCCAGATGAGTAAAAAGGGAAATTTAGATACCTTAAAAAACAACATGATTTTACATACGTTAAATATTATAAAGATTAATTAAATAACACTCACCCTGCTCTGAATGAAGTCGAAAGCGCCTTCAACCTCCTTATTCTCGTAGTAGATAGGCAGCGTGGTCCTCAACTTCTCGTCCAACATGTCGGTGACCTGGTTACGCAGACTGTAAGCAGCGATGGCCGCGGCTATCTCCAGAATGAACACTACGCTCAGGATTACTGCAAACTGCGAATTGAAAACAGAATTGATACATTTTTCGATTCGTAAAATAAGATCTCCGTTTCAAGGATTCATATAACGTTAATACTCTTTTTTAAGTCCACAACCCGCAATTGGACTTAAGTGGATTCAAGGCCTAACCCTTCTCTCGTATCCCAGCAGTTGGACAGAAATGAGTTGCCTACATTTACAAATTTTTTATTATCATAATTCTTTGTACCCACTGTGAATGTTTACACTAGTACCTAATTCTAGTTTTCTGCCACTTTTATCCGGGATTTTCCAATAGAATTTACGACAACTTCGATCCATAATACCAGACCTCTTTTATCGTCACAAAGAAGGTCTATTTAATTCTCTTCGTTGTTATCATAACTTGCTGTCTTTACATTAACAAGCACTTCTCATAATTGAATTGGGTTCAATCGCTAACTGGAGGGTAATCTAGTGAAAATTATTAAGGGAATCAATTTAGTTAACGAGCAATTTTGTTTTCATATTCTATGAATATTTCATGTAAGTGGAGAAGTGTCCAGTTATCTTTTCTTGCAGGGAATAGAGTTTTACAGAGAGTTCCTACTCTGCCACGTAGCTCTGATCGAATAAAAAGCCCTTCGATTGTGGAATAAAAGGCAAACACCGAGGGAACTGCCATTACACAGTCCCTTAGAGTTTATAGTACGCAACTTAAAGGATCCAGGATAGGCAGCATCGATTTATTACATAAATACGATAAATATACATTTAAATAAAGGAAATCTGAAGGAAGAAAGACTTCTTTGAGACTACTTAGTGGAAGGCAAGTCGATACTATAATCAAGCTCTTTTAAAAGACTACCGAAGCATGTCTTCATTGAAGTATTACTCTGAAGTCTATGCTAATAACTTACAGCATTTTTTTTTAGCTTTGGCTTTATGCCTTATTCCGCCAATAACACAGTATTAAATAAAAAATATTTTAAAGTCGTATTTTTTCGACTGCTTAGCAACCATCTTGAAACAAAAGTCTCTACAATACATTTGAAGCAAGCCTGAAGTTCTGACGTGTCCATCACTCAGTCACTATTTTTTCTAGTTGTCAATTATTTCGCGGCATGTCAGGCAGCTAGTTTTATATTTTCTATACAGTAGCTTATTACAAACGTGCAAAATACGTCACCGTCAAATTTATGTGACATAGAGTGATGTGACGTAGTTCGCAAGTTTGTAATGAGAGTAATTCAATTCTACTTACGATGTTAACAAGGCAGGTGCTCTCCTTCAAGGCGCCGATGCATCCGAACAGGCTGACGAACAGCATGATGATGCCGATGACGATGACGAAGGTGGCCGGCGAGAAGAAGTAGTCGTCCAAGAAGAAAGAGACATCGTGGTAGATCGCGTATATCGTCGTACCCACGGAGATTATCAGCGCTGATGTGAGCTGGGAAACAAAATGGATGCTACTTGAAGCCGAAGTCGTAAAATTTTGTTTAAATTAGTATTCTTTGTGAATTTTCCGAGCTAGTCGCAAATTCTTGCCCGAATGTGTAGGCAGTGGTATACAAAATACACTCGCGCTTTGCCATTTACAATGTCAGTGCCATGTAATAGGGGGCTGTTATTGCCATACACCGAGAACGTTAGCAACCTCCGGGCTCTACTAGTAATAATATATGATTTTTAATAGCAAAGTACTAGTAAAGATCTAAAACACTGCAGTTTCAAGCTGATGAGTACTTCGCAGAACATTGTTGCTGTTTCATTGAATTTCGAAGGATGTAAATACAGATGTAATGATAGAAAATTGATTGTAAAACTCTTCTTTGTTATTAGGGAAGGAAAATATATAGAGTTGCTTGTGGCGTTAGAATATCCCATAATTTTCCTAGTAGTGATTTCCTTGAGGTTTTACATAAGTACCAGTTTTTCTGAAAGGATAAATCAACTGCTCTAGTATAACAGATGTATCTAGCAAAACAAAGAGTTTCACTTGTTTAAACGAAATGCTTTCAACTAAACCCCTTAAAATTAAAAAAAAATAATTGCGTAAATAAGTCTTAAAACCCAACCCGTAATGTAACTTTTTAATAGACGATTCATACAAATTTTAAGCATTTCTTTAGAGTTTACGTTCAGATGGTATCATATTTCTAGCACTATATAGAAGGCCGAATAGATACAGCTATAACCCTAGTTCAAGGTATAGTATGAAATGTGGAATTTCCCAAAGGAGTAGGAAGGGCACTCATCAATTTTCTTCAGTGTCATAGAGAGCTCTTAGCATATTATATTGGTTTTCTACAAAAACAATAACAGCGATGTGTTGGTATAATTGATTGCTTGCTTCAATTCATATGAAGAGTATGTTAGGCTGTTTTCACAACAGAAAAGAAGAATATTGCTAACACTCTTCACTTATCCATAATACAGAAAATCACGCCTTGCTTCTATGGAGTTAGACAGAGATCAAGGAACGGCTCTTGGAAATTAATTATAAGAATAACGTTTATAAGTTACTAGCTGACCCGCGCAACTTCGCTTGCGTTACATAAGAGAGAATAGATCAAAACTATCCCCGTTTTTGTAACATTTTTTATTGCTTATCTGCTCCTATTGATCGTAGCGGCATGATATATAACCTATAGCCTTCCTCGATAAATGGACTATCTAACACTGAAATATTTTTTCAAAACGGACTAGTAGTTCCTGAGATTAGCGCGTTCAAACAAACAAACAAACTCTTCAACTTTATAATATTATAGTACATAGTATAGATTTTTTCACCAATATAAATAACTTTAATACTTCAGCAGTTTTTATAATATCATATCAACAAGCTTTCATGCACACAATGATAGCTATCACGGAAAAGTCGTAAAACTGTTATAGTAAAATCGATATTACAAAAAATAAAACTACGACGCCATTTTACACTTCACTTTTCCATAAGCAAAGCATGCGATTTATTTTTAATATTCATGGAGTAGTCTGATCGTTAAGTAAAATAAATTATAAGCTGGGTTCACAATCGCTATTGATTATTAACCGGATAACATTTTGACAGTTGTTTTCGGGTTCGATTCCCACTCGGAAAATTATTTGTGCGATCGCACAAATAATTGTTACGGGGGCCCGAAACAATTATTTGTACCTACTTTGTGTCCGTTGTTTGTATGTTTGTAAAGTCCCCGCGACACAAGAGCAATTCTTAGTGCGAGAGTTGTCTTTTTTAAATATAAGCAAATAAAGCAAATACAAATAAATTTGGCTGTTAAACTAGCCCTTAATATCCTATACTTACACTACCCTACTCAAATTGCAAATATTTATGTTAGTTCGCTACTCTTTCATGTAAAACTATACTGAACGAATTTTGTTACTATGTACGCAGATAGTTTATAGCCTAGATTAACACACAGGATATTTTATACCCCGTAATTTTTTTTTCACGCGGTCAAAGCCGCAGTCAGAAACTTGTATAAAATAAACACATAAAAAACATAACTAAACAGTTTTATAAACGATTTTGCACCAGTTAAAACAATGTAAGTGGTTAGTTGAAACTGGTATCGATTATAATCGTCCGAAACGGTCAGTTAAGGTCGGGCCTTGACATATGAGCCGTGGTGCAAATCGATAGTGGACTACAGGGTTGGTACCTATTGTAAAAGTCGCTTTCACATTTGTATAGGTATTTAAAAAGTAGCCATGTGATCCATGGCAGCTATTTTTAGTATGTTCTACATCTTATTACTCCAATATTTACTCAAAATGTAACATAAATAAAAGCATTGTGTTTATAAAACATCTCTACCAGTTATAGTCTGAAATGAGCCTGAAGATGATAATTACATATAACTATTATTTTCGGAGCTGTTAACAATTATAATTTTCACAAAAAGAAATGTGATTGAAAATCTTAAACAACGATTTATATAGCACTACGAGTATATATATTGGTGATAATCGCTTGAAAAATCGTTCAGCAGATTTTGTGTTTGTCACGAACAGACAGACAGACACGAAGAAGGGGCTTTGTTATAAAAATAATGTGAATAATAGTGATTATGTTGGCATCCCTGCAAAAAATGATTATAAGTCATTGGCCATCATGTTGCCAACCTATATTTTTACTTTAGGTACCTACATCATTAATATATTATTATCATTGTTTATATTATTTTTAATTTAGACGTCAAAATGTTTTACCTATTAATACATGTTTATTATTAACGTTATCAACGCTTAACAAAAAATTCCATTGGCAAAATATTCCGCTCAAAAAATATCTTCTTGTAGACAGTTTCTGCTAATATTTTACAGCAGCCAAGCCTTTCTTCTAACGGCATTGGAGTCGGCTTCCAGTCTCTCAGGATGCTGTTGAGTACAGTATTTTACATGGAGCCACTGCTTGTCGTACCTCGACACGCCAGTTACCTGGGTAACCAGATACCCCTCGGAAGACTGGTTGTCAGAATTTTAAGAAAATAACAGACAGTACCCACAATTTAACTCAGGAGCAACTCAGAATGTATAAGTATGGTCACGCTATTGAAGAGGCTCCATTTATTACAAAAAAAAATATGAAATATTTAATGGCGGCTCGGTTCAGTTTGTGTGTTTAAAATGTAAAGTAAAATATGTAAATGTAGGTAAATTTACTAAAGAACTTCATAAAGTAAGTAATTACTGTAACAGTGACAAATTACCCAAGGTTAGGTTATATTAATAATCAGATTTACTTAGATTTATATTCAAGACTGAATGTTATAAATAAAATAAACTAGAGTATTGTGTATTTACTCCAGAATATTAGGTCGGAAGAAAAGTCTTTTCGCATTATAGTATGTATGAACTTGTAATAAAATCTCTTAGGCTTCAAGAATCACAAATGAGTACACGTTTCATTAGGTTCCTTTCGGTGAGCTCGTGAGGTACCCAAATGTCGAGCTATTTTGTGTAGAGCAAAGATTTTATTACAAGTTCATACATACTATAATGCGAAAAGACTTTTTCCCGGACCTAATATTTCTCAATAGTAGTACGGAGCTAGGTAACGTTCTCATGGCGATAGACTCACCTTCTATTTTATGAGGCTAACGTGAAGTGACGAAACGCGTGTGTAATTTCATACACCTTAGGATAAAACAAGCGTGATTTGATCTATGTATTTTTGTACTCTAAACATTTGTATCACAAATAAAGAAATAAATCAGTTTTGACTTGAAACACGAAGACACCTGATGTCTGCAAATATAACTTAACTTATAAATGTAGAGTAATTTATTTTTGATAAGTATTCGATTCTCTAAATGATCTGGAAGATAAGCAAACCTTGGCGCGGTCATTCCATAGATGGGTGACCGCATAGTGGTATTTGAACTGGGCGTCTCCGTGCTTCGGAGGGCACGTAAAAAGTCGGTCCCGGTTGTTGTTTAAGATAACAGTCGTTAAGCCACGTCAAAGGCCTTTCGGGTGGTTTAAACAACTTTGACACTAGGTTGACCACTAACCATACGATTAGTAGTAGTAGTATAAAATAAAAATGTGCGTATTTGTCTTAAGCTAAACCTGTTAATTGTTAGTACAAATTAATTAATTACGTATTTGTTATTGGCTAATCGTCTTATTGCAAAATTGTGAAGCCATTTGTTGGAATTTTCCTCAAAGATTACTTAAATGAGGTCTTGGAAGACAGAATTAATTATAATAAATGCATACAAGGATACGACAACTGTTTATTTAAGAAGTTTTTTCCTCGTTAAGCACATTATTATATTGCTGAACATACTTACTAAGTATAGGTTACTCAAAATAATTTTAATACAATCATATTTACAATTTGTTAAAAATATTTTAAGTAAAATATATTATTATAATTATACGAAATAAATTATAAAAAAGTAATAAGGAAAAAAATATTTAACATTTGATAAGATTTAATTTATTTTTTCCCTATAAATTAATCTCCTACATATAAAAATATACATTTGAATAAAGGGATCGAAATAGGTACGTAAACAATAAGATTGGAAATATATTATTTTTTTATTGGACGGCTAACATAATTATTTGTTCAAGAGGTTTACCTTAATAACTTATTGCTTTTTTATATAAATCACAAAAAATATACCGTTGAAATATAACTGGATAAAAAGTTGATTTCGAAATAAATATAGTGACATTTCCTTTTAGTATCAAGGAAAAAGATATTAAGAAAACAACAATCAAAAATAAGGTTTCTTTTATATCTCGTTGCAAGGTTAAAATCACCACTTTTAAAGTGAACTATCCTCAAACAAAATCTTTTGTAACTTAACTTAAATTATTAAAAATACCTCGCTTGCTTTATTTACATAATAAATATAAGAATAAACAATGAAATGAATCAGCAACATCAATCTTGATAAACGCTTGTCTTTCAGTCGCTACGAAAACTGAAAGACTGAGTGCTCCTGTGACGAAAGCCTTAATATATGGCCGAAATGTCAGGAAATATTAATAGATATTGTACCTTTTTATTCTAAACACATTTAGCACTCCTTTAAATCGTATAATATGAACGTAATAACTTTAAAAGTCTGAAATAGCAACGAGAAGCTGCAGCAAGAGACGAAGAAAAAACGCTACCGTTATTCTAGACACTTATTTTTATTGTTTTGTCTTCTTTACAGAGCCTTGCTAATATTTTCAGATGCACAAAGTTATTTGACGCGTACTCTATTACAATTAGAGTATTTTCTTACGACTTACAATAGTTTAAAAACGTCAACAAATAGCTGACCGCAGTCCAGTTTTACAAACATGACGCAATTACAGGTGCTAAGTGTATTACGTAAGGCCTATAATAGTATACACGCCTATGTGAAGTATACAATGTATAAATAGTACAGAATCAATAACATTGATGAGCGATTGAAAACAATGTAATGGCGGCCTTGCCTCTGACATCCAGTCTTAATGATCCATTTGATGAGGTTGTCATCCTACCATTGTCGTTGTAAATAAAGAATTATGAGAATATATGAAACTACTGAAAGTATTGAGATGGAATTTGGAACGTATATAGACCTAAGATACTTAATATCCCGGGAAACCTTTCGTGGGTAGTATAGTTTTAGCTACTTACAGCCAGTTATAATCACAGAAAGTCATTGATAGTATCCATGGACGTCCAAAAAATATTCGTTATATTATATTTTTTTACTAGCTAGTTCAGTTATCAAGAAATTTTAGAATAATTTCAATAATGTTTTTTCTATTAGAAAACTTTCACTATTTTCTAGACCAACTGTCAGCTTCATGTACAGCGTCGATTAGAATAATTAACGTTGAATTATTTAAGTAATTCGTTTAATGATAACAAATTTCCCTTTATTCTGTGAGCAATAATCATTAGGTTAGTCTACGACCAATCATTAAGAAGTGATTAAAATTTAACACCCGTGTTTCCCCAAAAACGTGTATATATGGAATTAGTCATTCTATCACTTGAAGCATATTGTATTTTTTATATTAGCTTACCTTCGCCTCTGTTGCGATTGGGGTAAAAGGAAAAATATTTTTTTGGGAAAATTAGTCAGTGTGTTGACATCAAGTCTTACACTACATTCATGCTTCGTTGTATCGAAATCTCTTTTGTAGTTTTAACGTGAAATATTAACAATTAAATTCATATACATCCTTACAAACTTTTGCATTTATAAATATTAGTACCTAATCAGAAAATTTTGGCTTATGCCCGTGTCTCTGTCAGTAAAAAATGTTTTACAAATGTCATTCTCCAGGGCATAATCTACCAGATTCCACCAACTTGTCAAACATCGCAAACGGTACATCTGTTACACGTGACATAAGGAAAAACAATCACACATACATTTATATTACTAGTACCTTTGGTAAGTAAAGTATGACGTGTCACTTTCATAATATTTTCCTTTATATGTATAACAATATACCTAATTATTATAGGTAAGTACCTAGATGTTTCATTGTATAGTTATATTATCGTAATATTGCACAAGTGTTACAACCACTCAATGGAAAAGGTACTTACTACCTTTCTAACGTCAACAAAGAACTGATATTCCAATCGATAAAAGGTTTATTACATGTTTTATTTGGTAAACAAACATAACTTGTTCTATGCTAATATTTTGTTCCTCTTTCATGACAAAACGGCTTAACCGATTTCGATAAGATTTGGCAGCGTTATAGAGGACAGGATATATCCCGGAAAAGTACATTGGCTATAAGAATTTTGAAGGAGAAGCGTTATAACAAGATGTAGAATAGAAGTATAATAGATGTATAGAAGTACTTATTTAAAATATAAACACTTAAACGTTTGATTTACAACACAATACCATATTATAAACGGTATTTTACTTATTTTCCATTGTTTTACAATGTAAACTAATAAAATAAACAATCGAGAACATTCAAGTCGTGGAAAACACATACGACAGTGAAAAGCCTTACGATACCTCAAAAATGTAACCAGCTTATAAAAATGGTGGAAGATAAGCGGCTTAAATGCTTCGTTACCTGTGTTATATTGTATAAGTACATGTATGTATATATGTATTGTATAGATAGACAATATCGCGGCAATTGCCGTATGGCTGCCACAATGATAATTAGCCTTCAACGTTATCATTCAACCGTTAATTACAACACTTTGGAATATTATCACCAGTTTGAATAGGTAAAAATCGCAAATAAGCGTTCTTTTCCATTTGTATTGTTATGCAAATATTTGACTACGGTAAAGCAATTTTTTGGCCATTTGTTTTGTACCTAATCGATTTACTTATCAAGAATGAAGTCATCAAGCACTTAAATCGATTAGTTATCATAATGTACAACAATATTCCTTTGTAACTTTTTTAAACATTAAAAAATAAAAGTAATAAAAAAACAAACTCCAAACTGATAATTCCCAATTCAAATTCGACCCCAATATTCTATAGACAATCAAGTGACGAACGAAAAAGGCATAGATAACAAAGTGTGCGCAAAAAATATGTCGCATTTAATTCGTGTATTCATTTGTCGCAATACACCATTTTATATAATAACTTACCACGAAAATGGCCGTGATACACAACAGCATATATTTTATGCACTTCATTCCTACTTCTAGATTGTTCTGCGTCATTTTTGTGAAACACAGCACTGGTAATGTTACTTCTTCAATAATCCACACGATACTGAGTTTTTTTCGTAATTTGTTATCACTTGATAAGCAACGCTCACTGTGTGTGTCTGGCTATGACTGCTCGTATTATTCAGCGGCAAGGAAAACACGTCAATTTTCTTTCAGCCAATAAGCTTTGAGTTTGTTTTTAGTTTGCTAATGCGATGGTAAATAGTACGCCATAATTGTCAAATGCTTGAGTGATACCGAGTTGAATACATATGTGTGTTTGCATTAACTTTTGTCATTGAAATTTAAGTTTTAAACATTTTTTTTTTCAAAATAGAAGGCTATTGCTTTTGTTTTTTTCTTATTCTAACATATTTTTTAAGTGTTTTTTTTTTCAGAATTGTAATAATTCCGTAGGTGTATGCATATGTTAAATGATTATGGTTGTAATATTTTTATCGATCTCACCGCGATGTCATGAGGAAAACTCTTTAGTTTTCCAAGGTCTCATCGCGTTATGTGACTGGCAAGAGGTCGGGCACTTTAAATAATTAACTATGACAAAGGTAGATAGTTATTAGGTACTATTATAAAAATACAGCCGTGTTTTGTAAAAACAAGATGTAATTCCACATGCAAACAAATTACAATAATGGCTAGCTTGTTTTTTTTTATATTCCTATTTAAAATTTAGCTTAAAATATAACTTTCTAGGTAAATGATAATCATCTTCCAGCGCCATTGCACCGTCTGTTGCAGGTTTGATTCCCACACGGTAGATATCTGCAGCAAATATACAAAACAAAATGCCTGTCAAAACAACACTATTTTATCTTACATTCACAGATTCGCGTATTTTGCGCAGGACTATTTCTAAATAAATTATGTATGTATGTTTTTAAATAATACAACCTAAAACTATTTTCTGTTGTTTGCTTGTTTAAAAGTACGCCATCTATTGACAACATTAGGCAACTAAGACGTTTTTTTATGACAGAGGCAGGCCTATCCTATTAGGAATTCGAGTACAGCATGTGCCAGTGAACTACCTACATTAAATGCCTAAATATAGTGACAAGCTACTGCACAGAAAATAAAAGATAAATAGAAGAGACATAGGATAAGAAAGACAAACGATGCCTTTATACAAACTAAAATAGAAATGTAAATGGAAACGCCGGGAGGGGGCGTCCTAGAAAGACAGATCACATCGGCGATGTCTTGAAAAAAGGTCAGGTGCGAAGTACTCGCAATCAGCGGTTCTGTATGACAAGATGTACGGATGTATCATTCAGGCAAGGGAAGTTTGTAAGGATCGTACCAAGTGGTGTTCTTTGGTCTCTGCCTACCCCTACGGGAAAAAGGAGTGAAATTATGTATGTATTTATTAACATAAGTCAGACTTATTTTAATCCAAACATTCATAATAATATGAGCTGTGTCGCCCATTTCTTTAGTAACCAAGTATTTGCACAACAATTGATTTTAATGAACGATACTATATTTAGAATTCAATACGTACAAACAATAAGTTCTTGGCTTTAAATGCTTGAAGTTACGTCCGAAATTTTTCGAGTAATTTTAAAAATGTGTTTCCTAAGAGAGTTAAGTTGAACATTCCTAAAATTTACACGAATAGAGTTCGGTAGGATATTTTTGCTAACCTAAAAAAATATGACAGAATCTCGAAATTCTTTGGAAATTTATGGAACAAAATGAAAACTTGAAACTAGTAATGTAAATAAACGTGTTTTAGTAAGCACACAGTATAAAAGTAATATATGCTACGAATATCTACCGTTATAAATAGGGCTAGAGTCCATTAACCTTTATTAAAAAAAACTCCCCTTTGTTTTTTTATGACCTGTCTCTTTATTGACTTTCGTAAAAGTAGAACACATACCACAAAAGGTAAATAAAATTCAAAACTCGATTTAAAACATTTATTTTCATACGTTTCACTTAACTAATCACACATACAACAAATAAATAAACAACAATAATTGCATATAGATATTATAATATTATCTTACTGAGAAACCAAAAATACTGATCGTTGTAAAAGAAAAAGAATTTAAATGCTTTTTTTACGGTTTTTTAATACATTAAAAAATGCTTCAAGAATACGTCTTTATTTTATGGTATCCCGGCATTTTGTGCGGTTTTTTTTGACAGAAGATTGCTAATCATGTAAATAAATAATAATAAAATATTTACAATAGAACTAACATACTGGCACATTTAACAACGTCAAATTATAAAACAAATAATACATCTTTTAAATAAAATAATTTTACGATATCTAATTAACTGTTAAAAAGTTTATTGCATAAAACTCAGTTGATATATTTTTTTTAAATAGTTCATCAGCACCATCATAGATGGCGTTAGGAGTGGAAGAAGGAATTAATTTATAGACATAATTTATTTATATATTTTGAAACTTAAATCTTAATTTGGTTTGGAAGAACATCGTAGCCCTTAAATAGTGGTTATTTTGTAAGGTTCTAGTAGCATTTCCTTTATTATTTAATTATGTTTGGTGAACGATAACTGAAATGAAGACTTGAAGATTACAATAATATATTTTCAGTATTTAAAAGAAAATAACTATAGAGCAATATCTTAATATGCAGATAATTAATAATAATATGTACTGTGTGCTTAAGTAAATCCAAACTCTACTAACGGCTGCAACAAACTATAATAGTTGTTTTCTTCACCAAAGTTGCTATAACAATTTATGCAGGAACAATTCTATTATGTTCTAACCAAATAAAAAGGCGCAACTTTATGGAAAAAAAATTCATTGATAATTATTAATAAAAAACTTACCCTCTTATTCATAAACACACTATTAACCTATTTTAGTTAACAAGCTACTATAATATGTTTTCTCTTTTTCATTTCGCTAAGGAGTGAAAGAAACAAAACACTTTCATTACTTCATATATTTTTATGAATAAGAGGGCTAAACTTCATCTTTTTTTAAATGCTCCCCTAAATTGTCAACCAGTTCTTTGGTTTAAACCTCTTTAAAACCTGCCTACGTTGGTTGATTGACGAATATTATTAGTTGCTACTAATTCTGTTACAAACATGAAAATCCTAAATAAAATGCATACGTACACTAGTACTAAATGCGGTAACAAAAAGCTTTGTTCGTATATTTAAATAAGTGGTTTTAATGAAAGGATTCCTTATACTAAGTGACGGTTATACCACTTACAAACTATCTGATGAATAAAGTAACAATCTATTAAAACTCCACTTTTTAAACTAATTAACATTTATCAAGGTGATACCGGCTTACCTTTTATTACAAAACTTAGGCCCAGTTTCACTACTTATGAATAAGTATAAGAAAGCTTATTTAATTGAAATTTGCCAGTTGCTTTATCTGTAATTTTATCCAGCAGATAGTTTGTCTATCGGTTTGTTTGTTTAAACTTTAACACATATTTATAGGTTGTGAAACTGATTCTTAAAGTACTCGTATTTAACAAAGAGTGATGCCATAGATATTCTGACATGAAACTCTGATAAATACAAGTTTTTTAATGAATTGTTAATATATAGTTATATTAAGGGTACGCTCCATGTTCTTCTCTAGATATTTTTGCCATCCACAATGCTCCTGCCACGGCTAATGCCTGGAATTAGAAAAATATTATATAAGAAAATCGCAAGTATCTTTCACAAGTAAGTCCTTTTTAAGAAGCCTCAAGTAAACTATAATATTTAACATAGATAGATAGATAATAACAGAAAAAGTTAATAACCTAAGTTAAAGCAAGTGCTGATTTTATTTCTGAGTTCTTGCAACTTTGCATTTATTTGTATACCTTTTAATACCGTTTTTTAAGGTAAACAAAGTCCCTTTACCGGCAAATCTTCAGCGTGAATGCCGAAACCTTTCTTCCGTTTCTCAGTTTTATATGATCCTGGTAGACATTTGGCCAATCCCTTGTCATGTACAGTTAAACAGCTACTAATTAATAGATACATACCTGCATTAAAACTAAAAAGATCCCAGCCACGCCGATGCCCGCAGCGTGTGACTGCACCCAGTTGCCGAAGGAGTCGGAACAGCCGGCGGTATAAGCCGAAGGGACGGAACAGTTGAAAGTCTGGACAGTGCCGTACACGTGGCTGCAGCAGCTCACTGGTAGACCACCAGTGTCTTGAGTGCCGAGGGGAATCAGCCAGTCGCTGGCGTTCACTACACCGCAGCATTGGAACTTAAAACAAAAAAAAATATTAACTTAGAATTGTGATACGTTTTGTTTTAGGGGGAGAGGTGGAGGGTCTAGAAATCTTGACCCAGGTATAAAGTATAAGAAAAGTAGTTTCTAAACCAGATGTCGTCTGCGTGGTAGGTTTTCCCAGGGGATTGAGTATCGTAAATGTGTATCTAGGATAAAGACAACCCATATACCTACCTCCAAAACAACCGTACAGTCATGGTATGACAGAGAGATTATCATAACCATTCTAATAATCTTTTTAGTATAGGCATTTATAGTTTTAGAAAGATATAATTGTAGGAGCATAAATTCAAATTTGAGGTTTGCTCAAAACGGTTCAAATGATCATCTTTTGGTTTAACTTTTTCCTTTCCCTTGCACTTTACATAGTCACATATCTAGAAATTGGTGAGTTTTAGTGATATTTAGACAATATATAGGAAGGCAGCGAGTTTTTATCAAAAGGCACTAACTACCACTAACTTATTGTAAAGTAGTTGAGTCATACATCACGCGGTCGGCAATTGGTCACGAGTAGCGTCACAAACCGATTATAACACAAGTGGAGAACATTGATTTATTTTCTACTATTACTATTTATACCAACATGTTTTCTATTATCAAATCACATAACGTTTAATATATTTATTGAGGGCATGCAAAGTCCCCAACCCGCACTTGGCCAGCGTGGTGGACTCAGGGCCTTACCCCTCCCTCGTTTGGGAGGAGACCCTTGCCCAGCAGTGGGACAGTAATGGGTTAAAAAAAATGGAAGACACACTGCACCTTTAAATAAATATCAGTAAAAGATGCATAATAAATGGCAGGTCGGTAATAACATTGTACTTTTGATCGGTTTCCGACCAAAGCCTAAAAGACTGAGGTAGAGTCCAGTGTTGTTAAAATGTAGGAACTACATATAACACCTGAATCTTTTATAAAAGTACTCTTTAAAAGTCTCCTAGCGACAATTATATAAAACTCGATTTAATCTTTCGCGGAGGTCATTAGTGGGTCGTCTCAAAGTGATTCTGGTTTATTATTATAACATTTTTCCTTATTTCTTAAGCTAGGTAATCATTACTTTTAAGAATACACTCCAATTACTTTTATTTTATTTTTACAATTTCCGATATTTTGTTTGTATTAGGAACAAATATCGTTTGTTCCAGCAGTGAATACGTCGTGACAAAACTTTGTACGTCGAAGTTTCTTTTAAAACAGTTATTTAATGGTTCCAAAGACCAAAATCGCCACTTACATGGTGGACTCAAGACCCAGTCCTTCCTTCTCATTCTGTAAGACTCTTGACCAACAGTATCACAGCCATGAGTTATATTGATTAAGGTATACGCAATCTGTACAACCTATAGGAACATACCGAGGACTCGCTTAACAACTTTATGTATCAGAATATAGCTGCAAATCGCAAGGAAAATGCGAAACGAACACGCACAATACACTTGGAGCGCGTACTTTTTTTTATTTATTTATTCCTTTGTTTCAGGCAACTGAGGCCCAGATAGATATACAATAAATAAAATACAACTTAAAAATATACTAATACATACAAAATAAAACTTATACTTAATTATAAATGATGAATATTATTGTGCAGACTTTTAGACGGCGGTCGGCGACGATTCAAAGGATGTCCACAACGCCTCATACCTTCAGAATTGTTACACAACTGAGCCGTGACGTAAGTATAGGTATGTAGGTAAGAATATTATCTCATCTTGTCATTAAATGAGACGCAATTGTTCATGTGACTATTAATTGCACGCTAGCGTGAATTAACCTATGATCTTTCGTCTTTTGGTTACTGGGCGTTATTTTTATCATTGTTTCACTATTTTAAATACCTAAATATAGTTAAATATCTAAAATATACATTATTTTTAGAGGCAAGACACCTCCCGCACTATAATTTGGTCTAATGTCGCGGAGACTTTTACAAACATACATCAACAAGCACAACCAGACCCGTAACAATTATTTGTGGGTCGCATCAATAATTGTTCCGTGTGGGAATCGAACCCACGACCTCCCGACGCAATGGTAGTGGCGTCGTGACCTTAACCACTGTGCCACGAAAGCAGTCGAATATGATGATTACTACACAACTAAGGTAAATAAGTGCTTTGAAATCTTTCCACGCAGAGGATGTCACAAAGCCACGAAGTCGCATATTATTTGTTTATTTATTTACTGTAGGTCGACGACTATGGCAAGACAGGCCGAGAAAACATTGGCGATACGATTTGAACACCTATCTGGATGATTGGCGGGAGGCCTTTGCCCCACAATGTGACAGTAAAGTATTTATTCCTGCATCCTTCATTGAGCCCTTCATACTCAAAATGACGGCAACATGTACTTGTGTACAAACCTTTATTTCGAAGTCGTCGAAAGACAAAAGAGACATCAGGACTGAGTATTGTGTACGAAGAGCCTAAGAGGAAATTGGTAAACGTGGGGTTACTTACGTCTTCTTGAACTTGGTCCCAAAGCCTGGTGACCTCCACACTCTTGCCAGTGCCGGTGCCATACAGAGTCATGGTCGATGTCAGTTGCTGGTGCACTAGCGCCACGGTGTTACTTCTCAGGGCATAGCCAGCAATGCATGCTGACAGTTGGAATACGAACATCAAGATCATGGCCCCCGCGAACTGGAATATTTGGAAGACTTTATTAGGTCATTATGTATGGTACATTTTTCTGTATTATGTAGAAGAAGACAGATCCTATCGATTAGTTCTGGTAGGTAACACATTGTGAAATATTAGCTCGAGGATTAATTAGATGTCCAATTCTTGAGAAAGCTTTATGCTGGGTACTTTTATTCTGTTATGCAAAATATAATTGGTGGCGTAACTACAGGATGGCAAGTCGGCAAAACTACACGGGCCTCCAGCCGGAAGGGGCCCGCGATCAGACGAGTATCCCAACTCCTAACATTTTTTATTTATCATACGTTTCAAAGGAGGTGCCCAACCCATGATTTTGCCACGGGCCTCGAATGGTATAGTTACTCCACTGCCTAAGCCATCTAGACAGGGATGGTTAAAATGAGCCACCCTTTATTTACACCTAATTATCACCATTACAATTCATCTAGAGGATTGTCCCGGGATTCATATGGCTGAGTCTAGCAACCCTAGTTAGTAAAGTTCATCATATTGTTTGCTACATTAATAATAGATTAGTTGGCCTATATCTTTTAGTGGATAGTTAAACAGAGTTTCCAAAAGAAAGTCATTAATTCCTAGATTTTAACAACCCGCATCCTAAGTAATCATTTGTAAAATGTAATTATATAACTCATAGCGACACTTTAAACATGGTGTTTATCATAAAGGGCTGAAATGAAGAGGTACTTGACTAGTTATCTAGTATCAGTATTACGCACGTTCACCATGATTGTCTTTCTTTGAAAAGGCACTCGGAAAAGAGCATAAATGGCATGTCTAACATGGTCTGACTGTTCCACAACTTAGTACAAAATTAAGAATTTTGGGCATCAGTGATGCAGACTTGTGCAGATGACGGTGGCCTGTCTAATACAGCTACTTTATATTTCAACTCCATATTTTTTGTTTTAATTTAATTCTTGGTTATTATCTAAGAAAATAGTGCATGCCAAAGTCAGCTTAGTCGTCGGACTATAAAAATAATAAATCAGAATATCTAACCGTAAAATTTTTCGTCTCAGACACGCTCAATCACGTTTTTAAACAAACAAATTATTATCAAATAGGTACTTGTAGCACTACAATTGTCAATTAAACAATGAATAAAGATAAGGAACAAAGTGATTTGATTATGTTTACACTGATTTAATCTTTTGACAATATTTTTCATTCATTATCGGATTTATTATAATACAGGAAATAATCTAATATACCATATTAAAATGACAACTTTATTAGGTTTGTAAGATCACCATCAGGCGGGCTCTAGGAGCAAAGGAACCTTAATCAAAGGGGAGGCCGCAAACCTGCGTTCCACTGACGACGTGGTATTTCTTTTTTTTTTGCAGGGGTCTGTTTAATATGTAATTGTAAAAGTTCCGTAAATTTGCGTCTAAGTATTCTAACTCAAAAAATGGAATTCTTAAGCAATGTGCCGAATGTGATATTGTTAATATTTGAATACTATGTATAATTTCTAGAAAAACAATAGAAAAAATCACATTGAAAGCAGTCTACCCAATAAAGAATTAAAGAAAGACATTTGTGTATTTACTCATAAATAAAGGAGATCTTCATGCGTGTCAATGTGACCGAGTTGTCAGTGTTCATCCAATCGTTGATTCACTATCACGCTAAGCTGATAAAAAACTAAAATTTTTGCTTAAAAATGCATCATTCCATCTGTTATGCTCTTTGTCATATTATATTTCTACGATATAATTCAAATCTTTGACAGATAAAGGCAGGTGGGTATTGATAGGCTAAGGGCTAGTTTTACCGCTTGTGTACAAGTGTCAGATAACTTATCTGCTAGAAATAATGACACTAAATATATGAATACTACTCTAAAATTTAATCTAATAAGTTGACTAATAAACTGTCCAAAAGTGGTGAAAACAGCCAGTAGGTAAACAGGTTAAAAATATATTATTAATTTCTTTGTTTTATTCTTCTTCTTTTCATTTTATTTTTCTATGTATTCGAATCTATTAAACCTGCTTAAACATCTTCTCACCATTACCAAATGCAAAAAAGGATGAATTCTTATTTGCATGCTGAACATGTTTGCACTTTAGTGGCCTTCCGGATTCGAAATAGCAACTCATTAAATTTCATAAGGTTTTGAAATAATTTTAATATCATGATCTTGAGGAAGATACTATTACTAACAAAATAAATAATTAAATTATCTTATCGTATCTTAGTTTGTTTATACATTTTAAACATTACTTAAATAAATACTTTTACACATTCATTCCGCATTGCGAGAACAAAACCTTACAATTTAAATCTTAAAATCACATAACTAATTAGGAACAGTATTTGCTTTTATTATCATTGAAGATTAAGTGTCTGGTAATTTATTACAAGTGACATTTCTCGAGGCGCCATGACAGCGAGAATGGCGGGAAAATAGGGCACCCGGCTTGGTACTATAAAGAGTAAACTACTGATCTATATTTTGTGCTACTGGGCTAATTCCGTACGCCCCGGACCAGATACCCGTTGAGTTTATGTCAAAACCTTTGTTCTCACAAATAATGATGTAATTATCTTGTAAATATCGTCGCAATCACGATAACTGTGTTTACATGAATGACGTCTTCTTTACACTATGTTAGCTGGATGCTAATAGAACAACTATTATTATCCATATACAGTTGCATTTCAGTCATAAAGATACAATGAATTTTATGACCTAGATTTAATGTTAGTATTTACCTATGGGTACTTATGTAAAGTTTACATTTTTACATAGTGTGGTCGAATGAAAAATCCACGAATCATCAATTATGAGGTTGAATTAACATCAATCACTACGGTCGCAACGATTCGCACAAATCAGATCACTTATGAGATAACAGATGCTTTCATGGCCATAATATGACGTACAGATAAAAAATGTTCCACTTACCGCCATGTTCATAATATAGTTTTCCATGAAGGCTCCATAGAATCCGAAGAATGATATCAGGAATATAATAACACCGGTCGCGATGCAGAACGCTGGCAGAGAGAAGAATCTCTCTGATAGGAACGGATGGTAACCATTGTAAGCCGATTGTACTGAGGCGCCGACTGACAATATTATAATGCCAGTGATCTGCAATTTCACATCACATAACATTTATCTAACTATCGCCTGATAGAAAATAACCACAGTTAGATATCCACTTACCAAAAACAGAAAATTCACCGTCACTAAAATATACTTAACAGTTGTAAACAGTTTGGACCACATTTTCACTGTAATATATTCAAATTGCTACGTGTGCACTCGCGTGACAGCTTCCACCGTCGTAGTTTTAACTGGCTACAGATATTTTTATCACTATAGGTAGGTACATTAATCTTGATAAGGAAAACAAGCGGATTTATCAGAGGCGCACGTCGTTCACTCTCAAACACGAAACATCTCAGACTGAGCTAGGTATAGAAACTTTTTTCTCGTTGGCACAATTATGAATATATCAATATCGGTTGTAAACTTTTTTTAATTTGTTTTTTTAATCGTTAGTTGTTTTATTTGCTGCGATAGTTAGACACAATAGCTTCGCGCGCAATTTACAGTCGATATGACAAAATGTGTTAATTTTAACTCGGCTCGATGCTCGTAAGACTCGTAACGGCTTCAATGTTACGACGTACAGGTAGCGATAAGAAAAACATACAGTACTCTTCAACTTCATTTCTATTATAATCTGCAATTTTATTGTAAAGGAAAGAGGATGGGGAGCTATTTTTCAATATTTTGGCAAGGATTTACGCATGGTGGGTACAATACTGAGGTAAATGAAAGAAATACGTATGAAACATTTTTTAATCAGCAAGAGAAAGGAGTAGATAAAGGTATACTGACACAAAATAACTTTTTTTATTTATTTTTCGTATTTTCGTTTTTAAACATCTTATTTTATTTATAAAACAAGACATAATATATTATGACAATAAAAATTATTTATTACATGACTCTATAAACAATGGTTATTTACAAAGTGTATAAACAATAGAACAGAACATTTATTTAAGACTTGAACACGACCTCTTCGCGTTTCGACCTCCATACCATTAACCCACTCAACGACATTATTATTACCTGAAAACAAAATAAAAATACTGATCATCTCCATTATAAAAATTGGGAAATTTCATTTATTTTATCATTTGATACATTTTTATTCTACTTTAATACAAAAGATAAGTATTTTATTTAACATCTTGACTAATAATCTGTTAGAAAAGATAAATTGTTAAGGATGTAAAATCAACCATATCGACGCTTGTAAGGCAATCCTTACTAAGCGACACTGAGTCAACTTTACAGGAGAGTGATATAAAGTTAATTTTTTTTTATTTTAATTCATTAAAATTCTCTTACTCATTGGATTAAAATGATGTTAACACTCAAAGAAATCTTTTTTTCATAGCTATTTCATATGTCAAAATCAGACACCATACTCTTTTATAAACACCGGTTTATGTCGGTTAGATACAATTTACCTGATTTAAAAAACAGGTAAAATTATCTAAATAATAACTGAAGAACATCTATAACTTGTAAAAATAGATAAAGTTAATTGATTTAGATATTTGAAACAAGAAAATTAATCTAAAAAGATCTGGTAGTTGAAAATAAATCAAGTAAATTTACCTAAGCATTATTTAATTACATTTGTGATTATGGAAATTGTATCTTAGTCATTAAGATTACCCCAAACCTCTTTTCGTAACTGACATAAAATAATAAAAACAGGTATAGTTGTGCATTGTATTATGCACGAAAATAAATGAAATCAATTATTATTGAATCAAAGTCTTTATTGAAAATTAAAAAAAATAATAGGCTCCGTAGTGCCGACCATACAAAACTAAAGAGACTCTTGAATATGACATAACATTCAGTCTGAGATCAATATTGAGATCAATTTTTTTTATTATAAATTGCACCACCATCTTCATCAGTCACTTTATAAAAACACAAAAGTCACAATTGTTAGTATAGCAATTATGTACCTATAAACTATTCATAGACAACAAATCAATAAAATTAACATCCTTAAAAAAGAAACAATAATATTAACCAATAGTGTAGTGTTTTGACACAATGAATTATATAGCTGTGGTTGAGTTACTTAATTAACATAACTATATTAGTTATGTTATTTATCACAAAACTATTAGTATTTAGGAACAATCAATATAATAATATTTTTTATCAAATCGCTGTCGTTGAGTTACTTTACATAACTAATATAATTATCACAACACAATTAGTATTTAGGTACAATCAATATATATTTATCATCAAATCGCTGTCGTTGAGTTACTTTACATAACTAATATAATTATCACAACACAATTAGTGTTTAGGAACCATCAATATATTTTTTTTATCAAAAATATAGCAATATAAAAATAATCTGAGGGTACAATTATACCTTACAAAATAAATCTTTAATAGGCATTGCAGCGTAATAATAATGATATTGTCTTGATCATTAAGATCAAGATAGTAAGATATCTTTGGATCATAATTGGGTCTAAGTATTAATATCACAATCTTCAATGTCTGATTCAGGTAGACAATCTTTAACGTTTGTTGCGCGTGGAATGGCCACAAATTCGTGTTTAAAGCAATTAGGAATAACTTTGTCCACGCAAAGTTTGATTAAATCGTCATATTTAGCTTTTGATATGGGAAGCTGTGATCGATAACAAGGTAAAAGAGATATCTTGGGTTTAGACTGAACGTCAACATCAAAGGACGCCGTAGTAGGGTTCATAGAAGTTTTGTATTGAACGTTTTGCTTGCCTTTTCTGAAAGTCATAATACGGATCTTGCTTATCTTTCCAGTTAAATTACCTTTAAAATATTTGTCACCAATTCCATCCCATCTATAAAAGTCTTCATAACTCAGTCTTTCCACCTCAAAGGGGGTTGGTTCTTGCCTAGCAGTTGCAAAAACTGTAAACCATTGTGATGGTGCGTAAACAGTTGTATTCTTCAATCTGTTTTCAATAACAGCATGCACTGTATCTACGGGCATGTATGTGTGTCCAGTCAAGAGAAAATTAATTTGAATTGTGTTGATATTTTTGCACTCTTGTAGTGAATAATGCAACATTGCCATCACAGTTCGGTTGCGGTTTTGGCCTGGACAACAGTCACAATACAACAGTAATCGTTTGACATTTCCTCTGGCATCTACCGATTGAATATATTTGTGCAATATAGATGCAATCTCGTTAGCACCACGCTTACCATTGCTCTCGTCCCAGTAGTAACAAAAAACTTTCCGAGTTCCATTTTCATAAACACACAAATTGTACACAGCTAGTTTTCTACTGTAGTACAAAAGCATAGACTGTGCATAGGGTGTGTTAAGTACTTTTTCGAGATCAAAACTAGCACAGAGAGTTGAAGGATCATCCTTATGAATATTTTTATGAACTTTAAAACGAGCATAACTTTCTTCTTTTTCTATTTCATGTTCTTTCTTTTCATTTAGCTTATCGGGGTCATTGTTATTTTCAAATTGAAGACACTTAAGGCACTTATCTTTTTTAGGTACATGGAACCCAATGTTAAAATTTTCTTGAAATATTTTACGAAAAATTCTGTCACTTACTACGTCCACACCCTGTTCCACATAATGCTGCTTGTAGAGTTTATACAGGTTGGTGACATTTTTGTATTCTTGGGGTAGGTAAACTTTGCTTGAGTCTTGACGGCAGTAGTGCGAAGGGACAGCTGGTAATTCTTTGATGAACCTGTTAACTGCATCTATAGTAGATTGTTTGGTCTTATTTGGTGGCTCACATTTCCCTCTCATATCTTCTCGTGCACATCCCCAAGTAGCATTTTTTACAATACTGTAAATTGTTTTGTCAGAAATATTCAAAGTGGCTGCTAAGAATTGTTGGCAAACAAATCTTCTACCTTCTCCTTCGTTGATGAAATATTTGATAGTATAGTTGCGTTTATTAGAGTCAGTACGTTTTCGTTTTATATTTTCTTTTTGTGATAGGGATACTATCCAATCACGGCGACGTGTTTTTTCAAGTTGCCAAAAAAAATTAAATAAGCTTTGTCTTCTTTCTTCGGACAAAGACCCGCAGTCATTGCCACATTTCTTGCCAGAACAAGGATTAGGTAATATAGTCTTTGCCGGAACAACTAAACCCTTATTTGTTGTATATTGTTGACCAGAATTTTTATTTTTTGAACGGATTTTTCTTGAATTTATTTTTTTAATTCTCGTTGCGGATTCTCCGACTACATCTTCTTCGGTATTGCAATCACTGTCTTTGACCTTTGAAAAATTTTTAGTGTGCCGTCTTCTAACTTTTTTTTCCGTTGCTTGTACATCGTCTTCTGACGTAATGCCTTCTTTTCCTTCTGACCAATCTGAATCACAATCAATATCCCCATAAAATGTAGAAAAATCTTCTTGATCAGACAGATAATCTATGTATTTAATGTCTTTTTTTAATTTTCTTTTACCAACTTTATTTTTGATCGAATTTTGTCCTTGACTTGGCCCTGCAGATGTCGACGGAACATCATGGTCTGACATAAGTGGTATAAGTTCTGTGTCTTTCTCAACCTGGTGTACTTCAATGGGTTCAACAGCTAACGCGATATTGCATACGCGATCAATAGATATATGTGCATCGGGAACCAAACCAGTAACTTCAGTGTTATCAGTTGCGTGTGTGCGGCTATTGGCAAGAACTGGCAAAGTTAAATCTTCTAAAATTTCAATCCTGGAGGCTTCGTTAAACTCTTTTGTGTTATAACCAGATGAGTATGCCGCAGACTGAAAAAAAAAGTAAGATTAATACGGTCTATTTTTTAAATAAAAACCTAGATGATAAAAACTGGACCCCTACCGAACACTGATAGGGATTGCAATCCGGTCCGCCGGATCCGGTGTTTGTATTTGAAATATTTTCTTCAAGTGAGATATGATAGATAGATCGCGTATGTAATATCGCGTTAGCCGTTGAACCCATTGAAGTACACCAGGTTGAGAAAGACACAGAACTTATACCACTTATGTCAGACCATGATGTTCCGTCGACATCTGCAGAGCCAAGTCAAGGACAAAATTCGATCAAAAATAAAGTTGGTAAAAGAAAATTAAAAAAAGACATCAAGTACATAGATTATCTGTCTGATCAAGAAGATTTTTCTACATTTTATGGGGATATTGATTGTGATTCAGATTGGTCAGAAGGAAAAGAAGGCATTATGTCAGAAGACGATGTACAAGCAACGGAAAAAAAAGTTAGGAGACGGCACACTAAAAATTTTTCAAAGGTCAAAGACAGTGATTGCAATACCGAAGATTATGTAGTCGGAGAATCCGCAACGAGAATTAAAATAATAAATTCAAGAAAAATCCGTTCAAAAAATAAAAATTCTGGTCAACAATATACAACAAATAAGGGTTTAGTTGTTCCGGCAAAGACTATATTACCTAATCCTTGTTCTGGCAAGAAATGTGGCAATGACTGCGGGTCTTTGTCCGAAGAAAGAAGACAAAGCTTATTTAATTTTTTTGGCAATTTGAATAAACACGTCGCCGTGATTGGATAGTATCCCTATCACAAAAAGAAAATATAAAACAAAAACGTACTGACTCTAATAAATGCAACTATACTATCAAATATTTCATCAACGAAGGAGAAGGTAGAAGATTTGTTTGCCAACAATTCTTACTGTCACCAACCTGTATAAACTCTACAAGCAGCATTATGTGGAACAGGGTGTGGACGTAGTAAGTGACAGAATTTTTCGTAAAATATTTCAAGAAAATTTTAACATTGACTGGGACGAGAGCAATGGTAAGCGTGGTGCTAACGAGATTGCAACTATATTGCACAAATATATTCAATCGGTAGATGCCAGAGGAAATGTCAAACGATTACTGTTGTATTGTGACTGTTGTCCAGGCCAAAACCGCAACCGAACTGTGATGGCAATGTTGCATTATTCACTACAAGAGTGCAAAAATATCAACACAATTCAAATTAATTTTCTCTTGACTGGACACACATACATGCCCGTAGATACAGTGCATGCTGTTATTGAAAACAGATTGAAGAATACAACTGTTTACGCACCATCACAATGGTTTACAGTTTTTGCAACTGCTAGGCAAGAACCAACCCCCTTTGAGGTGGAAAGACTGAGTTATGAAGACTTTTATAGATGGGATGGAATTGGTGACAAATATTTTAAAGGTAATTTAACTGGAAAGATAAGCAAGATCCGTATTATGACTTTCAGAAAAGGCAAGCAAAACGTTCAATACAAAACTTCTATGAACCCTACTACGGCGTCCTTTGATGTTGACGTTCAGTCTAAACCCAAGATATCTCTTTTACCTTGTTATCGATCACAGCTTCCCATATCAAAAGCTAAATATGACGATTTAATCAAACTTTGCGTGGACAAAGTTATTCCTAATTGCTACATTATTTTATTGCCAGATAATTACATTAATAACTGAGACTGATTATTTGATTACTTAGAATTATTATATCTTAATTTCATTAGCTCAGAAAAGACGAATGAATACTATTCATTAATTACTGAATACTATTACTATTAATGTAATTATCTGTAAGTACCTACCTACTAGAGGAGAGCATACTAATTATTTTCTCACTTGACGAAAATATTTCAAATACAAACACTGGATCCGGCGGACCGGATTGCAATCCCTAAACACTGACTCGCACTCTAAAAATAATAAAATAAGAAAAAGAAAGTCGCGGGCAATGCATGTACAAACCAATAATTATAGTGCATAACGGTCGGGACTCATTATAATGTATGCGACTTTTTACTATTTGGTCCCAACTATTACGGTGCTCGGACTGTCTACACAGACCGCAACATAGGATCGCCGCAAAGATGTTTCAAGGCCGACGGTTCACCCCGTATGGACTAGCGAACATAGTTGCCTAACTGAGAAGCGGTAACGAAACAGTGTTCGCGTAACAAATATTTGTGTTCGAGGCTTGCTCGTCATAAAAGACATAAAAAATGGGTACTAACTGCGTTTAGATCATAACTCAATCGTCTTCGACACTGTGGAAATTTTCTTGTTATGCCTGCATTCACCAACGCCATCTCGACTATGGATGAACTACGTCGTTTCCGCTCGCAACTCATTGTAACTAAAATGAACATAAAACCGATTTAAAATTAGCACTTTGAACAAGTCAATAGGTAACGGTCATTATCGTATCTCTTCCCGCGAACCAAAACAATAACTAGGTAATGTACCTATCATGTTTCATTGGTAAAAATAATTTAGAATCACAAAGATCGAAATAATTTGTTTTAAAATAGTTACTACCTTTGCGTATACTGGTTGAATAGGTACTTACCACGACTTCGCTAAATGCGCGCCAAAATGTGTACGTCCTCTCTTAGCGACGGCCGGCGCCTGACTGAGAGCCCGTATAGGCGACTCATTTCAAGTATCGCGCATGCCTACGCGACGGTTTTTAAACTCATGTAGTTCCTTAGCGACGAGAAATATAATTTTGCGTACAGGTAAATTTATCTAACCACCATTTTTATCTATTATGCAAAACAAGTAATACTCAGTAACCGACATATTTTTCTATTATAAAAATCAAGTAATACTATCTAATCGACAACATAAATAATAAACGTTTTTAAATAAAAATGTATAAGCTCTAATATATTTCCACTCTATTACAAGTGAATTGATACAACTGACACTGGCATAAAATATATTAACAAGAGAAAATACATTACCGCATAAATTACAATTGACTATTATAAGTAAAATCTACTAAGTAGTTTTAAAGGAAAAAATCATAACAAGTAAAAATACATAAATACAAATGAATGTAATAATCAATACATGGAAAATCAACTAATTTCATTTTCCTAATAGTTCGAATGTCGTAACTGACGGATATTCTTAAAATCACTTTTTTTTGGTCGCTTAGTAAACGCAAAATGTAGATTTCAACAAAATCATGGCATATCGAAGCGACAGTAAAAAGCGTCGTAGAGCTATAACGCCTAGACTAAACGACGCAGAAAAATCTTGCGGTTCGAATGGTATATTTAAGTCATTTTACGGATTTATGTCGCTAAGTAAAGATTGCCTTTCAAGCGTCGATATTTAATTCCTTTGGGCAATAAACCATTGTTAACTTTGCATATCGTAACATATATCTCCATTTGCGGCTGTCTAGAGTCCCTCTTTAATAAACTATAAAAGTTTTTTCTCATACAAATCAATTTACCTGAAGGCAAGTAGCGAGTAGCGCGCACATAGCAATGAGATAAGTCTGGTGCGACAAATGCTCTCCCAAAGCTGAGGCACAGCCCCTCATATACACGTAGGAGAGGTCGCACTTGAATGACAAAGTGGACCCGTATGGCACGAGGCAGCAACTGAATGGTACATGATCAGACAGCCAGTCGTATGGGCTGGAGACACCACAACACTTCAACTGAAAGCAGAAAAATACTGTTTTTTTTTCTAAAATAACCTACTATAGTTCGACAACTTATGCCCGGTTTCTGAGGCATATTTAGCGGTATCTATTCAAACTGACATGTTTATATGAGCTTAAAAGCTACTGAATAGATAAACTACCGCTAAATGTATCTCAGAGACCGGGGGTTTGTCAACTAAGAGCTATTAAAGGATGGCATGCGTGTAAAAATAAAGTTAAAATGATTACCTTTCTGTCGTATATTTAATTTATTACAGAAAACAAATAAGAACCACACAATATTAGTCTTATGATGACTCAGGATTTGTATAAAAAAAACATCATGACGATAATAGTCGCTGAAGTCAAGTACCTAATTTTGATGCTCAGTTTGGTTATAGACACAAAACTTAAAACTATAAGAATTCTACTTCTAATTATTAGAAAAGTCATGGTACCTATATATTTATCTACTTACTCCTCTTTGCAATTCATCCCATAAGAAAACGGACTGTAAACTATTTCCGTATTGTTGAAAACTTGCTGACATGCTGCTTTTTAGTAGTGACTCGGCTTCATTTGATAGCGCAAAACCAACTATCACGATACATATCTCTGATATTAACACCACTAGCATTAAAAAGAAGTGCTGTAAATGAAATAGAAGAAAAATTTAGTCCTACAGATAAAATATTGCCAAAGATGACTTTAAATAATTTTCAATACTTATCTTGTCCCTAACGTAAACCTATGTATATCAAATGAGTAAATAACTACTAGTAAACAGATCACAAAAGTATTAATAGACTGCTGCCATTAATAGTTGGCAATGCCTTGATTTCAAAACCTATGAGTTTAAACAGTAATATGTAAGCTGTATTTGGTAAACTATTGTCGAAAGCTGACCGGACCTGATAAAAGAAACTTAATCCAAAGACGAACACGGTTTGAAAAGTTGTATAATTTCTGTCATCAATTCGCATGGACATATTTTTTTGTATTATTATGAAGCAATTAAAAGACAATGTCTACCCCTTATTCTCTCCTCCAATATTTTACCTAAATAGCAGTAACAAAAGCTAAAATTTATATTTGTTATTTCCCTTGTACTTACTGCAGCAAGATAACAAAAGTCTTGCGATATACCGCCGTACAATCCTTGCACGGAGGCTAAGAGTATGATGACCCCGGTGGCTGCCACAAAGCCGGGGAGGTTGTAGAACCTGCTCGGGATCAACTGGTCGTATGCTGAGTGTTTAAGCCACGATGATGTACCGACCAGAAGGAGCAGCACTCCTGTAAACTGTAAACATAATAAAAAAAAATAAAACATTAATGTCCTACTGAGCAAAGATCTCCTCCCGTATTGAGGTCTTGACTCCACCACTCAGCTAACTGTTAACATATTTGTTAAAAATATTTATGAACGTTTAGTGATGGGTTGCTGAAAGTTGCTCGGATGAAACATTAGTTTTATATACGAAAACCTAGAACAGGAATGGTTAATGGCTATTCAAAATTGTGCATATTATTTTATGTACAAATAAGAAATATTTATTTTTGTCACTTGCGTTATCGGTAAGAGAAAGCTTTATGATGTGGGTAATCTTGAAGAAATTTAAGAGCCCGTTCGTACTGGCTGACATGGTAGACTTAAATACTAACTCCTCATTCCATCCGGTAATAGGGACTTGCCGAAGTTATGTAATTTATGTATTTGTTATTGCAACGCTTTCATTCACTGCATTTTAATTGAATTGTAGTCCCAGACATCATGAATAACATGTTCTTAAATCGATAAGCAACTCGTTATGCTTGCTTTACAGGAAATAATAGTAACAAAAACTTACCTTTTATAAAATTAATATCAATACTTACCAAAAACACGCAATTCACGGCTGTCAAACATCTTTTGGACTTGCTCACTGTGTGAACTGAAGGCAATCGATACTTCAAATCAATTATTTTCTCCATATTTTAAAATACACAATTTAATTTATATTTCCTTTGTGTACGAGCACTGATAATGATAAGTTAGATGGAAATACGATCATCCCTGTTTATCGATCTTCTGGCAATATCTTTGTTATCTCAACGTGTTAACATTTCCGTCTTTGTTTTCAACAAAATATATGACAAATACCGTCCGAATATCAGTTTGAAGTAGGTACCTCTGTCATAAATTTTGTTTAGGAGCCACACCTACTTTTCATTTTAGGATACGCTAGCTAACTATTAGTAAAATATTTTTAGTTAAAATTAATAAAGTAGGTATGCCTGCATCTAGGCGACCAGTGTTTTAACCAAGAAGGTAATCATTTTCTTTGTTAAGTAATAACCATGATAGTCATGATGATATTAATGTTCCTTAAACTTCTGTTATACTAGTAATGAAGATTTGGAATTTGATCTTGCAGAGAAGTATTCATCTCCATATTATTTTAATTATTGTAATTGAGCGACTTGCTCAGGAAATATTTTCAGGCGCAGCGTCGAAGTAAGAATTTAAAAGATCTTCGAAAATAATCAAATAACATTCATCTATCTTATTAAATGATGAAATTGTTAGTGTAGTGGGAATGTATTGCTATAGTAGAACACGTAGACGCGAATTTGTTTCCAAACTAGACTTATTCAATTCTCTTTTCGTAGCACACCGCAGACCGGAGACTGCTTGTGTATTCAAATTTAAATGAAAGTCTTTCGTAAAATAATACTAAGTAAGGTATAATCACATCACTTTATTATTTTTAAACATTGTACAACATAAACATTCATAGAGTATTTAATTAAGACTCCAGTTCAACCTCTTCAGACCGCGACCTCCATGCAAGGAAACCGCTGAACGCCGTCAGTAAAATCTGTAAAACAAACGACAAATTTAAGATTTTCGAAAACCAAAACTAAAAGGTTACCGTCGTTCATAGTACTTGATAAAGATCGGTTAAGCCCTTAGCCAGTGTTCTATCGTCAAATAACTTTATTCGACAGTTAGATTTCTTCAGATTTCTTTACAGACATTAAGATTAACAGAAATCGAAACGTTTCTCAAGAAGTGTTTAGATCTGGTAAATCTGCCAGTAAAAGTCAGTACAAACAAAGCAGATACGAAAGTAACTTAAGTTTAGACCGCTTTGGGGTCTGTAGTTGCCACGGGCAACTGTAGTCACAGCCCAATTACTGTTAATCCAAAAATTACAATTAAGTACTCAACCAACTTACCTGAATACAAGTGGCGACTAGTGCACAAACAGCAACGACATGAGCCTGGTATGCCAAGTACTCTCCCAACATTCTAGCACAACCCTCCGTGTACGCATTGGCTGTGGTGCATTCGAACGGAGAGACAGTCCCGTAGTCAATGAAACAGCAGCTGACTGGGATCTGCGAGGAGGACCAGTCGAAACGACCAGTCACACCGCAGCATTGAAACTTGAAGAACAAAAACATTGAATTAATAAAAGACAAGAATTACCTTCTTACAAGCTAATCTTTTCATTTGACTAGACCCCAAAGCATGTATATTATAGTAATAGTTGACTCCCGTTAAAAGAACGACAATGCATTTCATAAAAGCACAACCAACACACCGCCATATTTCATAGCACGCTATTCAAAACCTTGTGTTTCTTTTAAAAACTAATAGTATTACAACAATAATACTATACGTTCCATTTTCTGGAATCTAATAAGTTTAAATAAGATACGCTCATTGGGTTTCTCACCCTGCATGTGTACCAAGAACAAAATACAGCAAGGCCATAAAATTATTATGTGTTGAAGTTTACATTACGAAAAATAAGATTTGTTCTCTATTCTTGGCATAACAACAAGGAATATTGACCTCGTAAATAAAGCAGTCGTAAAACAGTTTATATAGAACTAAAAGTGATGACAAAACACGTCTCAAATAGAATAGATATGTTTTGGTTCAAAGACCGCGAAACAGCGGCGTGAAAAATCCGGAGATGTGTGAACTATTTTTTCACAAGTGACTCATATTGCTCTTCGCAAATTGTTTTAAGATAAATTTTCTACAATGAATGGATTAAACACTCGTTTTTTTCACATACTTTTTAGGAGCAGAATCTAAATTAATAAAAAGGAGAGAGGAAAGGCTTGTTACAACTTTGTAAGCTGGACACAGATTAAAATTTAAACAGTACCCTTGTTAATTAAACTACTGAACATATTTTGAAGATGTACAGAGCCTGGATTAAAACATAAGATACTTATTTGGGAAATCTTCTTACAAGGACGAAATCGCGAGCAAAAGCAAGTCTCTAGTTAAGATTAAGTTTTTTGTTCTGTCCTTATCCCACATCGAGTAAAATCGGCACATATTCTATCAAAGTTAAATTAAACAGTAAAATATATATTGCATTACTCACTCCCATTTGCAAGTCGTCCCATATTTGTGTGATTTCTACCCTAGAGCCGTATTGCAGACGGCTTTGAGCCATGCTCCTCCCGATATCTGACTCCGCACTATTGGACAGTGCGAAAGCCACTATTACTATTGCTACCTCGAATACCAGAACCACCAGCATTAAGATGACATACTGTAAAAGAAAATATATATGAGCACGTTGGTACAAAGATATTAGCCATTAAGCAGTCAGTGCAACCCATTAATCGCTTTTTTTCGCAGAGTGGAAGAAGCAATATCAAAGGTTTCGCTACGCTGTTTTTCTTCACCGTTGCACATTTGCTAGTTTGATGTTATCGAAAAGTCGTTGATGTGTTTTAAGTTAAGCCACAGACACCGGCGTGAGTAGCAGAAACGAATGTTTACGAAATAAAAATATATATGCGCGATCAAAGAATTCTGAAGAATTTCATTTCATTATTTTCTTTAAATCGATAGTACAATAGACATGACGATTCATACACATAGTTTCGATATCTTAGTTCAATGGCTAGGATCACTAGGATGTCGAACGTTAGCCCCATAGTTACCGTTAGTTGATAATATTAGGTACAATAGGCACAATCAGGCACATAGTACTTACTCCAATGATAAAATAGAACTGTTGCGATATAGCGCCATAGAATCCAAGCACAGTTCCCAGCAGGATTATAATTCCAGTTGCTATGACGAAACCAGCGAGGTTGGTGAACCTGTTCGTGATCAACTCATCGTATGCCGTGTATTTCACCAACACTGCAATACCGACTAGAAGGAGCAGTAATCCTGTAAGCTAAAAATATTCCCGTAAATATTAGAGACTTAAACTTCTATTGTGTTCCAATGCAGGGCAAGAGCCTCCCTTTTCCTATCAAAAATTCCAGATCTAGTGCAATCTATGCAATCTTTGATCGTCAACCATCAATGTTGACGCACTTGTATAACAGAAACAATCAATCGACATCGATGAATTCTGCTATTGAATGTCGAGCGACAATCGATAAGTGTGCTAGCAGCCTAAGGTTTTACCAAACGTTGAAAACTAACATTTTTATTAATAAGATCAGCATAGTCTACTGAAAGATTGTGAATAAGTCAGTATAATCCTAATCAAGCAGCAACGTCCTAAGAGAGATTGACTGGATTAGAAGAAAATAGCTATAAATGTAATCTTCATTTTTATAATGTTGGCAGACTATGTAATAAATCTCTTTCTGTCGGACATTTACTTTGGAAATAAAATCCTCGAACGATATAAAAAGAATTTAGTTTAAATACTCTTTGGAACACTAGTTTCCGAACTTAAGACTTGCTCAAGCAAACATGTTTACCGAGTGCCTAATCTTGTGTAGAAATAAAACAGGCTAATCTGATGTTTATTCATGACATAATCTCTTTTATCGCGTCTGCGAATCTGAAATGTAGAGCTATGATTCCACTAACGTAGGTAGTAATGGTAAAAAGAAAATGATCCTAAATGCTCAATTAACTATAGTTTAGTTCATTAAAGATAATGAATCGAGGCCAATATGTAATTAATTACTTTAACTGACACCCCAAACCCATGTGATTGAAGTAAAGGATTTAAGGTTTACACCGAGATTTGAACTGCTCTAGATCATTAATTTCTTATTCATTGACTATTATTGCAGTGTCTCTGGCAATATATCACGCGACTGTTGACAGCCAGTTCTCAACAACAAGATATCGTTAAATAACCCGTTATGTTTGCTTAACAGGCAATATTGGTAATGAGTACTCGAAATCAATTTAACTTACCAAAAATAGGCCATTTACAGCGGCTAAAGAATACCGCACTGACTTCAAAAATTTAGGAACACGAAATTTAAAATTCATAGCCATCATGTTATTTCAACTTAGTTATAATACTTATGTAGATACGCACTGAAAATGATAAGTTGACTGAAAATAAGATGAAGTCTATTTATCGATCATGAACGATCCAATATCTTTGTTATCTCGACACATCAATCTAATCTCAGAATACAATACGATGACACATAGGTAATATTCAGGTTTATAATAAATTGTAGGCCAAACTGATACAGCAAAAAAGATAAATGCATTAGTTATAAACATAAATTGTTATAAACAAGGTATTATAAAATTGACAATAAACATTCAATTTAGCATAAATTTGATAAAAATAATTTAATAACTTTGTACTAACTGTAATAATATGTCTTTTCTGCCTATCCTACTTCCTACGAAGCGAAATAGTAACTACAAAGTATATACAATGCTCATGTGACATGCATGCCTATTCAAAAACATATTTTACTTTATTTAACAGACTTAGTGACGACTATTGTTACTAAGTATTATGAAAGTGATCACAACTAAATTATTTAGTATCTGATATTAAAACCCACTAGTCCAAAATCTAACTTTTGTAGCTTTATCCACCCCATGTATTTAATTTTCTACCAATTTAGTCTGAAATGTACTTATATTCTAGCAACCCTATTTCGCGTACGTTTGACTAAAACAAGTATGGCAACACAGATTAGATTCGCTCGCTCAATCGGTGCTAGCAAGACGTCGTTTGCGTTACGTTGTTTTAACGATAAAAATAAATTTTGGCGGTATGTTTCGTATTGTCGTTACCTATAGCATTCAAAAATAACACGCAAATATATTTAATATAAAGTTAGATTTTCAATTAGCAGTGGTTTAATTTTTAAATACAATACTTATCTGTGCACCTGCTCAGTGTCAACAACTGCAATCGATGTTTACTTCGCTCGTTTGTGCGTAGAGAAAGGAAATAATCAAAGCAAGTGTTTTTGTTGCAGATCTAAATTTTCGTAATTAGATTAAAAGACAAGATTTAAAAATGGCTCTTGGAGGAGGAATGTCGTGTGTGAAGTATCTTTTGTTTTGCTTCAATCTTGTGTTCGCGGTAAGTTAGTGTTTTTTCACCTGAGTACATTATTATGTGGTTTACCTTCGAACATAACATTATATCGACATATTTCACAATGTTAGCTACGGTCGCATTGCGCTCAGGCTTTGTGCGGCCCATGTTGTACGAATTATTGATTAAAAACAAAACTGAGATGCGTTGTGTCTAAGTACTGGGTACGTACACCGTTATGTTGCGTGACTCATGTTCGATGCTACTGCAGACACGGTTGCACAACTTAAAAAAAAATACTCCTCTATAATCTATTACTCCATCCTAACAAAGAATAAAGACAAAATAATATAGTAAATACGAACTACGCGCAATGTAATGATGCTTGGCTAAAAACTTAGACGATTTGTTTACGTCGTCACAGCTTACGCAAAATAAAAACAAACTGTATTCATTGTTTTTACTGTGTAAATGTACTTATTATATTGTTGCTGTCCACAAATAAACAGCTATGATATATCATTATCATTCTATGCATAATAATGGAAATTTACTGTAACTTTAAAAAACATATTAATATGTATGTGTAAATAGTATACAGTTCACGAATATTTTTTGCGTATTTCTTTATAGATCACAGGACTCATCATCCTGATCGTGGGAATCAAAGCGGAGATCAACTCGTCCCCGTACATTGATCTGACAGACTCAAACTTCTACACCTCTGGCCCTATTGTACTGATTATTGTTGGAGTGATAGTGTTCATTGTTGCCTTCTTCGGATGCTGTGGTGCTGTGAAGGAAAACCACTGCATGATTGTAACGGTAAGTCTTTATGATTGTCCCTCCTTAAAGCTTATACCTAATTATTTTGTGATCCGTTTAGTTTTAAGGCTTAAAAGGCGTCCCTATCGCTCAGTTATTAAGCAAGTAATTAGCCCTTAAATAAAGAAAAAAAATTATAGTCTCTAGTTATATTTCATGACATATTTTTAAAATAGTTTATAGTGCTTGATGTTGGTTTTCTATTCAAATATGCAGCCGGTTTTTTCTTTAATTAATGTCTGATTTGTTTTAAAAAAAGGTTTTATTCTACCATTTTACAGCCTGTTCTTGGCATATTGCCCAGTACAGTAGATTGTGCTTATTTTTTTTTTAATTAAAGGAAGAATAATAGGAAAATATTTTGTTATTCCCTCTGTACATAATAACTGGGTTTCCCAAGTCCAATTACCACAAAACCATTGCATAAACTTAATGAATCATTAATCATGAAAACCATGAAAAGTTCAAAAATAGTAAGTACCTAGCTAAAAATGTTCTAAATATTCATAGATTTACTTTTACCATTTAATGACAGTTATCCTGGCTGTGTGCAACATAGTGTGTTCAGCAGTTTAGTAATTAAATTCTGATAGATACACTTATAATGTATCATCATATTAATATAATGTATTATGAAACTTCCTAGAACATAAAACATGAATTAGTCACAATTTTTTTACCATTATAAAAAAGTCCTTGACAATTCCTTATCTCTGGATCGCGCGATTTTGCGTATTAACATTATGCTACTACAATAAAATAATATTGATATAAATAATACATGAACTACTTAAATGTTGTGAGATAGTAATAAAAATGAAGTCTTTAAAGCTTTAGGTTAGGTGGCTTGTGTCGCAATAGTTGTCGCCACACCTTGACGAATATAACGAGTACTTCTAATTATATTCCCAGTAGAAATTAATAATCATATTTTTTTATTAGTATTTCGTGTAATTAGGTTTAATTATAATAATCACCAAGTTCTCACTAACGATATTAATTAGTAAAGGAATTTACAATCGAATATTAAAATGAATCGCCAAATGTGTAGTTAAGCGCAAAACTCAAAAACGGGTAAACCAATTCGACTTATTGTTCTAGTAAAATTGTCTTTAAGACATGGGCAAAGTTTTTATGGAGAGAAAAAAAAACTTAAATCGTGAGCGGGTCAGCTAGTAATCAATAAAAATAACCCTCCTTTTGAAGAAGCCTTTTATAGAACTAGAATTGTCTATTCATAAGGGTTTTGTCCTTTACCAATGCCGTGACTAACCCAAAATCAGGGTAAAATAAGTGCGTTTTTTATCGGTTGAGGGTCCTCCCTTTGCCGCAGGTCTATTGTTTTTCAAAGAAATATGCATGAAGGCCAGTATACCGTGTAATAAGTACTTCCTGGTGTAACATGATGCTTCCACGTTTCTCTCGGCTCAAATGTCGAGGAATCAATAATCAAGTTTGATTAAGTTGTTAGATAAATACGTCTAGACTGTTTGAATTTATTTAATTTTTTTATTATAAACTTGTAAGCTTCTGCCCGAGATTTCGTCCGCGTGGGAAAATGTAGCGCGTTAATTTGTTAATCCTAATTATAAAATTATTGTGCCTGTGTTTCATAGGAAAACATTTAGTTGTTTTTGTTTAAAACAGTTATAATAGACTTCATAAACTTTCGCCAAGACCAAGAACTCAAGTCTCATTCTTATCACAAGCTCTACTCATCGAAAATAACTATAACTGACAGTAAGAACCGACAATTGCGATTTCTAGTATTTGTTGTTATACTAAAATACATCACCTGTTGAACTATCAGTCTATCACGGTTCATGAGAATCAGCCTGGTGATAGACAGAACGAAATCTCAGTAATAGGATCCCGTTCTTATCCTTTGGGTCGATAACGAAATCATAAAAATACGACGTCTTATAATAATTCGACCTTTATCGATTGAGATTGAAAGTCTATATAGTGAATGATTAAATCAATGTGAGCACTGAAAGCTAGGTCTTCTTTTAATTTGATCTCAGCTCCGTAGGTGTCGACGCTGATTCAATTTTCTTCGGCCTTATTAAGGTCGGCTTCGAAGCTATTACTAAATCTAGGGCATTCATATACATACATATGTACGAATATGTAGTAAGGTTTATTCAACTTTGTTTATTAGCTGTATACGACTTCTTTGGACTGGAGATGAATAAAAATTGCATAAAAAGGCTTTGAGTTAATGCTAGAGAAGTCCTGTGTTACAGATCTGAAATACGCTAAAACTTAAAAGTATCAGTTGTCAATAGGTATAGGTTAACTAAACCACTCCTGGGCAAGTGTCTCCTCCCGAAATGAAGGAATACACGCTGGACTTTGCAATACTTTAAGAAGTTTGTTAAAGCACTCTTAGGCAAGCAAGGTTTCATCAACTTTCATCGCGATGTTTTCCTTCACCGTAAGAACGAGTGATAAATCTTAAACAATCATTACGATGAATGGTTGTTATAGTATCGTTTTACGTAAAACATTGTTACCTTTCAATAACTTCCCAACGCTGAGAACTGCTATTACGCGGCTTACGCCCAATAAATATCCCAGTCTTTCTTTAGCGTGCCTTGATACCGTTTCTTCAAATGTTAATCCAGATGCATAGCAGCATACTAATGGCATCGTGCATCCTGCCGATTTAATTTTCAATGAACCACTACAATTTAACGGACACATAATTTTACACACTGCAACAATATTACGACTCCTAATGGTATTTTTATAACTTACGAATACTTTGTATAGTACGTTTCGAGTTTAAAAATTCAGTCCATGTTTTGATTCTGTCGATTGACTCGCAATTCTTACGTGCGTATTTTTTGCTTGACATTTCCTCCGTGCAGTGGCTCTGCATACATAATATGATGCCTTCTTTACTCTCATTGAGGGAAGAGATACGAAATACCTGTTTAAAGGATGTTTGCATTATTTTTGTTTTTTGTCTTTCTCTTTAGCCATACCAACAAGGCATGGTATGTAGGTAACATTGTTAATAATTGGGTGTTACTAGTTACTTTTTGTATGAATTGGTTTTGTACAACTTTCATAGAGAACTTTTAAGTTTTGCAATTATTTCTTCAAGACTCGTTGTCGTTGAGAGGGTCGTTGTACTTCCTTATCTCAAAGTCGTTTGAAAGAGACCTAACAAATACGTTTTGTGTTCAGAGAATAAGAAAATCTTGTTGAAAACAATACAAATAGCCGCAGGCTAAGGTTTTTTGCTGCTCTTTCCTGTTTAAGGAGCCAATACCTTCAGTAATTTAGAATAATTATTCTTCTGTCGCAAGAATATAAGAAAAAAATACCAATAACTCAATCACAGCGAACAACCAGACCTTTAAAATTATTAGTGGACCACAAGTATTTCTTTATTTCTTCCAAATACGACATGAAATACGGTTATTTAGGTTATATTGTTACAGGCTGTATGTAAAATCCATTGCTCACATTCTAAGCCTTCTATTTCTATCTCACTCTAATAAACGAGAGGTATACTACGTCACAATACCATTTGTGTTTGACAGTCACAAATACATCTAGAACAAATGCGGTTTTTTGTACAACACATACAACTCACGTTAAAAGTCACGTGAAACAACTGGTCATATTTAAGGAACTGGTTTTAGTTTTACACATAAATGTAGTAATATGTTGCACCGTTATTCGAAAGGTCTTCGATGATTTGTTAGTGAATAAAGCAGTATTTTTTGCAGTGTAGTTAACTAATGTACACAAGTTAGTTAATTATACTGTTAAAATTTCCTAATAAAAACTTGGTAGATATTTTCGAGCGGTTTTTTGGGTATTACCCGTCGATAACCCTATTTTCATATTATGTGGATTATTCCTACCCTTCGTCGTCTCATTGCTAGGTAAAGATCTCCCTACCGGTCCACTGTAGCCTGTCTTTTACGTTCTGTATCCACTCATTGTTGTAGGTATCAAGGTTGTCTCTCCATGTTTTAATTGGAAAATAAACTAGTCTACACCCATTTTCTGATATTATATACCACCCCTCGAAATCTCATTTTAATCAACTCATCCCCGGTTTCTGAGTATATTTAGCGGTAGTTTATATATCCAATAGCGTTCAAACTCATATAAATAAAACGCTATTGAATAGATAAGTAAAAAGTAAAAATAAAATTTAGAAAATGATGCTGTGTACCTGAAAATTAAACATATAAGATATAACTATATAATTGTTACATAGATACAATAATAATAAGAATTAATATAGTATATAGTATTTCTACTGTACTAAAATTAAGTTAGTAGTAAGTACATTATATTGAAAGCAACACAAATATCATATATTAAAAATATAATTTAAAAAATGATGCTGTGTACCTGAAAATTAAACATATAAGATATAACTGTATAATTGTTACATAGATACAATAGTAATAAAAAAATAATATAATATATAGTATACCTACTGTACTATAATGTAGTTAGTAGAATATTATATTGTAAGCAACATAAATATGATATATTAAAAATATAATTATAAAATTGATGCTGTGTACCTGAAAATTAAACATAAAAGATATAACTATATAATTGTTACATAGATACAATAGTAATAAGAAATAAAATAGTATATAGTATACCTACTGTACTATAATGTAGTATATTATATTGCAAGCAATATAAAAATAAGCCTATAGTTTTAAGTTAGTCATAAAATTATAATAAGCATATGAAATAAGAAGTTATAGGAAAATATGAAAATTGCATTTACAATATTTAAGCAATGTAAATTTAAAGTAGTGTATTTATTATGTAGAAGCTATAATCTAGACATAGTGAAAAATTTTTAATAACTTACCTTACCCTACCTTGTAAAAATTGCAATGCCTGAAAAAGGTTACTAAGTTGTCACTACCCTAATATAAGATCCTTTTGTATATTACTTAGTAAGCAATAAATGATTTGAATTTGAATTTGAATTTAGATAGACTACCGCTAAGTGTACTCAGAAACAGGGGGTCAGTAGTTTAGATGAAAAGTGTAGCAGATAGACTGACTTTTGCCTTGGTTGTGTTGTCTCGAGGGTAACAGTATACCTAATGATTAAAGTGTAAGTATCATAAAATAATATGAAAGGTCAAAGTAAAATGTGATTATCGGGGAAAATTGTCATATTGCAACTTTAGAACCGGTATAATCAGGGTTGACATTCTTATCGAGATTTAATTAATATATTATAACTAAAATGACATGTCATTCTCTGTTTATACAGAAGACTCGATTGGGAATTTTCTAACGGATAAATACTGGTTATCATTAAACAGTGGAAGTAAGATAAAGGCTTAGGGAAACTGCCATAATAATATGTGGATTATAAACTAATCGAAACCCAGTCTTTTTTGTCAGTCATAGGGTTAAGTGAGTCCAGCTAGTAAAGAGTTAAAAGATCTGCTAATACTAATATCGAAATGAAATCAAATAAGACTAGTAATCTTAAAAAAACAAAATTTGACTTTTAAATGAACAAAGCTTGTTTTCTATCAAACAAGGAACAGAAATGTTTTCTACTCATTATCTAACTCGATGCGAGTAGCAAAAAAATCATGGTCAATAAGACAATTACTTAAAAAACCAAGCAAAAATACTGAACGCCCAGTAGTTATCACGTGAGTAACTCAGTTACCTCGCATACATTCACTAACTACACAATGTAGTACAAATTGCAGTTTTATAAGCGTTTATATAACTACGCTGCGAGCACAAAGAACGAACCAAATGGCTGACATGCACTGTGACGTCAGAGGCAAGTTGTTTGTCCTTTCATCAGTTGATAGATTTCAAGGTAACAGAAGCTTAAACCTTTCGCTGCGTCTCATTACGTCACGGAAGTGATTTTTTTGGTTAATTTGGTTAAATTATACTTGCAAGACTGGTTTACCAAAATTAACATAGGCCAAGCTAAAATGGTAGCCGAACTAAAATGCTTATGACAGGTTTTTATACATTAATTACACGTTGACAGCGTTGCTAGATGTATTGCCGGATTAAGTAATCAGATGTTTTTTTAACTTAGCAGGATAAATAGGTCAAAGTGTAGGTCTATTCATTACCACCATCGACTACTGACCTTGAATCTCAAAGCTATCGAGAAATTTACACGAAAGCCCATAGCGAGCTCCGTAGGAACTATTTTGGCAGTACATTTTAAATGTCAAACTTTCGATACTCGACAGTATAAACTGCAGAGAATGCCCTAGTGAACGACAAAAACAATACTACCAAAACATACCAATCTGACCAAATTGTTATGGCGTAACAATCTGCTATAATGTCACATTTTTTTAATCTATAGTCATTGTTATCCAGCTTAACTGTATTGTGAAATTAACTCCCGTACCTAGTTTTTAATAGGCATTTCCTTAATACGCTGTTATATTATGACGAATTCAAATGATAATATTACTATCTCTTTAACCTCAAACTACTAGTTATTCATTAGTAATCTAATATGAATCATGGTAATTTTCCAAAACTAATAATGCTAGTTTCTAATAGCTATTTTACATTATGATTACTTTACTAACCCCCGGTTTCTGAGTACATTTAGCGGTAATTTATCTGTTCAATAGCGTTTTGTTTTTATGAGTTTAAACGCTATTGAATCGATAAACTACCGCTAAATGTACCTCAGAAACCGGGGGTAATACACGCAAATTTTATGCCACTAAAATTGTCGACGATTGGCCAATAAATACATTTCAAATAACTAGCCCTATTCAAGTTCTAATTACTAAAATAATTTGATTGCGAAACAGCTAAAGAATCCCTTTAAGAGTCGAGTATGAGCAATTGACCGCGATGAAGTCAACCTGCGACCTTTGACACGGACTGTCGACGTCTCATGCTGTTAAATAGCTACATCCTTTTCTACTTAATACCGACCATTAGATGCTCGCCATAATGGACTAAGATTTACTAACTAGAAGCTTCTGTAGTTCGGTAGAACACATATTCTAGTTTACTACACCAGTATGTGTTAAAATATACTTACTATAGTTTAGAACACCAGACTTGTGCCTACGTTTTCTTGACAAAAAAAATCTTGTTCAACTCCTACATTTTTTTCTTATCTCTGAATCATCCTTAGGTTGATAGGCAGATAATTTCTTTGGAACTAAGTGCGCCTTTATACAGCTTTTGCAAATTGTAAAGTTTTAATAAATAAATGAAATATGTCCGATTAAGTAAATTTCTTGTTTTATTAATTTTTAAAGTTATTGTTATTGTTAAAAGTATGTATGTAATCGGTTTGTAATTCATTAGCTGATTAGTTACTGGCTACTTGCGAAACTGTGTTGTTACGTGATTTCCCTTAACATGTACTAAATAGCTGCCTTCAAAACTCAAGGGTTCTTAAACCCTCGTACAAACTGTATCAAAGGATGACCCGGTTTCGTTTAGAAATGAAAAGAGAGCCAAAAAGTTGTTCTTTAAAAATTTCGGGATTGAGATACAAGAGGAATACGTAAGAGTATCTAAAAATACTCGACCTTTTGTTTACAAAAACAATGAGACAACGAATAAATTGCATTTTAACGATGCGACGAGTTCATGATATAATATTTAAAGAAATCGTATCAGTTTGTCAGATGATTTCAACTTGTTTTCTTTCCATAACTGACCTAGTTTTGTAATACTTTTCAAGGCTTCTTGGAATAACAAGATTTCTCGTTTGTTGCCAAAAAAGTTAGGCTTATGGTAACGTCCTTGGAAAGTTATAACCGTTTGTGAAGTTTTGCTAAAACATTATTTGTTTTAACTTCATATTTTCCAAATACTTCTGTCCTAAGATACCGTAAAATTGAACACAAATAAGCGTGCGAGCGAGAGAAAATATCTTTATGAAAATACATTAGAGGAAGTGAGATAGAAATATGTATTTGTGTAAATACAATACACAAAGGGTCAGTCAATGTCACGATACGAACATAGGTACAGATTTTTTTGGCACAATATCTAATATTCTGACTAAACACTTTCATTTAAATATACTTAGTACTATGTAGTTGAAACTGTTCTGATTAGGAGCCTAAGTGGTGGCTTTGACCGAAATCGGTCGGCTTTCATCCACTAGTTTTAAAATATGTAGCCTATAACTATTGACCTTCATAAAATCTTGGGCCTTTAACTATATCCATACTAGATTCCATTGAAATCAGCTCAGCAGTTTAGCCGTAAAAGTCTAGAAATCGTACCGACTTTCGCATTTAAAACTTTTTTTTATATAGCCAGTGAAAACTACACGTTCAACATCGATAAAACATAACCTTCACATTATAACAATCTCAAATTCCCGTTAAAAAAACTCATTTACGTTTTAATTAATGAGATTTAACAAAAGGACGTGATCATTTAACTGTGTGTTGTAGTGGGCACTGGTATTTCCTGTTACGTCATCAGCTCGATTATAAAAATCTGTTGTAAGTTGTCGTTTAATGTACAACACTGGTTCGGTTAATAAGGTGATTGTGCCACGTTACAGCCATTCTGTACATAATTGGGGCATTACAGTTTCATGTGCAATCGTATCAAGCATGTTGGTACATCGTACCCGGCAGGTGTAAAAAGATTATAAAGAATTTCGATATTAATATATTAAGCCTCAGTTTCACCCCTTCTGATATAGTTGTAGTAAGTCTATGAAGTGGAATTTTGACAGTTGTTTCCACTTTATGCTGTCACTTTGTCTATCGAATAGGCACTTACCCATTAGTCCTGAAACTGGCCCTTAATTTCTAGCCCAGACTTGGAATAAATCTTTAGTATTCAAACAATAATTAAATATTAAACCGAAAAAGATACATAAACGAATTGTACCCTTTATTAACACGTTATTTGTAGACCAGTAGTTTTTAAAGCAACATAATAATTTAAGTTATATATTCATCTAATTTTGGATCCATCAGAAATCACTTAAACAAATTCTATTGTCATAAGCAGAATTATTCAAATGTGCCCCTAAAACGGTTTCGGTCCAAAAACGATCGTGAACCAGAATTGAGTATGCATGGAAGAAATCTTGCACACAGTTCACTTTACATAATTAACATGAGCCTAGGTAAATTGCTTATGTAAGTAAACAGGTGAAGGTTTGTAGCCTAGCCATTCACTAGATACTTTCACAGTGGCTGGTGACATGCTATGGCTATTTGCATTGCAGAAAACCTTACCCGGAAACTGTATTTAAAGTAGTCTGTACCCGGAAATATGACCAAAAAATAATTAACACAATTTAATTTCGTCGTATTAATGACGTTCCAGCCCGAGCGTGAGCACTATCTTTATTATACTTAAGTAGATGTGTGAAAAAGTGCTGATTAAAAAAAAAAAACTTTATATAATTACTACATTACTTACTGTTTCTGGACTATGGAAACAGCTAAGCCTTTGTCAAAAGACACACTGAATTACTTAATATATTTTTTTACACTTATTCTTAAAACACTCGTTGTAAAATTCAGAATAAGGGGCCTTATTATTATAACTTCTACTACACATTACATAACATATAGCTAGATTTTTATGCCCAAGAATACTCTATGAAAATCTCTAGAAAATCTTACAACCTTCATAAACTAGCTAACTAAGCTAATAGAAAGTTTTAAAACATAATTTCGGAAGTAATTCAATTGTTTCATGTCCCTGAACAACATATATATAATATATACAGATTTCCGTTTGATAAATACAAACAACGCTATCATTTTTGTCCACACGAAAGCAATTATGTTGCGGTCACGGGTGGTCTGCGTATATAAATGTTGAAGTACCTGCATTTTAAAGCGATGACCGCATCAATGAAGTACTGACCGATATCAATTATCAGATCATTGATTTTATAATTAAAGCGTAGATGAAATTGTCTCCCTCTCTTTAATGTACCAATGTTTTATTAAAAGTAATGATTATTGACTGTTTGAATTAAATTGAAAGTTGAAACAAAGACGTACAGTAGTGGAATTCCCCTGTTATAATCATTTTCCTTACGACTGCAGTTCGATCAAAAGGTAGGTATGGTAGTTGAATATTGTGTTAAGGAGTTAAGGTAGATAATTATATCTGATCTTTATAATACTTCCTAAAAAAAAGTTTAGTCTTTGTCACTTCTGAGGGTAAAATCATTTACGGATTGCAACATAATTTACGAATAATTATTTCATTTAAGTTAATTTCATTAAACTGGTATCATTTAAGTGATAATTGCACAATAAATTAACACAATTATTCCTCTATTTTATATCAAAACAACGTTTGTAGCATTTATTTCAGTTGCTATCTTTGAATGAGTCAGATTCATAATATAAATAACTGAATCATTCCGTCCATTGTGAAACGCGAACAATTTTCTAAAACATTGTATTGTATCACAGAAAATTCTCTCGTCATGGAAAAGTTTAGCCCCGCCCTGTCTGTTTATAAATAGACACCCTTCTTTAAGGGAGGTAAGGGATTATGACAGGTGTTTAAGCCACCATTGAACCGTGTAAACAAAATCAGTCGGGTTACCAAATATCCTAATACCTATAGATTCTATAGATCTTTGTTTATTATGTAGACATTCATGTCACCTTATTGCCTGAAAGAGGACATGGATATGAAAACGGTTAAGATAGAGTTGACGGCTGATAGAGATGGATGGAGAAAGATTAATGCTGTACCGATCCTACTTAACGTGGGATAAGGTGAAGGCAAATTCATTAACATTAAATTGTCCTTTAGTTGCATTTGTCACACCGACATAGGTTTTTTGAGACACGAACGAATACACTAATTCTACCTGGTGCCACCTTAATGATCTGCAATGCCAATGATTTTTGTATTAGTTATGATGTATACGCAGTAGATATTTTAAGATTCTTCAATAACAGGTCTAATTATGAATCTGTCCTTAAAATGCGTGCCAAAATAAATACTGAATATGTCCATAAAAAACCGAAGATTAAAGGGATTTGGGTGCATGTACTTTAGCTCAAATTTATTGATTTCAAGCTTGGCAAATATATTAAGTCCCCAACCTGCACTTGACCAGCGTGATGGGCTCAAGGCCGGACCCCTCCACCTTGTTTGGAAGAAGACCCTTGCCCTGCAGTGGGACAGTAATGGGTTAAAAACACACATTTTTCTTTTAGTTTAATTAAAGTTATATCTATGTGCATCTATTCTAGATACTTCTATTTGAAGAACGTCTATTCATAGCATTCATCTGAGCGCGTCATTACATTATCATGTCAGTATCAGCTAAGTGCAAGGTCGCAGTAACTACTGACTGAAACGATACATACAAACATACAGAGACAGTTACTGAGTGTCAACAGCAGGCCTAGGTTTCATCACTATTGAATAAGTTTCGATTAGCTTAACAGGTGGAATTTAGGCAGAAGTTTTCAAAAGCTGTAAATTTTATCGGATAGACTATCTGACATTAAACACAAACAAGTTTGAGGGCCAGTTTAATAGCTTGGCTATCTTATGGGAGGGGAATAGCTAGACTTGAAGTCGAGCCTTCATTATTTAGGGTCGGTACTCAAGGCTTACAGCCGCAACACATTAAAAGGAAAAAATACCTGGTCATTATGATATGATTATTGCACACGGGATAGATAACCCCGTTCCCGGACAATTCCAGATCTCCCGGCTAATATCAATTCAAAAATTTAAAAGAAAATCTTATAAATAATAGGTATGTTTCATACTAAAGAATGTGTTATGATTGTGTACTGCACTATTTAACGCAACAAACATTTTCTTTCATACTAACATGTTACTTAAGTGAAGAACTGTGTTTCGCAGTTATAAACACCCGATAGACATTTTATAGTATACTTAACAGTGGGTGGAAATGTACTGAATGGATAGATAGACAACTATACTTTGTTTCTTTTTTTTTCATATATTTGCTGTCATTTTAACTGGCAGGTAGGTTATCTGTAATTTTATTCATTCGACGTAAATCTGCCTTTCTTCATTGTTAACGTTAATTCAGTTTGAGAGCCTATGTACATTTTCAAATCTACACTGTATATTCTTTATCCTGATATCTATAGTATGAATATAGACACCAGAAAATTCAGGGCGCGTGGCAAGTATAAAAGAATTTAGAAGCAAATCCGTATACACAAATAACAGTAGCAGGACACAGCAGAGCGGTATTCAAAACATTCGAGACGATTCGTTTAAAGCACCGAGAAGCTTTTATGGGGTTTATAGTGAAGGAATATCGGTAGACATAATAGCTATAAAATCTAATAAAAGAATAAAAGGTTCTGGATTCTAGTTGTTATAAAGCGATTTACTTTTAATTTCCATATGTGGTAGTTAATTCATTTTCTGTGCTTGCATAGATAGGACGGTTTTTTTCAATGTAGCATTTATTATTACAAATATTTTCTTTTGACAGTATTAGACGGGCATTTGCTTTTACTTACGTGGCCTACGCGCATCACTCAATAAATCTTAGGACTCTGGTGCAACCTAATCGTAACCTCATACGAATAAACCATACGTGATCGCATTATTTCCCGTGTAAGGTAATATTACAAATAATAAAAAAAGAAGAATAAAAGTGGGCATATCTAAAAAGCTAAAAAAATTCTAGACAAATGTTCTGGTATTTACTTATGATCTTTAAGCCCGAAATGGCTTTCTAATTAACAAAGTCCTTATTAATACGGTGGTCGGTGTGTGAAATATTTTATTAAGTAGAAAAATTGCAACAGTGTTCATTTATCTCGTGATAGTGACGTGTTATTGGCCGAGCGACCTTTAGTGATATCGATGTATTGACGAGTGGCGTGGGCGACCAGACCACTGCAATTATGTCGGCTAGACGTGCGAGATTAACGTTATGCAGAATTATAATATTTTAGATAGGGTACATAGACTGTATAACTTATTACAACTTACAAGCTACTCCCCGCGACTTCGTCCGCATTAGGGATCCATGGATGTTTTTTCTCCCGAGCGAGACTTTGTTTTATCCATAACCTATTTGCAACTTTTTGCCTGACTAATATATAGACCACACTATCTTCACTATTATATTATATCACTATCTTTTATGGTAGCTCGTTCCCTTATAACGTAAAGCGAGGGCAAAACATAGTAATCTTTCTCATTAATGAAATATTATTTACATTTTTTTATAAATGTCATTGTGTTTTGCTATGTAGATGATTTGCGTATTAAGTACTATTAAGCTTCCTTACGTGAGACGTTGTTCGCAAAAATTTGCTGATCAGGCATACTAAGTATAGATAACTTGTTCAGAGAATACGAACAAGAAGAGCTTACTCATTATTTTTATATACTTAAGCCAACTTCTGAACTGCTGATTAACGTTTCGTGGCGATGATTACAAACAGAATATATTTATACAAACACAGTTAAGTTAATCAACTTTTTATGCGTAGATTATTTATTCAAACATTAGTTCCTCGTAAAAAACAAATTTTCTTATGCATGACAGCAATGTGGAGACCGCAGTGGTTGTCAAAACTACAGTTAATGTATTTTCTAAAGGACTAGAGCCCTTGGAAATGAGGTCAAGAAGGGATGTGCCAGCAAAAGGCCCCTGTAGGCCCCTGGTCTCTTAAGCTGAGGACTACACCTAGTACGATCGGTTGCGCTGTTACCTGCCCCAATAGGCAGTTGCAACCCTGCCTAAAAGTAAATATACTATCAGTAATGTAGTAAAAGCTTTTCAGTATAAAATCATTTAAAAGGCCTGTCACTTTATTACCAGTGTCGAATGCACTTTTTATACCAGTTATCGCATTATCAGTATGGAAACTGTTGAGGGTGTGGACTGTATAATAATAACTCTCTTCGTGGCTTCAGACTTTATTCTTAATGTTCATACTTCCGATGTTGAGTGTGCACTGACCTCCGTACAAAAATGCAGGGGTATTTATTTAAAATCCATGACCAATCACAATTAAGTAATAATGTTAAGAATTATCCTAACGACGATTCTCGTCCCTGATTGGTCAACGCGTTGCGATGCAGCGACACGTTTCCTTTTAAGGCCGCGCGTCCTAGCCACGCCACGCCGTCTCGCGCAAAACCGTTTCCTTAAAAGGTAACGCGTCGTCGACTGCACGCGTGCATCGGTCGCGCGTCGTTCGACCAATCAGAGACGAGATCGGTTATCGCGACCATTTATGGTGACGTTTTGCTCGTCGTTAACAGCTCTCCCCCCGGCGCAGCCCGCGTAGCCTCTTCTACTTCCATAATACGACGAGCTTCCTGACGGGGCGTCGAATGACTTCGGTCTCGGTCCTTTCTTCGACGATCCTTGTTCCGCCGTCGCCTCCGGGGTGTTTTCGGTCGACGATACCGCTGAGCCGGTCTCACTTTCTCCTTTTCAATAACTTCTGACTTGGTGACTTGTTCAGCTTGACGTGAGCGCTGTCGTCTTTCTGTAGGCGCAGTAGGCTGACAATGTTCAGGTATGACAGCCAGGTGACAATTGGCTTGCTCTCTTCTGCGATGGTCTGGTCGTCTCGAAGCATTACCAGAACTCAGACTTCTCTGGGTTGCTTTTCCATCGGTGGACGCGCGAGTCTGCGCGCATACTTCTACTTGAGCTCTTCGTTCGGCTTTTCTATCCAAGCCGAGTGTTTTGTTCTGACTTTGTTCTTGCCTTGTGTTCCAGACTTGTTGTGGCGAATCAGACTTTACCACAACGTCGTCGTCGTAGTTCCTCTTGGTTATAGTTCTTGCTCGTGAGAAACTGCTGCCTGTTTCTTCGTCCGTCTCCCGCGCTGAAGCGATTGCTAGTTGCCCGGCGTCGCTCGCTCGTGGTTCAGATACGGTGCCGGGTGCTTCTTTGGAACGGTTCTCTACGAAGTCATGGAGCTGTCTGTTTTCGCTCCGTTCTGATTCGTAGACGTGCAGTACGTTCTCTGCCTTCATCATCAAATGGCGCGGTGCGGTTCCATGCACCACCCATCCCAGTTGCGTCTTGGAGGCGGCCGGTTCGTTTGGGCCTCCAACTCGTAGCTCTCGGGAAACTATGAGTTCCCAGTGGTCAGACCCCACAAGGATACCGGGTCTTGCTAGGTCGTAGCAGATTTCATCTGGTGGTAGATCTCGAAGGTGTTCCAACTTGATCAGGGACTGCGGTATTGACTGTTGATGTAGTCGAAGATTCTTCATAGTCCGTGCGCGTATTTGGTGAGGTGTGGTCGTCTTTACCCCACGAATGTGCAGAGTGACCAGTTTACTGTCCTTTTCGCTCTGGTTCATGTTTACGCCACGTAGATGTAGAGGTCGTGCCGGTCCTTCGGCGCCAATTCTCGTAGCGAGGTCTTCATCTACCAGGGTGATGGTGGCTCCTTCATCCAGGAGTGCGAATGTCTTCACCTCCCCTCGTGGTCCGGCTACGACGACTGGGCACATCTTGAGTAGAACATCTCGCGGTCCGGCTGCAGATCTATGTGCCACTGACATCACGGCTTCCTGTACAGCTGGCTCTAGTTTCGCAGCAGCAGAAAACTTCTCTGGCGCCTGATGTAGAGATGCGTGATGTGGGCGACGGCACTGGCTGACGCCGCAGGGCTTCGCATTGCAGTGCCAACGTCGATGTGTACTCTGCGCGCACTTGTAACACATCTTATTCTTGTGGACGAAATCCCAACGCTGATCGGTGGTCCACGCCTCATACTTGGGACACCGAGTCAGCACATGATCTGCTCCGCACGCTGGACAGCCGGGTCTCACTTCGCTGTGGTCGATGACTGTGTATACTGTACTCGCCTTCTTCCTCTGCTCACTGACGACGGTCTTAAACTCTTTCTTCGATGCGGGTGTTAATCCTCCAGATGGCGCGTATGTGAACTTCAGCGCCCGATCTGCTTCTCGCATTAGGAAACGAGACAGCAACACGATCTCAGGGTCTGTGGTCTGTTCGTGTTCACTCGCGTAGTCGCACCATCGCGATCGAAGATAAGGGCTAAGCTTCTCCAGCACTTCTCGTGTCAGCAGCGGGTTATACAGATATCCTCGGCGATCCATGTTCTCAAGTACACAGATGGCGTTCTGCACCTTGATCGCGAAGCTGTTGAGCTCTGTTGAAGTCGAACCCGGGCGCGGCATCTTCCTTAATTCATCCAGTGTCCGGTCGATGATTACCTCTGGACGCCCGAAGCACTGTTCTAGTGTCTTCATGATTACGTCGGGGTCCGTGGACGTGTGTAATAGTGCAGCTACAGCGTCCCGTGCTTCTCCTTTCAAGGCGCTTCTTAATCGTTGGAGGTTCTCAGCTGCCGAAATGTGATACATCCTGGTGGTATCTCGTACAGCGGCCTTGAAGGGAAGCCACTCGTTCACGGCTCCACTGAAGGTCGGCAGGTCGCTGTGTCGCACACGTGGTCGGGCCATCTTCTCCAGCGCTTCCGCCAGTTTGTCCATGTCGCTCTTCTCTCTCGGCGATGGCGGTGATCTTTCCCGGGGAAGGTCGAAGCGTAACGGTCGCGGCTCCTCCCTGCTCCCCCCGGTCGCCTCTTGTGCGCTGAGTGGGTTGGTTTGTAGCCACTCGTCCACCTTGCGGTTATCTTCTGGATGGGTGACCGGTTCTCCGTGCAGACTCTCTTGGTCATCTTGTATTGCCGATACTTCAACAGCTAACCTCTTCTTCACTAGATCAGCTTCTAGTTGCAGCTCTTTTCTTCTGATAGCGGCTAGCTTCTCAGCCGCTTCCAGCTCCGCCATGCGCAATCTCGTACTCGCGCTCGCTGTCGAACGGCGACTGGGGCGTGACCGCGTCGATCTGACCGGCGATACTGGCCGGCGTTGGTCTGTCACCACCTGACACTCCGTCGTCCTCGACAGCTCTGTGTTGGCGGTGCATACTCTGGCTGTGTGGTCAGCAGCCAGTCTTGAATGTGAAGTGCCTGGTGGCTCCAGTGAAAGCCTTTGCACTCGTTCTCGTTCGATGCGCTCCATCTCGCGGCGCAAAGTTTCTTGTGTTTCTAGCTCCCTTCGTTCCAGGGCACTTCTCTGCTCCTCCGTTTCCGCTACGTCACCCTGACTCCGTGTTACTACCATCTTCCAGGTGTTCCAGGTGTTGGCGCAGCTGTTGCAGAAAGCTTGTAGACCGGTCCTACTTTGGTCTAGCTAGCTTCCTTGTAGGTCCCAGACTGCTCTCAGGTGCAGGTCCAGTTCCAGGTCTTCGTCGATCGGCACCAATGCAGCTGTGCAAGTCAGCTCCACCTCGTTGCAGGTTCCCGGCCGCTCTCAGGTGCAGGCCAGGTTCCAGGTGCTCGACGCACGGCGCTGATGTAGGTGCAGCAGGTCCCAGGCCGCTCTCAGGTGCAGGCCAGGTTCCAGCTGCTCGACGCTCCACTTCGATGCAGCTTCAGCAGCTCAGCTCCCGGTGCCGCAGGTCGCGCTCCGCCTCTTCCAGCTCCCGTGCCGCAGCTCAGCTCCCGCCTCTTCGCAGGTGCAGCAGCACAGCTCCCGTGCCGCAGTTCAGCTCCCGCCTCTCCGCAGGTGCAGCAGCACAGCTCCCGGCAGCAGCACAGCTCCCGGTGCCGCAGGTCGCGCTCCGCCTCGTCACAGCTCCCGGTGCCGCAGGTCGCGCTCCGCCTCTTCCAGCTCCCGTGCCGCAGCTCAGCTCCCGCCTCTTCGCAGGTGCAGCAGCACAGCTCCCGTGCCGCAGTTCAGCTCCCGCCTCTCCGCAGGTGCAGCAGCACAGCTCCCGGCAGCAGCACAGCTCCCGGTGCCGCAGGTCGCGCTCCGCCTCGTCACAGCTCCCGGTGCCGCAGGTCGCGGTCCGCCTCTTCACAGCTCCCGGTGCCGCAGGTCGCGCTCCGCCTCGTCACAGCTCCCGGTGCCGCAGGTCGTGCTCCGCCTCTTCACAGCTCCGGTGCAGCAGCTCAGCTCCCGGTGCCGCAGGTCGCGCTCCGCCTCGTCACAGCTCCCGGTGCCGCAGGTCGCGCTCCGCCTCGTCACAGCTCCCGGTGCCGCAGGTCGCGCTCCGCCTCGTCACAGCTCCCGGTGCCGCAGGTCGCGCTCTGCCTCGTTATAGCTCCCGGTGCCGCAGGTCGCGCTCTGCCTCTTCACAGCTCCCGGTGCCGCAGGTCGCGCTCTGCCTCTTCACAGCTCCCGGTGCCGCAGGTCGCGCTCCGCCTCGTCACAGCTCCCGGTGCCGCAGGTCGCGCTCCGCCTCGTCACAGCTCCCGGTGCCGCAGGTCGTGCTCCGCCTCTTCACAGCTCCGGTGCAGCAGCTCAGCTCCCGGTGCCGCAGGTCGCGTTCACCCTCGATGCAGGTACAGCAACTGCTTCGTCCTGATTCTGATGCAGGTGCTGCAGGTCCGTTCTGACCGTTGCAGGTTCGGGCTTGACCGATGGCAGGTTCGTGCTTGACCGATGGCGAGTTCGTGCTTGACCGCTAGCAGGTGCGTGCTTGACCGTTGGCAGGTTCGGGCTTGACCGCTTGACCTTCAGTCTTGAGGTACTTCTTCGAGCTGGTACTTCCTTCTTCAAATCCTGCTCGATGGACCACTGTTGAGGGTGTGGACTGTATAATAATAACTCTCTTCGTGGCTTCAGACTTTATTCTTAATGTTCATACTTCCGATGTTGAGTGTGCACTGACCTCCGTACAAAAATGCAGGGGTATTTATTTAAAATCCATGACCAATCACAATTAAGTAATAATGTTAAGAATTATCCTAACGACGATTCTCGTCCCTGATTGGTCAACGCGTTGCGATGCAGCGACACGTTTCCTTTTAAGGCCGCGCGTCCTAGCCACGCCACGCCGTCTCGCGCAAAACCGTTTCCTTAAAAGGTAACGCGTCGTCGACTGCACGCGTGCATCGGTCGCGCGTCGTTCGACCAATCAGAGACGAGATCGGTTATCGCGACCATTTATGGTGACGTTTTGCTCGTCGTTAACAGAAACGTTCAAGTGCATTACTAAGTAAACAAGCTGCGTCCGATCGAACAGACGAGTTAGTCATGCGTGATAAAATAAACCTTCCACGCCAATAAGTTTTATAAAGAAAACATTCCCTTGAGACCTATAAACATAATGGAAAGTGATGGAATTCTCATTAGGCAATATAATAAATTAAATATAAGTTATCAAAAACTAGATGTTATATCAACATTTCTTATTTAGTTATAGTACACCAGTTGACATGCGCGGGTCCGCTCGTATACTAAACCATCCCCTTGTTCTGTATTCTTAAGTAACTATATATAATAATAAAATTTAGGTCAAATTTGGTTTGCTTTAAAAAAAAAGGTGGTTCCTATACTTTTGATTATTTTTTTCTGTTTAAGCCACGTAGAGATGAATATTTAAAAGAAAGAAGTGTGTGGTTGATCCGGGGTTTTCAACTACGGCCATCAAAATAGGTTCTTTCACCTTAAAACCTACAAATATGTAAGAGTATATGTAGGTATACTTAAACCTATTTCTGTCGGGCTGTTGTCTCCTCTTATAATCAAAAGATTTGACTTATATTTCACCGAGTAGAATTACGTAGGATGATGGAATTGACATGCTTGCAATTTGCCTAAACTAGATGTTGAGTAGGGGTAAATAACAAACACGTACTTACGCATAATATTAGCGTGGGTAGAAAATACACCATTTTCCTTGTTAATAAAATAGGTATACAGATATTTTTAGTTCTTTACGTATCCAGAAAACCGTATCACCAATCTTCAAAAAATGCAATTTCTTGCTTTAAACATAGGTTCAGGATTTTATTATTTCACAAAGAAATAAACTTCCCGCTGGAATTGTTTGTATAACTTTGACATAAATACATATTCTTATATTAATAATAACATTTGACACTCATAGTTTTGAAGAACCTGGAAACAACAATACTTTTGTACCCCAGAAAAGCAAGTCGCATAAACTAGTTTCTTAGATTCCAAGATGTATAAAGAAACCTTTAGTAGGAAAATAGGTTACGAGAGCAATAAAGATCCGATACCCGTTGCGCTGCAGGAATCAATAACCGATTAATATTCTGTATCAGGCGATACGGACGATGATAAGCAGACAGTTAATGCTTGTTTACATGCATTTGTACGTTATACGCAAGTTATATACTTAGTCTTTAAACTTTTGTAGATATGTTTTTAAAATATAAGTTAACGTCATGATCCGCTCAGCTCCGTTCGCGAATAAACTTTATCCCTTATAAGTACAGTCTGTAGGGTTGGTTTATGAAATTTAGTCTTTGTTTGACTTTGGTCTCTAACTGTCTTACACTGCAGAATTTTATCTAAATCGGGTCAGCCTCAGATGTAAGACTTACTAAGTCAACTTTCGCAATAATAATGTTAAGTAGTTAAGGTTAAGCCAAAAGTTTTATAAACACAATGAGCGAGTACTTAAAAAAGACACTTGTTAAAACAAGCAACAATCTGCGATATGCAAGTCTAGACTAGTTTAGTTTCACAGACATAGCTTATCAAAGAAATCTACGTATCTAGGTATGAAAACAAAACATTCTTATCACCCAGAACAAAGAACTTGAAATTCATCATAACACCTTCAGTAACAAGTTTGTTATAAACTACCTACGTATTTCTCAGTAATTGAACCTTGAACTAAGTACTTGAATGCTTCAGTCACTTGTTCAGCATCCGGCCGTTAATTACAGGCAGCTGACGTCATGCCTTAATATCGATAAAAGACAATTTGTCCCTATATTTTCGAGTACGTTCTATTTTGGGACTCAATTTACGAAACTAGAACATCAATTTGCACACAATTAATTAATGGCAGAGTGATTAATATCTTGCTAAAAAGACGACCAAGAACTCCTACTCAAAAACGTCAAAATAATAGAACTGTAGTCCGATAAATTTGTAGAAGAACTTTGGTTAACTAAACGATATATTTAATAGCTTTCGATTTCATTTAATTTCAGTTTTAAGTAATTCCAAAATAAATAAATATCTACAGGCCACCATCAGCTGCGTAAGACTGTGGGTGAATGAAGCTTTGAATCCTAAATTTTGTACACGCCCGCCAGCGAGCCTTGCTCGCAAGGCTCTCTGCTAAGTTATTGGACTATATCTATGCCCAGTTAATTCATTCTACCCTACCCTTACGTATATTGAACCCAGGACTTTAACTATCTTCATTAAAAATGACTAGTAAAATAATCTGAACAAAAATTCTAACTCCAATTATTTTCTTTATTCCAGTTCTCAGTGTTCCTGCTGATAATCTTCGTGGCCGAGCTGGCTGTGGGCATCGCGGGCTACGTGAAGCACCAAGATCTGGAGAACTCGATAGTGACACATCTCAACTCCACGATAGCTAAGTACAACACCGACAAGGACGTCACCAAGACCTTCGACATCCTCCAGACTGATGTAAGTTATTTACTATAATAGTATGTCTAATTACTGCTATACGATCTTGGGAATGTTGGGGGCTGAAGACAGCTACAAGCTTTATAATATTTTAAATTTAAATTCCATCAAAATGTTACCTCGGCCCTCGTGGGCTCTGGAACATTTTGTGGGGGGTGGGGCGTTAGTGGGTCCAAAGACAAACAGTAAAAAATTTTAGTAAAATTGGTATTAACGACTATGACAATTTAGTAAAGACACGCTGCTTTCCCCCTCCCACGTATCTCTTACCTCCCCCTCACACTTCAAAACCAAATTTCTGGAAAAGCACTGCAAATATGATGCGGCTGCTTATCACGGGTAGGTCCAGGATATTAATACTGATTATATAACGTCTCCAAAACAATTGTCTGGCCCCCTTTTATACGGTACTAACACATAAAACCAGGTGTATTTCATACGCTTCTACTTACATCCTTAGGGTGTATCGGGCATGATGTTATGAAACAATATTTAATACAGTATTTCTTTACTGTTACACAACTATGAGACATATACAGGTACATGTTTGAGTCACATAAAACATTATACCAATATTTCTCGAAGCGTAACGTTTGGAGGTGCGTCATGTTAGCAAGTTTGTATTGTAATAACGATCGTGTTCCTTATGTAGGCCAGAATAACACCTGCGGAATGATACCTATTATAAATCAGGTACCTACCTTTCTAAACTTTTTCCCTCTATTCATAAACACACTATAAACCTATTTTAGTTAAAAATCTACTAAAATATGTTTTCTCTTTTTCATTTCGCCTAGGAGTGAAAGAAACAAAACTCTTTATAACAGCATATATTTTTATGAATAAAAGGGTTAGTTGATAACTAAAACATATTTCTACTGTAACAACGTTTCAGTCTCGATCAATACAGAATTATTGTATTCATCAGTGTTTCGTACAAACGGTTCCTAATTAGTTTATTTCTAGGCGTAATATTGATAAGCATGGTGAATATAAATTGCGTTTAGCTGTAATTTGTGTTTAGTGCGGGTTCGAAGCATTCACCTTATTATTACCCGCATGCTGTAGAACTATAACAAATATTGATAGGTAAAAGGAACTAAGGAATACGAAAGAAACCTTTTTTGTGGTCGTAAACTGCACTCTCAAGTCTAAAACTTCCATTATTTTTTGTAAAGTCTTAGTAAACCTCTGCAGGTTTAAGATTAGCTGCTCCAACAATTAAATAATACAAAAGAATTTCGTTCAGAGTCCAATATTGTCCAATCATTATAAACAATTTCGGGCTGCGGTTGTATTTGATGCATATTACTTACTGATTTATAGTCAGCGTCTCACGACACCGACTTTTTGATTTTTGAAAAATAATCTTACATTAAATTAATAAACAAAATATGTCATTCCAGTTGCAATGCTGCGGTATCAACGGCCCCGAGGACTGGGCGGCCAACAACATCACTCTGCCTAACACGTGCTGCGCCGGCCAGGAGATCGCCAACGACAAAGTAGTGCCGTGCACTCCCGACTCGGAACACTTCCACAAGGAGGGCTGCCTCAACAAACTCGTTGTTTACTTCAAAGACATCGCTCTGGTGCTCGGCGGCGTAGGCCTGGGAGTCGCTATTGTACAGGTAATATTTTATGATAATTTTTCCTAAATCGTAAGCTTATAGCCCTATTTTCGGGTTAGGTAAACGATAAAAATTGGATTAGATTTACCTTAACACGAGGGAATTCATGGTACAATCTACAGTCCTCACCACCATAATAATTTATTATACCCTAAACTGTGGTTATTATCTAACGCCATTAAATTTAGGGTCGTGTAGCCGCTTAAAAATTAAATACTGCCTACCTACAGATTATGCTGTATTTTTACATGGATGTTTTTCTTCTGTTTCAGCTCCTGGGTGTAATATTCGCTTGCTGTCTCGCTCGCTCCATCCGCAGTCAATACGAGACTGTATAAACTCGAGTCTCAGTACTTCCCCAATCTCTAGATGTTAAAATAGCAGTGCCCAATATTTTCCAAGTACGTCAGGTTTTTTTACTCTATTGTGATTTAGTACAACTCCACAAGTTTATGTATATTTTGAAATAATTTATTTTATTATTGTTATTTCAGAAGATTTTGTTTATTTTATTATAAGGTTTAATTATTATCTCATAAGTGCTATTACGAATTAATGTCGGGAGCGAATAAACTTCAGCAAGAAATGTGTAGTTTTGCCATATTTGCATAATGGAGTGATAAAAGCACAATGCACAGATTTTCTTAAAACGTCACCACAAAGTGTGCTCAGTGTAGAAGACTGATTTTTCGAATAGAAATGGATACATTATGCCAAAATCTTATTGGAACTTTCCTACTTTTTCTATTTTCCTAAATCTCGATTCAACCTTTAGTATTAAAAATATTGTACCTTATACTATTCATGTATCGTATTTAATCGATGTAGAAGTGGTGCACATTATTATATTAGATTTGTACGATTCGTTTGTTAATTAGACGCAATGTCAAGTACGACGCGATCTCATACAATCATGTAGCTCGCGGCAGGTCCATTAAATATAACTTATATTCATTGAATATTGCATCTAATTCCAAAACGTAACCATTAGATCATTTGTAATGTTTTCAAAGTGTTTCTAGGTCGTGTATATTTATAATAAAATCTGCAATTATCTAATACGACTTTTAATTATCACCAGGTAGTACATAATGAAAATGAAACAGCGGTCCGTGTCCTAGTTACACACATTTTTATTTTCCTATTTTATACCATGATATAAATTGTAACAAAGGATGGTTATTAGGTATCAGAGCATGAACGTTGAGTTTCGAGGAACTTCAGTCGCGTTAAATACAGCTGTTGTCTTGCAAGCAACACATTTCCAGTCACAGTATAAAATAATTAAAAAATCACAATGACAAAATATATCCAGTCCCGAATACAGTATCAGTATTCATCTCTCTGTTGTATGTCGCAAGCATCTGAATCTCACAGCACCAGTTCCGACACAACGAAATCACACAATTTTATAAAAATTATATCCACGACGGTATCACCAAACATTCATATACGCGCGACATACACTTTAGCTAAAATCATTACAACGCTAAGTTCTATAGTACTAGGGTTAAGACATACATTATACATTATCTAGACAATAAAATAACTTACATCTATAACTGTTTACATACTAAACGGAATATTTTAGAAAAGTTGGAGATGTCAGACTGGAGCGGAGGCCAATGTGCCCGAGTTTTGGCACTTCACAAAGGTTATATAGCAGTCAAATTATTACAACAAATTATTAGAAAATCATATGTTCGTTCCGATGCAACTTTGATATGTGTTGTGTGATGAGTAAACATACATCAAATCTATAACAGTCACTGCTTCCCTGACGGCGTCCCATAAATATTGTCGAACCACTTCATTTCAACGTATTCATGAAACTTAACGAAACAGAACAATATGCAATGCATATATAACTTCACGAGTTCATTATTATAAAAATAAATAGGATATTAATTATACCAGACCTATTACTCTACGCAATCAAGGTTATAAATATAACTTAGGATTTCATCATAAAACCATATAATTGCACAATATAAAACAAATAAACAATATCCCCTGGATCGTTAGTCGCGAAGTTCTATAAATTTCAAATAATTTGACTATCTAATCCTTAACAAAATGGACCAAGTTGAAAAACCTATCTAATGCATCTTTTCCCCGTTTTCAGTCAAATAAGGCTTTTAGTGATCTAATTCGGCCTTCGCTAATAATAAAGAAAATAATCCAAACTAGATTCGATTAATGTTACAATAAATATAATACGTAGTACTTCAAGTACCGGCTGACCACGTTCACTACAATTTGGACCATCCGACACTTCGCCAACATATTTATACATTCACAAAACTATATTTCATTGATTCCTCTGCCAACAAGTGACATCTCACTAGAAGTTAAGCAACTTATTGCGTCGTCGAAATGAGATACTCTTAATTATAATTACAAAGCGTTGGAGTTGTTTGTTCAGGAAACTTTAGTTTGTACTTGTCAATGCTGCCAGTTCTGTCGAATCGCTCCAAGAGTTATACGTACTAACATTACGAACGTCGATTCACTAAATGTATACACAGAACGAGTTTACAACCATTCAGTTATTCACTTGAAGACATACTGGTGGAGGTAGAATGAGTATGAACGTCGTGTTAGAAACAAAACCATTTGATTTCTGTGCAGGATTCTCGGCTTATGATTCGTCTAATCTATTTTATGCTATACTTTTGTTCTAACGTTATGAGTTACCTTAATTTTCAACTCCACTTACAACAAGAGCTACTAGTTAGTTTCATATATCACAATAAATGTTTTTTTTTTTCGAATGAAAAGGATCTTTTATGACTGAGCGGAGTCACTGACAGCAGATAAAACGTTTACGAAATATTGTCTTTATAAATATTAATAATCAACCAATAAAACATGCATGTAATAATACCCTGAAATCAAAAACATTTTTACTAGACAATAATGCGATTTATTACCAAATTCATATCATAATAGGTATCGCAATATTCCAGATATTCTTACACATAAGTAGTAACAGTTGAAGTGTATGAGATCATCGCGATATAGCGGCAAAATTGACTCAAATCACTGGTTAAACCTACGATACACTTTCATTAGTAAACTTATCACTGTATTTATATAACACAGAGCTAGAAACATTAACAGAAATCGTTCAATTCGTAACTAAATCTTTCGTCTTTCTAAAATTATACAATTCAGACCGTCTCAAGCATGTTGACATCACATTAATTGCAACTAAAAATTAATAAGCTGTAACATCGTGCGCCGAGTGCGCTACGTTTGTTAACAGTTCGCGGGGAGTTAGCAGACGTGTCGCACGGGGCGGTGGTGTTCGGATAATAATTATAAGCTTACATTTACGTGAACAGGATGGATTTAGAACAGAATGGTATTGAGTATGATACTGCTGGTTGTTCCTTGGCGGGCGGGCGGCGGCAATCAAATCATGTCGCGTAACGCTTGGTCCAGAGGCGTGCGATGCGATCGTGCTCCTCTCTGTTCTGCAGATACTGTGTTGCGATGCTTCCCACCAGTGGATCCGCTGGAAAACAAGACAATACATATTATTAAAGATGAAAATATTAGCGATGGCATAAGACAAATATAATACTATCTGAAATCAGGTTTGAATCTTAGAAAACTCAACATCTATTTTATAATTCTTCTAAATAAGTATCCTCATAAAGAAAATAAGAAATAAATCGATACGACAATATATAAAAGGTTTGGATATCATCTACTTCTTTCCACAGGTACTCTAAAAATACTATGTAATTCTAAAAAGCCATAACCTAACAAGGAGGAAAGTGTGTGTCGTACAAGTGTTTGTGGGCGCCATAAACTAGTATCGATATAAATAAACGCACCCATAGGATGGAGGCATGAACAAAACAAGCGTGAGGACGAAAGGGCGAGAGGGCTTTGACCTCTCTGAGTATCAAGCTTTAGTATCTGCTGTTAGAAAGTTCTTATCAATAATTATTTTCTCAGTTTGATTAGATAGTACCTTGCTAGTTAGCTGTAAGCTTTCTATATAACCAGACATAGTAACATAAGAATTATACAAATATTGTTTAAGACTTGAACTTGAATCACTTACAACCTATTTCATAAACATTTTAGTCATGAACATGTGTATTTAACTAAAATCTTACTGACATAATTTTGTATTCATATTAAGAGTTTATTATTCTTTCACGTTAATGTCTAGTCCAGTTCTTGAAAGAATGTACAAACTTTGTTTGAACGAGTGAAGCACACAAGGTATAACTTCTTTATTATCCCCATAGGAGATCATAGCCCAACAGTGGGATAGTGATGGGTCAATGCTGAGATATTCTTACCTGGATTACAGTCAGTGAGCAGTGAGCATATTGATAGTAAAACTTTTGATATTGTCAGTGCTGGCGACCAGTTGTCTTTCAGTATATCTAGACATATCACACCCTGGCTGTTGATGTTACAATGATATATCCTAGTCCGGAATGTCACCTGGAACACAATAAAACAACTTGTTAGAAATATTCTTCTTATCTTAATACATTTGATGGATAGATATTATTTTATCATAAAATCAATCATAGATTCGTTGGGAATTGATAAAACAGTGCCACTATTGACACATGGTTTTATCGCTAAATCTTAATGATGATAATCGAAATAGTTTACATATTTTTTCATAAATAAATACATACATAAAATCACGCCTTGTTCCCACAGGGTTTAGAACACCACGCAAAAGGGGGCAGAGACAAACACCACTTGGTATAATCCTAACATACTTCCATGTTTTATTGTGATTATAGTCGGTAATAATGTAGAAAACTCCGATGTTGCTGCCGAACGTGGAACGAATATCAAAAACAATTCAAAATAATCCTAAGTAAAATACTTCTGCCATAAGTATAAGACAAAATTAAAATGGGTTAACAATCTATTTATTGATTTATATCACTTATTAAAACGAAAATATATGGATAACCGCGATCAATTATTTCATCATCAATAGAAAACTTGTTTAAGCTTTCGGAGTAAATCTACGACCTACGTTTAAAATACAAAACAAGAAAATCTATACATTTACTTAACCCTCGAGCAAGAGCTCGGACAAAGGAAACTACGTCGAGGAAAAGGACACTCAGGTAGTTTCCGTGACGTCACGCCTTTCAAGTGGGATGAGATGTTGCTCTTAGGGTTTACGATTACGTACCTACTTTACTTTTACAGATAATTTGAACGCGTATACCTTGACAAAGGATAAATAGCCGAGTACTGCACTACTGTCTCATACAATGGATTGTTTGAAAGAATGTGCTGACAAATAAATGGTTCTTTTGATAACCCTACGCAAATAGTTATGTCGCTTGCATCTGCATGCGACATCGTCTGTGTTTAAAGATTTCCTGTACCCTTAGACAAATCTGAGATACGTAGAATTTTATGATAATCAAGGATAATGTAGCTTTTTCCGTAATTTCAGATAATATGAACACAAGTTTAAAAACCACTTTCAAAGTTTATTAAGTTCAGGATAAATTATCTGCTAGATAAAGAGACAGCAAAATGTATTTACTGACAAAATACCATATGATAAACTATCTAAAATTTATTCAAATATGGTGAAACAGGGTCTAAGGGATTTGAGAAGCGAACATAACTGCAATGTTAAAGAAATTCAAAAGCATAACGTTAAAATGAATCATTGAACAGTACATGAATTAAGCTGACTCGTAACACAAAACACACAGACGCAAGGGGTCTTGTAACCCAAAACCGATTTCTCAGAAACAGTCTTTGTTCCGACAGCGCGCAAAAACTAGGGACCAATAAAAAAAGGTAAGCTTATGTCGAGAATTAAATTGGAAAAGTTTGCATTATTATGGACTTAAGGCCAATTTTATAAATCTTCGACGTCGCTGCAATATTAAGCCCAACGTTGGACAAAAGTTTACTATGATTTTGAGCTAAGATTAGAGGAGAAGATTCGAGATACTTTTGGGAGATCAGTGGCCAATAGGTTTAATATTATTGGCGACGTATACTTTAGAGCTTTCTGTTGCCTCTACAAATAAATTGCAAATAAAATTATGAACGGTTTCCTTCATAATGATTTGACGGGAGAAGACGAGCGACAGTGATTGATGTGTGGACCTGTTCAGTATTTTTAGCAGATTGCCCTCGTCCTATATGTCAGTAACTGTTACAAACGAAGCATGTTATTGTTTTACGTATAAATTGTATATTGCAGAAATAATTTGTACAATAATCGACTAACAAGTTGTGAGGCCCATGACGGTTGCGCAAAACTGATTGATCGGCAAGGTCGGCGAAAATAAACATAAATAACAATGAAAACGAAATAAATGCAAAGTCAGCGCTTAATTTAAACTAACATCGGCATTTATTGGATTATGAGTAACTGATTAAACTGGAAATGTCGTGTAAATTTCGTCAAAAGGTAACTATTTTTCACGAATAAAACATCGCTAAAGGACATTAAATCCTCATTTCCCTACCTGCATTACTTCCTTAATCATTACTAATCGTAGGTTCAAAACACAGATACCATCTTCCGAATAAGCCGATTCACTTTTGTAATGAACAAGCTTTAGAACCCAAAATAAATCCTAGCGAACTCATTCCAAACAATCGATAAACCTACTCAGAAATCGCTTAAAGTTCGATAAACCGTTAACAAAAAAAGAACAACAAAACTACACGGACCTTTCTGAGAAAAACGGCTGGAGATGCAAAAACGTCTACCTATTAGGCGAAACACATACGTAGAGGGTATCACGGCTTGCGAAAATATACGCGACCATTGTATAGTGCAAGGTTTCATTAACTTGAAAGATTAATGACTTGGGATTTATTTGGCAGGTAACAAAGCTTAATGACTTGCCCCATATTATGTGGAAATAACTAGCAGAATAAACAGTCTGTCTGGTTACACTTTAATGGTCAAAATATTGGACCGATTTAGATTAAATTTGTATGAAAATAATAGAATATATCCCTGTGAAGGAATACAGATGTCTAAATAGACACGTAAAAACTGAGTATTGATGGACATCACAATATATATAAAAACCACTCTATGTTGAAAATAGATTGAGGTTAATACTACATGATGTTAGTATCTATATTTCTCATGAAAACAGGTCATTATGAATGGACAGAAATAAAATTTGTACATATTTCCACAAAGTGATGGTTGCCTAGTCATTGAAAACAAGAAACGCATCACCGCTACTACTTGTAAACAAACAAAAACATGTGTCATAAAACTTGTCACTTGTCCAATATTAATGCACTGATAAATTGATTACTTATTAATCACCTGCTTGAAAGTAACATAACAAATTTAGCCTCAATTCTGTGTTTAATATAGATTGTTACATATTACATGTGTGAACTAAAAATAGCTAAGTAAATATTTGCAATAGTTTGCAGACTATAAAATACTATAAAAGAATTGTTTGCCATAGGTACACAGTTTAACAACATATATTTTCTAGAATGCTGCAAGGTGGTAGATGACAAACTGCATAATTATCACCTGTTTAGGTTAATATCTAATGGTTCATAATAGAAGTCATAATAAAATAATTTACCTTAGGAGGTTTAAATGGATATTCTGGTGAGAAGTGTATGTCAAGGAAGAACACGCCACCCTCGTATACAGATCCAGGTGGTCCTAGGATGGTGGACACCCACTCATACAAGTTATCCCCCTTAGGTCCTGCACTACAGTTTGGCGGGGGATCTAATGTAATTTCTGCAAGCTCCTTCTGAATCCTCTTTGCTGAAGTACCCAGTGCCTTGGACATCTTGGGATTTGGTTTAGTCTCCTTCACTTCCGGCTTGTTCTCTGCTATAGCTCCACTAGAGCCTGCTCCACCTCTGCCGCGTCCCGTGCCACTCCCTGATGAACCAGATGCACCGGACATTATCTAAAAGCACCAAACGTCTTATTCCGCTTAACCAGATAGCGATAGGTTAATAAGCTAGTTAGCTCATGTGGTGTGAGATGGACATGAATTTGTTAAATTAATGATTATTAAGATTTGCATGCTCGCGTAATGACCAATGATTTTAGCATTTTTCTTAAAGGTATATATATTCTTGGAATTTTGCTTCCCAAAATAAACAGGTTTGATGACACAACATTGTTATGTACAAAAAAACATTGAAAGTGCAATGACATTATGAGTGTAATGTGTATGAATGATCACACTGTTGGATGACCTATAGCTATGGTATTCACTATTACTAGTAACTAGAGTTAAACCATTATAATCAAAAACACAAAAGATGAACATACTTTTTTTATTTCAAGCATGAACATAATCACAAGAACAAAGACTTGACTGAACTGAATACTAGAGAAACCAAATTTTATAATTGAAATAAACAGATAATATAATACGCCACTCACATTTACAAAACGATACAAATCAACTCAACAGTGAAAGAATGTAATGGTAAAAGATTTATTTGTACCTTACGAATAACAGTCGGCCATCTTGTGGGCTGGCGTTATCCGATAATTTACAATTTTTCGGTTCACCAGTGACCCAATTCAATGGAAAAGATATCTCCCGATACGCGACTGATAGAATACTAAGAAATTCATCCACAACATGTACAAATTTTGTGCAATGCTATCAATGGAAACTCCGTGTTAGATGCTCCGCACTGCAAAGCGTAAATAGGCAGCCTGTTACTTTCCGCACATTGACCGCTCTGTAATTAGAGCTACTTTAATGATTATACCTTATTCTATGTAAGAACTTGAGTTTGCTGTATTCCGGCAAGGTTTTCAGAACTTGAATCCACTTCTACCACATTTCACCCATTTGTCCGTCACCCTCACCAACACAAACAACCGACCACTGAAATTCACGGAATGCACACAAGCTCAAGTATAAAATAAATACAATTAAATATGGTATTTTCTATGCTTATATACTTACAGATGGACAATAAAAACTAATTAAACTAGTTTGCTTAAAAAAATAAGCAATATTTAGATAAGTAAAACAATGAATCAAGAAAAATTACACGAAGCACAACCACTTTCCGACATTTTTCATCTTTTTATTTTTTTTGCACTAGTGTTACCACCTTTCAATTAAATTACATACCATAGTGAACAGATCAATACAAAATTTACCATGAGCTGTCACTAAAATATTGTTTAATTATAAAAATATTTTGTTTCATATTTTTTCTCTTACTAACTTTTATTGGATGATAATAATTAATAATGAAAGAATAACGTTTGCATTTCGGAATATCACTGTTTTTTTCTAAAATTCTACCATGCGCAATAAAATTTATTTTATGGTAAGTTTTGCTATTAAATGTCACATTTCAGCGTTTCGTTCCAAAAGTTGACACAATACATAGCGTGAAAATCACGTATCTCTCTTTTTCAAATAATTATTCAGATAGCTATCTCTTTTTGGCATCATTTGACATAAACCCGTGAAGTGACTTTCTGAGTCTTGTGTTTATTTGGCGTTATTTACGTATTTTCATTAAGTCTACAATAAAATTAGTGTATAAATATTAGTATTTATTACTAGTGGCACTCAATTAACCACAAAAATGGGTAAAAGACAGCACCAAAAGGACAAAATGTTAGTTTCTAGTTTCAAGACTATGGGTTCACGTTTCTTGATTTTGTTCGTATCTCTTATTGGTACTTCTCTCATCTCATCAGGTACTTAACGTACACGGAGTGGACAACTTTATATGGCGGTAAAAGATCTGGCACCACGACAGAGGAAGACACCAGTTTCAAGCGCTTACCATACGATCATTGTTGTTTATGCCTTCAACCCTTTGAAGACCCTTACTGTGATTCTGACGGCAATATTTTCGAACTACAGGCTATTATTGAGTTTTTGAAGAAGTTTAAAATCAACCCTGTGACTGGGAAAGTAAGTATCAAAGAATTAATTTTATTGTTGATTTCAGAAATGTCTTTGAAACCTGTCCAAAACATTTGATTTACCATTTTCAGAAACAAGACTTAAAATCATTAACGAAGTTAAAATTCTTCAAAAATGCTGAAGAGGATTACCACTGCCCAGTTTTATTCAAGCCATTTACAAAGAACTCGCACATCGTAGCTATAAAGACAAGTGGCAATGTGTTCTCGTACGAAGCAGTTGAACAGCTCAACATCAAGGGAAAGAACTGGAAGGATCTTATCAATGACACTCCATTTGCCAGAACTGATATTATTACTATACAAGACCCTCAAAACTTGGGCAAGTTTAATATATCAACTTTTCACCATGTGAAGAACAATTTGAGGGTAGAAACTGAAGGTAACTTTTACAATCATATTATTATAATTTATTTATTCTAATTAGAAAGTCTGTTAGACAAGTATTTTAACATTATCTTCTTTTATATCTATGCTGCAGGAGGATATGTATTAATGAATTAGAATTTCTGATTTTTTAACCAAACCTCTCTTTTTCCTTCCAATCTGATCTACACATCTATAGGGGCAGTGTTGCAGCCAACTTTTAGCATTTCATTTAAATTTGCATGGTGTGGAAGATAATAACTGTGATGGTATGCTTAAATATGATATCCTAACCATTAATGTTATTGATTTCAGAGGAGATAGCACTCAGGAAAGATCCTCATGCAAGGCTAAAACATGTGTCAGCTGAAACTAAAGATATCCTTCAGGAACTTGAAAAGGAATATAAGGCTCCTGAGAAAAAGGAAGTCAAGAAAGAGGTATACATTACTCATAGTTCTTATCAATAATATTATTTAGTCCAACTTGCATTTGCCAGTGTGGTAGATTCAGGACCTAAACCCACTCACTTGCACTGTATCTTAGTAAACAATCAATGGATCAAGCAATCTTTATTGGTGTTTGAACTAAGACTTAAGTTAGTAGAGAGTAAGTTTAAGTTTCTATACAAAACTCTATGTTTCGGAGGGCATGTAAAAGTGCAGTTCCAGTTGCTATTATTTTAAATTACCCTTTTTAATCCATGTCCACTGAATTCACACTAAATTTAATGATCCATCTGTGATGATGTGATATCAGTGATATCAGATGTGCTGCAAAATATTTTTAGTGGCTACTAAACATGAATTTAACTATGTTAGTTCAGGATAACCAGTAATGGTACTAATTAGCTATAATTGAAAGGTATTGTGCTATGTTTTCAGGTAGCAGACAAGTTCAATGCAGCTCACTACTCTACTGGGATGGTGGCAGCCAGCTTCACATCCACTGCCATGATGCCAGAGACTGTGCACGAAGCTGCCATCATCTGTGAGGATGAGGTCAAATATGACAGGGTTAAGAAGAAAGGTTTGTCCTCTAACATAACATATTTATGAAGATACCAGCTAGGTCACAAGCATATAGGTGCAATTCCACTTAAGCGGATTGAAGAGGACTGCAAATCAATCAAATAACAGTCCTTGTAATCTCCACTCCATATCAATGAAATCATTGGTTAATTGCGGTCGGCTACACTTCGCTTTGCCGAGCGGGACTTTACTCGATCGCATCCTAATGATGTCACAAACTTGTCCACCACCATATCCCTAGAATCAGGATCCAGTACAATATTACCTTTTAAAACCATTTGTGTTCATGTAACACTTTTTGTAATGCATCCTCTAATATATTTTCACTTATCGACAGGATATGTGAGATTAGTGACAAACCTGGGACCTCTGAACTTCGAGCTGTACTGCGACGTGACTCCAAAAGCGTGCGATAACTTCATAAGACATTGTAACGATGGATACTACAATGGCACCAAGTTTCATAGATCTATTCGGAATTTTATGGTAAGAGAACGACAAATATAAATGATATAAATATAAATTGTTCAATGATGAATATTTTACATTTACTTCACCCGACATTTTGACTTCTCTCCCAGTAAGTTATAAAACGATTATAATTATTTATTTTACATACAGATTTGACTATTTTTTATCAAAATTTATATGTACAATAATTATTAAAAATATAAATTAGACAATTTTATCTACATTTACATTAAAAAAGTCAAGATATACGAATGTTTGTGTCATTATTTTCAGATACAAGGTGGTGATCCAACTGGCACGGGTCTGGGCGGCGAGTCTGTTTGGAAAAAACCTTTCGAAGATGAAGTGAAGCCTAACTTGCACCACACAGGGCGAGGCGTGCTATCCATGGCTAACTCAGGTCCTAATACTAATGGATCACAGTTGTAAGTATTACATACAAAAACATTTTTTTTTAAGATAACTCCCGCACCTAGAATTGCGCCTTTTGTGCCGGGGACTTTTACAACCAGACCCGAAACAGGTATTATTAGTCCTTCGTGCTTTGGAAAAGTCATGCCACTTACATAGTCCTTGACTCCAAATCTAGTTATCATAGCTTGTGTTAGAAAGTCAGGACACTTTCCTATGGGGATTTTAGGAACAAGGCAAAGATGACAAAGACACTTTTCAGATGTTTGTACAATCTACGCTCTTGGCCCCTCTATACAAAATATTGTGCAATAAACTAGAATTAAATTGTCAAATATTATCTAGCCAAATAGTCTAGGCTATTGTTTTGATACTATACATAACTTTCCAGTTTCATAACATTCCGATCGTGTAAGCAACTGGACGGCAAGCACACGATATTCGGCAAGCTGGTCGGCGGTATGGACACGCTCACGGCGATGGAACAGATTGAAGTGGACAATAAGGACCGGCCGATACATGACATTGTTATTGAAGTCGCTCAGGTGTTCGTTGATCCTTTCGCTGAGGCTGAAGAGGAGGTAATATTCAGTTATTATTTCGTTACATGATTCTGGAGTTCTTTAGTTTTCACTACTATTTATTGTAAATATTTCTGTAGTTGTAGCGTGATACCTATAAGATATGAGAGTGATGAGCGTGGGTGTGGTTTATCATACAGAAAAAGTAATTTTCTAAATTGACCTGTCTTTTTATTGAGATTAGTGTGACCACGACAGCACAGGAACAGTAAAACATGATACACCTTTTCATTTTTGTTTACTTAGCAATTGTAGATCTTATATGGAGACCAATTTACGAATCAATAAAAAAATTACTATTAAGGTTGAAATTATTATCCCTCATCACCTAAGTTTACGATATTAATAAAACACGTCACAGAGTAGGTATAATTTCTTTAATCATAGTAATTTCTTTTTTACAGCTTATAAAAGAGAGAGCTGAAGAATTGAAAAGGAAAGCGGAATCAGAAGGAGCAAGCGTGAGGCCGAAGAAAGCTAAACAACCACTGAAAGTGTTCAGAGATGGTGTGGGGAAATACCTCAATTTACAAGAGACATCAACAAGTAAACCTCCGGCTAAAACACAAGAAGTTCCCGCCAAAAAACCTAAGAAGGAAGGAGGTTATAGTTTTAAAGGTTTTGATAACTGGTAATAGTTTATAGTTTATTGTGAATAAAAATGAAATTATGATTGTTGGATTTCCGTTCTTACCAACCTCAAGTAGGTAAATAGATTCTACAAATAACATTTTAACAAATGTCATCAGTTATTTGAGTCTGCCACCAAACTGTTGTGAAGATGTAGATATAAAAATTGGTCAATAATTGTAATTGCTTGTACAAACTTTACACTTAAGTTTAAAATAAAAAAACCCAAACCAGCATTCCAATTTTATTTATTACCTTCTAAAATACTGATATCTTAAATAAATCCATAACAATCAATATTAACTACACAATTTGTTAATAAATTCATGAATTAATATCTAAATATAAACTAAAAAAGTGTTAAGTACACAATAATTAAACTATAAAACAATAATTCACCAATGAGGTGTCATGACTATGATTAAAAGTAAATAATTCTACTTTAATAAAATTATGACATATGAGTATAACTAGGTAACACTTTTTTATTGTTCTAAGCTCCATAATATTAGATACACTTTGGAAATATCCATTTTTTTTAAATATAGTTATAAGTGCATTTAATTTTTAAACATGATTCTAGCAGGTGTATTGTTAATATAATAATTTTAAAAGATAAAGTATACTATAAATTGAATCTAAGGTCCAATAAGCCTCTTCTTATGCATTTGGTGTTGCTATTTACAAACCCAAGCTTTTTATTTTGTAAAAGTATGAAAGTGAACACAGGAGTTATTGGAAGAAAGCATTAGTCTACTTTCTTAATTAAATCATGCTGTTGTAATTCCAAACAGCACATTATTTTTAATATCATGGCTGCAAGATCTTCATGGATAGGTGACTAAAGTTTAAAATAAATTGGTATAGAATTCTTGTTTATTTTATCTTCTGACTGCATACTCTGCACCAAAAATCTTTTTCATAAATTACCCACTTCTGCATCATAATATCCAATATTACATTAGTTTAATATCTATATTATTTCTTTTCCTTCATAACATTTTTAAGTGAACAGCATTTGTGTAGCTTGCCAGAATTTGAAGAAAGTTGCAATTTCCCGTAAATTGGCAGTTCCACCTTAGCCATCATGTAATTCTTATTGGCACCATTGATAATAATATTTATATTTCCATCTTCTTCTTGATGAAACATACCAAATGTTAGTCACGACTTGACAATGCAACATAGCATAGAATTGTTATCTATTTAGTTATAGTTTTGTCGCCGCCTAGCAGTCCTCTGCTTGTCAAATCTCATTTCCATTTCCTCTAACACCTTTGGAGTGTATCTAACAACCAGTTTGACGGAACCAACTGCTTGCTTCAACAATTCTACGGCCTTCTCGTGATTCTCACCTTCCACCGATACTCCGTTGACAGATAACAGCTGGTCACCACGTTTAAGTCCTCCATGACGATCGGCAACTCCGCCAGGAATGATTCTTGATATGTAAATGGGCGAGTTTTGCTCCTTACCGCCCATGACGTTGAAGCCTAGACCTTCTTCCGTCTTGGGGAGTTCGACAACCCTCGGATGTGCGTGGCCTTCAGCCGCAGCGAACGCAGCCACTGTGGCTTTAGCAGTAGCCGAAGCTCGTATATCTGCTGAGCCTTGGATGTCGACTGTTTCGTATACATGTTCGTACACTTCACGTACAGCATTTAAAAAGTCACTTTGGAGTACTTTCTGTAGCGCTGCAAGTTTCGTAGCAGGAACTTCGCCACTTTGCTGTAGTTTTTCGAGCAGTTCGATAGCTCGTTTTATATCCCTGGCTAAAGTTAGTTGTTCACCCGAACTACTCATTTTGTTTGAATTATTTAGCTTTCTATAATACCCTAAATTACAGTGATTTGGGCGTATTATAAACACGAAAGCAACTGAGGTGAATCGATACAGTAAGTAATTTGACGTTCAAATACCACGATTCGATTTAGAATCCGGGGTTGTGTATTATGAAACGAATACGAATAAATAAAAACAAGACGCGTTTATAGGCTGCACAGTCCACAAAACAGCTTCTTTAATAAACAAAAGTAGAAAGCCCAGATTACTTTTAAATTTTTATAAATAACACAATAAAAAATTAAGTTTACAATTTTCTTGAGCAAGCATTCAGAACGGAATTTCATTTGACAGTTTGATAAACCTGCTGTTGGCAGAACATTTCTATCGTTTTGAAATTAAAATGTTAATAACGCTGAGACGTTATTATTATTCGAAGCATTAGAACTAAATAAGCACTTGAAATTTAATAGTTATCATTAGTAAAGTCGGAACTGGGTACACGACAATTTTTTTCATGTAAACATAAAATAAATAGCCTTGATCGTTCAGAAATCGATTCAAAATGTTTTGACAAGTTTTCAGTCTCGCCAACATTTTGCCAAAAAATGCTAAATATCTAAATTGCCATAATTGGGTTGTAATTTTCAACTTTGATTTGCAGTATTATTATAGTATTTTGCAGCATATATTGCATCTAATTAATTAAGTAAATAGTGTAACAGTACAAGTGTAGCCTTAAGTGAATAGTGAAACTTGTAATTAACAGAGAAGATGGATGATTTAGGTGAGTTTAGTGTTATCATAACCTGTTTGGTTACTGTGTATAAGATTATGACGTGTTCTGCTAAAATAACTTGTTAATTTGCATATTTTGTTCCTTGACGAACCTTCTAGCCTTATCCTTATGAATGCAGGCGGGCTCCGTTGCGAATTTTTCGTACATATATGGTGATAATGTGTCATTAATTTTGAACTTCCTGAGTTCAAATATTTTGTTTGTTTTATTTACGCGTAAAGAATATGGAATCTTTTACGTTGAAAGAATTTATGATTTGTTTGCCTAGAGCAACGAGTACATAGATTAGTTGAGAAATAATTGGAAATAATCCAGACAGCTACTTTATTTACTTGCTGTTATCTAGGTGTAGCAACAGAGATAAACATAGTTTGACACATAATCATGTCAGTGACCGATGCAAGTAGCATTTATTATCATTTAATTGAGATTTCTACATATTTTCTCAGTGAAATCAATTAAATAATCAAATTAATAAAAAATAATAATCATGTTTTTATTTAATATTTGCATACCTTCACCACGGATATAGCTGCTTATATTAAAAATATTTACCAAGTTTAAAGAATAAGAGTATATCTTATTCAATGTCATTTTTTTCCTTTTCTACCGAGGATAATTTTTAAAATCATAGTTTTGAATGTTAAGACTATGAAACTTTGTTTACCTCACAGTGTTCATAATTTTATTTATAGCTGCAGCAACTGGGTCAAATCAATTAGTTCTAGCAAAGTGACAAAAGAAGGTTTGAATTGGCTTGTTCATAAATAAAACAAGTGGTCATTTATGTATGCACATCAATTATTGTTTTAAACTTTTTTAGGGCTTTTGTTATTGTTGTTTTTTTTTTATATTTTAATCTACATTTTTATGCCCAGTTATCCTGTTTGGGCTAAAATTAGTCAGTATGCTTTATTAATAGTGAATTCTGAAGAGCCTCTAGATTTTTGTCTGAAAAATGGAATGAAAAAATGAATTTTGAATGCATTCAATCATAATAAATGGGTCGTTTAAAATTTCAAGTATATATCTACCACCTGATTGTATTAAGTACTTAATAAGCTATCTTGATTTTGATCCCATAAACCAGGTAACCATTCCTGAGATGTTACCTACTTTTATGTTTTTTTTCCTCATAAAGCCCAATACCAAGCAGGTGAGTAATCGGTATAAGTATAAGTATTTATCAATTCCTCATAACTGAGTTAGTCACCATTTTGTACTTTGTTCTCCCTTGTTATTTTAATTATTATAACTTAATACATTGAATTGATACAGACATAAAAGTAAGAAGAAGCTAACAAACTTGTTACAAGTTGTACATATTATATTCTTTGTGTTATTTGCTGCTGGCTATACTACATACAGTGGCTGAATTAAACTTAAATATTCAATGTTAGATATTAATTTTAACACCCCGATTTACTTTCATTGTTTGTATGGTATTCATTTGATTTTAATATCAATTCTGGTGTTTCATAAGATTCTTTATGGAAAAGCGATAGGTCAACGGTCGCGTCGTCTTTGTACGTAAAGTTATTATGCCCTTTCCATTTTTTCGACGACTGAGACATCGCGCAATGTATTCAATTAATATGAAAGTCCATTAAGTTCTTATCAGTATAACTTTGTTAAAAAACCTCCACCTGGTCCATTAAAAAAGTATTATATCGCCTTATCTATGCATAATGCAATAATTTCTATGCTCTAATTAAATTCGTGGTCATCAATTAATGTTATCATATTACGAAGACATTGAAGAACGAAACTAGTTCAAAAGAATGTCGTAAAACACGATAGTTTATATGTAAATAATAAAATATTTATATGTATCCTGATTCTATATTATGTTTTAATAAATGGCTCTTACTTTTTAATAACACGCCGTTAATTATGTAGATTTTATACGTAGAATTTTATTATCGAAACGCGAATCGCGTTTGGGATGGGCATGTGAGCAGAATACCGAATATTTTGCTGCTTAAAGGTGAACCTAAACAGGTTTAGCGATATTACTGAAACCTTTGTGACTAACGCTAAGCAGATTCACCTTGATCTTCGATAAAATAACGCTGTTATACTATACCACGATGTCGTTTAGTTGATCGCGATTATAAGTTCCTATAGTAGGTGAACGCCCTTGGTCACTATATTTAATCGATGGATAACTAAAATATTACACTACAAAATTTTGGACGTTTATCCAGGATTTGGACGGCTTCAACACGTTTTTCCTATTGTCTGATCAGACGCCAACTACTGACTTTTACAGTCGTGTCACTGAGAAACATAATAGGCATGCATTTGATTGTTTACAGTGTATTTCTAAGACACTACTTCTACAAGCGATGTCGAGTGAAAAATCTTGTAAACTCACTTTATATCCATAACACAAACTAGCTTTCAGCCCGATTCCTATCATAATGGCTTTTATAAGATTGCAAGGCGGGGACCATCGCCGGTGGTCATTAATCACTATAGCGATGGGGTGTCATCAGAGTCATTTACTATGTACATTAGCGAAATAACTGCACTACTTATACATGTTGCTTGTATATAAAACTAGGCCGATGCTGACTGGTCGATAATGACGAAAATGTGATAGAATACTGAAAATACATATACCGCGAAAGGCTGATAGAACTTAGCAGGGGTTTTGGTCCTTGAAATAAAAAAGAAAATGGGTTTCCCAGTACACCTTTGCGCAAATCGAATTCTTGTATGATCTAGATTAAGTTATTTCGGGTCTTGTTGCTCCTTTCGTAAGCTACTTTAGATGTTATAAAATAAAATTAAGAACCAACAACACACGTAGTAAGAGAGTAATATAAAAAATATCCCAGCTTCAAAAAGTGGAGATGTGGTCTTAATATCTCATGACATGGGACTACTGGCATGCAAGGAGAATATCAATCGCCAGATACCATATTCTTACGAAATAAAAAAAAGATCTTCTTAGCTGTGGTCTCAATAGAGTCGTTGTTCTAAATGTGAGAATAACACTTGTAGGTCGTGATATCAAGTGAATCGCGCCACATGATACTGTACATTTGCAGTACTATGCATTTTTATATTGGCAGTCACACGGAGATACTCTCGTGCGTTGACATGCCAGATAACGGTAGAAAGAGTGTTGTTCGATTTATCAGGGCTTTGTAAATGTTCAATTGTTTTAAGACGACCTTTAGGACGACAGGAATATAGTAGCAAGAAACACTTTATCTAGATTAGCACGTAAGCTTTGTTAGGACGCAGCAAGCGATCAAGGGGACTGGAAATCCAAGGGTGCTAAAATGTGGGACACAGAAACAGACTAGTTAAAAAAAAGTTTTGTTTAGTTTTACAGTATTTGGTCTATATCATTTTCAAAATGATAAACAGTCTCAAAATTGATTAAGAGTAACAAAACCCTTATCAGAGCTTACACGGTGTTTATTATTATGTTAGTAAATTGATGAAATTAAATATTGTAGAGATCGTACTTTCTGCTTAAACGCCTCCATAAAAACGAATACTGATTGTAAACAACTACCTTCTCCATTGATAACATCGTGCAGTCACTCTTAATTCATCAGACCTACCCCTCTAACCAAGCGATTAAGATGAGATATAACATCACTATATCAACTTTATCATAACATACATACTATTCCCCATTAAAAACCAATCAGCCTTAAGTGGCCGCTCCATATCTTAACAGGCTATGATGAAGTAACTCTAACCTACGCTATTCTAAAAATATAACTAGGATTAATTAGACAGTCGAGAACTATTCGGAGGGAATGCGAGAAATCTGTTACATGTCAGTTTGCTATGTCCATATGGACTGACACATCGATAAATCGGATTCTCGAGTTGAAATCGAGAGGGAGACGAAAATAATCGACTCGTTTTCTGTGAATGACTTGTTGATGTTTGTGTGATTTAGTTGGTTTAGTTTTGTACGCGAGTGACGCGTTTAAATTGTATTTTTATTGAGTGTGAAATCTGGGGGCACGGAAGTGCCCCCGCAAGTCGAGCAAAAAAAAGCGGCACGGCCGTAACATCCTTTTCTCGAAGCAATTCGGGCTATTTTTGACACCCCTATAATTTCGTTGTGGATAAAACAAGAAGCCTGGATTTTCAGCAACTAATCAGTCATTGTATAAACACGGTATATTTAAAATTTCAGTCAATTTGAACCAGTTAATAGTTTAAGAATGACAACTTGTTAAAATTTTGAATTTTGTCACTCACTGATTCACTGACTCACTGACTCACTGACTCACCGATCATCAAAAGTCTAAGGTACTTCTAGCAGACTTAGAAGTTTAAAATTTAGAATACAAATAGGGTTTAGTGTCTTAATCATGGGAAAAATTCAATATTTTCTAATTTCGGTCCAGTTTTCTAAATACACGAACTGCAACAATAACTTTGTAATCCCATATAAATGTATAAGATTACAAGGTTACATTTGCAGTTAATAAATTATTATTACTGTAGAAAATAAAATAAATAGGTGTAAATAGGTACCTACTATATGAGGCATAACGGGAGGGGGTATAGGGTGGGTAAGGGTGTTTAGCCCATGAAACTGAACAACATTCCCATAGGAAAATATGTTGAATTATGAAAAAATAACGTCTTTCCATACGAATTGGACTTATGTTCGCTCTACAAAAAGAAGTGAGATGCCATCAAAAACATTCTGTAAAAACCTCAAGTCTCGCCGTAAAAAGTTGTGAGATCTATATAATACCAAGTCGATTAATCTATTTAGTCTCTACTTAAAGGACCTTCTGTCTTAAGTTATTACGTATGTTATTATCATGCCAATTTAAAAAAAAATACCTTTAAAACAATTAGATCGACTTGGTCATCGCAAGAAAACACAAATTCGCCATTAACATTTCAGGAGCATTAGCTTCTTGTCGTGCTGTGTAGTGTGATACATACTAATAATCAAAGCATGCGATGGCCAGGTCGGTCTATTTGTTTTAAAGGTATTTTTTTTTAAATTGGCATGATAATAACATACGTAATAACTTAAGACAGAAGGTCCTTTAAGTAGAGACTAAATAGATTAATCGACTTGGTATTATATAGATCTCACAACTTTTTACGGCGAGACTTGAGGTTTTTACAGAATGTTTTTGATGGCATCTGTTTATTCTTTGCGATAATTTGATGAGCTATATGAGTAAATTGGCTATCGAAATATAATATTGTAGGTTTTTATGCTTTGCTCCAAATCGAATGCCACGATTTTGTAAAAGTTGATTGTTTACTCATTATCCCGTCTTATCGTTGCTTTGATAAGTTATCGAAAATTGTGCGATTCTTTCAGATGCATTCCGATGGAAAAGCGTATCTTTCGATTGGGTTCAGGTATCTACTACATTATTTTTTTAAGTACTTATGTTGTATTCACTAACTTATTTTCTTCCCAAGTCTTCGTTATACTAGAAGAATCCGGAAATATTTTGTTTGCTGATTAAATTTTTAAACTGTCGATACATTTAATTTATCCTTTTCAGTTGTTTCGGAGTAATGTGGAGACAAGACTCCAAACTTAGTTTATTGCAGTAAATATTAATTGTATTATGAGTAAACCGCTCATGGTCACTTAATACAGATCATCATAAATAATTTGTCATGATCTCGGAAAATAGCGTCATCCGTAGTTAGAAGGATCAAGGTCGATGTAATGTAACAATATAAGTGTAACGTCATACGAACTTGAATTAGTTATATGTTTACAGGTAAATTAAAACAACATTATTCCTCTAATAAATGTACCTATTTTAACTCAAATTACAATCATTCAGCTTCATATTTTTACAAAAAATTGTTCATCTTATATGTTTTTTCGTCAATTTACTTTCAGTAGTAAAGTCCCCTAACCGCCCTAAGCCGGCGTGGTGGATTCAGTGCCCAACCCCTCCCTCATTACGGGAAAAGGCCCAGCAGTGGGACTTTAATAGGTTAAATTTATTTTTTAGTTCCCTATCATAAGTAGCAGTTTGATCTCAACAACAACTCTAATATGTCTAAATTTTCCAAATTCCTCTACATCAACAAACACACAGTTTCCACGGTATATTAACGCGATACCACGCTCAATGTCCCTTCGGTTCCCGCGTGGTTAATTAATTTAATTAGTCGTCATGCACCGCGGGGAATGTCGTAGGACACACCTATTCTTGTGTGACTTGTATCACGTATCGCGGCTACAATGGCCCGACCTAATTGTATTAGGGACTCTACTATCTAACGTATAAAGCTATGTATAATATTCCTATTTTTTTATCTTTATCTTACTATTGTGGTTGTGTATAAAGTTGCAGATTCAGTAAATACCCTTTTCTTTATAGTTTTTTTGTGTGTTTGTTAGTAAAAAGCTAGCTTTTTTTCTTAATTATATTTAAGTATGTGCGCGGTGTCTTGTCGAGTTAAAGTTTAGAGATTATTTTTACAAAATTAGTAGCCCTGAAAACTATGTTAGGTAAAGTACATAAAAGCTTATACTCATTATTATTCAGCGTTTATGAAAATAAGGGTGTTTCAGTAAGTTTGACCTAGATTCCTAACTATTCTAACGTAGAGGTCAATTTTTATTTGTTTCTAAGTAAACATATTACGTATTTTAATTTAAGGTATCATATAATATGATTCATTCATATAGCATTGAGTATTAAGGCTTAAGTTTACCTCAACTATTACGGCGAATTTAAGATGATTCGTTCAAACCTCAATGATGTCAGAACGTTTGGAAAATCACGACCGCAGCCCTGAACTCATCTAGTGTACTGATAAACTAAGGCGCATGCCAATATCGATGTACTAAACTATCCCTACTTGACCTCATTTGAGATCTAGTTCAGATTTTAACGGCCAATGTATTGTCTGTCATAAATTATGTAGCTATATTGTGGTTCAATTTTCATTTGTAAAAGAACTCTCTAATACAGTTTATTAAATTAACCTTGATTTGGTAATAATGAAACACCCTGTATATGAACTGTGACGTCACCACCTCGTCACCGACGTCGATGAGTTGCGTGTTACGTGTTCCCGACAACTGGCAGTCGCACGCGTAGACCCAGTCCAAACGTACTAGTTGGAGAAAAAAAAAGTTAATGTTTGACATTTAAGAATTTACGTTTTTAATATCGGTATTTGGAATTCGGGTCTTTTTATCTACGGTTTTTACTTTTTAATTTCGTTTAGGAATGCGGGTTATATTGTACCGTGTACGGGAATTTATTTTAACTGAAAATAAATTTCATGAATGGAAACCATAATTTCCTAAATATTTTTACTATTTGTTTTCCCGTTGGTTTTCCTTAAATTATTTTACGTTGTAAATAAATTTCTAAAATGTAGTGTGATATTCAACGGTACATTTTCAATAGTGTATTAATTTGCGTTTTGTAATTGTTATTTCATTGATGTTTCTTCACTATTTTCGATACCCTTGGCAGTTGTAACGTATGTTCTTGGCGTCGATTCAAACTTTAATAGTGGTTTAGGACTAAGTTCAAGACCTATCAAGGTTGAAGCGATTCATTATACATTTATAAATATTTAAGATTCCACATGTGCTATTGTTTTCGGTGATGTTGAGAAAAGGCTAGGTATTGGGCGCTAGGATAGATATAATGATATTTACATCAGTGACATGACAATCTTTGATAGAAATGTGATTTCGAAGGGCCGGTTGCCTGAAAGTACCCATAAACGTAATTTAGATACGCTTATTTACCGTTTTGTACCTTAAAAACATATTTAACGTTAACGTGTTCGTGATATAAAGTTGAAACTACTTGAATTTATCGGCTCTTAAAACCGTCGCTAGATTCAGAATTTTGATTTGTTGAAGCTTGAAATGCTTGTGACTTGCTCTGGGGTGTATTGTTTTGCAGATGGTTTTGGCAGAACTTAAGCTATCTAGCTTCTCCGTCTATTTAAATAATCCGTAATGTTGTAAGTTTATGGATAAATAAATAAATATAAATACTATATACGCCAAAACGTTCAGTTGTCACAACCTGTAATTGTCCCGTTGGACGTCAAAACTATACACGCAGCAAAAGAATAATTGAATATGTCGTTAAGTATAGGGAATTAGAAAATACCAACTTTCTAAGTAATAAAGCAAGTCATTGTAAGCTGAACAAATGTTCTTGTATGGTACGTTAGTTTGTTTTCGTGTTAGCAGCGTGCTTGTACCACTCAAACATTGACTTCCTTATTAGAGGCCGGTCAGAACAATAGAACAGTTAGTCGGATCGTAAAATGGACAGGTCGTAAACTATGTGAAATGCACTTCGCAGAACAAACCTGTGTCTCTTGTGTGTAAGCTTTTCCTATTCCGCAATGTTTTCCTAACACTTCTTTTCACAATATGGCGATACTACTGGCGTAGATCAGAAATAATCATAGAATGAATGCTGCTATGCAAAGAACGTCGAATATACTTACGATAACAAAATCTAGATTAAACGCTACCTAACCAAATGTTTCAGTTTCTTGGCTTTGTTAGCTATTAATTATCTCCATTCTAATATTCCTTTGGTAGTCTCGAAACTTTATAGCCCTTTCTTTTCAAACACATCAAAGAAGTAGTTGCCCCTGCCTAATGACAATCGTAAACTCATAGTGAAGCGTGATAGAGTGGAATGATGAGCCGGAAGTTGTAAGTCAAGAGACGCTCGCCTCCTATTGCCCGGATGCGGTGAAATTTGGCGGTAACCGTACCAAATTAGAATTTTTCCCGCCAAGGAACGCATGATGGATCGCCCCCTCTCTACCTTACTGACAACTCTACCAAACTCGGAGTAAAGGGAATTCTAAACGTATGGCTTCATTATCATTCCATTGATGCCGACGTTTCGTTTGATCTAATTTATACCTTTGATTAATCTACGCCTAATCGCTAATGTGTATGTCATTATTATAGCTTTAAATTACCCAGCTCGTGACAGAAATCAACCAGTAAAGTTGCGTAATATATGATCTAGCTTATGATCTTTAGATAGTTTATTTTATAGGTTTCCTTTCTATAAATCAGTAAAGTGCCGGAACAAGCGGATCGATTTTGACAAATGCATTGATTTGTGTTGGTCCCCGCGTATAAATAATACTGTTGTGTAGCCGGTGCGGCTGGGGCGTGCGCCGGCGCCGACAACACCACACTTTAGTTGTGACTCCGCCGCGTTGACGAATACTCTACTCGGAGCACCGCGACCTCGCCCCCGTGACATTGCCTTATCACTTATCAATACGCTTATCTACGAAAGGAAAATCATCGATATGAGGGCAGATACTAACAAATCGAATCGTCGATAGTGTTTAGTCGCATCGCGTCCTTGCGATAGTCCATTTCTCACATAAATCATCAGTGTTTACATAGTAAATGAAGTATACAGTGATGCCTTGATTAGTACGTAAACGTTTAATGCATTTTCTTCGCGTAGGACGTCGTTTACGCGAATAGTGTGTAGGCTGTGATTATGGTGCGCTGACGCCGGTGTAGTTCCTGTGGGTGTTTTAATTGTAAAAGACAGCTGTGATTGGTCGAAGAATGGATCGAACAATGTATGGCAAGGTGCTGCCAGGCACTTATTATCCGTTCCGCTGCGCTATGAAGGAGAACGGAATATCGCCCGGCTGTGAGTATTATCTTTTATTAATTCAAAGTGAATAAATCGTGCCACAAACCACATGTATCGTGATGCTCCAGTGTTTGTTTACTATCGAATCGCGTGTGTATGGGAACTCTTCTGTATCGATTACGTGGTAATTACCGTATCATTTCATTTCCCGGTCAGGGTGTGTTTGTTTTCGTGTATGGTCGAGTGAATCGTGAGCTCTGATTGTTTATTTACTCACTCAGTGTTCCGCACATGTATGGTGTTTATCGTATCATATCATTCGTAATACTGATGCTTCCCAGTTTATTTTCGGGACGTTTAATGCGGTGTGTCAACACGTTTCCACGATTGTTTCACACATCAATTGTTCGTTTAATAGTACTCAAGTCAATTAGATTTCAGCGATGTTTTATAGCGTACTTACGAGTGAAGTCATCCCATTTGTTTGGAGTCAGGTTAATTTGGTTTCATTAGCATTAGTTGACGGGTTTTGCGGTTTTGTTCCGTTCTTTTATGACGGTCGTTTCTATTCCTGGAAGACCCCGTGGGTGGTGACCAAACAGTACGAGCTTTTTACTATCTAAATCTCTGTTTTATAGTAAAATTTGAAGGTGATTTTGCAGTAAACAGTTAGTGTTTTACGTTCGTGTATGTTTCGTAAGCTGCCTATCAAAGTGAGGTGCAGTTTCGATGTAAATGCTTGTCGAATACTTGAAGCTAGGCAGCTAGACGGTGCTAGGTGTATTCAATGTTCTTGTAACTCGTTTTAGAGACATAAATAAACTGCATAGCTGGATTGCATTATACTGTATTAGTGCTAACAGCTAGGTTGTCATTGTGCCCTACCCACGTAGGTAATTTTGCGATTTGCCGGTAAATGTTTCGTCACTGAGCCAATCTAAAATACAGTGTGACATTGTGAGGTCGTGCTGTTATGCGAAAATTATGTATTATGTAGTATGAAGTGTTAAAAAGTCTAGTAGATATTACGTAATGTTTTAAAATGTAGGCAATTTTATTCACAATCGTCAACGAGTCCGAGAAAAAACTATATTTTATGCATGCAATAGGTACCTACTAAGATACTCGAGTGATGTCTCACGTAGTAATCTATGATCTAAACTCCTATCATGGTAGCACTTGCATGATAGGTGGTCTCTCTATCACTTAAGATATTATCAGGCTAGTAATTGCTGCATCAAGACTATCAGCCATTTTTCTGAGCAAAAGTTAATTGGAAAAATAGTCCGCCATCAGATGCGTAAAAAATTAAGTCATAGGATACATCGAGATGATTTTTATTATGGAAAATGGATCAAATTTTCTGTTTATCTTTGTTCTGCTACTGTTTCATAATTAAACGTATATTATTATTGGTAATCAATTGCCTACAATTACACGTTATCTAGTTATTATCGAACGTCTTAGATATAATTATATGACCATGTGTAATCAAAGAAAATTGTTCTATAATAAGTGTGTTATGTCTGCATAGAAATATTTTACTAAAATAGCTTGATGTTTTTCTTTTGTTTTCTTGATGAACACGTGTGAAATCGATATACCGTATGTTAATCAATTTGTATGTTCCCATGAATAATTGAGAATTATTTAATTAAGTGTTTGTTGTTTATCTGTTTGTTTTATTTTAATTTTAATGCAAAACACGAATGCTTTAGTAGGTATACATCTACTTTGTTTATTTGCCTCGAAGTTATTTAACACATTTCTTGAGGACATTATAACTCCTCAACCCACTTGTGGTGGACTCAAGGCCTATCACTTCGTTCGGAAGAAAGCCCAGCAGTAGACCAGTAATGGGTTAAAAGGATATTCAAGAATTTCATTTTAAAATACATGCTGTATATACACCCATATTATTATGTACGTAACATACAGGGTGTCCTTTTTATTACACGACTATTTTATTATATTTTTCATCAAATTGTCATATGATTTGTTTATAGATGCACACAATCTAATAGAGCATCTTGACACTTATTGTATAAAGCAAGGTCGTACCAGTAATAAACATTACATAATCGCCTAGCTTAGCCATGTGGCCGCTTAATGTACGCGCGCTCTCGTCATGTCTCAACTATACAATAACATTTGAATAACATTAATTCACTCCATATTGTTATAATAAATACATATTATGACGTCATGATTCAATAGGGATGCTGAGGTTACAGCTTGCTTGTGTAGAGGTATGTAGAATACAACAATATCTGAATACTTGCTTCAAAATGATGCTTCTTGTTGTTACTTTTTGTGGAGTACTAGTATAATTAGTCAAACTCTTCTCTTTCTTGTCCTTATCCCACGGTATGTAGGCACAAGATGTTTTCCCTCAAAAACATGCTGTAAAGATGATTTTGCTGATGTTTCTACAACCAGCCTGACGTCAACCCACCCTTAGAAATCAATTATTTTAACGTTAATCGATGATCAATTTAATTAATTATATATTGTTTTCAAGTATTATAACACCATGTATAATCGGGTACTAATTGAAAACGTCAAACCTGTCAAAATGTAATGCATCAACGACTAAGCGTCATAATAGCGTGCAACTGCCAAAGTATACACTTCATAGCTATAAAGCGCAAATTGTCTGACTAACTAGACATAGACAAACACTATAAACCCTATACACGTCTAGTACCTATATGATAATCAACTTTAGCCATTTTATTGTGGAAACTTATTAGATGGGAATTTCGTCTAATAATATTTTTTCATAATTAAAATTGCCTTAATGAATGGTGAATAAGGCTTTCTATTGGTAGTTCTATATATCATATCGTTTTTGTCCTACTGCGCAACGAAATAATGTGTTTATCAGTCTAGCTATGGATGGATGTTTCTTTGCACTGTAGAGATTAAATGAGTATCTTAACTTCACTATATTATAAAAATGCAGTTACATAGTTAAATTAATAAAAAGTATCACTTTTGTAGATTTAAACAGCCCTGAAAACAAGGTATAATAAACAAAAAAAAATAAACTTCCGAATATGGCGCGTACGCACAGCACTGCTTACCTTCCGCAACGCCCTTGTCCACCAGTTACTATGTCAGTGTCAATGACAATGACATAATGCCATGTGTATTATTTTCTTTATAATCCTTATTTATAGTGTAAATACGAAAAAAATTGTCTGTTTGTATGTCTCTCTGTCTGCTTGTCTGTCTCTCCTTCATGCATGCTGAAACATTTAGGATAACATTTTGTTACCCATGTACTCGTTATAATCTCTATTAATAATATAAAAACGACAAAACTTTGTCACTTTGTCTGTCTGACTGCCTATCACCGAAGTAATCTTGAACCGAAGTAAACTCAGTACAAAGATAGTTACCTCTCTGGTGTATCTCTCTCTCCCTCTTTGACAACTTGTCTGTCTGTCTGTTCGTTAGTCTGTCTATCTCTCCTTTATGTGTAAACTACTGAAGCGATTTGGATATTTTTTTTTGTACAAAGTAGCCTTCCGCAACGCCCTTGTCCAATTACTGTGTCAGTGTCAATGACATAATGCCATATTATACTCGTTATAATTAATATATTTAAATTAATTAGCTAGATTAATTCCTGTTGTAACATCTGTTTCAACGCATGGAATTAGTCACTGCGTGTTTTGATTAGCTGTTAGTTCTTGAGTTGATCTTGATTGCTACATCTGGTTGCTAATGGATAAGTAAAAATTTAGGTATACTAGATATAGCTCACAATATTGTTCGGATTTTACTTTTTTATAAATTATTTCTGGTTTGGGGAAGCCGTAGTTAATTGTAGAGTGTTTCTATCTTTGTCAAATAGCTCTGTAGGTGATCTTATTACTGTGTTTAGCTACAATATACATACGTTATATCTTGCTATACCTGAAGTAGTCAGAGGTGTATTGTATGCCCGCATTTCGCTATTGACAATCTAATATAAATAAGAAAACGACCAATGGCTATTTGTTAGACCTAAGAATGTTCAAACCCCGAGTTCAGCACTTGAATACACTACCAATCTCGCCACAGAGATATTTACTGTATTTATTTACAATGTAATTATTAATCAATAACCATAAATTAAAACTGACGCTACAATTAAACGGTATCAACCTTGGCCCACTCATTTGGAGCCGGCGAGTTAAAAGAAAACCCTGCATCATCTTGAAGGGAACACCTTCCAACAAGTTTTCATTGAATGGAGAATATATGTAATGTAATAAGTTATATTAACGACGTAAACTCACCTCGACACCGACCTTTGCGAGGTCACATGCGCGTGCGCAGATGGAGGCGATTATACGATACTCGTCCTGAGTGACACCTGGTTTTTAATCATTGGTGTTTAATGTCCTGATGTGATGTTCAGGAAGGTTCAGAAATGGGCCATATGTATTTTTATAAAAATATTATGGGCTTTGTTAGGTCACCTTTAAAAACTATGAACCTTAAGTTAGATAGGCAAGCCTTGCGCAAGGCTTCTAAAAAGTAAAAATTGGGAACGACTGAGAGACGATCAGAATTAAATCTGCGTATCTTGATACAGATTTACCGGGCAGAGATTTATTATAAACAAAAAAATGAAACATTATAAGTGCCCAAAAGTGGTTAGGGTACGTGTGCCAACGCGACGTGAGTCTTGTCTTCTACTTTAACTTCTGCGTATATTTTCACCAGGAAAGACTTCTGCTTCGAATTGTGTCGCAGTTTTTAAGGATGTCATTGACGAAGCCCACGTACCTGCATCCTAGAGTAGAGCGTTATTTCCCGGCATTCCCATTTGCATCTGTGTTGTAACTTCCTTGCGTCAAGCTTCATTTAACTCTGCCCATCCTACACATAATCTATCACAAAGTAAATACTCTCTGGACGTTTCTCCATTCTCCTTACCTACTTCCTAAATCATAGTCATCATTGGGAATTTATATTGAATGTCAGTTCTCGAGTTTTCTGATTGAAAAACAAAATCAATGAGGCCTATAACCTAAAACTAATATATTCGAATTAAATATTGACTAATTACATGTCAAATACTTACTTATTTAACTACAGATACGTGAATTACATAAGGACATATTATTATGTATATTTATTTACATAGACAATATAATATTATGTGATGTTGTAGGCTTATGCAACAACCCATATGTTATTGAATTAAACTTATATATTCTAGAAACGTAATGTCAACTCTATATGTGGTGCGTCCAAAGACTATCCGCCGAGAATTCTGATTATCATTTCAATATTTATGCTAATCACTTTGTTTATATATCTTTACTAAACTGGTATCTAATTAAAATGTATCCTGTACGAAATTAACTCTACCTTTCGTGGTTTGCCTATGTGTTATGTTGATTAAATTTCGTTATAAAACAATGTTTTATTTTTGTTAAATGATTGCAAAAAAGATGAAGAGTACTTTAATTCATGGTTTTGGTCCGCAAATAAAAAGACAATAAACAAATCTAAAGTAAAGCATTCAAATAACCCACTCTAAATTTTACTTGTTTATAAAATAAAGTATAATTTAGACGTTTCGAATACTCCAAAAAAGAAATAAAAACCGTTATCGATGCTATTCATCGCGCCAAAACTCTCCGCCATTTTGGACATGTAAAACTTTTTATAACCATAGATGTAGTGTGCTCATCCAGATTTCCTTATTAGTGTCACAATACGCATACAGTCAGCCTCTGAGTCAGTCCTCTGCTGAGGTCGGGCAAAAGCGTCCGTATATGGAGTAGCATTGAATGTTAGTTCGCCATGTTAACATGACTCTCTTTTGGAAAATGAATAACTGTAGATATTTTTCTGGGGAAGGAAAACAGCTCGATGAAACCTTGCATGCCTGAGAGTTCTTTAAAATAATTCTTTGAGGCATAAAATTGATCAGCTTGGTAGAGTCAAGGCGTCCACCGTATCTCTTTCTGGTAATCTTTGGCCAGCAGTGGTAATACATTTTATTAAACATTATTATTGAGTATCTCTGTAAACCTACCTACGCCTAGATTCCTTTATTTATGCTGCAGATCAATTACCGAGCACTTCATTAAATACATTTAATTACCTTCCCTTCAACATTCTTGTTGGTTTTTTTACAGTGTTTTTGAAACGAATTTCTGGTCAACATTAAAGTTTTGATTCCCTATTCTGCTTAATTGTTACGCAGTTGCGTGTTTGAAGCACGGCCTATTATTTTAACATGATCAAAATGATAATAGAGTCAATAAAACTTTAGGTACTTGATGAGGCTTTTTTACCATTATTTATTTATGAATGTGAGAGAACAAGTTTATTATGGTGAACATTATCCTTGATTATGTACATTAACATAACCGTGTTCCTGCCATTGAGCTTCATAAGAAAATTAGGTTAGTTGTGTTTTTGGCGTTGCCTTCTTGTTCTTTTGAGTTACTTTAAGTTTCACCGAACTGTTGTGTTGCAGGTAACTAATGTCTCATAAAAATTGCGTTGTCGGTACTTGAAAACTAGAAAAAGTTTAATTTAGTTGGTAGAGATGTTCTTTGCTGGTAGACATTACTTCTTAAGTGAATACACTCTGTTTCAAATACCTTTTCTTTGTTAGCTGGTGTAGTAAAAATAACTTAAACTACAAGAACACTAAAAGATATTACATAATATCTACACTGAAATATTAAACAGGAGTTTGAAGTTTTTGTGCTAATTACTACAACAGTCACGAAATTAAGACCTCTATGTAAACTGATTGTACAAACACACCTTCGATATATTCAAATAACACTATGATTCTTGTGCAGAATACTATTTGTCTCTATTTACAAACAACAGTATAAACATGCATGTTGAATTTTACAAGTATTTATTATTTTTCTTCTTTTTCGTGGCTATACTTATATAATTTAGTTTTAAACATTAATGGACATTGGTCATATCTTTGTTTTGGTTCAATGCTGTATTTTCTAACTAAAACAGTCTGATCAAGGCATTTATTTGGTAAACAATTGTTAAAGTGAAGTAATTCATACTAATTATTATTAATATGAATCATAATTTGTATTCATTTCAATGTTATTTGACTCACATTATATTGACAACCCCCAACTTCGTTTTCAAAATACATTTATCATCCAAGTCTTTTGTTATATTAGTCATCTATAAAGCAGTTATAATTGTTTGGTTTGAAAGGCATTGTTAATTTTATTAAATATTTTAATGAGTCTGATATTAAACATTCCATTCTTATTTAATTGATTTATTGACTCCTCCGTTTTGTAGTTGGTTTATTTGTTTCTTGTGTTTTAGGTAAGTGCATTGCCATATTTTCATTCATTCATTTATTATTGTGCTTTTCCTCAATTCATTAAATAAATTAGGTAACAACATTATATTTAACAATCATTTTTATCACTGATTGTTTTTTTTTCCTCTCCAGACATTCAGTACCCCGTGTTCTTGTATTTAAATGTATTTATGCCTGTTTCTGTAGGTATACCATAGAGCCGAAGAGCGTGTTTACTGCTATGAGTCTCAGACGACCCCAGGTTTTAAATTCCATGCTGCATACAACATTATGTTGAGGACCATGATTCTTGCAGTTCAACTTCACTTAGATTTTAAAAGTGCTGTTTGTAGTTTGTTGCCTGCAGTTTATCGCAAATTTCAGACCTACTCCCGGTTTCTGAGCTACATTTAGCAGTAGTTTATCTATTCAATAGCTTTTAACCTCATATAATAATTAAACTGAATACATAAACTACCGCTAAATGTATGTCAGAAACTGAGCATTATTCAGATTGTACCGTAAACAATTTATCACCTTACTCCAGAAGACTTTTCATTCCACAATCTCCAATTCACAGTTGTATTCGTCGATAGTTCTAACAGCGCTAATAAAGCTACGATACAGTCGGTGCGTCTCACATTTCCATACAATGTTCCGTTCAGGAATTAATTAGTGCGTCTGACTTACCGCCTCTTGAACTCGTGGTATGCAAACTTGTTCGCTACGGACTATTTTAGATACTATTTGTACCTAAATCGTATTTCCTTCTTCCTTATTTGTTTGTTTTAGTATTAATTATGTGTAGCTAATTAGACATTGAATTGTTTATGTGGCTGACTATCAAATAGTCAATATATCGGGTTAAGTGAAATATTTGTCGAATCCTGAAAGATTCTGTGTCATATATTTGTAGTTCGTTTTCAAAAATCATTATCAACTCGCCTGTTGGTCCAGTTTTACTTCATCGTTTAAGATGTTTGTGACTTTTTACGTAATCTAAAATTAGTTCAAATTAAATAAAATACCTTGAACCTAAATCACGTAACATCAAAAGACTTTCCTTTACTATAATTTTCTCCAGATTCTGTTTACTAATATTGTAAATCCCTTCGATATTTATGTTCATTAGAAAACAAATGTATACAGAAATATTTTAGTTTGTCCCCGTTTCTGTAGCGCTCCAGAAAAAACACGTTGCACGATTGTTGCTCATCGTTTAAAGATATTTACAGTATCGTTTATCGTGTTTATGGAAGCCATTTTGATACTGGTCTTTTCATAGTCTTCTTATTTATTGATACTTGAATCGACTAGACTGTTTTGAAAAATATAATGTCCTAAATAAATATTAATATTAATGGAGTCACCCGCCATTCAGTTTTACGAGTAGCATTGATAGAAAAATTGGTTATTAAGTAGAGTTATGTCTGTGTTGTGATAACGCAAGTTTAATCGTCAATTGGCCTAAAAAATACAGCATTTTATTTCAGCATTTCCTTAATCAATCACTGTTGGTTAACAAACATTTGTCAAGTTTAAATAGTTGTAGAAAGTAACGCAGAAATAAAGTAATCCCGATATTCATAGTTGGTTTATAAAAAATAGTCAATGAAGGGTCATTGACACCGCAGCCATGTATCTAGATGTGGCAATTAATTGTGACAATTGGCAATGTGCCCATTAGGTTTTAATTTGCGACAATCATTTGAATATTCGTCCATCTTACAACACGCGAGTTTTAGAAGTCAAGATAATATTTATATTCTAGTTTTTAGTGACAATTCTTAGAACTATGATTCAGGTTGTTTTTTTAGTATATGTATTATAGGAGACAATGAACCGTGTCGTAGACCTTTTTTTAAAAGAAATAGGTATCATAAAAATATCATTTGCAGAAATAACACTGCTATTTTATAGTTTGACATAGTAATGTTTGCAATACTTCTTTGTCAGGATTATGTATTGTAAACTAATAATGTATCAGCAATTATATTCAAAACAAGATTAAAACTCAGTTCCGTACGCATGGTTTTGACGTCCTTCACGATGATATAAGCTATCACAGTGCCAAGTTTCATCTAAATATGTTCGGCAGTTTATATTTGCAAGTGTGACTGACAGACTTATGTAGATACTTTCGCATTCATAATGTTGGTATCGATGAATAATCCCCTATGGCAATATTATTTATACGATTATCCAAATTACTTTAATATGCTTAATGATGATGATTATAAAGTTGCCAAAATACATTATTTACATTGGAAATCCGGTTGTCAGTTAAATAATTCTGATCACATAGACTTAGCTAGACTTAGAAGGAAAGTTAAGTAGGTAGTTAATTTTATTACGTATCGGTACTATTACGTTCTTGCATATTGATGGCTGTTGGACAATCACTTTCTTTGTATTCCTTTGCGAGTAAAGTTTTAAGCAAAAAAGGTGACTCCTTTACGTAATGTTTAATTGCTCTACTACAATCGCACAAAAAAATAATTGTTTATCTAAGTTGTTATTGTTTGATATTTTCATTTGTCAATATGTCATTGCGTTTTTTCTCCCTAATATGAAAAAGATTGTAGTCCAACAAGGTAGAGAGCCTCGTATGCAAGTAATGGTTCCAAGGTAAATTGGATTTGGGGACATTAGTGACCCCGTAGACTTATGTAGTTAACGGTGGCTTTAAGATCAAAATCAGAATCAAGTCTTTGCAGTTAGTACTTTACTTACCCCCGGTTTCTTTATTTAGCGGTAGTTTATCTATTCTTTAGCTATCGAATAAATAAACTACTGCTAAATGTACTCAGAAACCGGGCATCATTTTTTAAAAACATCCAGATCGTGCATCCTAAGGCTCTGTACCAAGTTTTAGGGCAATACACTACGAATTACGTAATCCTATCCCATCCAATAAAATCAAAGTGCTCTCCTATATTTATAGCTTTGTCACCGATTTGATATCTGTAATCCGACTAATTTGCTTTCACCGCAGCCTTGGCCCGACCCTGGCTGGTGGGTAGTACTAAATGAATCACGAGGGAGAGCCATTATTTGTGTTTGACTAGTTGGCTATTTGTCCGCAGAACCTTGGCGCTGTGACGTCATTGCACCTATTCTGTGCTTCTATTTTGATTGTGTTTTAATGGGCGGATTTGTTTTTCAATGTAGAAGTAAATATAGCTTAATGATTATTTTTCGTAGAGCTATCTGAAGAAATAATTATGCACCTAGCTAGGCTAGGTTTGCCATAGTTTGCCATGTTTGAAACAGGTAATCAACGAATTTGTCAAGTTTAACCCTTACTTCGATAGTGTGTATTGTATTTAATAAACTGGACATCACAATTATTGACAACTTTATGACTAACTTGGCAAAGTCCAGTATATTGCAGCATTTCGGAAAATGGGTACATACCAGATTTTTTAATTAATTTTTCTATGTCCCTACTATTCCCATTGAAGCCGATAATGCATCAATATGCAATTAAACATTTTCATAACTTTTTCTAGATTAAATAATGTAAAAGTTGTTGTTCTCTTAGTAGTATGTCAGTAGATCTTACTCATTGCTAAACAACAGGATGTTCCAAAATTCGCACGTATTACTGTGATGACTATCCAGTGGTCATGACATGATGAGTGGGATTGTACTGAAGTACTGTTAAAAATAGTTTTCCTTAATTTTTTTATACTGGGATTACTTCACTGTTGCCATGTCCTGTTTACGTAGCATCCGCAACTTGTAAAATTTTTGTCTAGGCTTTTGTAGAGCTATGACTGTCATTAGGTAATGTAGGTAAAACGATTAAAGTCATACTCGTCAGTACATTATTTTGAGTAGCTAAATGCCCCATTATCTTTGAAGTTCATAAGCTTAGTTTTATCCAGAAAAGATAATGAAGTCCAAAGTTGTAGATGAAATAATTGAATTTCGTTTTCTAGGATCAAAAGAAGTTATCTATTAGTGGAATTTCTGTAATATTTATGTAAATAAATCGAAATTTAGATGAAATTGGTAAACTCTTGATATGAAATTTCAATAAGAATAATCATGAGTCATTCAATATCATAATACGCATTTAATATTTAAAATAGCTAACAAAATGCCCACTAGACCGGTGAACAACCTCATTACGTTGTTTCCAACCGAATGTTTGCGAAGACCCTTTATTTTAGTCACCTCATGTAACTATATCTATTATTGGACTCGTGAAAATACGTTATTTGTCAATTTTCCAGACAACCGTTTCCCGTTTTAATGTTGAATAATATAGCTGTTTATTTGAAGCAAAGGAATTATTTATTGCTACTTTTAAAATATTAGTAGTTGGGTTTTTTTTAGTGTGTTGTTGTAAATCTGTTTTTTCTTCGTTGTGTGTTATGCCGTCAATGATTTGATGGTAAAGATTGTAGTAGATTTGTTTTTTATTCGAAGATGTCTATTTTATATAATCGTTTTCAGATTTCAGATTTTTCATTTTGATAAAAAAATCGATTGATAAATGTCACGTTATCAATACAGATTTAAAGTTAAATGAAAGATGGTATAATGGAAAGTTGTTAGCGAAAATTAAGTGAAATAAGGATTTTAGTTGGTGGTTAGACTTCTTGCAATAGGTAGTTAGAAACCTACTATAGGATTAGAATAGGACTTTGCTTTAAGTCACGCTTATTATATTGCTCCATTATTGGTCTCCCATCGAATTGGGAGACTATATTATCCCATAATAATTATATTCTTAGTTTATTAGTATTAACACAGATTCAAATCTGCTAGTAGTCTGTCATCCAAGACAGTCGTGTTTGGAGTAAGGCCAATTTGAAAAAAAAAAACGGTTGTACTTGTAAGTCAGTATATACTTACACATAATCATCTATTAACTATAGGTCATGTTTAATACTTACTGACTTCATTGATAATGATGTCATTTCATTGACCACTCTACGTTTTCATAAAAACTAATTCCGCTTAGTATGTCAACCGAGCGCCATCTACCCGTTTGAAGTTGAACTACAGGAAAAATCGTGAGAGGTTTATGAGGTAGCGTTTTCATAGAGCCACGAGGCACAGTTCTATTCAGTTAAACTAGATGGCGCTGTATATTTTTTGTTAAGGAAAAATAATTCAAATGAAAATTAATTCTGTGATAAGATTGTTAATTTAGAAGCTTGAATTTACATAATTCTTGACGATAAAAATGAATGTTATGTATTGTTTACATTGTTATCGATCGTTATCAAAGCGGCGCCATGTCGTGACGTCACGGGTGCATTAACCGATGCAGTGCGTCGCGTCGTATGTACCCGCCCGCCCACGTCCCCGGGAAAACTGCAATGTCAGTCCCAGATCCTTGAACCCTACATACACAAGTTTACATCGGATACGCGAACAACTCGTGCAATGTTTAGCCACAAGTGTTCACAAACAGTATAGAGGTCACTCAGTAAATTGCTGTTCTAATTTACCGCCCAGGTTGTATGCTCGAATTGTTGAGAGCAATCGACCCAATTACAACAGTTTTGATTTGCGGGAAGTTCTCCTTTAGCACAGCAGTCAACACCCACACGTTTCGATAAAGGATGGTACATAACTACATGGTTACGCCCGGTTGCCAATACTAGTTATCCCGACTTATACGAAACATATGGCGGGAGCTCGCATTCCACCGCGAACATTCTGGAATAACGCAGTTCTCTTACAATCTTCGTGGAAAAGCCTGTGCGTGTAGAAAGTATCAGTGAGGGTTCAAATTAACAAATAAGGAACTTGTGACGTCTTCATAATGACGGGTAAGTAGTAACCGTTTTTAGTAATAAGAATGTTAGGTAATTGAATAATTATGTTAATTAGCAACTTATGTTTTCGTATTAGGAGTAATGATGGCTGTCGGCCCTTTATGGGGGGCCTTGATGGTCTTTATGGGGTTTAGAATCGCTCTTGAAATGTTTTTATGATTAGATAAGTATTATGTGTTCTAAAATTATGTGAAGCTTCTTGAAGCTTTTTGAGACGGGCTATTTACTACCGCGCTTTATGTATCACGAAATTGAATGATTCATTCGCTATTCGGAAGTTGTTCCATTAGTTTATTTTCAAATAATTAACCCATCTTATTTTTATGTGAATGTACTAAGTACACATTTTATCTAATCAACTATATGGTATTTTGCTTCAATTAAATTCTAGCATACATATCGTAGAACAGTTTTAAGTATCTAGTTAGTCTGCAATCCTGTAAATTGACATCGTTTTCATTACGTCCAAAATTCTCAGTTCACCAGACATCGTGTTCTGTAGGACATGATGTTACATTTGTAGATTACTCATTTTTATACATATTATTTATACAAAAGCAACAATGTATGTTAGAAAATAGCAACAACTAGCACTCTACCATCGCCATACTATTACAAAGTTGTTCCATAATTCACTTACTCCAATTTTACTTGACGGACATTTGCTCCATTACCCCTCTATTTCACTCTCCAATAACCAAAGGGTACAAACATATTGTCGAGTCATAAAAGATAACGATCTACTAATAAATAAACGTCCACCTGTCATGGCGGCGACTCAGGCTTTGAGAAATAACAGCAATCAGTGTGTCAAACGCGTCAAATCGCTCCGTGGATCCGCTGTCCCTCCAAGTATGGGTGCGCCGGCGCAACTCACGGGAAAATGCACTCATTACCTAACACCCTTTATGTTTATACGGCACTTTTAATAGTAAAAATAAATGCCGTGTTTCCATTCACCCAGGAAGTGGCCGTTCAATTTTTCTTTTACGATTCGCACTTAAATTATTCAAACGTAACACAGGAAATACAGTCTTACAATCCATATAAAATTGTGTAAGATGAACTAGATTTCTTTGGCACATCATTTTCGTCAAAAGTGCATTTACGATGGCTACCATGTTTTCGTCATTACAATATAGTGCGTAGTTCATTATTATGAAAGCAGTAACTAAAGATCTAAATTCAGCATATAGCAATCTGTTTTGCCTTGCACATAATATCCATGAAACTTCTTTGTTTTAAATCTTTGTTATACAATCTGATTCAAGATTTCGTCGGTTTCAGCAAAAAATATTCAAGGACTGTTTATACACAGGCGTTCTAGGAAGACTTCGACCAAGGACCCAAGTGTTTTCAAATGAATTAAAGCGCTTTAGTACCAATCTGGCCCAATCACTGTCGAGTAACATCAGTCATCTAGCCATGGCTTTTTAAGTACGTAGTTATTTGAGTGCATTGATTGATGGTAGTTTTACCATAATGTTGGCGCTATACCATTATTTATATAATCGAATTATTTATTATATCAAAAGCTATTATTATTTTAAATTATATGTATTGTTCGCTATCATAGCGAGCCATAAACGTCGAATCCATTTTCAAGATGGCGGAATTTATGGCTATGAATCATGTTTTTATTTTGAGCTAGACATTGATGTTGTCCAACAATTGTTTTGGTTTCGTCTACTGCTTAAGCAACGTGCTCGGAAACCAGTTTATCTAGAATTTCAAGAAATTTAACACCAATTTGGTATTATAGTTGAAAAGACGATTTTTTTATCGTCAACTGGCTTTATTTTTGTATAAATTAAAACTTTTGACATTTCATACCTCGATTTCCTGTCAGAAACGTCAAAAATATTCCATAAATAAAGTTTTATAATAGAAAAATCTTCCTAAAATATGACTAGTTCTAAAGAGATACGGTTGTTCCTCGTTGCTTTGAACTATTGACAAAGACTATCTCCGCTTTTGTGTCAAAGTTTGTACGGTGTAAGTTTCAACTCTCTACTCCTGAATTAATATTACTTTATACTGTCTTAGCTATTGTACTGTGAATACGTATTATTATGCATTTGAAATAGCTCGGCTTTCTACAACCTTATAGAACTACAGAATAAGATGTCGCATTACTAATTTCCTCGACATCAACCGTCATAACGTCAGTTAAGTAATGTGTTTAAGCATTCCATCAGCAGAATTTAATCATGTAATATTTCGCTTCCTTCTTACTTTGTCATTCATTCACCGTTTACATTGAGTATAGAATTAACATTAACTATCGTCTCTGCCCCACGGGGGGCTCCCATAATACGAGGCGACACACCTCCTGTGATGAAAGCTTCGCCACTGTATTTGGAGGTATGAGAACTCTTGCAGTTGCTGTATCCTACGCTTGACTTGACATAAAAAGACTTATGATTGATTAGTGTATATTATATTTTTAGCCCATGCATTTTGAAAGCAGTTCAAATATATATACATACCTACACCTTTTTCCCCCAAAGCGGTAAGCCATTATAGTTAGGTTATGTGGAAGTTTTTATCATGTTTTTGAAGTAAGGAGTTTCAGCATTGATTACTTATAAAATATGGATCGCCTAGAACCCCCCTTTTCTGTAAATTTTATGTCATGTAGAACAATACTACGAAGTTTTTAGGGCCACGTAATATTAGAGTATAAAGTACATAAAGCTACTTTCCAGGAGGCTTAGTGACAGGTGGTACGGAGTGAGGAAGGTGGAAGCGGGCACCGAGGTGGTCGCAAACAGCCGTGATAGTAGTTCCCATCCAATTTGTAACTGGCAACTTTTAATTAGGTAAAAAACTAACGTTAGTTACCTGTTTCCATGCGATCGACAAGTTTCTCATGGGGCTTGCATGATCGTGATCATATTTGGACGTCATTAATTTTATATAGTTTTTTTTGTCAGCCACATACCGCCCGATCGAAAGTTGTGATGGAATTGTTAGATCGTTAGCTCTGATAGGTATGTGTGTCAGTTTTTAATTTACGACTAGTTGGTTACAAATTTTTGATTCTGCTGATAATAATTTAATAAATATTACTAATATGCTTTATACTCTTGTTTAAGGCACCGCTATTCATGAAAGATTCTAGATACGTTGCTGAAGTTGTAACATCAGTAAAATGTGATCCTCTCATTTAAATCTCGTCCTTTCTCTTATTACGCCACTAGGGAAATAATTTTATATATCTATCTGAAAATTCTAATGCTTGACTTGAAAATACCTGTACTTTTTATGTCATAAGACTTACTTTGCTATTGCCAGGATATTTCTTTCCTTCTTTCGGGTCTATCCCACTAGTCCCGTTGAGTTGTCCCGTGACGGGACAACTGGCACTATTTTGTCCCAGTTGTCCCGTGGCGGGACAAGTGACACTGTTTTGGTGCCATTTGTCCCGTTGCAGAAAAATCACGGGACTAATGGGACAGACGGAAGGGTCAAAACAACTGGTTCCATTGAGTTGTTGTGTGAGAACAGGTACTTGGTACTTTGGTAAGATAGCAAATGATGAATTGTATTTGTACGCTACTCTATGTAAACTTTAAATTCACAAGAAGTTTTTTTTTCCATTTGGGTTTTTCACTTTATAATTAAATTGACAAGAGTAGAATGTAAAATGTTTATCCGAAATTACCTACTTGAAAAAACATAATGTAAGGAAACTAAAAATATATTGTTAACAGGCCCCTGGAGCAGCTTAAACACTCAAGTCAATTCAACATGTACCTAATGTAATTTCAACTTATCCACTAGAAATTAAGTAAAAATGTACTACAACACAACGTATAACGTCTGCTATCTTACCAAAGTACCAAGTACCTGTTCTCACACAACAACTCAATGGAACCAGTTGTTTTGACCCTTCCGTCTGTCCCATTAGTCCCTTGATTTTTCTGCAACGGGACAAATGGCACCAAAACAGTGTCACTTGTCCCGCCACGGGACAACTGGGACAAAATAGTGCCAGTTGTCCCGTCACGGGACAACTCAACGGGACTAGTGGGATAGACCCTTTCTTTCAACCATTTACGGCTTGTTCTACAATAGATGTGTTTTCAAAATGAATAGTGACCATAATGTCTCTACGAGACAGAAGTTGGTCAACAACGACCATTAATATCGCAATTTATTTTATAACTTCTAAAGGTGTTATTCGAAATAATTGCTGGACATGCAAGACGAATACCTCACTTAAAAGTCCTGCAATGGCCGCTTCATTGGGGACTATAAATTGTTTAGAATTAATGGTGTATAGTAGGAAACAATTGGCTATAAATTGTGTGTATCTGTGAAATACAATATATTCGCGGTACAGTGAATGGAGCCGTGTAGTGATGTCAGGCCGCTGTTGATAAGAGTGACTATTGATGTTGGTACATAAACTACTCAATTAAAAGCTTAATTGCATTTGTTTATTGCAAAACTGATAGGTCTACGGTGCTTTCGTGTCGCGCTTATACATATTACTTTGAATTTATTTTAATGAATTGATAAGAACTCAAAACATAACAGACTACAGCTCTAGGCGGTAGTACTAATCACGAGGTCTCATTTTCGATTCTCAGGTCCAATAAATTGGTATTTTTCAATTTTTTGTTTTTTTAACCCTTTTACATTGCTGAACAACGAGTCTCTTCCCAGATGAGGGAGGGCTTAGGCCTTCTAGGAGGGGTTTCTAATTAATATTAATATATTCTCAATAATAGCTCAATAGCAATAAGCTTATACTACAGCCTTATACTACACGTAAAGTAAAGTGTAAGTGTCGTTACAAAACAGCTTTACATAGTAATGTCTAACGTTAATGATTTTTTTTATTCCATAATGAGACCACTCAAACCCTTTATCAATTTAATGTCTAACATATTTTAGTGTCTCAAATAATGTAGTTTTATTACTTTTAATGTGTTTCCTTGAATCAGAACCGTATCTCAAACTCGAATATGCTATATCAATGAACAGAGCAATAAAAACTTATCTCGTACAAATAACTTTACTATTAACCACTTTGATACAAATTGCTTTTTTACCTCACTCTCGAGATTTGAAGAGGCTTCTTATGTTTTTATGTTGTTTTAGTACCCATTTCCCTTTTTGATGAGAAGTAATATCGTTTTTCAATTCATAGGAAAGATATAAAGGACATTTTGTTAGAAGTTGCTATAGACCCTAATATAGAGCCTTGGTATGCATGATTTATCTAGTAAATGGGTTTTGTGTATGTATAAAATAAAGTAGCTGTAACACACCAATCAGATAGAAGTTCTAAAACCTTAATTTTGTAAACCTCCGCCACCCGTGAACCTTGCATACACTAACCTGTTGGACTATAACACAATGGTCACGTGACAGACTAATTGAACTGACTCTTTCGCTACAGAAAAAATATTTTGTGTAGGGATATTAATATTTACTTTAATCAAAAATCTAAGGTAACTACAGAAAACCTATGTGTCCCCAATCTGTGCCAATAATTTATATAGAATCCGCGTCCTTTGGTTTATGTTCGTTCATTTTAGATTCCATAATCCGTATTATCTGGTTTGACAATCGTTAGAAATGCTAAGCAGAAAGGCATAGATTCAAGTCAGTTTAATGTTTCTATCATATTGTAATCTAATACGTGGGTGTGCAATACCTTAACGTATCGCTGTAAGGGATTATAAGCTTAACGGTTGAATATCAATATTTATTATGTTTTGTTTGTTTGTGGAAGATTTGCTCGTAAACTAACTGCTTATCCTATTGGTCTTTAGTTTAATTTGCTTTTTTATGGTGGCTGTTTTCAGATGTAGGTACTTTTATGAGCATCGTGCTTCATTTACCCCCGGTTTCTGAGATACATTTAACGGTAGTTTATCTATTCAATAGCGTCAAAACTCATACAAAAAAAAACGCTATTGAATAGATAAACTACCGCTATATGAGCGGCAAGCAATATAGACGAATACTGTCTACTTCTATCCTTGACTATCGATGTTTGACACGCAAAACTTTTACATCCCCTTGCTGTTATATTACGCACTACACATGCGTAGATGCGAATGAAGCTTTAGTTCTCAACGAATAACACTACTTAATAAATAAAAAAACAGTTGTTCGCACTGTAATGTACGTAGCTTTGTCGCTATCCATTAGTACGATCACCGTACTCATACGGCATAACCATACATTTTTTCCTCATTAACAACGCCATTATTACTTTTTACTTCACAACGTCTTCCATATAATTATCATACGTAACTAAAACCGCTTTGATAACAATCTCATCGCCTATAACTACGCTCGCCCTACAATTTGCGCGACCAGTGACCACTTGAAGACAAGTTACCAAAAACAGTGTTCACCCACTCGCGTCGACCAGGAAACGATACGGCTTCATTATGGATAGTGATACCTAATTAGTGATTTGGAATTTGATGTAACGGCAGGGGGTCTGTTTAAATTATACTATCAAGTAGTATATCCGTCCACTTCTAGTGAAATAACACGACTTTTTCAAGTCTCGCCCTTATTGAGACGATGTTTCCTAATCGACCTATTTACAACTTTTCTCGATGTCTAAGTATCCTGGCGCCAGGATTATGAACCGAAATAAAAATGTATCACAATCATACTCGTATAATATTCGCATAGATATGAATAGCAAGAAATATGAAAATAAGGCTAGACATTTTATTATAGAGCCAGATCTAAATAATAGAGAAGCATCTGTAGCCTTGTTTTGTTGCAAATTATATGTTTGCTGCCTTTTACGTATCAAAAGATATTGTATTCATTCGAGATATATTTTCTATTTGTTGCGTTTAGAAACTTGAAGACAATAATGTTTTGCCGTTCGGTGCTTTACGCTTAGTTGGGTTTACCATGAATGGCATTGACCACGCGATTCGATATGGTTGTACCTCGTCATCGTCGTTAGCCATCTTTGTTCGGTGTTTCAGTTTTCGTTTTAACTATAACTTGTTTTCTTTTATGGTATACTATTAGCACGTTTGTATTTTGTGATTATTTTATATTTAAATTTGTCTCGAATGGAGAACAGTTGTGATTACTTGTAGGTAATTTATGTATTTGTAATTTCTTGGAGGTTATTAATGGAAAGTGAGGCATTGGTTTATAAATAACTTGCCAATTGGTACACAATAGCAATCAAGGACAAGGCTCTGTATAATATTACGTATGTGCAATGATTTTGCCACGAGCTAGGAAGCAATCTGTTGAAGCCGGTGGCATTCCTGCAGTCGGCCGCGTCCTGCATTCCCATCCGCGGCGGTTTCCGAGAACGTTGCGATCCGCTATGCCTCCGTAGAGCCCGTACTAGGCACCCTGGAGCCCAGCGAGGTGCGGTACCATCGCCCACATGTGCCCATTACTGGCTCAATTCCGCACCACAATGAAACTAAGATCATTAGCCACCGTCCCACTGGCGCGTCTTGAGACTGCGACAGCGTTGTCAGTCGGCACGACGACATCCATCCGATCTAACCGCTTGCGACCGAGCGCGGAGTCCGCTTACGATCGACACTTCGAAACTAGTAGTTCAGTAATGGCGTGTTTTTAAATCGAACGTTTCACTGTTTCACTTGGCGGTCGGTGAATCGATTGGTTACAGTTGTGTGTGAGACCAATTCGGCAATAACTGGTGTTCGTTAGTGCGTTGTGCTGTGAGCTGGCGGCAGACTAAATGTCCCTTTGATCTAACAAAGCAGTAATTAGAGCGTAGATTTAAAAATAACTGCGCCCACTCGTATCGTTTGCGTCTTTATTTGACGCTAATTATAATACAAACACATCGTAACTCTCTTAATAAATAATATCGCGGTACCACTGTTTCGACATGGATCTTCGTAATTGTGATGGTTCGGTCTACCGTTGTGGCCAGTTGTATAGCTTGGCAAAGAATGCGTTATCAACAAGTAATTGTGTGTTCTCCGATACAGATTTTCCTTATCTATATAACGTTTGATATTGTTCGATAGTTTCTCAAGATAAGTGAATCTTGACCAACATGTGCGCGTGCGTCGAAACGATCACACGCTTCCGAATATGTCAACAGTCAATCAAATGAACACGAAGCCCTAGTGTTAGAGTCGCAGACGTCGGTGTTAATTGCCTATAAATAAACAGGGCCATCGCACCCAATTTATTTAGACCCACGTTTGTTAATACATGTAAGGAAACTTAAAGTATTTGAGTAGAAGTAGAGCGATCGATAAGTGTCGCACTGGATTGGTGATAATAATCGACTTGAAGTGCTTCCTGGACGTAATTAATGTCTTTTCGTCCATCTTGTGCTACTGTGTACTGATTTTTTCTTGTTATCGATATTGACCTTACAGCGTAAATACCCAATATTGCCGTGTTTGCAAATTCACTTGTATAAACAATAAGTTATTGAGATTTGTTTTTCATTAAATATGTGGATTTCCCTGTACATATTTTCACATCGTGATAGCTTCTTACCTCATTTAATATGTGATGATTGGTATAGAAATTGCTTTTATATATTTTAAAATAAAATAGACTCGTAACCAGTGGTCTTGTTGGACAAAATGTATGGATGTGAATGAGACAAGGGAAGTTTGTAAGGATTCTACCAAGAGGCGTTATTTGTCTGGTCTCTATCTATCTCTATGGGAAAAGGGCATGGTTTTATGTATGTATATTGTATAGACAAGGACAGACAGATATTTTTTAATCGGTGCTTTATATTAAGATGTTACGAACAGTATCGAAGTAGGTAAGTTTTAAAGTGTGCTAAAATTCGTATTGATGTTTAAAAGGGCCCTTACCTTGTTAAGTTGTTATCAATAACGTTTTTTTATGTCCCGTTCTAAATGCAGCTAACTTCATTCCATGCCATAATTGTTAATGAATGCAATTAATATCGTGTAATGTCCTAAACAGAATTAGTTGTAATCATGAATTATACATCGGCGACTATTCTGTTACAAATGAAATTAATTTTAATTTCTATTGGTCATTAAGTTGATTAATGAGTGAGAGAAGTTTGTAAGGGATGGCTAATCTTTTGCTTGTTATAAATAGACATCATTCGTTTGTACCGTAGAGAAGACATTTTTTTTTATATACTCTATGGCCTCTACTTCTTTTGCACTTATAGCCAGTACTTATTTAGCTAAAAAGACGTTTAAGAAATAAAATATTTAGCTTCATCAGTCATCCAGCTGATTATTTATTGAATTGCTGCCTAACTATAATATTGAACTGAAACAGTCTGCGAGTTATGAATCTAAACTTGTTTTGCTAAATATTAGTACAGAGCGATTTAACTGCTCTGTGATCGCAAATATAATGAGTCACACCAATGATTTTTGTTATGAGCATAATTAAAAACTAGGTACTTCAAGGATAAAAAATCTGTTTTTATTTTTTTCGTATCTTCAAAAATTACCGAGATATTAAACGTCAAAATAGGCCTTCGCGCCAAACTCCGGCGAAGCGGCCGCACGGACGTGTGACGTCATCTCGTGACATTGCTATTTCGTCAGTACTTGCCGATACCTACATAGGCTCGTTGCGCTCTCGCGGTTTCGCTTTAAATAATTTGTTTTGCTTATAGTGGACAAACAAAATGGTTAGAAAATATTGTATTGTTCCTATGTGTACTAACTCCAGTGAAAAAACACCCCAAAAATTGTTTTTTTCTGTACCTACCATGTAAACTGTTTTATATTTTTGCAAAAGACACCTAATCTAAAACTTAAAGCCCGGTTCTGATACTGTCAAGCGCAAATGTTAAATAGAATTTTGAACACTTCCTCAAGATCAAGATGCCATATCATGTTCATACCTACCTAGCAATGAACTTCTATCTAACAGTTGATACTATTTAATGAGCAGTTCAATGACCTCACAGGCGGCGGCGAGCCGAGCGCGGCGGTTGAGTTGGCGTTGGTTTTTTGTTTTGAAAAAAGAACCCATGTTTATTAAATCTAATAATATCAAAATTAAAATGTTCGTTTAAAAGTTCTCATTACACACCCAATCATATAAGACTACCTGCCTACAGAGTAGATTCATGCGTTCATATGATAGCCATCAACCTGACTAAAGTCAGAGGCAGGGGTGACAACTTTTTTTTTTATAATATTATTTTAAAACTATGTTTTCCAAATTTACACTTGGTAGGTACGTAACACTCATTATTTGTAATGCCAGTTCTAACAAACTTTCAATTTTATTGTTAACTACACACAAAAATATTATTAGTAGTATACGAGTTCAACTTTCTTTACCTGGGTCTAGTTGATGATTGTGTGCGTGGCGATCGAGATCGAGGATATCTTATTTTACAAAAAACACGATGATTAAATTTATAACACATACACATACTCAGACTCTTAAAATATTAAATGAAAATCACTTTTCAAATCAAAACTCCGTATCACCCGCAGTCGAACAAGCGTGTCTGTTGCGTCGTGACGTCAGTGCATAGCGCGCGAAGCAACGCAAATTTTAAAAAGCAGTGAAACTTTATAACGCTGTAACTTCGGTAATTTTGATCCGATTTTGATAAAACAAAAACTATTATTATCAGCATAAATACACAAATTAAATGCAGTATGTTTAATAGTCATATTTTGATGTGCTGGTGTGACTCATTGTTTTCATACATAAAATATTTTCAAGTAAATCAGTGACTAGTGGCTATACAAACCCTGGTTACTATATGCAAGTTAAATCGTATGTACATCAAAAGTTCATGGTATCCATACAATTTTCGCATTTCAATATGCATCTGCTTATATTAAATTAAAGTAAGTTCGACGTACAACGAAATAAGCGCCATTAATTATATTTTTTTGTAACAAGTAACATGTCAAGTGAAGAAAGAATGATTGATTGTGTTGTAAAAGAACTTAAGAGCTTAGTTTATTGTTTAACACTAGACGTAATGTGGGCGGCTGATCCGATTATGTAGTATTATGTATATTGTATAACTGAATTACTAAAATTCGTATCGTAGTCGTTCAGATTAAAATTAAGCGTCGGTTTTTGTGTTATTTGGAGGTTTTAAATACTGATTCTCTTAATGATAATAACCTACAATTTCAGAGCTTATTGCGATTACCATGATACTACTATCGTTTTTATAACAATATCATGTGAAAGCTAACATTGTAAAATCAACTTTTAATGTCATGAATCTGTTTCCGAATGTTAGTGAGCATGGCAAAGAACAAAAAAGAATCGGAAAATACGTAAATAATTGCTAGATTTTTAGTTTGTTTAAGTTTTCATAGGACTTTAATGACAATACTCAAGTAACAACATCCTTTACACACTTGACAAGTTAAAAACACCCTCTATTTGGTGACTGACAAACCTTAACTAACTCAATTCTCACTATTATGAGTGGAACTCGTTATCCAATTCTCTATAAGTTAATACATTCCTTCAAGTACTGTACTAGGCATAAAATATCTAAGAACTCCTTTGTATTCTACTTAAGACTCAGCTATTAAACCTCGAGCTAAGGCTTGATTTCCTCTTACACTGATGTTGGTCGCGTATTACACAGAAACATCATCCGCACACGTTAGCATAGCTGAGCGCTGTGCAGTATCGGTTATATTATACCTTTATATACTTTGGAATTCCATTTTGGTGGGACATACAAGTACAAATGCAGTTTCCCCTTGCGAATTTAACGAAGTCATTAATAGGTCTGTACCGCTCGCGGTGGAAAACGGGCTTACAGGCAGCTTTAGAGCTTTGTATTAGTCCGAACGCTCGACCGACATCAGCTTAAGAAGAAATCAAGCCTTAATCACAGTTCTGACGTACGGCCTTAGACATAACTCTCTTTGAATTACGCCCCTTATTGTACACATGGTGTTTGACCATTATAGTTTGTTTCACTTGTGTAAAGTTTCTGATTTATTTCTTTCTGAGTACTTAATGTCGATTGTCGCCTTTTATTTATTTTATTTGTCTGCGTAAAAATCGATTTGTTATTCGTTATTGGTTTGGATGTTATCGGTGATCAAATATATAAGTATTGTTTTGGGTCTGTAATAAATGTATTTAAGCGTTTACCCGAATATTATTGTTTGAAATAGCACATTTTTATGACATCAGCTGAAATACATAGCAATAATTCGGTTTAATCTTATGTGTATCAATTGAGGTATAGATGTGAATTAAAGCAAGGAAAGTTTGTAAGGATCGTACCAAATGGCGTTCTTTGGTCTACCCCTATGGGAACAAGGCGTGATTTTATGTGTGTACGAGCATATCCAAATTAAAAGCTTTTCTGAAGGCATCTAAACACTTGAAAGTAGTTTCTCGGTATATGTACCGTACATTTCAGTAATTTAATGAAGATTTTATTATGATTATTAGTATTGCAAGACATCCGTAAAACATGAAATGGTCCTAGACGTTAGCTTTTAATTATACTCCTACTGCATGTAGCTAATCATATTAAATCATCGGCCATGGTTGTCAATCAATTGTAATGAAGAAGTCATTACGCTGAGACGAACAGATCACTGGCATAAACCTGATAGAAAACTAATTGAAAGAGTGTAGAATTACGAAACTAAATCTTCTTGAATTGACAGGCCTATATTTCATAATGGCAAACTGAGTTTTTCGAACAAATTAACATGCTAGAGAACATTTTGCGATCCTAATACTTTTTGCAAAATTATGCGTGAAAACATACATACATAATATCACGTTTTTTTCTCGTAGAAATAGAAAGAGACACGGTCCGAGTCGTTACAAACTACCCTTGCCTCATTCACATCCATACATGAAAGCATGATTTCAATATTAACTATACTTACATGATGCGAGGAATCAGTAATTTCCCCAGCTTTCTCCCAATATTGATCAGCCTCGCTCAGTCAATCTAATCTCTCATCTATTGACATGTCCATATTTGCTATCTGGTCAGCTTTGTTATCTTTACTTAATTGATACATTATGTTATAGCCACACTTTTCTGTTATGCTTAGTCAAAGGAAAATTATCCTTTAATCCATTTTCTTTTACCCTTTTTTATGACCAGTTGTAGTAAGTATTCCTTGATTTTAAATTGAAGTTTGTACTATTCTTCATGGCTTTTATGCTATTGCGTTTTATAATTATGATCTAATATTATGGAAGTATTTACACCATCATTCGTTTTGCCGCTTTGCTTAATGTTTCGGCGCAGGTAAAATGTTTATGTTAATTCTCTTATAAATAACAACGAATGTAAGTTGGTTTCTAACATACTACAATTCCTAATTCTTTTTGTTAACAACAATATTAGAAAAAAATACGTAAATAATTTATTTGCCAAACAATCCATATGAATAAGTTTTGTCGGAATGCTAAGATTGAGATTACTATCTAGTACAACAAGATACGCAATCAGATTCTTATATTTCATATGGAGCCAGAGTGTCTGTGATCTGACCTCGTGGACTTCTGCACACGTGAATAAAGTCATATTAATTGTTTGTTATATCACAACAGCCATTCTTTATAGATAATATATGTTTAATTGTTTTATTTGTACAAGTCATTTGTATAAATGTCTTAGGCAAATTGCTATTTTACATGTTTTTTTGAGGACTCTTAAATTATTTTCTCGCATTGATAATTGAATTTGACAATTAGGATACCACTCAAGAGGTATTTAAAGTTACATTAATGTGTGCTGCTCTTACTACCAATTCATTTGTTTCGGTGCTTTGATGTGACTTTGTTCATGAATATCTTTAAGATATATTATGTTCTATACTAAAAAAAACATGCTTATAGTAAAGTCAGGTCAACAACGATCAATTTCTTACTTTTACGAAGAATGAGAGTCGGTCTATTAGTGGCAAAGAATAGATGCCTTCTACGCAACCACTAGCAAAAATATAACATTTAATATTTTACAACAGTTTTGTCAAAATTAATATTTAACGATCGAGTAACTCTATTCTTAGTTTACTCCGTGTGTTGGCAGTTTCATCGGTCATCACGTAAAATAGCCTCACCCTGGCTCTAAGGCTATGAGTAACGATTGCCAAATGCAATTATCATCCAATTTTGTTCACACATCAGCGTTCCTGTAATTGCTAGTAATTGCAAGACTTAGTCATTGCTGTTCAATACGTTTGACCTATTTTTGGATTGATGCCGATGCTTGTTTTTCTGTTGCTGGCTAGAAATCGTCTAATTGACTATAGTTTTTTACAATAACATTATTAAACCTACATGAAAAGTCAGACTAAGGGGCGTTTAACTAGCTCTTCTCTATTTTGTAGTTCGTAAGGAACTAATAGTTAAGTACGAGTACATGACATGAGTAGTACAACACATGAGAGTTTAATCCAACTTTTAGTGTTACAGTTTCCTTTAAAATAACATTAAAGATTCATTAAATACTAAAATACTAACCCTCGGTTTCTGAGGTACATTAAGCGGTAGTTTATCAATAGCGTTTAAACTCATAGACAACGCTATTTAATTTATGTATTAAATAGCGTTGTCTATGAGCTACTGCTAAATGTTCTCAGAAAAAAGGAGTAAGCAAGGGTTTAAAATTCCACAAAACACATAACATTCTTGCGTATTTAGGAATCCCAAGATGTTTTAATCCATCGCACATCACCGTTTACGATTAATTCACAAAGCTATGCGCAGTAATTACGTGTGGGATTAAAAGGTTGTAAAGTCGGTAACAAGTTGTCCAGCGCCCACAAGCGCCATAGTAACCTACATCCATCAAATCACTCACGAATAGCGAATGAACATTTACGAAATTGTGTTTACTTGAAAGAAACGAAAAGAAAAAAGGCATGATGCTGTTTTCTTGATTCCAAGTTGGGGAGAGTTTGCAATCTCCCCTCGGTTCTTCAAGAGCCGACCTGTTGCTTCCAGTATTGATGTAGCTACTTAAAGAATTCAGGCTTCCTTTCTTAACTTAAAGTTTGAAATCTTTCATGATATATCGATCAAAATCAAAATCAATATAATATCGTCATAGTTGCTATAGTTTATGCTCTAATCGAGTCTTATCAGTAGCACTTGCCTAATTCATATGTAACACCATATAAATAACAAAAACATGCGCAATCTCAGTTTTTGTTCTAAGATGAATAAAAAAATCTGCATTATCAGTTGTTTGCTGGTATTTATCTAAGGTACGCGACCTTCAGTACTTCTATGGGTACACCCACGCGGATGGGCGTCACCCACACGACGCTGAGACAATGAATTGTAAACCGATACGTTTATACAATTTCCTTTTTAGATAAATAATTGCTTATTTTATGCACACAAAGTCCTTCGGATGAAAATAAAATGTAGACTTCGTCTGTGAAAAAAACTCGAAATCTTTCTGTTGCTTAGATCTCAGATCTAAGAAAATATATCTTCGAATGTAATCAATACTTATCTAATTGGTAACTAGTTATAATAACTTATAGCAATAAAGATTAAATTGGTATGATTTAATTGTATAATGTTCGCATAAATCTCAATCGTAAATGAGCTTCTCAACATTGTAGAGTTAAACCAATCAATGATTTGATTAATTACTTCCTCAATGAATCTTACTGGCTTTCTCTCATTTCAAATTGTATTTATCGATAATTTGATACCAATGCGTTCGTCCGCTTTGCTCGTAATATGCACATATACCTATAGATGGTAGTAGAATATATTTGAAAAGCTTTCAAATTCACTCCATTTCTATAAAAGCACAGCTTTACCTCGTTTGTGAACTTGTAGACTTACGCTAAAAGCTTTCTTTACCAAAGAAGCTTTCCGACTAATAAAATTTTATTGAACTATTGTCGAGCACGTGAAAAGTAAATAAAGTGCTCTCTTACAATGTTTTAAAATTCTTTAAAGTCGTTCGACTCCGTTGAATGGATTGGAATAATTAATCCGTTCGTTAAATAACGGTATTTGGAATAGTGCGGGGATTCTCTGTCAACCATAACCACTCCATTGTTTACTGTATAACAATCGTAAACGTCTGCCGATGTTGACCCAGTTCCCTGCATGCCGTGTGTACATACGTCATTACATGTAATCTCCGGTAATAATGACATAATTACATCCAATGTGCCCTTTATGTTCCCTTTCAAATACATTCGTAACTACAGCTAACAATAAATACTCATAAACTAACGGCATTTTTTATGCACGTTGAGAAAACTTGAGAATACAGGTTAATATTGTTTGTCCGCGCCGACCACGTGAGTTTCACGCGTAGTAGGGCGCCGCCCGCCCACGTCCGACCACCGACAGACCTGTCACTTACATAATATACTGGTACTATATCACCCTACGCACATCTAATATTTTTCTTCACGCATTTTACAAAGAGGTTAATGAAGTTAGTTCGCGAGTTGTGAAACACGTAACGGCGGAAATGACCACCTGACGGGAATAGCGCGTCGCGCTACTCTGTCGCCAGCCTCACAGTGTGACCGCGCTATCACCCGGCGTCGCTCGCGCCGCAGATAACCCTGCATCACACCAAAAATAACCAGTCTACTCTTAGCCGCGGTCCAGCCACGACTGCCCGATCACTTGACCTATCCCGCCTTATATACCGACTAGAGGGATGGCATCCGTGCGCACGCGCTCCGCATCCCCCAAATCTGTTTCGTTCTCCCCGATTTTGGAGAGGAAATACAGTGCTGAACGAGGGCCTGCGAGCCCTCCGGAGTTAAAATCTACGGACTGGAGGAAATATTTTACCGATTTTAGTGCATATCTTGGTAAGTGGAACAAATGAGGTGTTGGAACTAATTCATAAGTGAGTCAGGTCGCTTTTATTGTGCGGCCTTGCGCTATATCGGTTGCGTGTTAGTGGACCGTTCGGGAGCGACTCAGTAAACAAAACTTGCGTAATCGCGTCTCATGGTTTTGTGAGGATGTTCGATATAATCAAGTCTGCTAGATGATTCCGTTCTGTATCGTATACACACGTATATTATATTTATTTATAACTGTGAAGGTTTCATTCATCACTTTCGCGAATATTTTACTTTTATAAATGTGATTTAAGCATATTATTGGTCAATAATTTAAATAAATGGGTTGTTTTACACTGGTTTAAGACTGGTGAATACAAAATATTTTTATTAATGTTGATGATGTATATTCCCAAGATAGATAACATAGTTCAAAATATCAGTGACCTAACTGATCCGATGTTTTATTACTGTAAAATCTAATTAGCTATGTTCATGCGTTCAGTCAATGCGCGTCACCGTTGTGATGACTAATGAAGACCACTAGGGTTCTCAGTTCTCACTCTATTTTATTTCACGTTTTGTCCAGAGTTTTTACTTAGATAATATTATGTTAAAGTCCATTTACCAGTTAGTTTCGTTACTTACTTCATAAACTAAATATTCGCATCAACTCCACGACGGCAGCGAAACGACGAAGCCATCCATTTTTACTGAATTATGTAGAATTTGTAAAAAAGGCCGTGTAGATTCAGAAGCTTGACTGATATCTTTTTACAGGGCAAACCTTATGTGGTCGTCGTCATTTTAAATTAAATGTTTTTGGTGGGATTTGTAATTATCTGGACCTTATAAACCGACGTAACACACCATGCTATGCGTATGAGATATTTATTGGTATTTTATGTTATTGAATAATAGCAAATACGAGTATTCCTTTAAAACGCGAACCCACACGTTTGTGTAAAGTGTAGAACAATCGAAAGTATCGGTATCAATGACCAAGGCGAGGGTGTCAGCTGTCCGATAACCTTGCGGTGCCACCGCAAAATGTTCTAGCATTGTTTACTACTGTACTTAATACAGTTAATACCAATATCTGTTACACAATTACTTGAACTGTAGATTACACGATTATGTGCTACTGCATAACCACGGTATTGTTAAAATGAAAAAGACTGCCTCCGTGGCGCAGTGGTTTACATAGCCATTGCGTCGGGAGGTCGTGGGTTCGATTCTAACACGAAACAATTATTTGAGCGATCCACAAATAATTGTTTCGGGTCTGGTTGTATTTGTGTCAATTGTTTGTATGGTTGTTAAAGTCCGCGCGACACAAGAGCAATTCTTAGTGCGGGAGTTGTCTTTAAAAGAAAAATACCTCGTACGACCTTCGAAGGAGAGTTGGTCCAAATTTTATTTTAAAAATCTTTGCTCGAATTCTTAATGTTGTCTTGCACTTGCAAGTTAGCGTATTCATGCGATGCGAAACGTTGCAAAGTTTTGTCAAAGCTTTCATGTATTTTGACTTTGGTCATAACTTTGGTCGGGCTGAAAATGTAGAGTAGGTACTGGTATCGCGTTAAATCAGAAAAGTGTGTGTAATATTTGTTCATTTCTTAAAATTATGTCAATCTAATATTGCCTACGATTTTATTTAATTTTAAGTTTGTTTCAAGAACGAAAATTAACAGTAGTATTCATTTACGGATTGATTCTTTTAAACCACACCTCGTTAAAAAACTAATTTATATGCTACGTATTAAGGTGCACGTTATAATTGATTATGATATGATTTATATCTTGTTTCCTCCTGTCGTACAATGTTTTATGTACAGGAAACAGGCAATCCCATCTCATACGTCAAACTGTACTATGAGAAGTATGTCTCTTGCGATTATAAGCACTTAACGGAAATATTTAAATTGTTTATTCAAATATGATCGTCCATGTTATGATTGGTGAAATTACCACCCATTCAGAAAAGATAGTCGCTAATGCCCGGTTTCTGAGGTACTTTTAGCGGTAGTATATCTATTCAATAGCGTTTAAGCTCATATATGTAAATATGACAGTTTGAATAGATAAACTACCGCTAAATGTGCCTTAGAAACCGGACATAAGAATTGGCTTTTTCAACCAGCAATATCGCTTTCTTCTCTAGTACCTAAGTATAGTTTTTTGCGGCTATGTCTTGAAAGAAACAGAGACGACTGTTTTCTTTACTTTCTTAATTTTCGATTTACTTACAAGTTATGAAACACTTTAACTACATACTCATACATTTAACTCGTATTAAACGTTAGAACTCTTATTGAGAAATGAGAGGATATTAGAGTTTATTATATGGGCTCTACCTACAGCTACGTTGTTTTGAACCCAACTGACCTGTATATAATGCATGTGTTATCCCCATATTTAACTGATACAAGCGAAAATATAAAAGCGCCTGCCATTACTCAGCTAGGTATATTATTGTTTGATATGAGCAAGCGCCTGTCGGAAAATGATCGGCAACGTGTTTCAAAACAAAAGCTTGCTGTGTTTTGTTTCATAGGCGCTTGGTTTTTCAAGCACATTGATATTATTGCTTTTCTTCATCTTGAATGTACACCGTATATCAGCATTGATTATTCAAATAATTTAGTATTAATTTCCATGATTTAAATGTATTTTTAGTTCAGTTTCTACAGAACCATTAATTTTCTTTAAAGACTTTATAATTCTTGATTTGTACTATGATCTAAGGCAATTTAATTAGGAAAAATGTCTGTATTTTGATGCCTTAGCTGACAGTGCCCTCTGTTGAAACCAACTCTTTTGTTTTTAGAAATTATCATTATTTCTCTCTGCTTAAAGTTTTTGTAATTTTCTTCAAAATTTCCGACTTATTACTACCTGATCCAATATATACAATGCTGACACCATTTTATGAATTTTCATTAAATGCTGCCCGCGTCTTTATAATATTGGTATACTTACTCATATAAAAATATAGTAAAAATATTTAAGTCTGAACAATACTAAAGTGACACATTAGCTAGCAACTATATTACTAGTACAGCGTGTTTGGCTGTACAATATTAAGTATACAGTTGTACAAAAGCACCTTGAAGATTTAAGTACACAACATGTTTACTACAAGTACCTCTATCGTGTACTTACGACATATCACACAACTTACTCATAACACGGCTACAATGTTGACCCGAAGGCCGCAGGTTCAACGCTGCCACAAGATTCCTAAAGTACTTACTAATCCTTCACAACAAAACCAAACTTCACGACTTGAGAGAGCCGGCAGACAAATTCCTTCCCCGACGCGTCATCCTACGACGCCTTGAAACCACTAAAGCGCCGTCAGCGAGTTCATTGATAAAACAAACCCTCAAGCACTTCAAGCGCTGCATCACATTAGAAAGCTTTATATAAAGCCTGTGTCCTTCCTAGCTCTTCAAAAACAGATTATACAACATTGCCCCAATACGACGCTGACATGACCAAAATACTAATTCGTGACCTCATCTCTCCCCGCCTGGTTAGTGCTAGTTCAAACACGGACGATTAAAGAATCACAAATATTTATGTGAACAATGTGTTAGGCTGTGAGCGATTTTTGCGGTGTGCGCTTGCCGAGGTGAATCAGTACTGCATTAGTCCATAAGAGAGTCGCCCGCGCTTGTACGTACGAGGGCAAAGGAGATATATTTAAATTTAGAATCCCTTCCTCCGCCCTTGAGGCGAAAACTTTTTTTTTTGTTATTTTATGGCGTTTCTCGCGAATTCGCCGACCAGTTTCTTGTGATCAAAAAGGTGTTGTGATACAGAAAAGTATTTAATTTTCAAAATGTCTCATGCTCATTATAAAGTGAACGACGATATTTACGGGAAGATCCTGAAACCGCAAAAAAATACGTCGCCCGTTGAATCTGAATACGCTGAAGTGTTTCAAGCCTGTAATGGACTGGGTACTTATATTTTATTCATATTGATATTACTTACGACTCGTTAGTATTGTTCGTGTCTATTTATTTAGTCGTATTGACTTTGAATCACTTATTTGTTATTGACTTAACTTGAGAATGATGTAACCCATATTTAAACCGCAGAAAAACGGTTTGTAATATACGTGTGTTCATTATTTTTTATCGGTTTGTCGTATAGAGGCTTTATTGTAGTAAGACGTTGTGAAATTTCTTATCTATGGTAGGCAATTTGCGCAAGTTGACTGAATGATAAGGGGTTACGACATTAATTCGTGCCTTCATTTGTTTGATGTAGAGTATTCTTTAAAAAGGCTTTAGAAGGCGTTGAACTCCGAAATGCAAACTAGTTTGTTACAAACGAGTCTTGAACTGTATCGGCCGGCTGTTCTTGCGCACCATAATGTGCCATTTTTTAATTATACACAACGGATTAACTGTACCTATATTATACTTTCATAGAGTTTAATCGTTAGTTTTCCTTATTTTACAATAATAATGCCATTTTTATTTGATTTTCCTTCCTGGTGTAAAAATTTTGTATAGAAGTAATAGTTGCGGATTAAATACAATTATTAAAACTGTTTATGAAATGTTTCTGGGTTTTAATAACGGGAAAGAGTTGTTCGAAGTAAAATAGAATCATATTATTAAATACATGAACTATTTGCTGTAAATAATAATTGTAGTTTATACATTTTTCTTATACTTCTTTAAAGTAAAAAAAAAACTTTTTTATACTTCAGTTGATCAAATCGTTTAGTCTTCTAATTGATTCATATTATTATTTTTCACACATTCAGTGAATCTAGGAATCTTTTCCACAAGTTTTTCCACTTTAAAATACAACTAATAATAAAACTGCAATACACTGCAATGCAAAATAATAGCCCAGTGTCATAACATTAATTCTGTTCAATGAAACACCCCGTTCTGTCGCTGACATGATGTCATTTCATAATTGTACCTTGTTTAAGTTGTTTATATTAATTGAATACACTGTAATTAACTATTAATAGTGATAACTGTATTATATGTATTTTGTTCTATTAATAGAAGAGGATATTTATCCTGGAAACACACAAGCTATTTACTGGTATCAAGAACTTGAGTGGGGCTAGTCCTGATACGTAAGGCCTTTACGTTGTTAATTATTGTAAAAAATATTTTAGTATTGTTTTTATTCGCGACTAGCTGACCCGTGCGGCTCTGCTCGCGTGAATTTCGTACTGTTGCTTATACGTTTGAGCACACGAATTGCGAAGCACTACCTACACTACTACACATAAAAATGCTAACAACTCTTTTGTCATCTAATGGTTATTTACGAAAGGGACCCGAAGAGCACACAATGTGACACAGGCTCAGGCAGGCCTGATTTCCTGTGGTTACCTTCTTTTCCGCTCTCGTCTGTATCCGTACCAGTTTACAGTGTAAAATATAATACCTTATTATAGACTGACCATTGCTTACCCGTCTGGATTCAGAATATTATTATAGGTACAGACAGACCTATCTGTGCCGCAGCTCCTCACACGCGTAATAATGTAGGTATACTTGCGTTGATACGTCCGAAACCGCGTAACCCGTAATTATTTTTTATATATCATCCGTCGTTTATTTTTTAAAACTTACCACATAGTCTGTTTCATAGCTATCCAATTTATTTCCTTAATGCAACCAATTAATTTGGAACGAATGTTGTGAAATGAATTGCAATGCCATCTATGGTCTCTTTAGGGAAACGCAGGTTCAAACGATTTCTACGTATTTTATTCAATTTTCTAAAAATCTATGAAAGGAGATCATCCATTTTGGGCCTTTTTTTAAAGTGCCGGCCAACAAAAAAAAGTGGCATGTATCGATAGAGCTAGCCATTTGAAGCAATAGTTAGTATGGCACGAAACCGGTAGGATCGCTTTGAACCGAGTTATACAGGTTTGAAGATTCATAATATTCAAACATTAATTCATTTCTGAAAGTGCTGTGTCTAAAGCAAACGTGGGCCGCACCCTCGATTGTGTGCAACTAACAAACCATCGTCTAGGTAAGAGGTCACCTAGAGTGTTGCCGTTGGGTTGTTATGTCCGACTCATCGGCATGTGGAACAATATTTTGTGCTTCGGGCACCATTTGTGATGAGAGCCCTTGTTATGAGGACACATGTTGCGGTTTAGAAGGTATGTCCGCCCTTCTATCGGAATTTGCACATACTCCTGCACTCCACCCTGGGTGCTGGTGTATGCGTAATGCGCATACAAACCACTCTTATGGTCGTGAGCCGGGGCGATCCCATAACGATTCCGATAAGTGTGTTACAGTAGGGAATTACATACAAATAATACTGATGAGCTCGAGTTGATACGGTGACGACCCGTTTCCGAGTTGATACGTGTGCTTACGACCTTAAATCAACTTCAGAGTGGTCGTTTGCTTTAGATAGTTAATTCTAGCAAAATCAATCATTATTTTATGTTTCACAGCACTTTCAGAAATGAATTAATGTTTGAATATTATGAATCTTCGAACCTGTATAACTCGGTTCAAAGCGATCCTACCGGTTTCGTGCCATACTAACTATTGCTTCAAATGGCTAGCTCTATCGATACATGCCACTTCTTTTTGTTGGCCGGCACTTTGAAAAAAGGCCCAAAAATGTATGGAGCGTGGATGATGTCCTTTTATGCGATAAAAAGTATCCCAATACTTGCTCCACTACTTATTCTATGCATATAACAAATGTCAGTGCATTCTATCCGGTAGTTTTTACGTGATAGCGTAACATACAGACGGAGGACAGACAGACAGACAGACAGACAGAAAAGAAAATTATAAATTGCAGATTCGGTATCAGTATCCGTTACTAAATATCCCCCATTGGTTTTTTTTTAAATATATTCAATGTACAGAATTGACCTCTCTACAGATTTATTATAAGTATAGATAATCTAAGTAATCTTAAAGTTTCTTGCCCCCTTTTTTGGACTCTACCTTTTTGAAACTTCCTAAAAAGTATTTTTAAATGTCTTGGGATTATAAGGTTATTGTAACTTTGACAATTAAACTCAATGGTTTTTCTGAACGACAATAAGATGTGCCATTCTGCCTGCAACTTTTTGTTGCCTATGAAAATAGACTTAGTTTTTATTTGTTTTGACAATAAAGTTGTGCATATGACACTCGTCTTTTGCTTCAATTAATACGAATGATACAATTATAATTGAAAACTGTATTTAAAAAGTATATGTAAGGTGTTTAAGTTTTGTTTACGCGTTTATTAAAAGCATTTTTATTGGTATTCTGGCACAGACAATATCGTAAAACTACAAATAGCTCTAAAGCATCTGTTTGTGGTTTTCAAGTGTGTAGTGGAGGTTATACCCAATAATACCCATAGTGATCTTGAAATATTCTTATAATAGCTACAAGCGTATAATGAGCAAAACCTTATAAGTACAGTTTTGTCCTGTAAAAGAAGATGTATGGATGAGAATGAGGCAAGGAGAATTTGTAACGATCGTACCAAGTGGCGTTCTTTTATTGTACTTTCCTTTTCAATAGTTACCCGTAATAAGTCAATAAACTTGAACTGAAATACTATCATATAATACTTATATATGTGTTTTGTAGTCAATTAAACCGTTCAATTATCCTCCAATGATATTTCTGTATTTGTATAACGGTCACTAACTTTTAAAATATAATAATCAAGTGAGAAACATCATGTCATTAATACTAGGAACTAATCAATTATAAGCAATCATGTGATTAACTATAAAATATGCATCTTGAATGACGATAAATTTATATAATAATTACTATGTGTTTGATAGCCTCGTCTCAATGTTAGTGTCATATAGACCTCAAACGTTACCGCCCTTATCAAATATCTATGTAATTAATTCGATACATAGGTCGGGGTTAATAGGAATAAATATGTATGAAGGCTTTCTCTATATACTTAGGTATAACTATAAAATATAGTGGTTATGTATACATATTTTCCGCGTTGTCACTGTTAATAAAATCCCATAACATAACGCAAATGAATAGACTAGGCTATTGTATTAATTGTATGTTGCCTAATTCTCCATTTTTAGACACTGACGAATAAGTTAGTAATACAAAACTAAAAATAGGTTTTCTTAAAGCCTGAAGGTCCCGGAATCGAGTAGTTTCGTACAAGGAGTCTTACCGCATTATTTATTTTAGAACTAAATTATTGTCTTATAGACTAGGTCCATATAAATAGAACTTGGAGGCATAGTTTTAGAGACCCATTTTACATTACCAAATAAAAGGTTTTTATGACTTTGATTCCATTTGATATTAGTCTAATATATAATCCTAGGTTCCGTTATTCAAACTGTCTAACATCCGAGCAAAGAATTAGGCAAAAGCTATATTTCAGTCTGTTTAATATAACGCTAAAATGTTTATTTGGAAAAATCAACGTTCTAATACTGTTGCAATCGCTGGAAACGACTCTGTTCTTCAACACTGACGTGTAAACAAACAAACCACTTCACAGAAATCAAAACTAAAGCTTTTAACTATTTCAATTGGTTTTACAATAACTCCAGTACTATTAGGAGCAATATCTTCTAGTTACTATCCGATAGAGTTGATAGATTTGTATCATTGATAAGATGCATTCATCAATTAAACATAAAGGTCGTTAGTTTAAGTAAATAAGGACGGCTGTCATAGTTAAATGAATATGAACGAATTAAATTGAGATAAATAAAGGGTGGTATTGAATTTGTGATAACACCATCACTCAATAGCAAATATTTTCTTAAATCTTCTACTTTTATTTATTTATTGATGTCGTATACAAAAGTGTACATGCGGACTTAATTCCAGTCAGTCTCTGTCAGAACATTTACCTTTTTTTTTAATTCCTTTTCTTTCCTTTCCTGCTTGGACTGATTTCGATGAGACGTAATTTCATATAGCTGATTGCACTGGTGTCCCATGACTAGCATTAGCTTCTATTCCACGATTTTTTAAACCATTCAATATTGTTCCATGTCGTCTTTGTATGCAATGCGACTTATAAAGGATATGTTAATCCATCTCTGACTTAGTGTACTGAAGGTCATATAAATAACGTCATACCGGTCCATGACGTATTATAGACCGCAACTTGGCTTTAAATACGTCTTGATAACATCGAAGAATGTCTACTGCATGACATGAGCTCTCAGTATCGTCTCATGTTACCTATTCAAACTTAACGCCAGCGTTTTTCTAAGAGATAAGGCATACGTACCAGTAAATCGACTTGTTATTGTGTTGGGTACTACGAAAAATATGCTTACGTATTGCCATTTACAAACAATAGTTAATATTTCGAGTTGTTTCTAAGAATTTTAATGTTTCTTTAATTGGTAGCGATTGATTTGATTGCAAACCGTACTGCTAAAACAATTTTTAAGGCGTTCTGTATAATAGATAACGTGGTTCTGGGACAAAAGGCTGGAAAGGAAAAGAAGAATAAGGCATACGACTTTATTAGCGGATTCGTAGACGTCAGACGAAAAGTGACGTCTAATGAGATTTTCTTTTTCTTTAGTTGTCAACAAATATAAGCCATAGACCAAAAATTATTATTTAAATAAACAAATACTTTCTAATTGATCCGGACTTCTAAAAATAATACTCCCAAATAAAAATAAGTGACTTAGTCCCCTTAATAAGTGGTACAAATTCTGTTACGAAACAACACCAACTTTAAGCTGTACGAAATCTGCCGATCTCCTTTGTAAATTTCATCGTTATTCAAAATCGAATTCCCTTGATTCCAGATGCGCTGCTCGCCGATCTCCAGAACTCCATCAACCCTGGCGCCAGGGTCGGCAGTCCCGGTGGCAGGAGTTCTCCAGGCGGACGTACAGCTTCTCCTGGCAGGACCAGCTCCCCACTTGGAAGGGGAAGCTCACCGGGCCGCCTGAGCTCTCCGGGAGGGAGCCTCAACTCACCTTCCTCGACAGGATATGGATCCATCAATGGCTCTAGGAATATATCGTCGGATTACACTAAACCGGCTTCGGTGAGTTTTGGGAACAGAATCTTTCCTTTTTATCACTTTGTCAATAGAATTTTCTACAATTATGTGATTACACTGTAATGTTAAGAAACATACGGCGTATAGGGTCCCACGCGTGTATTTTTAATTTTAAGAAGGTAAAGTTATTATGCGTAAATTTCAGCATTGAATGAGAAATGAGAAAACAACTTTGGATATTTCTATATTTTCTCATTTTACTATACCGTATTGCACATGTCATGGTGTCCATAACGTAACATAAATAAAAAAGTAACAGAACATGACACCAACATAAATGGTCCATTTAAATAATATACTTTTAGATGTTGACCATTATAACAACAGGTTAACCTGCGCGAAGGCCTATTATTAAGATCATATGCCTGTCATTTGTGCACGTGAGAGCTTGAAGACAATAACTTAATGATCAAGGGTATAATCATCTTGATGCGTCGTTTTAGCAAAATGCCTGCTCGACTGACCTGAATTACTCTTTTACGAGAGATACGCAATAAGGGACTTGATAGAGCTTAGAGTGATAGTTTTATTTGTTTGTCTTGTGTTGAAATTACGTTGAAGTTTTTGTTTATGTGAGTGAGTGTTTCACGAAGTTTTATTAAAGGCTACATTACGAATCTAGGTTTCCCTCGAAACATTTTATGAAACTCTAACTCAAATAAATACTCATTGATTCTCGCATAGTTTTATGTTTACAAACAGTCTTAAAAAACCCAAGTTGGTTAATTTATTTTGAAGGGGAAAGCTCACTGTCGTTGTTTGTAATGTACGTTTCAATTCGTCATTATTTCGATTGTTTTCCCAATTACTGACAAATATTATTTGAGTAATAACAACAATTTAATTAGAACATAGAAGATTTTTACAGTTTTTTTTAATTTAACTTATTTACAAAATCTAATTCTATCGATAGTAAAAAAAAATTGTAAGATAATCTAACATGAAATACCTCTTTCGTCGTAATATCTATGCCATCATAGTCCGTAGCTTACTAATCCTATTATATTCCATAACTACACGACTCTACCTGAGATGTCTAGCAATAAGACGTAATGAACTTGCATTATGCGCTGCACTATACTGCGTGTGGTCTTCTTAGAAATGAGTGATATGCGAAGGTTGTTCAAAGGTGCTGATTAAAATATGTCCATCTTAATCATTCATAACAACAGTGCATAGAAATCTTTTGATGACTGATTTCAATAACCAATGGAAAGTGGTATTTATTCGCGACTTTGTGATTCAGAGGACACGTTTAATCGGTCCCGATTGTTATATTTTTTTAACTCATTTCTTTCCTACTGCTTGGTAGGGTTTTCCTCCGAAACGAGGGAAAAATTAGGCTTCGCGTTTCACCACGCTACAAGCTGGAGTTGACTACGGGTTGGAGACTTTGCACGAAATTTTAAACATGTTATAATTACCTAACTATGTGAATCATGTCATGGCCTATGGGCGGCTTGAAAACTTTGACACTAAGTTGACTATAATAAACGATAAAAAAGGGATTGGCCATGTAGCTACTAAATGTAATTAAATAGTTTTTATTAAGATACCTAAATTATGTACAAAATTTTCCAAATATCTTCAGAAGGGTTTCACGTAAATCCATTTGCTGTAAAACGATTAATACTAAACAAAAATATGAGAAACTGGTGACCAACAGGGACTTTAAGTATGAGACTGCAAGAATGACTTAAACACGGTTTTTTCATTAGTAATCGGGATTACTGTTAACTCATAGTCTTTTACATGTTTAGTCATGCCGAGTTTTTACCAGGTACTTAAAATAAAAGGCATACTATTAGCATCAGCTTAAATCTATACTTCTATACTAATATTATAAAGCTGAAGAGTTTGTTTGTTTGTTTGTTTGAACGCGCTAATCTCAGGAACTACTGGTCCGATTTGAAAAATTCTTTCAGTGTTAGATAGCCTATTTATCGAGGAAGGCTATAGGCTATATAACATCACGCTACGGTCATTAGGAGCGGAGTAGCAACGAAAAATGTTACGAAAACGGAGAACATTTTGACCCATTCTCTTCAGTGACGCAAGCGAAGTTGCGCGGGTCAGCTAGTATTATAATAACAATACTAAACTTTCTTACGATATTATCTTGGATCATCATGCTACTTACTCTTGAACTACTGTCATCAAACTTTCGCAAAAAGAAAAGAAAACAGGTCTTAAATACATAACACTATGTACTTCTTATTCATTCTCAATGGCCCTTACAACCAGTTATAACGTATTAACTTACGATATCATGATGTTATTGTATCCTATTACAATGACTAGCCGATTCATAGAATTACTCATCTATGTTTACGGCTTTACGAGCTAATGGCTTATCCTCAGAGGTTGGTAATAACATCCGTTAATAATCGTTCTTATAAACTGTTATTTCCTAACCAACGTGCTGTTTAAAAAAAATGTAGGTAGTAACTAGGAGATATACTAATAACAGCACAATTCATCCTATTGGTTGAGTTTTCACTTCATATTGGTGCCATAAGCTGCGTTTTCACTATGTAAAAATATTTTTGGCAATATGATAAGTAGCGAAATGACTGACAAAAATGAGGCGTCCATAGCCAGTTGCGCTCACCGGTCGGTGAACGATCTGTGGGTTAAGCAACCCTTGGCGCGGTCATTCCATAGATGGTGACCGCATAGTGGTATTTGAACTGGGCGTCTACGTGCTTCAGAGGGCACGTAAAAAGTCGGTCCCGGTTGTTGTCAAGTAAGACAGTCGTTAAGCCACGCCAAAAGCCTTTGGGCGGCTTGAACAACTTGGATACTAGGTTGACCACTAACCATACGATAAGAAGAAGACTGACAAAATGAAGTAATACTGATAGCCTTCGTCTTCCTAGGTCTCTTTCCATGACTCCATTCTGTTCGTTATTTCGTTCCCGTTTTGTACATTTTTTTTTTATCCTTACTAATATCTCCTGCCATCGCTTTATAGGTCTACCGCGATCTAGCAAAATTAATGAAGCTTTTCTTCACCTATTCTTAACCTTGCACATCCTTTGTAGAAAAATATACATATTTTATAACAAAAATAATGGTTTTAAAGATTTGTAAAGTTCCTTTCACTCGTTTCTTAAATGTGAGTCACAATATTTTAGCAATATCGTAAATAGTTAACAGGTTTGTAGTCTGTTTATGAATAAGGATGTAAGAAATAATTAATGTTATTGTGCATTTTAATAGAAGTACGTATATATCTATTTGTGATTATAAATGTAAAATGCTATTTATTTCAATAAAATAAATTTACCCACTGGTTTATCCTGCATAACATTATTTTCGCGGAAAATAAATACTAGACGATTACAGTTAAACTGATAACATAATCTGTATTAAAATATGATATATTTATTTATTTTCCCCTTTCTGATAAATATTTTTTTTAAATATGGATTGTTTTTTTAAAGTATACAATCATTTAAATGTTTTTCTTTAAACCCATTTAGAAAATAAAGTTAAACCGACTTATAACCTACGCGTAAAAACTCCTAAAAGAGATTATAGCTTAAACTTAGATATGTTTTTAGAATCATTGTTATACGTACAACTAACTAGCTTCTGCCCGCGACTTCGTCCGCGTGCCCTAATTCATGAAAATCCGTTCTGTAGTTCTTGCGTGAAAGAGTAACAAACGTAGATTCATACATTGAGTGTCACAAAATTTCACATTTATAATATAAGTAGGAACTAGTTGTTTACATAATATATTTCTTTATAAATGGATTCTTTATGATTCAACATGTATTTAAACAAGATAACTAAGAAAACCACTATACAATACAGCATCATTTACATACAAGATAAGTCACTATGACCTACAAACAGTGGCCTACTGCACTCTCAAGAACAACTGCTAACACAAGGAATGCCTTGTTTATGTTGATTATATTCATTCACTGATAAATACATAATATTCTGAACTAACAACAACTTAGTAGAAAACTTTGTATGTAAGGCTTGATACACATATGTTGTTCGATAAATATCGCCGAACAACACGTACCGAACTGACTATGTGTGTAACAGACCTAAGAATCGCCGTATACAAAATCTAATATATAAAATTCTCGAGTCACAGTTTTCGATGCAAACTCCTCCGAAACGGCTTGATCGATTCTAATGAAATTTTGTGAGCATAATATTGACTAGGTCTGAGAATCGGCCAACATCTAGTTTTCATACACCTAAGTGGCACAATTTTTTTTTTATATGGCAAAACAACGTTTGCCGGGTCAGCTAGTTTATACATAATATTCTGAACTATAGTTCAACAACTTAGTAGTAAACTTTGTATGTAAGGCTTACTACACACATATTCGGTTCAGCATTACTCGGCCTAGTCGAGTCGGTTTTGTTGTTCGATAAATATCGCCGAACCAAATATGTACGTAGCAAGAATATGGTAACAAGCCTAAGATTCGCAGCTAGCGGAAATATATAAAATTCAGAATTTATAAAATGAATAATCTGCAGACTTATGCAACTGACGGTGGTCTGTTTGATACAGATACTTTATTTTGAAGTACTCAGAATATTTTATTACTAGCTGACCCGCGCAACTTCGCTTGCGTCACATAAGAGAATCATAATTTTCCCCGTTTTTGTATAATTTTCCACTGGTACTCTGCTCCTTTTGGTCGTAGCGCGATGATATATAGCCTATAGCCTTCCTCGATAAATGGGCTATCTAACTCTGAAAGAATTTTTCAAATCGGACCAGTAGTTCCCGAGATTAGCGCGTTCAAACAAACAAACAAACTCTTCAGCTTTATAATATTAGTATTAGTATAGATAATAAGATAAATCGTACGTGCCTAAGGTCCTCTAGTAAGTTGTCAGAATATAGATGACCCACTTGCTTAAAAGTTTGTCTTGAAAGCGTATCGATAAGACATATGCGTTAGTTTTGAAGTCACGGAGCAACATCCAAATAAGTGCAGTTTTTTTAGCGTTTGTACAATACCAGACATACATTTATCTTAACTCATAACTGCCCCACGGCTGGGCAAGGGTCTCCTCCGAGGGTTCCAGCGATAACGTCCGCGGTCCGATTCGCTGAAACACTCCTCCTCCCAGCGAAGGAACCAAGTTAACCAAGTGTGGGTTGGGTACCAGACGGACTTAAATAAAGTTTTGACTTGTATACTCGTCAAGTATTTACTTGTATTGTAATTATTATTCTATATTGGTTTCTAGTATAATTGTTTTCCCTCATTTGTCGAGGATAATTATAATCATTAATTAATGTATAAGTATTTATTTAATTAGTCATGTTACTGTCTCTAAAGGCCTATCTGTATACGAGTATTGAGTTTTCCTACTAGTTTCCTTTTCGTATTGCATATAAATGGGAACGAGGCGCGATTTTGCGTACCTATGTATCTTATCCTCCTAATTAATCCTAATATTATTAATGCGAAATTTGTGCCTATGTACGGATGTTAGTAACTCTTTCACGCAAATACTACTTAACCGATTGCGATGAACTTTGGCGTGTAAACCCAGAATAACACATATGCTATTATCCCGGAGTTCCCGAGTGATCGGGATTTATACGGGAAGGTTTTTCACGCGGACGAAGTCGCGGGCGGCCTGTAGTGTAAAATAATGTTAGTATGAATATCCTATTATTGTTGCTATTACAATAAAGATACGTTTGACCTTGCAGTTAAAAAATTTGTAAACAGTCACGCATATTAATGTATTAATGCTTATAAGAATTATTTATTGTTACAAAGTTAGCTATTCAACTCTGCACTACTTTATGGCCCGAAACCTTAAAAAGTTTCTTAAGTCTTTGCCGCATTTTGTATGAAATTTATAAACAATTTCGTTAGAGTCCTGATATGATTTATGATGCTACTTCAATTAAATATTGCTTTACGATACTTGTGGACAATGTTTGTTAATTATATTGTTTTCCCATTTAGCGCCATCTAGTTTTCCGAATTTGAAATATAATGCTCTCATCCGCCTGGAAAAGTTCCAATATGCGTTGCAACTGTTGTAGATGTCACTACTGGCGGTAACTATAAGAAAATAGGCAATGACATACTGAACAGGCATAGCTTTTAAAAAAATATTTTTGCATTATCTTTAACAGGGCTCACTTTATAAGTTTTACATGTAGGTAGGTATTTTTTCATTGACACATAAGTTTATTTTATATTTTGTAAATGGTTACTAAGGTCTATCTTTTAGAGATTGGGGAGCTCTAAAGATACTTTTATTTGAGATTTAACTCTGATTAGTTTCCATATTTTCCAATATTTAAATCCAATAGGCTATATGGTGAAGGTTTTATTACTTATAGTCTTGCTGTATCTGTGCATCATTTCAATTGCAAGAAGAATAAAGAAAGGCCTTAACTAAGGATAGATTTTTTATAAGAAATATAATAGCTTCCAATTTAAATCTTCATATTCAACAACATAACGACGTAATAAATAACTAAACAAACGAGCGGCAAAAATACAAAACTGTCACCTTACACCCAAACTTGACATTGCATCAGCTACATTTATCATAATCCCCAAAAGATAAACAGAAAACAAAATATCTTACACTTCCAGTACAAGAACAGCTTAAGTACTCTTATATTGATACGAACTTACGCTATTCTTCCACTAAAGATGCAGCAGTTTTCATCACTCACAATTCGTTGCTCTTTTAGCAGCAAAACAGCTTAAGTGCCGTCCTATCACTTGCATCTTACTTCCTTCTTCTACTGAAGGTTGAATTTTCATTAGAAGTCCAGCTGCTTTCTCCCAAACAACATAAATCATCTCTCTAAGTAGTTTTAACATTTATTTTACGATGTCCCGACGTGAAGTCATGTTTGCTCGGTATTTATTCAATTTGGGTGCATCGCACACTCTTGCCAATTTCAGTTTTATGCTTGTAGTAATTATCTTTACTGAGTAATAATTATAACAGGCGATTTGTGTGACGATTATGTGTTTATTTTCATGGTAAAATACTCTTTTGTTGTTAGTCTATTAGCTCTCCGCCCGTTGCTCCGGTCCACCCGAAAGTTCTACCATGTTTTTAATCAGGATTTGTATGACATTGCTGTGATGTTATCCACTTTTGATTTTCCTATCGATAACGGTTCATGTCATATTCAAAGTTAACCGAATTACGTGGGGCCCGTCCTTTTACTATCAGAAAATATCCCTATTATAGCTATTTTCTTTGTCCAACAGCCAACCTATCAGAACACGACATCGATTCACGAGAAAGTGGTGCACCCAGTCAAATACAGCAACTCACAGGTGAGCTACGGGGGCCACACGCCGAACTACAACGCCCCACAGCCGGGGTACGGCAGGACCGGTGGCAGGGGCAACCTGACCGAGCTGGACACGCTTCTTGATGACCTGAGCAACGCGAGATATGGGAATTATGTGGAGAAGTCTAGCTATAATGAGAGGACTGGTGAGTTGCAATTTTCTACTCGTACTGCTAATCCTACTATACTCCAAACTAAGTTACCATAACAAGGATCGACCGACGATGTTTAATTAATCTTTTATTTTCTTATCATCCATCGTAAAATGAAAATGTAACATCTCACATTATGATAAGTAAATTTATGCATGTATCAATTTATAGGCAATTTCTAAGAATGCGACATATTTTTTTCTTCTTTAACAAAAAAATGCAAAATATCATCAGGAAGGAAATGTCTGTTTGTACGTACAAACCATTATTATGTAGAATTATGTAAAACGTCAAAAATCTCTGCTTAAGGAAGCTTCACTCGCTTTTAGTGTAATGACCTGATGAGAAATGTACACTATTCGTTTCGACATAATTACCTCTGACATGCTAGAAAATAGAGCATAACTGAAAAATGTCACAGTTGTCAGTTTTCTTTTAAAAAAAGTACGAAAAACTAAGATGCTATGAATGTTACTGTTGAAATATGATTTATGGAGTGACTAAAAAGCATACGTTTAACCGCTGGTCTACCAATGTCGCAGATAGTATAAGTCGTATAAGACTGTCCATAAAAATTGCTACTACTTAAATTGTTTTTATAAGTTTCTCCTTCAAAATTAAAACACTCATATTGAATTCTCCTTCAGATTTCGGTAATAGGAGATCGGCAGATTTCGTACAGCTTAAAGTTGGTGTTGTTTCGTTACAGAATTTGTACCACTTATTAAGGGGACTAAGTCAATTATTTTTATATGGGAGTATTATTTTTAGAAGTCCGGATTAATTAATAATTAAGGTAGAAAGATTTGATAAATTACATAATATTTTTTGGTCTATGGCTTATATTTGTTGACAACTAAAGAAAAAGAAAATCTCATGAGACGTCACTGTTAGTCTGACGTCTACGCATCCGCTAATTTGCTGTTGTTTTGGATTGTGGTTTCGACTGCATCTGAGCAATTTAGCGAACTATCGGGGCTTCTTAAAATGGACATAACTTTTACCTCCCAACTTTAAAAAATATAAGAATTTTAAAATAAGCTTGTCTATCATATTAGCTACCAATTAAAACAAAAACTAAACCTAAACATGACATTTTATAAGCTGTACGAATTCTTCATACAAACCTGCCGTTTGCCTTTAACATGTACTTTATGTTTTTGAATGGTAATTAATGAAATCTTTTTAATAACATCTTGAATTTTAAAACGCCATCGAAATAAATAAAATAAACGAGATGCTTTTACAGTTATCGGGATCAATTTATTAGTAGTCAAGACGAGATAAATATGATTTATAAAATAGCCACCATACATAATGTTCTTGGTCATATTTATAGCTACTTTTTAACCGCGACTCCGTCTGTCCCTGTTCCCATCAGATTTCCGGGATTATAATCCTATATCCTTTCTCGGGTCTCAAACCATCTTCGCACAAAAATCCATCCAAAACGTTTCAATGGTTTTGTAGGGAAGAAAAGACCCCCCTCGGGGAGTTTCCACCTTGTCGTGGTGAGGGGGCTCAGTAGCCGTGGCAATCCAGCCACGGTGAAGCTAGGAGGGACTCAACCCGTAAGGCCTGACGTAAGTCGGGTTCGGGGGCTGCCGTCTCTTTTGAGATGGTGGTCGCGAGGAAGAAAACCTCTATAAAAAATTACCCTTTGGCAGCTCCGTTCCTCATCCCACAAACCTTCGGGTCGGTGGTATGGGGAGTGGTTCTGGCTGGTGTGGCGGGAAGCAACGGCGGGTAATTTCCTCGCGGGTATTGCTCGCCGGGGCTTCCAGGCCAGTGGGGGGAGGACGGGCTCACCCGGATTCGGTATCGTTTCGGGGTGGGCAGACTTCAGTCACCGTCCTCAAACTCGTTATCCCGGCGGTGGTGTCGTGGTCACGTCTCGCGGCCACTGCTGGGACCGAGGGCCTTGCCTTAACTGGCTGGGTCAAGAGGAGAAAACCTCAATAAAAAACTTTAGGTTAGAATGCCCGTGAAACCTGCCCGACCTCACGGTGTAGATAGGGTTACCCAGGTACAGGGGGCTCTGCCTGGGTGGACGGTATATTTCCCCCATACTCGTGGGATCAGTATGGATATTGCCAATTTTAATAAAAAAGTTTGTGGAGAAGTTGAGGACGTAGTCCTTGTTTTAGATGAGGGAATATTCAGGCGTCCTAAGACGCCTGAAAATACCCAGACGGTGGAAGGAGGCGGAGGGGGTTCCAGGCCCCAGACGCCTAACGAAAGGGGTTCTAGGTCCCGGACGCTTAGCGGAAGACGTTCCAGGTCCCGGACGCCTGTGGTGTTGGGGGCCTCTAGTTCGGGGCAGGCGGACCAGCTCGCTGAGCTATCCGAGGCTGAGCGGCCTTCGTTCTTCAGGCGTCCCTCGATTAGTGACAGCGAGTCGGAAAGGGACGAGGCTGCCTTTTCGGGCGGAGCCCCGATATTCAGGAAGGGACGCCAGGTAGCCAGCGAATCTGGCAAAGGCCGAAAGCGGCCAGTATCAGCCATGCGCCAAGAGGCCGAGCCTCTGGCCAAAGTGAGCCCACGCAAGGGTGGGAAAAAGAAGAAAGGAAAAGCGCGATCGCCTCCCGCTAGCGAAGAGGGTGGCCTCAGCTGTGCCGTAACCGGGTCGATGACCGACCTTGACATAGCCCTGAGTGCCGATGAGGGAAGTAGCCTCCAATTGGAGCCAGGGCCGTCTGACCGGGAGCTGGAAAAGCTGACTGCGACAGACATCGCCCAACTAATGTTGCGGCACATGGATGCCGTCCGCCATGTTGCGGACCGCTCCAACCTTAAGGGCTCATTTGGTAAGTCCCTTAAGGAGGCGGAAAAGGAAGTCCGGCGGGCGGCGTCCGAGTTGAGCCGGCGAACCGCCTCGGTCGAGAACGTCGCTCTAAAAGCAGAGAATCATCGCCTTACTCTCAGGGTCGACCTTCTCACCAAGGAAGTGGCGGCCCTGAAGGAGGTGGTGGAGTCCTTGTCGGCCAATTCTAGGCCGACTGAGGTGGCGTCGGAGGGCGACTTCGATCGGAGGTTGGCCGATTTTCGGCTATTCTTGGACGCCCGCTTCGGGGCCATAGAGGCCCGGCTTCCGCCGGAGCCTCGCCTCCGCCCGCCTTTAGCAGCGGACAAAGGGGTGGCGCAACCAAAGCCCGCCCCGCAGACTAGTGTCGCGTGGGCAATTGTCCCTCCGGCCCCGGCTCCTTCTTCGGCCCCCTCATCTTCCTCTGGGCGAGATGGCAAGGCCTCCAAGGGCAAAGGTAAGAGGAAGGGGAAGAAGTCAGAGGGGGGAGTTGTACCGACTCCTGCCCCTGCTCCCGCCCCAAGCCAACCTGCTTCGGGCCTTCCGGCGGGCCCACCCTTTTCTGAGGGATGGAATGTTGTGGCGCGTAAGCGGTCAAAGAAAGGGGCAAAGGCTGCCGCACCGGTGCAGACGCCTGTAGCCGCGGTAACCAAGCCTCCTGCAAAAAAACAGGAGAAAGCGGCGGTCGCGCTGCGTCCCCCGTCGGCTGCAGCAATCATTCTGACCGTGTCGCAGGATGCCATCGCGAGAGGCATCAGCTACGCTGAAGTGATCGCCAGGGCGAAACAGAACATCGTCCTGGCGGATCACGGCATAAGCGGGATTGCCAAGATCTGCGTCGCCGCGACTGGCGCGCGGAAAATGGAGATCCCCGGTCCAGATGCGGAGAGAAAGGCGGACTCCCTCGCGGGGAAATTGAGAGAGGTCCTGGGGGGTGACGCGATAGTGTCCAGACCCTGTAAGTGCGTCGATTTACGAATTCGCGGTCTGGACGACTCTGTAACTCCAGAGGAAGTGGCTCAGGCGATTTCGCGAACCGGAGGCTGCTCAGCGGAAGCAGTGAAGGTTAGCGCGGTCCGCAGCGGACCACGCGGAGAGGGTACGGCCTGGGCAAAATGTCCAATTGCGGCTGCGAAAAAGATTGCAGATGCCGGAAGGCTACTGGTGGGGTGGGTCTCGGCTCGTATTAGTGTCGCTGAACCCCGCCAAATGCGCTGCTTCCGGTGCCTGGCCGCCGGTCATGCCCGGGCCGTTTGTGATTCCGAGTGTGACCGCAGCGACATCTGCTACCGCTGCGGTCAGGCCGGGCATAAGGCGGGGCAGTGCTCCGCCGCACCGCGCTGCATACTTTGCGTGCAGGCGAAGTTGCCGGCGGAGCATCGTCTTGGAGGTCCCTCCTGTAGGGCCCCCAAGCCCAAGAGTAAGTTAGGAAAGGCCTCTCAAAAGACGGGGGGTAAGGCTCCACAGGACATTATGAATGGCCAGCCGTCACAGGCCGGGGAGGCAATGGAACTTGGCAATTAAATAATGGCCGAGATCCGCCTCCTCCAGGCGAACCTCAACCACTGCGCTGCAGCTCAGGATCTACTGCTCCAAAGTATGGCGCAGTGGTTGATACACGTGGCTGTGGTCTCCGAGCCCTATATGGTTCCAGCCCGAAATAATTGGGTTGGGGACCTGACGGGCACGGCGGCCCTGGTGAGGTTGGCGTCGCACGGCTCGCCACCTTTCGAAAGGGTGGCGAGGGGTCGCGGATGCGTGGCGGCGTCAATGGGATCCGTGACGGTGGTCGCATGCTACTGCTCTCCGAACTGTGTCCCGTCTGATTTTGAGCGATTCCTTCAAGAGGTGTCGAGGCTCGTCAGATGGGCACACCCCTCCCCCGTTCTCGTGGCCGGGGATTTCAACGCCAAGTCTGTGGCGTGGGGATCTCCGGCAACTAATGCCAGGGGACGGGCGCTGGAAGAATGGGCTGTATCGCTCGGGTTGGTTCTGACCAACCGGGGTTCGGTAAACACGTGCGTGCGCCAGCAGGGTGGCTCGATAGTGGACCTCACGTTCACTAATGCCGCTCTGGCACGCCGTGTCCGGGACTGGAGCGTGCTGGTGGAGGTCGAGACAGCATCTGATCACCGGTATATCCGGTATCGGATTCTCCCTTCTCCAGCTGCTCCGGACAGTCCGGGTCGGGCCCCGCGCGGGGCCGGTCCGAGTTGGGTACTGGGGCGTCTCGACCGAGAGCTGCTGGTCGAGGCGGCCCTAGTGCAGTCGTGGAGTCCAGCGCCTGAGGGTCCGGCGGACGTGGAGGCAGAGGCTGAGTGGCTCGTGGACGCCATGTCGCGAGTTTGCGATGCGTCCATGCCGCGGGCCCGCCCTTGCCCTCCTAGGCGTCAGGTGTATTGGTGGTCGCCGGAGATCGCGCAGTGTCGTCGGAACTGCGTGATCGCTAGACGCCGATACGCCCGAAGCCGGCGCCGCCGCCGCAACGAGGCCCGTGAGGCCGAATTATATGCCGCGTATAGGGACTGCCGTGGGGCCCTTTCGGCGGCTATTGCGGAGGCTAAGCAAAAGGCCTGGGAGGAGTTCCTGGAGACGTTAGACCGGGACCCCTGGGGGCGGCCCTACAGGTTGGTGCGTGCCAAGCTACGCCCCTGGGAGCCCCCAGTGACGGAGAGTCTCCAACCCGAGTTTCTGGAACAGGTAGTAGCAGGCCTGTTTCCGGACCGGGGGGAACATCCTCCCCCGTTTGCGGTTGCGGCGGCGGTGGATTCGGGGAGCAGTACCAGCAGTGAGGAGCTTGAGGAAGCAGTCGCGCCCGAAGTCACCTTGGACGAGTTGCACCGGGCGGTGGATAGGCTAAAGGGCCGTAACACCGCTCCGGGGCCCGACGGAATTCCCGGACGGGCATGGGCATTGGCTCTGCCCAACGCGCTCGAATCCAGGGTGACATGGCTGTTCTCCTCGTGCCTGGCGCAGGGTCATTTTCCCCGTAGGTGGAAGACGGGAAGATTGACCCTGATCAAGAAGGAGGGACGCCCGCCAGATTCTGCGTCGGCTTTTCGTCCCATCGTCTTGCTCGATGAGGCCGGCAAGCTCTTTGAGCGCCTTTTGGCAGCCCGTCTCACCGAGCACTTAATGGGACCGGGACCGGACCTCTGTGACTCGCAGTTCGGGTTTCGCCGGGGCCGGTCCACCATTGACGCGATCTCGCGGGTGAGATCCCTGATTGGGGATGCAGTGAAAGGGCGAGGGGTGGTCGTGGCGGTGTCTCTTGATATCGCCAACGCCTTTAACTCGCTTCCCTGGAGCTGCATCCTCGCTGCGCTTAGCCACCACCGCGTGCCGGAGTACCTGCGGAGAGTGTTAACATCTTATCTCTCCGACAGGTCCGTAGCGTATCCCACGCGAGACGGGTGGCGTCAGAGGGTTGTCAAGTGCGGTGTTCCACAGGGGTCGGTACTTGGTCCGACATTGTGGAACATCGGCTACGATTGGGTGCTGCGGGAACCACTCGTGGCGGGGGTCGACGTGACTTGTTATGCGGACGATACCCTCGTCACGGCCCGCGGCGATACATACCCGGAGGCGGCCCTCTTGGCCACGACCGGCGTCGCCGAAGTTGTCAGCCGTATTCGGCGCCTGGGACTCGTGGTTGCCCTAGACAAATCCGAGGCCATTTGTTTTCATGGACCTCGGCAGGCGCCGCCGGGCGGAGCGCAGCTAGTGGTGGGCGGAGTTCCTATCTGCGTCGGTAAAACGATGCGGTATCTAGGTATCGTCCTCGACAGCAGGTGGAACTTTCGGGAGCACTTCCGTCGCCTGGCGCCCAAACTTGTTGGAGCTGCCGGGGCACTGGGAAGATTGCTTCCGAACCTGAGGGGGCCCTCGGGTGCATGCCGCCGGCTTTACACCGGCGTTGTGCGTTCGATGGCTCTTTACGGGGCGCCCATCTGGGTGGATGCCCTGAATCGCCGGAACATTGCGGTCCTTCAGAGACCGCAGCGTGTGATGGCGAACAGGGCCATACGGGGATACGTGACCGTCAGCTTTGGGGCGGCATGTGTCCTCGCCGGGACTCCCCCATGGGACCTCGAGGCCCGTGCCTTGGCGGAACGTTACCGCCAGGCGAGAGCAGAGAGGGACCAGGGGACCGGACTGCTGCCAACGGGAGCACTCGCACGGCGTGAAGACCGTGACGAAATCCTCCGGCAGTGGTCCGAGCGGTTGGAGGAGCCAAGCGCCGGTGTACTGACCATCGGCGCTATCCGACCGGTCCTGGATCGGTGGGTCAACAGGCGACACGGGTCGATGACCTTCCGGCTGACGCAGGTCCTCTCCGGGCACGGTTGCTTTGGGAGATACCTGTGTCGGATTGGCAGGGAGTCGACGATGGCTTGCCATCACTGTGGCTGCGCCGAGGACACGGCGGAACACACACTCGCCGTGTGCTCGGCGTGGTCGGGGCCGCGTGCAGCGCTTGTTGACGCCATCGGAGCCGATCTGTCGCTCTCGACTGTGTGCCAGGCCATGGTCGACAGCGACGAGGCGTGGAGCGCTATGATCAACTTCTGCGAAGAAGTGATCAAGCGCAAGGAGGAAGCGGAGCGGGTCAGGGAGCTCGATCCCCTCGCTGATCCAAACCGCCGACGCCGCGTCGGGCGCAGGCGGGCGGCGCACCTGCGCCGCCTTCCTCCTTAACTGGAACCTCCGGGTGGCGGAATGGGACTTCCGTCGCCCACAGGAGAGGTGAGGTTCCCAAGATAGGTGATGGGCGGGTGGTGTCACGTCCATCGTCTATGGTGTTTGATGCCGTCACTATCCACCCAGGCGGCATCACCCAGGGTAGGGCCCCTCCTACAGGGGGGCGAGCCGCGCATGGCGTGCGTCTTGCGGTACTAGCTCATAGCGGTTATCCCGGCGCACGTCTTAGCGGAAGCGGTTGGACACTCGTCAGGTTTTTAGTGGGCTCTACGGCGGACCACATACCCCGTTTGCGCAGTCCCAGTGCAGCGGGGACCTAGCCGGTGGGTCGTTTTAATCGACTCCAACGGGTTTTCCTGACGAAAAAAAAAAAAAAAAAAAAAAAAAAGGGAAGAAAAGACAGACAGACGGAGTTACGCATATATAATATAAGTAAGGATCATCCATACATGCTATTCGTGATCATATTTAAAACATACTCAGATTAATTCAAAATGGCCTTGCGAGTAATATTTCAGTGATACATTAATCACGTCACATTTTCTGATGTTAAAAAGCGTTCTTCAATTTATAATGATCAGAATATACAAGACAGATTTACTGCACTACTTATCCTATCGCCGGAATTGAAAGTCTATAGCGAAAAATTGAATTATACAGATAACTGGTAAAAAGCTTGGAGTTATGCCAGTATTGCACACTGATACTTGCATTAAATTAATATATTCTGAAGCTGTTCTTTTTATTTTATAAGAGAGAAAACTAGACTGAATTGAACACATTTGTGGTAGAAACCTCTGGTCTTAAATTATTGAAATGGTAGAAATATGGAGATTTTGAGTACAAAGAAATAAGGAATAAAAAATCAAGCAACTAAGTGTAGAAACGTTCCTAAAATTTAAGTAGTGATCAAATCTCCAGGTGTCTTTGTCACTAAGTCTCACTGTTAGGGAGCAAAAGAAACATTCTTAAGTACAGTTTAGTTTAGTAATGAAGACAGTTTTCTGCATTACAATAAACAGGTGCAGCCGAGCGTTAAACCCAGTAAAATATACTGGCAAATAATTAATGGTGAAACTCTATCAGAAAGCTTGATAGGAATTAATGGTAGTCAGTATTCGACTTTGACATAGCTTTTAGGGTCATGCTAATAAAATACGCGTGTAGGAACTACTATATAATCGTATTATGTCGAAAAAATATTCTTTTAAATTGTTCTTTCATCGCGTGCCTTTAGAAAATGGCATATACGTTTTGTATGTAGTTTGACAATGTTCCTTGTTAATGCATGCCGTCATTTGCTTGTTGTATGGCAGAATCTTCAGTTTGGGCTTTTTGGCAAAGGTCTTTCCACATTTCGTTCACCTTTTGTCTACAAGTAGCTATTTTAGTCATGAATTTGTTTAAAAAGTCTACTACTTCATATTTCATCTTTTTTTTTTGTTACTGTTTTTATTTAGAACATTATTACCTTCTCAATTATATTTTTTTTTCATATTTGCTGTTTAGGGAAAACAAACAGTTACACACTTTTCTTAATAATAAATATTAACAAACAGTTTTATACAAATGTGTAGCTCACAACGTTATCCACGTATTATATATTAACTGTCACTTTATCTAGCAGATAGGGTATCCAACACTTATTTATAAACCGTGAAATTGACCCTTACATTTTTGTTATAATTTAAATCTAATAAATACTTTCGTGTAATAAGACTTGGGCAATGACGTGAGCACCCATAAAACTTAAAACATATAACAAATAAATCTGAATAGAGTAATAAATAGTTTGTTTATAACGGTAATCGCCAAATGTCGACGGCAAGGTCGCCATTTCCATCCTCCATAGCGCAGAAATAGACCAACACTGTTTCAACGTGTTTAGTTCCAGATATTATGCTACATTGGTTTTAGTATTTTTTTTATGAACATAAAGTACTAAATATTATTTCTAATCATGAAGATTTGGCCTTTGTTTCACAATTTCTGTATAAATACGGATTAGATTGATGATGGAATCTTGACCGTGGTTTTCATACAATTTGCTATCAATTTCTCTATCGGACTCGTTATCCAGCACTTAACCGTAAAACTAGCCCATAGAGTAAAATAGACCTAAAATCAAAAGATGTTTTTTAGAATCACAATGTTGTTGTTGAGGTAGCCTGTATTTAAATCTTTATATTGTAAGAAGACAGCAGGAGCAGTAGGCAGTTGAATCAGGACAAGAAATTATTTGACAATATCACTGCCTTTTTTTCTAAACTATTCAAACTACGGTCTCTTCCCTCAGTACGAGAGGAGCCTTCCCCAGCAGTAGGACACTAATCATATTATTCATTCACATGCAATATAAAATTGTCTTTACTTTAGAACATTACATTATTATGATGTACTAACTTTTCTGATTTACGACAGCCAACTCGCCACATGTTTGTCTCGAATCAGTTCGGACAGCCAGCACGTCGGTCACATTACAACCAATTAGAGCTGCATTATGTTCTCCAATAAACTAACATTACACGGTCATTAACGACATTTGGCATCAACTTGACTTGAACACACGTCTGGCCCTTGATGGACATAAATCCAGTGTTTCGTGGAAATTTCTCTCGTAAAGTCAGTTTATATGCAATCATCCATGTCATGTCATGTATTAGTTTAGATTTTGATATGATCATCTAAAGTTCTTGGAGAAATAGCCTCATCATCATCATCACATCAGCTTCGACGACGATAAACGTAATAGATAGAAAAAAATAAAAGAGTCGAGAAATAGCCTGAAATGGGTAAAAAAGATTGTTATACTTGTGTAATTTATTGACGATTTTTCCATCGACAGAGGAATTTATTTATGATATAATGACCCTTTTGCCATTAACCTTTATCTTTAGTTTGTGTTTGTATAGTGTGTCTTCGTAAAAAAATAAATCCAGCTGAAAATCAAAGCTCTAAACTCAATCAATTTTAAAGAAAAAGTTCACTTAGCAATTATTATAATAAGTCTATCTTGTTAGCGCCCATGTTTCGGTTGGATTAAGATAAGAAGAATCTGAAAAATTTATACACATTTCAACACGGCTCTCATTATTTTATCATTTGCACTCCACAAATGTGAGCTTGTTCACATTCTGGCTGCACTTCATAGAGCATGTCATTTCAAATACTACTTTATTACAGTTTTTTTGCTTTCCTGTTTTCATGTTTTTACAAATGAAATATTTACCACTAGCTGACCGGCCTGACTTTGTCCGGCTATAGAACAATTTTATCCCCTTCACTCTATTTCCGTGGGAATTTTGATCCTATCGATCCCAGAAAAATCTTGTCACGACGGTTATAAAGACAAAAAAATAATTATCCAATTAAGTTTTACTTGTTCAAAAGTTACGCGAGCGCATACATTTCGGTGATTCATTTTAATTTTTATAGATTACGCGTCATTTTTTAGTTATACCTAATGCCAGATCAATTCTACAAAATTTCTTCAAAATATCTACCCACATAAAGATAAGCGTTATTTAATTTTACTTCTCACATTTTACACAAGAAAATATAACACTTATAAAATATCATAAACAATTTCGAAACATAAACAGTCTCTTAAACATAAATATACATGAAACATAATAATATGAAAGTTGTCCTCACCCTTTAAATACGACAGTCACGGTCATCCGTGTTCTGCCTACTGGCTCCACGTGACTTTGATCTTTGTACGGAACTGTTAAATACTCATCTATATGTCAACACTACAATCTTTCATTGTGTTATTCCTAATTCGTATTTTTTATGTCACACGGCCTCTAAGTTTAAGAAGGCGCCTTGTAACAGTGGTTTTGGTGATGGTTTTAGTCGCACCTGAAATGAAGGAGTATATTTTACAGTTACTATTAACTTTGCGAGACGTCTAAGAGTAGGGAGGTTCTCAATCACCCTTTATATTTATTCATAATTTGTAATTTAAAAGTAATCCATGTACAAAATGAGAGAGGCTTAGGATCAAATAGCGATTTAATGCTATGCTTCTAAAGATCAATTTCACAGCTTAGGGATGCCTGTCGAATAATACCCAATCATTCCTATAGATAAACTGGCAGCTAATGTTTAAAAAAAACTTGTCCACTTCTGGGCAAAAGTCTTTGCCTGGAATGAGGGAGAGCGAAGCGACCTTGAGTCCAACACCCTAGCCAAGGGTAGATCTAGGACTTCATTCATAAGAAAACATATCAAATTCTACCTGAAAAATCTACTCAATATAAAGATATACCTAAAAATAAACATAATCTGACAAAATTAGTGAATATAGAAATAGCAATTAGAATTCCCTTTTAGATATTAACGAAGATATCTCTAGTTCGTGACCTATATTTCCGTTAATTTGTTTCAGACCCTGGACCAGTAATATAATTTAGTGCGAGCTCAAATTATTTAGTTGCATGTTGCTGGCAGCTTACACTTGTTGTGTCTGTACTAGTAGCCATTTGGATCTTCAGTTAGCTTGTAAATTAGTCTCTTTTCACGATAAATATATGCTGCTACATTACAGGATCTGCAAAAAGAGAGAAAGAAAACACTCTTCTTTATTAAAGCAACGCAAATTTATTTACTGATAATGCATTGGCATGATGATTTTTTTTTGTAGCTGGACCATAAATTTTTTGTATGCAATGACAATGCTTGAATTGGTTTAGGTCAACCACTTGCAGAACTGTACAGCAATATTTTACTTCACTCTCTGGTGTACTTGCAGATATCAGCACTTCTTTTTCTCTCATTCTAAAAGTTATTTTAGGAACTGACATATACAAATCCGATAAAAATAGACAGCAAAAACAAACACGTATAATATATGAAGTTCCTATTTCAACGGATGTACGGAACCCTAAAAATAATGTAAAGAACCTCTAAAGCCAGACACGCTGGCACACGTAACTCTTCCACAAGGGCTCGCACTTGGCATTGGACGAGATTGTCAAAGTCTCCGCTTCACCTGTCCAGATGTTAATCGTTTAGAACCAAATAAATATTATTTACAAAAACTTGTATTACTTGCGTCAGTATTTGTCAAAATTACTTGTAAACACCACGTTTACCGAAGAGTTATTACTCCTTACATTGTTTTTAAATCATAAGTGGTTTTCGCTTAATGAAATAACGGGCATTATTTTTAATGTTAGTTTCGTTGCCAGAACACACTTTGCACGCTTTGAAGCACGTGCGGGAGAAAAGTTTAGGTAAATGTACGAGAAATCTTGTTTGACAACGGCTGACAGAAATAACTTTTTGAACTCTATCCCAAACACTAATGGAATCTTTGTAAAGTACGAGGTAATTTACCTGGTTGGGGTTGGTGAGTCATTGTAATTTACCTGAAATATAAAAGAAATTTAACGTAACAGAATTGTTCTTCGACAGCCGTCAGTCGACATAAGGACGCGTTTTGATTGGTCGATAAGTCGGTGAAATAAGTCAGTCGATAACTCGGTCGATATAAAGAATTTGATCACTCACTATCATTCTTCTAGCACCTCTGTCATTAGACTCTGGAACCTGGCATGAGGGCGCTATCGTCTAATGAAAATGCGCCCTAACTGATCTTATTGTGTTTAGAAGAAAATATTTTGCAATTTTCTCCCATTGGTACGTTAGGTAGATTTCGATCAAAATTAGAGTGTATATCTAATTCCGTATATTCAGCAGTTTGGATATTAATAGAGTAGCGAAAATGTTTAACTGTGATTTTAGCGAACGAAGATTTTACGAGTTTCCGGTCCTTTGAATTCTTTCCGATCTATGATGAAATGTCCTTGATAAATCTGACATGTAGCTCTTGGATAATTTAAGAATTTTTGCACTATAAACTTTCGAATAGTCGATGATTTAATGGATGCTGAAGTTTTTTTTATTCTTTGAAATAAACGTTTATAAAAGTGAAGCTTGTACGGAGGAGTTTAAAAAGCTCTGAAATAAACTTTTACATACACACACCGCAATGATTTATGCAGAGAAAAAAGTATTATATGTCTTATTATTGTGGCTGCTTAAAAATAATGTAGAGTGTTATATATCATCCTTAACTTATTTTACCTTTAACTTATAATTTCCAGAATAATATTAAGTAACTAACGTTTGTTTTCCATATTCGTAGGCAGTTACCCGCGCACCAACGGCACAGCCAGCCCGGCTTCCTCCAGACCCACGGTAGACTCACTCCTGGACCAGCTCAACGCAGACCTGCCCAATGGGTAAGTAATAAACGTTTTACTTTACGAAACTACAAGTTTGAGTAACAATTTTATAATTTTTCAACTCCAATATTCATGAATATGACGAAAGTATTATTTGGTATCGATATCACGATAAAAAGCAAAGGCAGATCAGGAGCATTATCGACGATGAAATAGAAAATCATTAAAAGAAAACTGATAAGCTCTTTAATTTAAGTCAAAATAACTTGTCCAACAAAAATAAAGCTTTTGATACAAAGGCGACACTTAATATTGAAATATTGAAAGTTTACAATACTGCTGTGGTTGACGTGGTTCATAGCACATCAAATAATGAGATAAGTACCCTACAAATTGATACCTTCGTAACCCAGGTGACAGTTTTCACAGCAGTTCTCAGGCCATTATGCGTGTGTAATTGAGGCATCAAGTAAATTTACGAGATACGTGTGGGTTTCCCTGCCATGTCCCTCTCCATTAAATTATAAATAAATTAACCCAAACGTCTCGAGCCCTATTCCAAATGGAAAGCCATCTTGTTTTATGATATTTCAGTCTGACGGATTTATGACGGAAGGAACATATTTTAATGTAGTAAACAAATGTTTAATTTAACTTAAAATAAACGGTAGATTTTACGTTCAAAATAACAGATTTTAGGAAATTTTAATGATATACGAATTCAGTGTAGCCATCATAGATGATTATAGATTGTCGTATAATGTCTGTATGTAATATAATTATAAGTAGACGTATAAAAAATTACTCGTAGAATTTGTGTACCTACAGGTTCGCTCATTAATTTAGACGTAGACTAGAAATGAAGCGTAAAATAAAAACAAAAACGAACACAAATAATGAAATGACGCGAGACCGTAACTAATCAAATTGTTTGTTTCAACTAACACCCACCATTACACTTTATTATAGCTATGTACCATCCATCAGAAGACAAAACATTAACACACACACTTCTTAGAAAAACTTCTATTATAACTGTCTAGAGATATTCTGACCGTAACTAAATGCCAACTGTGCCGACATTATAATTCTAACTGAACATTTGCAAAAGAATACATGTTCGGCTTTGATGTGTGTAAACACATTTCGCGGCTCCAGATAATTGTTGTAGGGTAATAAACAAGCTACAAATGTATTATGTTCTGGTTTAATTATAAGGTATAAAATGTGTAACTAAACAGTTTTATTGCGACTCTGACGTCTGAATTCTGGCTTTGTTTGAGGGTCAAGGAAGATTGAAATGTTACAAGCCTTGATCCTGAACTTATCTAAGCATTATTATCGGTTGAAGATATATGTATCATAGTTTCTTAGAAATTAGGAATAACCGATATTCATTTCCATTACGATTTAACCAGACTTGGGCTCCTATACTTTTAATCCAAGTTTTGATGTTGCTCTCCAACAAATGATTTATTCGTGTTGAGTTATAGGATATTGAAAACATTTTAAAAAGTTTTTTGCATTTGCTACTATCGGAAAGGTGTTTCATATGCTGCTGAAGGTTGTTTAAGCTTCCTACCGTATTCGGCATGAGTATGGCTAGGAGTATCTGCAACGGGTTTTGTTAACATCAAAAAACAAAATGATATTATAAGCCTATTCTTTATTGTTTTCGTCCCTTTACTGAAGTTTACTGGAATAATTAGTAATATCGTGTCCAAATTCACGTGGTATGTATTCGCAAACACTTTGATTAAATTACGATCTCCTATAAATTGTAATAAAGGTTTTCATCAAAGCGATAAAGCAAGCTCTAGAAAGCCGGTATATTTACTGCAATAGTCTAAAATATCGTTGACATAACGTTTATTTAAGAAGTGCATACGTTCTACAATATTTACACCGGTGTTTAAATTATACGGATGCAAATTGGCTTCACGAAGAATATGTATGAGAAAAATTGAGCCAGATTACACTGCCAAAATGTCGGCTAAAATTATTATAATTGACACGTTTACACGACATTAAATAATTTGGCGAATAAATCATGTCATCGTCAATTTCAAACATGTTTAGCGCGTATTGAATTTGTATTGAAACTTGGCGACCAAGGGGTCACTAGTTCACTACAGAGGGCTAAGAAAAAGAGTACGAGGCTGTATTATGTAGTTAAAAATGATGCAATTCGAACTTCAGTTCATTTTCAAACTTTAGTGCAGTGTTTCTTAAACTGTGGTTAGAAATAGAATAGAATAGAATAGTTAGTTTAAGAATAAGGAATCGCTGACTTTAGTAGCAGAAAACGGATTTTTGGTTATTCAGGGGGTCCTTGAAATTGTGCTTGAGATCCGCGGACTGATAAAGGTTAAGCAACGCTGCTCTACTAGATTGAATATACAGGGATTATGTATTTATTAAATTGAAAATAACTGACAATTTATTTTACTTAATAAGTAAAGAGTCTATCCTTTTCAAAACTACCTATGCAGGTACTCAAATAAACTTTCAATTACTACTTATTCCTGTAGATATTCTTCGTAATGTTTTTTTATAGCACATACGGAACCCAAAAAAATTTTCAAGACTAGATATTGAGGCACGGTGGGCCGTCGACTGGGCCGTGTGAAAACTGTTACTATTTCTGTACCGTTCGGGAATAGCGCGCGGTGACGTCATCACACTGTTTTGTTGTTATAATCGACTAAGGAGTGACCACACCTTGACTTTACGTAGGACGTTCGTAAACCACAGAATTAGTTTATGTTTAAAAGAAAGTGTTAATAATATAATGCTTACAATCAGCTTTACGTTCGACTTCTCTGCTACGCTAACATTTTTCTTGTTATAAGATTGAGCTCATAAATCTATACCTTACCTATACCTTTTCATTTAAATACGACGCACGGGCACGGGTCTTTCAAGATACCTTGAAGCTTTTGAAATTAATTAAAGGTTCGGCTGCAAGGTATAAATTTGTAAAAGTTTCTGTATAAAGCATTTTCAGCAATACGTGATTTAATTTCTTCAGCGAAGATCATTAATGCTCAATGTGTGGCATTTATATTTGTTACTAAAAAGGAATGTTAAAAGCTCAATGTATTTAACTTTCAATTGCCCCCGCGGATCGTTGGGATGCCTTGCTCGTTCGTGTGCAACGCTCTCGTAATAATAGTCTCATGTCTAAACAAATGTCGGGATGAACTCGGTTTATGTGGCTTAAGTGGTCTTCCTTAGAACTATTGCAGAATCTAACTATGTATATGTATGTAGTTAATATGGCAAAAGCTATACGTGTTGTAAGATCTAGAAGGCTTAAGGAAATCGATGGGTGGAAAGATTGTACTGTAGCATATCCAACCTGCGCCAAAATACTAAGATAAAATCAAGTTAAATTGAATTTGTAATAGAAAAAAAAATATACTTCAGAACCTCTTCTCTACATATTATGGAGCCTTTTTCTATTCTTTACAAATGTATTATGGAGAATCAATAAATAATTTCTGCGTATAGATAAAGCCACGGTCAGTCTCTTCACCTATTTTTCAGTAGCTGGTTAGGGTGTTCTGGTCATTATTAATTTCAAACAAAAGAACCATTCACCTGCTAGGTGATGAAACATCATATTTGAACTCCCTCTATAATCGTAGGGAGAATTTTTTCTGTCATCATGTCTATCCAATCCATACTCATAAACTATCTCTAAACTACCGATAGCTAATCTTAGCTTGCAATATTTCCGACAATACACTCTATATTGTGAAGTTACTCTTGAGACGATGATAAGTATCGTAGTGTCTCACAGAAAGATTTACACCGAGTTAATGTGTGAAAAACGTGCGCTTTGTGTAAATCGTTCAACGCAGTGAATTAAATTGATGATTCTCGTATTTTTTTGTTATTTACATCACATTTGGGCTGAGCCGACTAGACTAGAGAGTGTTGTCACACAACGTGTATTTGTCAAATACAAATAACTTTACAGGTTCTTTGAAAAAATGTTTTAAGGTCGGTGCTTTAGCGCCTGCCATGAAAAAACATATTTCTATGAAGAAAAGCATTAAATAGTGTGTTTTAATGTATTAAAAGAATAACAAATACATACATAGAAAGGGTCGATAAAACAGTTATTGCGTATTCTCGTATGCAATAGAGAGATCTATAGCGATTTAATTTAAAATAGTAATATCATCATCAAGGTTATAATCTTTTTCGTATATATTCTAAATGATTTGCAATTATGCAGCACAACCTCGGCCGAAGTATTTAGTTGCCGCTACGTCTAAATGCACTCCGTATATTCGAATATCATGTAACGAAACCAGATCACAACATACTGAAACACTTCAAAAACGGTCTCAAATGTAGGTCTAGGACGTTGAAATATAGAGCATATTTAGTTCTCAAATTATCTAGAATTTGGCTCTTTTATATATCATATTGATATAAATCGTGCCAAGAAGGATGATACGCTTTTCCTGTGTCCTTTTTCGTCTAATTTCTTTGCTTCATGCTGCGTCACTTGAGGCAGGCAGATGATTTTCGCCAGAGGAGTGTGTGTGTTTGTGTGTTTTATTGACTGTACAAGCATTTCTTCTGATAAATTCTCGAACCACTCCGCAAATTTCCAAATTTATTATACTTATCAACTATCTCTTAAAATTCAATCTTAGATAAGTTGGTCACCGATTTTGTAGATTTATATTGATTCATTTTCGAAATTGATTTTGTATTTTCAGAGAAGTTTTTATTACTTTGGTATAGATTTCATAGGCTCATCTCGCTAAATACAAGTCCGATTCGAAAGTAACGTGTTTTTTCAAGCAATTTTTCATCATCGGAGTTTGGCAATGATCCATCACATCCGTTGGGCGGGAATATTTTTATATATCGGCCGATAGCGTTGCGTGCGTTGTAAATGTTGTAATACAATAATAAATATTGTATTATTTCTGTATAGACACGTTGACAGTGCGAATTACGTCATTGCCGATGTAAAACGCCGATTTATTGGTTTGTTTGGATGAAAGTTTGCGCAATGTATTTGATTCGTGAGTCGGTGTGTGTATGGAGTTTTGGAGATGATTTGTATGAATAACGGTGATTTGAAATGCTATTGACTTCTGTTACGGTGTGTTGTATCAATAAAATACATGAAAAAAGACCAAAGATAAACCACATTTAAGTGAGTTCTCTTTTTTTGGTTTGTTCAGGCACTTCCAGTTATTGCTTTGAAAATATTTTTACATTTTATAGATCTCTTGATGAGTCTTGTTACCGACAGTCCTTCTTGCAGAGTTACATTCTAAAAAGAACTAATCTGAAGAGTTTTGAATCCAGTATTATTTCCAAAATTATCACCTATAAGTTGCATATTTTATAGCCCAACACCAAAGACGTTTTATTATCCAATCTTTATGAACAGTGAGTACCATCGATCCTCATAAACAAATCTACGTCTGCCGGAGTCTTCTCAATACCAAGAAGTGGTCTATAAATCATGTTCTTTCCTTCAACAGCATATGACAATACATACAGTTAAATAATTGTAGTTGGCATGCCCCGACGATGTCGTTTCCGCTTGCTAATTAGTATTTATGAGCGAACGATAATTGCACCTGCTGTTAGCTTACAAACGGACGATGGTATCATTTGCTAGAATATATTGGAGCAGAGACGGCCTTAGGAGATTGTGGGAGATGCCACGTGGAAGATAGGAATAATGATGAAGTTCTTGGTGATGGTATTGAGGCTAGTCTTAGTTTTCTTCTTGAATAAGTAATGATTTGTAATATGGAGTAGTTAGCTTACTATTTATCTAATTGTATCTGAAATATGTTGGTATAGATCATATTCTAAATTATTTTCTTGCTGTGTTAACCTTAATAGGCATTTAAAAGTCTTGACGTAGAAAAATATGACTACAGATATGAATCATAACAAGATCTGAACACCCAAAAATGTCTTCAATATCGAAAGCTATTAAGTTATTAATCAAAATGCACCAACCAAATATGGCCCTGCATATAGCATAATAAATAATAACATGCGACACAAGACTTGCTACGAATAAATAATGTATTCGGAAGGACAATCGGCTATTTAGGGAATTAAGACGCAGTACTGTTCCGAGCCAAAACTCTAATAGGTCTATGCACTGGAGTAATTTATTATCTGTTATGATGTTCTACTGATACACTTTATTATATTTGAGCCAAATTCACCTTCTTGAGAGTGAAATGAATTGGGTTTTTAGCTAATGGATGTCTTTGTCGCTCAATTAGGATTACAACCTTTAAAAAATAATACTTCTATTTAATGTTTTGTGTGGTATTATTAAGAACTGTTGATGCAATAAGAAAACATATTTCTTTGTATATGTAAGTAATAGTACGAAAGTATAAGTACGTAGTAAAGTATAAGTACGAAGAATCAAGCTAAGTGGATAAACATTACAAAATTACTTAAAAAGACTCAAAGATTAAGCATTAAAAGGTTTCTTTTTAAAATTCACTCAATACAACTATAGAGAAACCATCCTATAACCTTTTGGTTCCTAACACCTACTGGTTTGGAACCTATCAGGCTCCCGGTTTGTTTTGCTACGAAAAACATCTAAATAAAATTATCAACTCAATATTTTGTCAACAGCCGCGCCTCAACATCCCCAGTCCCGCCTCCATCAACGGGAGGCACTCTCCCAAGACCCGGGACCAAGCAGATCACAGTCACGGTGCAGGAGACCGTGGTGGAGCCTGCACAGTCGCAGCAGCAGCCGCCGCCGACCATCGCGACCAACGTTGTGAGGCATCAGCACCACGCGTCCAACGCGACGAAGGAACTCGACGACCTGATGGCTTCTTTGTCTGATTTCAAAGTAAGTTTACAATTTGACTGCTGAAAACTGGATGGGTGAACATCTTATACATTATGTGACATCCGTATGTGACAGTTGTTACCAGTTTACCTATTTGTCTGCTTAAAAGATGTGTTTATTTGCAGTGGTGGATCTTGGGTTGCATATTTAAAGGCCATAAACTTCATCTGCATAAAAATTTTGATCACTTTCATGTTTTCTTGGTAGACTTTTATACTAGAGGTTCTTTTTGACAAAGATACCAGCTGAACAGTTTTAACAGTTCTGAAATCTAGACGTATATTATGAAACACAGAAACATGCGATGACCTAAGCTTCATAGCAAAACATCACTCTTACCTGTGTTGGGAAAAGTAAAGCTTTTATATAAAAACGAAGGATCTGATCTGATGTTCACAGGTTCTTGGTTTAAAAGTACTTAACAATTGGAATGTTATTTTTGTATTGCATAAACATCTTGAACAGAAATACTGATCTAATTCTAAGATATTGTTTAGAAAGTTTACGAAGCTTCGTTTTCTTTACGACTTTCGTTCTTATTTGAGGGATTATTCTGATGGTTCTTATGCCAAAACTTCTAATAAAATCACAACATAAATCATAATCTATGCTGGCTATATTTCCTCATTTACTAATAAAAAATGACTTGTAAACCAATATGTTGGAAATCAAAACAATTTCTAGGCATCTGCGTAATTTTTATTAGTTTCATATTGTAAATATTACTGGCGGTTCGACGGTAACATGGTCGTGAAGTTATGTCTACAAGAGAGAAAATTAAATATTCACGAAATAATGCGAGAGAAAAGTCTTTTAAAATGTGTTTCAAAAACTATTGGCAAGATTTATTATGCACTTGTTTAGTACGAATGTTGTCATAAAATAAAAGCGTAGTTATTGCACTTTGCGTCCATTACTACATTGTGCAGTACAAGGCTACTCGTATAATATAGGATAGTATATGATCAAAAATGTTGCCAAAACGACATCCGAGCTGATGGCGTCGCAACACTTGCGACATCAGCCGCTTGGACCATTGTTTATATTCTACGCTATTATCACACTATTTTTCATTCATGAAAACGCATTTACTGAATAAACTCTTAATTTATAATAGTTTCACGCAGTTTACGATTCGATTCTGTAGTAATATGAACATGTGATGAGTCAGCACCCTAAGGTCCAATATCGGGCGGCAGCTGTCAGGGCCACCTCGGCACACTGCACTACAGCAGTCTCGTCTTTTCCGTTTATTATAATATTTACAAGTCGCCTTTCTTGGTCCACGGCTATTTCCAGCCTCGCAGCCGACACTCCAGCGCTCGGCTCGTCTCGCTCGCACGCGCGCGATCCTCACGGCTAAAGATAGTCCCCAGCGTTACATCACAGCCGTGGTGGGGGCTCGAGCTTATAATATTAGAGTACATAGACAAACATTTCACTCGGACGGCATTCGCTCCAATCCACCGCGAACAAGCGGGCTGTCTTCGTACGTTGCCAACACGAGCTTACGATCTTCCACTTAGACTTAAAAACTTCTCTCTTAAAGTTTAAGTCCTAGTTGAAGATTGGAAGTCTCCTCCTGAACTTAATACCAAACAATTTTTATTCTGCCCTCGAAATACAAGCAAAATATGAGATAATTTTGAAGGCAGAGTAAAAATTCAATATTCTTACAAATGTTTTGTAAATGTTTCAGGTGAGCGGCACAGGAGGTGACGGCGGAACCCACGTTTATCGCGAAAAGCGTGCGTGGCAGGAACACTACCGCAGCAACCCGCGGCAACCCGAATCCGCCTCTCTCGAGCATATGCTCGGTTCTCTCCGGGCAGACATGAGCCGCCAAGGAGTACAGACCCCCCAGAAGGGATGCTGCAACGCTTGCGATAAGCCCATCGTCGGACAGGTGGATATCCGATACAAACTGAAGATTCCACAGTGGACATACTGCTAATAAGTGTTTAGTGTTTGATGAAAGTGAATGACGAACTGTTTGTGTGGTACAGGTCATCACCGCGTTGGGTCGCACGTGGCACCCCGAGCACTTCACCTGCGCTCACTGCAACCAGGAGCTGGGCACTAGGAACTTCTTCGAGCGCGACGGCAGACCTTACTGCGAGCCCGACTACCACAACCTCTTCTCGCCAAGATGCGCCTACTGCAATGGACCCATCCTCGATGTTAGTTTCAGTTCTTTTGCATTCGAAATTCGTCTCTCCTCTCTCGTTGCTAAGGTGTCTTTCTCGTTTCAGAAATGCGTAACTGCCCTGGAAAAGACCTGGCACACAGAGCACTTCTTCTGTGCTCAGTGCGGGCAGCAGTTCGGCGAGGATGGTTTCCATGAAAGGGATGGAAAGCCATACTGCCGCAATGACTACTTCGATATGTTCGCGCCGAAGTGCGGCGGCTGCAACAAGCCCATCATGGAGAACTACATCTCAGCACTGAACACACAATGGCACCCTGACTGCTTCGTCTGCAAGGTCAGTATCACTTTCATCACAGGTACTATTTTCAGCTCGCCGAGTAGATTGTTTATTTACCAGCAGCGCTGAATACGCCAGGTTAAGTATACACAATCGCCTAAATACCCAAAAATCACTAGGTTTTTGAATATGTATAATGTTGAATGTCTAATATGTTTGTTACCCTACACAGGACTGCGAAAAAGCCGTCAAAGGCAAATCTTTCTATGCCATGGAAGGAAAGCCGGTATGCCCAAAATGCGTCGGAGTCGATGAGGATGAATAAAGGATGATGTCACCAATGTCCCCCTCTCAAATGAATGCCCTCCCCTATTTTCTTTTACAGCTATGCTCGTCGTTATGAAACCAAAGGGAATGAACTATAAACACAAACACAGATGTTATTTACACACATACACACACACACACACACGAACACACACACACACACACAAACACATCTACACATACACACGAAATTAAAACAACAATGCTAGTCTATAGTACATGATAGGGAAATTAATTTATGTAATATATTTTTGTAATGTTATTGTAATGCTAAGATTTATAATAAAGAGAACAAAAATAAAAAAGAAATAAAATGATAAAAAAACAAATAAAACAAAAATAAAAATCAAAACAAAACAAATGCATTATGAGACTGACGTGCCCTAGGCATCAAGGTCACGTGCGTACGCGCGACAATGACCTTTTATCGAACCTTTTTGTTGCATTTACTATGAATGCAACAAAATTGTGTTAGGCACTGTATAGAGTTTCCTTGGTCTCAAAATTGTCTATTAATATGCGTGACGTCACATCGTCTGCAGCCACACCGGCTGTTTGTAATCAGGCCGCTTTGTTTATGGGCCATTTGATCAGCTATTTTTAAAATCAGAGCACTCTATTTAAAGATGGTCGTTACGCGGACAAACGTGATGCAAAATGAGTTTGTAATGTTCATTTATAATGAAGTTTAGAAGCGTTGCAGTCTCGTACATTCATTTATTTTGTAGTTGAGAACATGTAACGGTTGCCAGGCCTATTGCATAATGCTAGAATGTTTAGAAATGTTTAGACTATCGTCGTTTACTTACCTCGTTATTTTGTGTTTTTCAATTGAGTAGATATAGTTATTTAGAATACAAAGGTATTTTAGACAGAATAACAAATTTTAGTATGGAAAACACGCACATTCACACACGCAATAGTTCGATAATATCGCACTTAGGTGTTGACCAGATAATATATTTATTTAGAACAACCTTGGGAAGGTCAAAAATGAGAGTTCCAATTAAACACAATTTAAAAACACAAACACAATTTAAATTAAACACAAACACAATTTAACTTACTGTAGTAGTAAGAAGGCTTTTAGAAAGGCCATTATTCATTGGAACTCTTTTTGCTCGCTACAGATATTTTATTTTTAAAAGACTGGCCACACGTATGCATACCTAGGTATTTAAATAATCTAAAACCGTTTGTTTTCACATTAAAAGAAAGTACGTAGGTAGATAATAATTTTTCACAAAAATTACATTGAGATATTACTTGTTGTTTTTTTTTCTAACGTGACAATCTCATGGATTCCCGCCAAATGATAATTGTCCAGTAAATGAGAATAAAACTCAATGACGTTATATTTCACTCGTTTATGTAAACAATGATATAAGCCTATTTACTACAAGCTGTAGTGTATCTGTGTAGTACAGTCTCATTCAAATTGTTACGATTCTTGATTACTTTGCCAATGAGAAGCTTAGTAGTTTATTTTTTCATTGTCTCCTATTATCCTCTCGTCTCGTATTAGAATAGGCTTCATACATAATCTTAATCAATACTACGAAATAGTTTTCTGTCCTATTGCAATAATATTAAGGTCTTTTCAAATTGAAGCTATCCAATTAGTATAAATCAAACACATCCTTAGCGAAAAACTCTATTGTCTTTTCAAAAAAATCTTTACATATATTATACCTTTACTCTATTAACATATGTTTTACAACATAATGATTTGGCTCGAATACTTCACAAAATGAATAAGTTTATTCCTGTAGAATATTTGCATTTTTAATTAATTAAGCGCAAATTAATCTCCACTTGAAGTGTGTCAAAATTCAAAATGTATAAGGGACATGTAAAATTTTCAGAAAATCCGAGTTAATTAATTAACCAAGATTATTAGTTTCAGTTTTAGAATGTTGTCCCCTGAAAAATTCCTTGACCTGAATTAATCAATGTTTTAAGGGAAATTTATTGCGAGCGTGCTATCGTTGATTTTACTATACGAAACATTAGTATTTATTTCGTAATAGCTCCTTTTGTTTGCGTGCTTATAATTCCAACATAATAATCTTGTAAAAATAGTGTATGTCAAACCTATTTTTGTAGGTCATCATCTAACAACTCACATTAGACGGAAATCAACGCAAAAATATATTTGATCCTGGATTTCTTGACGTTTCGGCTCAGCTTACCCAAACGCCGTAATGGAAAGGGAAAGCATCCCAAAAAAAAATTGGAGTGTAAAATGTTATACAAAAATACGTAGTGCGTACCCTTAAATTACTTACAAACTCTTTTCATTCTTTCGTTTACTTACAATGTATTATTACACAAGACTAATACACAGCTAATTAAATAGGCGGGATTCTATGAATGTAAAGCGGACTATCCTTACTTAGTTTGGGTATAGTACAATTTTATCTGTTGATTCCATTCCCTTGGGTATTTTGATCCCTCACAAACCATTCCCGAATTTTTTTGTCTTTTACAACTTCGCTATCTGTCCCTACAGTAACAAATATATTAAAAAAAAGAATTATCCGATTTAGTTTAGTTGTTCTTAACACTTTGGTGATTCATTTTTATTTATATACATGTGTGTATGTATCTAATACAGATATTATTTCCATTGTTTACCTCGTAAAGCGTCCATCTGTTTTATAGCGCGAAGGGTTTAACTACAGTCAACGGGATCATGATCATGTCTGCTCATACGTACGAGTATGACTCACTACAAATGTTTATACGGTTTTGTGTGAGTCTTTAGTGTAATGGATGGAATAGTTTTGTACTGACTGGTGCTGTATTTTGCATCAGTATTACTTAGTACACACTATGTTACACACACACACATATGTAGTATTACACACACTTTGACGTCATCCTTTATCGACTCCGATCCTTGTTTAAAATCAAACATATATTATGTCATGGGAATGGGATGGAAATAAAAATAAAACCGAAAAATACAGCGATGAATATCTCATAGTTATTAATACACCTGTGTGATTAAATCAGCCTATTATCATTATGAAAAGCAACATATTGATCGAAAAATTTGCGAAAACTATCTTTAAATATGTCTTTTAATTTTTTCCTCCTTTAATTTATTCCTCCCATGAAAATATGACAATTAAATAAGCCTTTATCGTTTTAAAAAGCAATATATGGATGACTACAATTATTCCCAGACGCACCAACATTCTTTTTCTAATGTAATAATCTCGGACCAAAACACGGCTACATTTTGTAGTATTTTTCACTAAGCGAACTTTCCCTTCATCCAGACATACCTTAACCGTCTCTATATATAAATTATTTACACCAATTAACTCAACTCTTTCCATTACAGGAATGCCGCGAGCCCTTCCACGGCGGTTCATTCTTCGAGCACGAAGGTCAGCCGTACTGCGAGACTCACTACCATGGCAAGCGTGGCTCCCTCTGCGCCGGCTGTCACAAACCAATCGCCGGCCGTTGCATCACGGCCATGTTCCGGAAATTCCACCCTGAACACTTTGTATGCGCTTTCTGCCTCAGACAATTAAATAAAGGCACTTTTAAAGAACAGAACGATAAGCCGTATTGTCATACGTGCTTTGACAAATTGTTTGGATAGGTTACTGTGTAACGTTTGTAACGCTTAGCCGGTTTCTGTTAAGGCTCTATGCTTATGAATATCGTAGTAATTGGGTAAAATAAATATGTTTTTTTACATCATTTCTGATACACATCACAGGTCCGGAACACTTATTTCTACAAATTTAGTTCCCTTTCGTTAAACGACCTAATTAAATATTGAAAAAGTCACCTGTCTACACAAAAATTTGCGTACGTTACGATCTTTCAAAACCTAATTTTAAATTAATAATTTATAAGCATGGGGCCTCACGATGTTCTTTGTTAAAGGAACGACAATTGTAAAATTTTATTAATATTGATCAATTATTTAATTATGGCGCTCTAAATAGATGTAAATGCTATGAGATGAAGATGAAATAAAAAAACAATCGTGTTATCATTTTGTAGGCAAAGGTACTAATTATGTGTTGACTATAAGTCGTTATGGTGCCATAATGTAAATTACAATTTTATGTACAAGTTATATGTTCAAAAAAATATTAAAATGAGTGGATTTTAGTGTAATTGTCCCTTAAGTTCAGCAACGCATCAAATTGCAGAGATTTGTAACTTAAAAGAAAAAAATGCTTGTTTTAATATCATTTGGGTTATTCCCATAAACGATGCTGGCTTTTTTTGTGATTAGGTAGAGACCAGCTACGTTAACGACTGCTTTCAAGATCGGGGAAATCTAAATAGATTTTTCTTCTAGAAAATTCTGAATTACAATCCCGAGCTTATAGTCGGCTATCTGAATATTTCGATTCGATAAGACGTTCTTATATTAAGTCATGACACCAGCGAAAAAATATAATTACGACTTTTTATTCCTAAAACCTTAATTACACAAAAAATCACTCATTGAGATAACAAATGCACCATACAGATAATAATGTCGATATGTCTAGCAAAACAGTCGACAAACAGATTATTTCTAGGTCATTTAGATTATTACGTGACAATGTTTATCGAAAATTAAGAAACAATTGGATAAACAGCTCTTGATAATTTGGAGTGTATGTTTCAATTTAAATATTAAAATTTCGAAGCAATATATTGTAAATTATAATTTGTGACGGCCTTGAAGGATATCGGGTGTCAAAAATGATTGTATCAATTTATTGTTATGCAGTATCAATGTCTTCATAATATATAACATAATAAATCATAACTTTTTTATTATAATCAAAACTTGACAATATCTAAACAGCTATATTTATTTATATCTTAGAGAGATTGTATAGCGGTGTAATGACAAAAAAAATAAAATAAAATGCTTTATTTTTGGAGCATAACTCATAAATCTTTACCAAATTTAGGTATTTCACGCTAGATTAGAATAATACTTCGTTCTTCAAACAAAGTTCTGCATATCAAATGAAGCGTAGGAAATCCCAAGATTATCAAGTGTAAGATATGAGACGGAATTATAATAATCTTTGAGCTATACGATTATAATTACACAATATTAAATTGAAACATACTACTCTAATAAATGCACAAGAAAAAAAAAACCGATAAGCATAAACATCACTAATTTTTTAAATTGTTTTTTTTTATGAAATGTCAAAAACACGTCATCGAATGGCGGGAACTAGGCCTTTTAAAACAACGTACAAAATCAAACACCGCCATAGGAATTAAAGAATTAGTATTAAAACTCGAAAGTGAGAAAAATATTACGATTTATTAAAAAAAATGTGTAAAAACTAAGCTCACGTAACATTCTAGTAATTATCGATGTAGTGTACTAGTGCATGTGATTCAAAAAACTAATTAAGTATAGTGTTTATACTAAAATTATAATAGATAGTATACAATTCTTGAAAATTTTTATCGCAAATAGTGCGGCCAATTTTACTTTATACTTGAACGAATTATAGCATTTTAGATTATTGAATTCGAGTATAATTTTATATAATATTTATATTGTACAGATATTATAGGTAAATTCCCAAATGAAGCAATATCGTTGCAAAAAACGATAAAAAAGACTTGAGAGCAAGATAACAATTCAAATGATTTTCAATTGGAAAAGAGATAAGTATATTGTATTTAATGATAATGTATTATTAGGTACCTAAATCTCATATTCCTACTATGTTTACTCTGGCTGTCTGACGCCTAATCATTATGATTCAGGTGAAATATTATTATCAAATTGTTTACTTATAATGTCACTGATTGATAGATAACATAAGTACGCTTTATTTTATGTGTCTATGTTACAAATAAAATATACCTATTCGAAGTTCTATAACTAAAATAAAGTGATTATTCGTTCATGAATGAAGTGAAATCAATGTCTCAGACATTATATTTTAGGTGATAAGGCTTAGCGTTCCGTTTACAATGGGAATACACGACGGAAAAACATATTAAAATTACTTCATTAGCAAACATATTGCTGTCTCTGTCTTTTTAGTCGAGAAAGAAAGAGATGACATCATTAGAACACTTTAAAATTAAAGTTTAATGTTCTCATATGGGTTTTCCCTTATTATTGGTGCTATATTTATTCATTTGTATCTCGTGTGTGATAATAACACGCAGGAAATACCCAAATTGAAGTGATAAGTTTAATATTAATTAGATATTGTAATCAATATATTTTACGCAGTTTGTTGCCAACTAATATTATTCCCTCGCTGTTATCCTGTTTATGGAATCAACCATGTAATTTGTTGATCCATTTATACCATATATTTGTAGGTACAAAAATAGGACTTAATCCAAATTATTGGTACCTAAAGCACTGGAGTAGCTAGTTAGCTTGGGGTCCTGTTGCAAAACGTAAAGTAGGGCCCTCAACATCTAAACTACAAAACACATTCAAAAAATGATTTGTTGATCCGGGCCTGGAGGCTAACTGAGGTTGAGGGCTCCGGTGCGACGCACCTATCCATACTTTAGCTACGCCACTGCCTAAGGGTGTCCTATTTCAAATTGAATTGCCGATCGATTCAGAATGGGATAGGAGACCGAAAATAAAAATTGTACAAATGTACATACATAGATGGTAGGGTATGAAATTAGCTTCTTTTTCCGTCGTGTATTCATAATAGAACTACGTGCTGCTAGCTATGACAAATCAATAGTTTATGCATTTTATTTATGTTATACGCTTTCAATATCAAACGTTCGACTCAATTACTTTCTAAGTTGTGTATCTTCCACTAGTATAGCTGTACAGTACTCGCTATGTTGTTATTATATTTTTATTACTACGGTTCTGTTAGGTATCGCGTAGTTCGTTAGGTGCGAGTGCCAAACTTATCGGGATTTGAACCGACGCTCATGGACTACGTTCACGACCGCTGCGACATGAAACACGAACTATTTTGAACTGCAATGTCATTTTTAAATACAATTTCTATGTTTCTTTGAAGCCTTACTTTGATAAGTTACGACGTTACTTTATCTGTCTTTTTATATTTTAGTTGCAAATTTTATAAAAAGGAAAAGGTTGAAACGTCAAGCGAAAGAAAAGTTAAGAAAAGTTTTTGCAGTATCATCCAATAGTTCTGAAGGGGTGAAATCGGGCTCGTGTCTTTTAAATAAACTGACATTCAGTAACATTTATTTAATCTTGATGTCAAATAACTTTTAATAACCTTTATCACTAAGGTTAAAATATTGCAATACTTAATACTACATTATGAAACGTTAAGGATTCAACTCTCATAGTACATTCGTTTGTCATTGCAACTGACTGAATTTTAACAAAACTACATCAACCGTGTCCTCATTTAAATAGATATCTATACAAAAATCAAAAACTCATTTAACACGATTGTAAAGCAACAAAAACTGTTATCAACATATTAATCAGTGCTTAATGGGTAGTTGGTTCGTGTGCGTCCGTCACTACACTCATTACGTTATCGCTTGGTCGCTTGATAACAGTAACAACTGTTACTGAAAACTAGTTATTTCGTAGTTAGTATTGTATGTAATCTATGAAACACGATTTTATTGAATCTGTAATATTTTAACAAATATATTTAATGTTTTTTTATAAGGGTCGTTTTATTTCCTAGACGGCTAGTCTACCTCAAACATTTTGTATCAAAGTAAAAGTTATCATTATCGAGATGAACAGGCTTTCTATAAAATATTACCTATAGTTTGATATTTTGAAGTTTACCGTTATTTGTTAAGAACCCATTTTTTCCCTGGGTTTTGCACGTGATATCATATTATTCCACGAAGAACGTACATATAATGATAATATTATTTCAATAAATAATTTGTTACTTTAATATATTTATGGCTACCCTACCTATAATTTTCAGCCTGAGAACTTAACATAGCTTTTCAAACCACGCGGCATGGCAATCAAATATTTACTTAAAACACCTGCTCCTTTCACAACCGTAGCAAATAGATATTGTACATTAATAATGCTTTTTATTGATTTATTTCGACCTCCAAATGTTCTAGCAGTTTCACGGCACAAATGAAATAATACATATCGATCCAGTGAACATTGTATCAACTTAGTAGGTAAGTATTTCTGAATAGTTATTACACTTTATCTTGAATCGTAAAGTAAGTAATTAATACGTTTATACAGCTGTCTGTTTAAGAATTTACTTATCACCTCAATTAGGTATTAGCAATTGTAAGAAACATAAAACTGAATTTTATTTTCTACCTAGGTACCTATCTAGTTTTATTACTTGGAACTAAAATGATTACGTAATTCATAATCATCATTTGATAAATGTTTATAGAGACGCCCTCTCCAAAATGGCACTAAACCATAACTGGTAAAATGTGGGTGTATACGTTTCTGACTAATCTTTTGTGGAAATAAAGGCGTAATGTTACGAACGCGTGAACGGTCAACATATTAGGTCGCATCAGAAAAACTACGAATCAAACTCCAACAACTTAGCCGAATTAATGAAATATTGGTATAAGCATTAATTTATGTTAACCTGCGACCGACACAATTTTGCGAACCATTATATAGCGGCTCTTAAACTTAATGGAAATTTTAAGTCACCTGGTTAAATACGGATACACATTAATTATTTATTGTAATAAAATATTTGCTGTAATATATCCATCAATATTACCTACTCAACCACACATTTATCGCTAACTTATTATGGCATCTATACGAAATACCTACTAAGTACAGATTTACAAGTTCAGATCTAGTGCTCAAATTTAAATAATAATATGCATTTAACCGTCGTTTGTGACTTTGTAACGTTCGCTGAAAGATAATAGATTATATTAACATTAATTTATCACGTTTCTGAAATCGACGAGAGCGTGTTTGTTTCTAGACCAACATGGAATATTGACAGCAGATAAAATTTATCAATACTAATTAAGTATTCGATGATAATTTTGATTACATATTCTTATCTGGGTATTTACCTAGAAGTATTTTTACTGAATACTGGAAATGTTTGGATTATTCACCAGTTCCAGCCGCCTTTCGCAGTCTCCCTTTACGATTTGATGACTGCGTTTTATTGGATTGATTCATAGAGAAAGTAATATTTATGAGTCATTTATAAAGTCATGATTAGTCATGCCACATTTACATACATTACACGTGAAACATCGCATGTTGTTCCGCAATACACATTTATGTATCCGTTATGTGTAACCGATACATTTAAGTATCGAAAAAGAGTCGTTTTTGTGCTAGCAGTACTGTCCTAGTAATAGATGTTGTATTCTACTTTTAGAGGGTAGTTGCAAATAAAATACTGGAATAGACAGGACATTTGTTTATTATCTTACAGCCTATGTGCATCCTAACTAACACTAAATTGTAATTTGTTAAACATATATTAAACATTTACTTAATAATAATAATTTGATTAATTTAACATGATTAGATTGTCATTTCTAAACTTAACACTACAGATTCAATAACTTAACAAACTTAACTAATCAGTCTTTGGTGGGGATCAAAATGCAGAAATATTCTACACAAGTCCAGGGAACAGTTCTGAATATGATTCACACCAAAAATCGCAGTAAAAGTCTGAGAGGGGGCCCATGGGATCTGGCTCACTGAAGGGTGAAGCCAACGACTCATAGCCGAGGTCGGAGCTCAGGTTAGTGTGTGAGGGCGACAGGCCAAGGTTCTCTTCTACAGAGCCAGGTGACATTGTCATTGGAGAGAGCATCTTCATGTCACACTCCAATGTGACCCCTGTACTTGTGTCAGTCAGGGTCCCAAGGTCAGTCTCAATCTGTAGAGGAGTCTCCTCAACAATGTGTTCCTCACATGGCACTTCAATAGTGATGCAGTCGTTGGCTTCATCACAGCTCGCATAGAACATGTCTCCTTTGTCATTGTTGTCTTCTTTAATTTGTACTTCTGTAGGTTCAGTGATGACAATCTCTGGTTTGTAAGGATGCGCATAGGAGTGTTGCGACAATATCCTGTCTACGTCATGCTTGATGTCTATGACTGAACTTTCACTGGATTCCAGGTGCTCTGTTGTGGTCCCCACCACTTTAGCTCCTTCAGGGCACTCTCTAGTGTTCCCGACTGGGGCTTGATTGGATTCCTATAACAAGGAAAAAACAAAGGTTATTATCATGTACCTAATTTCCTTTAAATATGAGAATGCATAGGTATATTAGAAAACTAATGATTTAAAATAACAAGTTTTTATATCCAAGGTTATTTAACTATGCATAGTCGCTGCAATATTGAATATAAATTGCATCATCAAATCGTCCATTTTGTTGTAGATAACAACATTATATTATGTGGGTTGATGTTCCTGTTATGGTACTTATTGGTACTTGGTAACAGTGTTTCATAATATCTTATCAGCTTTATCAAAAGAAGAGTACAATGTTCTATTATAACTGTGTCAATATTGTACTATGACTCAATTTTCGGTATATAAATTAGTCATGACGAAAAATAGATTGATGATTAAATAAATTATCTACAGACAAAGTAGTAAACAATAATAGACCTCATTTGTTTAGTGTCCCTGACAAAGTGAGAGTAAATTAGGTAGGTATCTAAAGAAGTGTAAACTTACATTTTGAGTCTCTCCTGTAGTGCTTGCATCAATTTCTTTGAGGAGGGAGTCTGCAAGTTGATGGAGGGTGTCGAGGTACTCTTCTGAGTCGAAGTGAGCGAGGAGGTCTGCGAGAGGAGACACATCGCCAGGAGCAGGCGAGCCGCGCGGATCGCCGGCGGGGGCCCTTCCTTCTGCTGAGGATCAGACTCTGCTGGTCTGGGGGCACCCGCGACGGTCCGCGCCGCCGCCTCGCTACGTAGCGACGCGTTTTCACTCAACAAACGCTCATTCAAAGCTTTTAAACTTTCCACTTCGCCAGTGAGACGCTCGTTCATATCCATAAAATACTTGATTCTAGACTCCATCTCATCCATTTTCGCCTTCTTCCTGTCTCGTGACGTCTGCGCCGCCACACGGTTCTTCAACTTCCTAAACAAGCAAATACTTCTGTTATAACAATTCACGATTTCTATATAATTGAAGGTGCTAACTCGATAGTTGTACGTAACTGTACATAACGGGCCGTGAGGTCAACACTCTTGAACCAGACTGAACATAGATTTTTTAAGCGATTTGACTATGAGCTATGACTTAAATCAATAATTTATTTGTTTTCTACATTATCAGCCGTAATCAGTTATAAATGGGCCCATTAGTCATGAAATTAATTGACAAAAACACTTATTGAAACAAATAGAAAACTCTAGTAACAGCGCAACGTCATTGACCGGTGACCAATATAAGTTGAACTCTACCGTTTACAAAGGGAAATACGCGACACGCAAGCAACACAGTCAGGAAAATTACTCACTTTCTTTGCATCTTCTCCTCCCATGTTAGATGGTCCAGGCGGCGCTTCCTGGACGGAGCCGGAGATGCGACGTCCACCAGCACCTTCGACTCCATCTCCACATCGTCCACCGCCAGGTAGTTGTTCGGCACAGTGATGATGATTGGGGCGCTCATGTTGGCTTCTTGTAAACACAACTTATAAACAAACACTCCACAACACCGCTTGCTTCACGTAAATATCAATGTCTTAACGTTAACATGCTATTCCGAATTGTAAGTATCAACCATTTGTTAGAGTTCTTTTATTTGATATTTCCTCGCGTGCGAGCTAGAAACGATTGCGTCGTACATGTTCGGGTACTCAGCGAGTAATAAATATTTTCCTAGATTCTCGAAAATGTGTATGTGGTCGATTGTGATTGGTTCATATTATCGGAGGGGCGGTAACAACTTGATGACGATAGCACGAAAGACAAAGATAGACATAGCTTATAATGTTTAGCACGAAAGAGAAAGAGAAAATGACGTCAATTTCATCATATGTTATTACTGAATGAGATAGCATAGCACAAATTAGAATTTGACAGAATGAGACAAAAACTATTTTTAAAAATGAAATACTGCAGCATCGATTTTCACAATTTAATTTATTATTAACATGATTTCGTCTAAAATTAAGCTTTTAACATAAAAACACTGACAACTAAGATTTGGTTTTGTTTGCCATTTAATAACAACAACAAAAAGAAACCCCAATTAATGAGTCACAACCACAACATGACGAAATATTGTCATTCGCCGGTAAACACCGGTACATCGTGCGATGGCTGATGCAATACGATCACACGGAAAGTCATTATGAAAATGGTTTGTGTCTAGTGTAACATCAATAGTTATTGTGTATTCGGATTCTACGTAGGTAATAAAAGCAATTAAGTATATTAGACGATTTTACTTAGTATCAAGACTATACTTCGTACTCATGTGTTAGTTATGAGTAATGAATAGCATAATGACGGCTTTATGCACTTTACCCACTAATATAATAATACCTATATATGTCTTTAAACTGGGACCCAGTTAGACAGACAATATTTACCTTTCAGTTAGTTACTATTACAATAAAGATACATTAAAGGCACGCCGCATGCTTGGATTGCGTAATAGGCCAAAACAGAAACCCATATGTTTTTAAAACCTACGGGTTCGATTCCCGGTTAGGAAAAATGGAATTATCGAACGTTAGAATAGCAGTTTTGGTGTTGACTTTGTAGAGCAAAGAGAACATATACAGCTTTTTTGGCGACATTAGGTTCAAAAAGCTGCCAATGTGCCAGTAAGGGTGTCCAAGAAGTGCGGCGCAGAGGTATAGGTCGCCATGCCGCGATTGCGTTGGGAGGTCATGGGTTTGATTCTTACTCAGAACAATTTTTGTACGATCCACAAAATTAAATAATGGTTTCGGGTCTGGTTGTACTGGTGTCCGTTGTTTATATGTTTGTAAAAGTCTTTGCGTCACCAAAGCTATTCATAGTGCGGGAGTTGCCTTTAAAAAATGCTTCAACTTCCACCTATATAATTTTTTTTGGAAATTATAATTCCCGTTACAAATTTAAGTAACATCATAGGTGTTTACTGTTCAGTGCGTTTGTTACAACGCGATGCGGGTACATAAAACGGAACGCGATCAGTAATGTCGAATGTCACTGTCGTCTGTCAAATTAATGTCAAATCAGCCATTGTGTTGGTGAGTGTTGTTTTCGATCGAAATTGGCAATATTATTCTTCAAACTATAGTTTGATATTAACGTTTTTAATATAAATTATAGATTTTATTACTATCCTCTCTTCAAAATGGCTTCAACAAGTGCCGATTCGCAATCATCTATTGCCCAGAAAACATGGACAATGGCTAATAATATTGAAACGGTATCCAGCGTAGATGAAATATATCGTTACGACAAAAAGCAACAACAAGATATTCTTGCTGCTAAACCATGGGAAAAAGAGTAAGTTGCTCACATTATTTGGAAATCAATAATACATTTTTATTATAAAAACGTATCAGTTACGTGTAATTTTCATTTTGTTCCAGCCCGCATTTCTTCAAAGATATCAAAATATCTGCTTTAGCTTTGTTGAAAATGGTAATGCACGCTCGTTCTGGAGGCACCCTTGAAGTTATGGGACTACTCTTAGGTAACTTCTATGTATTATTCGATACAAACCAATTTCAACATCTAACCTAGAAAGTGCTTTACATTGATATTATTGATGTTTGCAGGTAAAGTAGATGCCAATACAATGATAGTGATGGATTCATTTGCTCTGCCTGTGGAGGGCACAGAGACTCGCGTCAATGCTCAAGCACAAGCCTATGAGTACATGACAGCTTACATAGAAGCAGCAAAACAGGTAATTACATATTTGTATTGCAGGTAAATTATGAACCCTTTGCCCATTTATATTGGTATAAAATTAATAAAATAGACAAGCAGACACTGTATTATAAAGAAGCTCATCAAAATTAAATCCACATAGTCCAAATAGTAGTAAAATAGGAAAGGAAAGAAAGAAAACAAAGAAATTGGTCCACTTGTCTTGTCATTAAAATGTAAAGAAATAGTTACTTCTGCAACTCTTGTGGATCTTGCTGTGTACTCACATACATTTAAGTTCGGATATAACAATATATTATTACAAGACTTTTAGTTTACATAATTTTGAATTACCTATTAAAACATCATCACCTTCAGGTTGGTCGTCACGAGAATGCCATTGGTTGGTACCACAGTCACCCTGGCTATGGTTGCTGGCTGTCAGGCATTGATGTCTCCACACAGATGCTCAATCAGAACTTCCAGGAACCCTTCGTAGCTATTGTCATTGACCCAGTCAGAACTATCTCTGCTGGCAAAGTGTGCCTCGGAGCTTTCAGGACTTACCCTAAGGTTTGTAAATCAGACTATCCATGACTTATAAGTTTGTGAGGTTGATACTTGAGTCGGTCAAAAATACTGGGGATTTCTTTTGGGATATATTGATTATCTGCTGAAATTTAGGTTATGCATTCACTTAAAGACGAAATGTTTTTTAGCTAGCTAGACTTTTGTTATATGTTTATTTATAGGCAACATACCAAGTTACTCAGCTTACTAAATTTTTAAAAGATTTATTTTTGGAAAAGGCATATGAAATGAACGTTTTATTAAGATTTTTTATTGGAATATTTTACCATTTCCAGGGTTACAAACCAGCAAATGAAGAGCCATCAGAGTATCAAACAATTCCATTAAACAAAATAGAAGACTTTGGTGTTCATTGCAAGCAGTACTACTCCCTTGAGGTGTCATACTTCAAGTCCTCCCTGGACCGCAGGCTGCTGGACTCTTTGTGGAACAAGTACTGGGTGAATACTCTCAGCAGCTCCAGTCTTATCACCAATGCTGATTATACCACAGGACAGATTTATGATCTGTCCGATAAGTTGGAGCAGAGTGAAGTTTGTCTTGGTAAGTGATTGGTAGTTTTTGTAATAATAAATTAATGTTGTAGTTTCATATTTGAATGCCACAACATCAGGTCATAATAGAAAACTCTGTTCAAATGGCTCGCATAGATACATTTTCTGGTTAATATAATAATCGCACCAGCAAGGATCTCCACCCGAAAGAGGAAGCAACTAAGCCTCCAGTGCACCACACTAGTCGTGTGGGTATCGGACTTTGCATGCCCTTTCGAAATGTGTTAAACAACTTATTAAGTATGCAACAAATCATAACAATGTTTTTCTTCACAGTAAGAGCAAGTGATAATATTATGTGTTGCCTCGGGGTTGAATCAGGTACACTGGTTTTTCACGTTATTTTTTTTTTGTCCAGGTCGTGGTGGTTTCATAGTTGCCGGCGCGGACCCGCACGAGAAACGCACAGAGGACAAGTTGGGCAAGGCGACGAAGGATGCCTGCAAGACGACCATCGAAGTGATCCACGGCCTCATGGCACAAATGATCAAGGACAGACTGTTCAACAGCGTCAGCGGAAGACCTGCTGCTCCCACACCCATGATTGAGTGATAATATAGCTTTATTATATTCCCAGTGTAATCTTTTGTAAGGTAATAAATATGTGTTTCAATTCCATTACATTGCTTTTATTTGTAGATGTAAAATAAAACAACGACATTGATTATATAAACATTCTCAAATATTTATTAACCAATTTACATAAAATCATTATAATCATTATGTACATCTTTCACATAGCTTTAGTTATACACAAAATCATAAACATCTCACATTGTGGAGGGCCTTCTATTTAATCAGATATAGTAAAACGAAGCACCAAATTGACGATATAATCTTTTGCCAAGCTCTCTTTACATAATCAAAAATAAAATATATGCGTTCACGGTCGTTACATGAATGCTTAGTGAATATAAAAACTACCAAGAGCATGTGCATTCTATACTTCCAGTGGCTTCCAAATTCTATTACATCTAAATTTACATACTCCTACGATATTTCAATAGAATATGCTGGTTAGTCGATAACCTAAACATAAATAGGATGAAAATAAAATATAATAACTAATACCTAAATGTTATGTGTCTCAGCGACGCCGAGACGTGTATAAAATGTTACATTATTCCATTGCTTGCGTAACAGCGGTCTGGGGATGTATATTATTATTTACATCGTCGCAAAGTATAAAATTCTCAATAAAAGGAACAGTACCTTTAACTTGACTGTCTAGCATTTGAAGCGGCTCAAATATTTCATACACAAATAACTACTCTTAACAAAATGCATTATGTAAACGGCCTACGTTCAACTAGTTACATCGACCACAGACTATCTGGAAATTATAAATGTAACGCTTTAAAATACAGTGACGAGCAAAAAATCAAGGCACAAATATTAAAACAATTTATACAGACTTGAAAGTACATAAACATCTTACCTATACCATGCTAGCATGCAAGTGACTAGATGTTTTAGCTCGACAGTGTATTTTAGACCGAGTGACTACGTTAACGCGAGCTCGATACTTGCGCTCGTACACTAGAGTGCATTATCACACGAAAATTATCATAGTAGTGATTTATTTATATTTTATTAAGTACATTCCATACAGCCCTCCAATTCACAGTTTGCTTACTATAAATCGTTTATACATACACAATCTCAATTTATGTACAGCGCGAGCGACACAACAACTAGTACATCCATTTACAATTTATTTAAGGGCAAAATTCTCAAATTCGGGAATGTTCACGTAACGGCTCGAAACCTCAAGAGAATACGACTAAGTTATAAACGTTATAACGACAACGATCCACGTTCATTAAAATTTGTGTCGCGATGCTAAAACTGACAAGCGATCATTCGACAAATAATTTAGTGATAAATAAGGTCGATATGAAGTCGTGAGATAGGCAGGACAGTAAGTAGATCACACTGGTATTACTTCATTTGAGATTGTTATAATACTGACGCACTGTGTCCAGAGACGACTTTGCATTTCGGAACGCCCGGTTCACGATATAACAGTTCGCAGTTCAACGAACATATTGTGCTTTGCGATGCACGCCGAAGTCTTGATAATAAACATTACATAGCGATTCAAAAGTCAGCCAGCTACAGGCCCCTCAAAACTTAATTCCTTACAAGATAATTTCTGACAATAAATAACAAGTTCTCTGGTCACCCAACAATGTACAATTCCGACTAAGAGCTTACAACACTAACACATTGGAATGTTCCGCGAATCTCATAGAATCAGTGAGTTAAGCTACATCTCGATATGATGGCTCGTGAGACGGGTGTAGGCGCTCTCGTGCACGAAATCGGAAGAATTCTGCACTCGTTTAAGAGCAAATTATTACTATGTTAATCGACACCCTCATTATAACTATAAAGATATATAAGGGCATGAAGTCTTCCGATTAGATGTACATGAGCTTAGAGCCTCGTATACAATAGGAAATATTTCATTGCTTTGACGATAAGACATGCATTTGCGCTAATTAGTATAAATTATATGGAAAACACAAAATTTTCAATAGATGTAATGACTATAATGCCAATAATCTCAGTATTTTAGATAAATATTCCTAATATATTGTGATTTAAATGTCATGTCATGTTCGCAATAGTATTTCTTATGTATACGAGGTTATAAATAGTATAGTTAGTAGAAAGATAAGTGTCCAGTGGTCAGTCTTTGTCGAGAGTGGAAAGGCGCCATCATTTGAGACGTGCGAGGACACCGATTGGAGATTAAATCGATCTTTGATACGTAACACAAATACTGGTAAATGTTGTTCAATTTTTCGAAATTGCGATTCCTATTTGATTTTAAATAAATAATTAATTTATGTAATTTATATATTTTTTTGTCGTATATTTGAAGTTAAAATAAGTTTCCAAAACGCTAGTCAAAGAGATACGCTTACTATAGTTTCGTTTGATATTTGTATTTATTGCTTAAAAATAACACGATGTTATTAACTAGACTTTAGTAAGCACATCCCGCTATCGTGACCATAACAGTTAACAATGCAACCGAAATAAATATATTTTGAATAACACTACACACAATATTAACCAGTATTTTAGGGTATAACCCCCGGTTTCTGAGGTACATTTATCGGTAGTTTATCTATTCAATAGCGTTAAAACTCATATAAACTACCGATAGACGTACTCAATAATCGGGCGTAAGTCCAATCGATGTCCATATTCAGCACTTGACTACTTTTAAAACACAAGTGTATTGTATCGAGCGTGGAGTGTGTGTGTGTGTGTGTGTGTGTGTGTGTGTGTGTGTGTGTGTGTGTGTGGTGCGTGGCTAGAGACAGTAGCCGGGCGGGGAGGCCACTCGTCAGTTGAACAGGTCGGGCGGGAAGCTGTTCACCTCGGCCTGCTCCTGCACCGGCGACCCGTCTACGTTGTACGACACTCGTATTCTTAGTCGCAGGGGAGACTGCCGACAAAAAATTATATGTTAGAGAACAGCCCCATTTTTATGCTTCCATTAATTCTGCAAAAGAAGTGTAATAGCAAAAGGCAATATTGCATACTAAAGTGGGGTGGGGTATATGCATATCAATACGGTTAACTTATATATTATATGGACGCATACTGAATTAAGCTTCACTATACTTATTTAGATAAGATTGAAAATAAAAAACATGGTCGTTATTGGTGTTCTTACCCTTGATGGATTAGCGATCTTCAGTACTTGCGTGATCTCGCCTTGTGGCGGCAACACTGTGCCCGACGGTGACATCATATCTAACTGGAACGTCTGCAAACATTGAATAATATAATGTTAATAATGTTTAATTATTATGTCTATATTATGAAGGCTACTCTATTGTCAAATACCGAGCATATGACATGCTGAACTTGAGTGATCTTTACAGCAGAAATCAGAAATTCAACTCATGATTAAATCGGATCTTAGCGATTTTCAGTCAAATGCACTACGATTCTGAACATAACTTATAATATAATCATGTGAACATCAAACGTATCCTTTTGGGGATGTATGCTTAGTAATAAACGTAGTGTTACCCGCGGCACGGCGGCCTGGAACAAGAAGTCAGTGAGCGTGGCGGGCGACGACGACGCGGCGCGCATCGTCAGAGTGACGGAGTCTCCTCCGCGCTGCACCACCAGCACGATGCGGAGGCCGTTCTTGTCCAGTGCTGTCACTGTCGCCAACTCTGTGGATAGGATTACATCGCGTTCAGAAAAATCGTTACAGTCGAAATATTATGGATATATCGCTTACAAAAAAGGACACCTGACTATGAAAGATAACGTTGTTAGATTAGTGGTATCCCAATGTTGATCAAATACTATAATATTACGGTAACCGTAAGGAATGTTTATTCATAGCTAAGTACTAATTTCTGAATCAACTACACATACATATCCATCTTATAGGTATACCGTCAGGTGCTAAATGTAACTCAAGGGCCCCCTGTTCACATTTGCTACGGGCCCCGCGCCGGCTTTATCCGGCACTCGTAGTAACATAGTATATCTTTTTTAATATTTATAAATGGGATGAAATATCTGAAAAGACCTATCGATAGTTAATTCCATGGAAAAGACCTTTTTGACAAACAATACTAGGATGTCATTGACAAACGAAATCGTTTTTCTTACCTTGTGGTGGCGCGACTTGCGTCATAGTGGGGGGAGCGAACAGTCCGTCCAGCAGCAGGGAGGCGGGCGCGGGCGCGGCGGGGGAGGCGGAGATGTTGTTGTTCACCATGCTCGATACCGGCGCGCTCGGCGTTAGCTCCAACCCGCTCAGCAGGTCCAGGATGTCCTGGGTAATGACAATAGCATGCTTTATTGTGACCCGGCCCCAAATACTTGAATAATGTTATGTATATGTGTATGAAGTAAATAATTTATTATGTATTTATGTCTTATGATTTTTTTAACAGTAATCTCATTACTTAAGAAAAGAATCTAATTCGTCATAATATATTTTTTGACTTATTTTTTTAACGCATTGGAGAGTGGATGCTTGTTTAAAAAGAAAAATGGAGATATAGGTAATATATAATAGTAGTAATTCGTTTTTAAATTGTGAAACTTACATTGCTGCTGGTGTTGTTGTTGCTAGGAGGTGGCTGCGACGGTTTATGTTCCACGTCGCCGTTCGTCAGCGAGTCTGAGCCGATGATCAAGTCTAATAGCGCGCTCTGAAACACAATACATTATCGTTTTATACGTGTAACATAAATTGGTTAGAATATTATACCTATTTTAACTTAGGTGTGAAGATTCTTTAGGAAGTGTAGAGGAGCACTAAGGAAGGATTTTTAGAAATTCCCCTTAGAAGGGAGTAAAATAGGTGGGGAAAAGTTTATATGGAAACTAAAGTGCCCCCAGGAGATAATGCGGGCGGCTGCTAATAACCATTAAAATATAAAAAATATATTATCTCTTTTAATTTCTTTGACTTCAAGAATCACAAATGCAATTTAATTGTTATTTTTTTGTTGTTAATGTTTTTGTTACTTTTGTTGGAACTATGGGGGTTACATGTTCAAATTTGAACCATCTCCCTTTAAATAAAGATTTAAAAAAAAAAAGCATCACAAATGAGTACACGGTTCATTAGGTTTCTTTCAGTGAGCTCGTGAGGTATCCAAATATCGAGCATATATGTGTAGATAAAAGATTTTATTACAAGTTCATACATACTATAATACGAAAATGCTTATTCCCCGACCTAATATATCAAGGATGGTCTGAACTTTCGTCCATTCACCAGGTCGGTGAAGGTCGCCGTATAGCGGGATCGTATATGTAGTATAGTATAGTATGTGTACCTGGTCGGGCTTGCTGTGTTCGGGGCTGGTGTCGGACAGCGGGTCGTGTTCGTGGTCGCTGTCGTCGCGGCCGTCGGCGCCCGACGCCGGCGCCTCCATGGCCGGCATGCGCTCCAGCAGCGCGGGCCGCAGGTGAGCGTAGTTCCTGTATATACAATAGACATTATATTACCACTGCTTTACAATCTGTTTCGAACTCATTTCATACGCAAATGTGTACAATTGTTAAGCTGCGGCTTCACTAGACGAATCGAACACGAGTCGAGCACAAAATTCTTCCTAAAACGCGCTCATTCTGAGCTCTTAACTCAGTCCACACTATACAAATTTGTGCTCGGCTCTAACGTAGCAAGCGTAGCTTTACGTATTATTAACATAAAAGCACCATAGTATACCTGTATAATTGCGATAGCTCGACCCCTCTCTGCTGCAGCTCGATATGGATGTGAGAGCCAAACGTATCAATGATCACTCGGATTTTACTGAAAATGTAAAACGAGAAAATATAAAAAAACAGCTCTTCATGCATGTACTCTAAAGGTAAAAGGCCCTGTTTTATTTTTTTAAATTGACGCTAATATGGGCCTGTTCTTGCCACACTAAATCAGTCGCGTATTGAGGTAAGCGTACCATTAATTGCGTATTGTATAGAAAAATAACATATTCGTTAGCTTGACCGACGAACGCATTCGATGTGATGACATAGGAAGAAAGTAAGCCATTATCATTAATCTAATATCATTAACAATGTGCTCAGGACGCTTTCGTCGGCAAATATCGACAAAAATATAGCGTCGTGAGCACCTTCTGATTTGTCGAGTATAGTCAACCGTGGCGGTCAAAGGGTTAACTAAAATTAAAAGATGTGACCAATGTAGGCTGCGCGGAATCGTCATTATTATCCATACTAATATTATAAATGCGAAAGTGACTCTGTCTGTCTGTTACTCAATCACGCCTAAACTACTGAACCAGTTAGCATGAAATTTGGTATGGAGATATTTCGATACCCGAGAAAGGACATAGGCTACTTTTTACCCCGACAAAATGACGCATAATGGGAAAATTAAGGTGGCGGAAGAAGTCGTGGGTAAAAGCTAGTATTGTGTAATACTAACTCTTGGCCGGGCTGCGTGGTGAACCTGGTGGAGAGCTTGGCGAGCGACAGCAGCAGGTACTCCTTGGTGGTGATGGACAGCTGCGTGGACCACAGCAGCTTCTGGTATATGTCGATCACGGACTCCTCCGACGGACGCACGAAGTCATCTGGAATTACAACATCTTTGGTTAGAAATATTTAAACGTTATATTATATTGTGAACTCCCCCTCGTTTGGGACCAGACCCTTGCCCAACAGAAAGACAATAACGGTATTTAAAAAAATTGTGAATATAAAATCTACTGAATGGACTTTTTTGGATAACTGTTAAATGTAGAATGCACAGAGCTAAGTTGTTTTTTTGCAACAGAATAATTACAGAAAAGCAATGGCTCTCTAATACCTAGCCTTATTTGCTGGAATTTGTTGACCTGTACATTTTATTACAATGTTTTAGTTTCGAATTTATAAACGTACTAGATGAAAACCAGGCTTCGCTCGGATGAGTTTTCCTATGGCAATCACAGCAATGCCGTAGCAATGGTAACACTTGTCAAAAACAAAATGTTCACCAAACGTCATCAACTGGAGAATTCAAAATGGCGACTGTGGTCTTTTTGTCAGTGCCATTAGAATTTAACGAAATTGTCTGTAATTCGAATTTTGTTGTAATATTATGTTGTCGACTCAAAATATTTTTTTCTATGGTTTGCTTTTCATATAAGCTTTCAATCAAGTCTACCGTACCCCTTGGCGAAATTATTAATATAGATAGAAGAGAGTTATTAGAAGGTTATGGTACAAACTCACCGATGCCATCCTCGTCGACCATAGAGATAGCGTTACTGGCTTCCGAGACCAACAAGTCACCGTATTCACCGATCGTCCACGCCGCTACCTGGAAACGCAAACATACAACATTAATTAAATGTACTAAAACAACTTACTAACAAGACCTTTATAACACCGACCGCGTCTTTTTCCCATAGAGTAGGCGTTTACAACATTGCTCTAAATTAAAATTCTGTAGTTGCTAAAGGCTCTACCACCTTTCGGAGCTAGTGTTAGATTCAGTAATTGTGTCAATATTTGACCTAAATAAAAAAATGATTTGATTTTGATGGGTAGTTGATTTCATAATGTAAATTTTCTTTGCTATTTTGCAGAAGCCAGCAACCTCTTAATCACAAGACTATGGCTGCCTTTACACACACACACACTGTATCGCACATTATTAGGAGCGTACAGGATTACGTGGGAAAGCAGCGCGGTCTTCGAGAGCTATTTTGCTCGCGGGCTTGACTGATGAGCGTGGCGCGTGGTCTTTCCTTTCCCCTTACACGCGCGCTTTTTCACGCGCGATTGTTGTTTCATGCGCGATAGAGCGTGTGTAAAGGGGGCTTATGTCATAGTTAAAACTACTTTACAGGGTGGTGCTTTTTCCTTCTTGTAATTTTCTTTATCTGAAGATGAGGTCATAGACCCTCGGTGCTATGTGAGTGACCTGTA